>NW_022631047.1:9789701-10389701 GCF_010015895.1 Lontra canadensis | reverse complement strand
GGAAAGTCCGTAAGGGATTATGGGCCCAGCGTCATTAAGCTTTAGCTACTCAGTCATGGGAATCTCTTAAGACAAATGAATGGGAATTAGGATTGCAATATATCAAAAACTGAACGTGTATTCCGGGTTCCAAATCAGTTCCGGGGGATCTGGAGATAATCATGAGATGCCTTGCTTGACGAGGAGACACAGAGATGGTGCCTAAAACTCCCAGGCAACAAGCTCCAGCTCCAGCTCGTTCTACTGAACCCCTCCTGTGACCAACTCCAGGGCCCCATGGTGACAAGCACCACTTCCTCCTACTCCCTGCCCCTACTTCTGTGGGCTGACTACTGGCCATGTATCCCTAGGCAGGGGCGATTCCACAAGAGAACAGAGAATAGAGTTTCCCCTGGAAATGTTCCCTGGTGGCCTAGTAATATGGCAATCTTTCCACTCTGGTTCTATCTCCACCCAAGGAGAGGTCCCTGCTGGGAACAAAGAAAGCTTGTATTAGTACTCTCAGCACTACTGAGAACAGACCTCCCGCTCCTCCCTCTCTCTTCTTCACACTTTCAGGAATGTGTGACTCATGGTCCCATCCTGGCATGTCCTCCAGGCCCCATGGAGTCAGTGATAATCAAACATCTTTGCGGTGGGGTCACAGCCCTGCTGTTCAGTGATCCAGAGGGGAAACAAAGGGCCTGCATATCCAATGAGGAGTAAAAAGTGAAAGTCAGGTGGCTACTCAAGATGGGCTGAAACATGTTCCTTGTATGACCCTCATGGGTATGTCTTCTTGGAAAGGTCCAGTTACTACAGGGGTTATTATTCCAGGTTATTCCATCCACGTTTGTGAAAAAAAAGTGTGTGTGTGTGTGTGTGTGTGTGTGTGTGTTTATGGTCAGATGGCTATGGCCCAGAAAAAGTTTATTACCCTAATACTCTGGGGGTAAAGGGAGGAGAAGGAAAATGAAGGAACTATCTGTTCTTTCCTTCACAAATCCCTTTGGTGGAAATACTGAAAACACTACTCTGGCATTAAGTAAAATCTCTACTGTCTGTGTTCATGGTGTCCTGGAAATTGCACAGAATCTGCAGTCAGGAGATCAGGTTTGGATCCACTTCCTCCACCAGTGAACTGTGTGGCCATGGCAGTCTCCCCACTCCCTCTGAGTGTTATAGTGACTATCTATGACTACATATCTTAGTAGAGATAGCTGGAATGTCTTATGGGTGTGCTAGGGATTTGCATTGGTTCAAATTCTGAATAAAGCATACATGAGATTAATACAAGATTAACATCCTCTAATTTTTAAAAAAAAATATATAAAGCCAAGGAGAATGGTCTTAGTTCTATTCACAAACAGAAGTAAAAGAGAGAAAGCTATTGCCCCTAAAATACTTCTTGAGATATAAGGACTAAAAGACATAAATCAAAGGATACGGACTTCAGAGCATGGTCACTGCACCCATTTAAAGGCATCAGCAAAATAAGCAAGGTTCACGATAACCACTTACCCCACAGAGCCATGAAGATGGAGAAGACGACGGTGGCAGGGTTGTCAAATAGGTGGCTCGCCTTTGCCGTACCACAGGCTGAGCTGAGGTTCCAGTAGTCACAGGACTTGTCACACAGGGGACACATGGTGAAGGCATTCTGCTGGTCACACATCTCTTTGCTGCAGTAGAGAGAGGCTGCTGGGTCAAGAGGACATCAAGCCAGACCCACCCCAAGTAAATCACCCCAAGAACATCTCCCACTTCCAGGTCCGTGGCTGAGCTGATCAACTCCCACAGCGAGGTGTGTTAAAGACGTTGGAATTGGATCCTTTACCATGAGAGCATTATTCCTGTATTTTTATCAATGAAGTGGGTGGGCAACTTCTGAGGTACAGACCCCCTGTCACTAGGAGTGTCCTAACAGAAGATCGGTGAGCATCCATCAGAGATGTTGTACATTACATGGTGCTTTATAAAGCTCCTTCAAAATGTTTTGAGTCTAAGAGGTTGGTGGGGAGCACCAACAACTAGGAATCCATCACTTGTCAGAAGTTAGATTTCCCCCTTGTCATGCCTGTGCTTACAGGCGGTCTTCTTAAAGCCTACTGGCTGTCTCACAAATGTGTGAGACCTGGTCACAAGGAGAAGAAAATCCAAGTGTGTGGTTGGATCAACACAAGCTCTTACTTACAAGCCATGTGGAGAAGAATGGAGTCAGAGCTGGGTTGGAAGCCCCATCCCAAGTACATCAGGGCATGACCCTTTGTAGAAGGGGGATTAATAACCTCAGCCTAATAAGAACAATCTAAACCATGAAATGGGATGAGGGGGAATGGAAGAATAAAGTAAATTCTTCCAAAGCCTAGGTTCTATGATACTAATAGAGAGAAGCATGAGTCAAAAAAACCATTAGCTATATTCTAACCTATTCTCAGTATATTTCTATTTAGCGGACAAACGAATATAGTTCAAATTCCATTCACTCTGTAGGTGATTAGCTAGATCCAATAAATTCAGGCTTATATGAATGCCTGCAGATAAGAACCAAAGAACCACCAGCCCTAATTGGCTTCCCTAGTGTCCCTCCACACTACATATTGGTAGGAAAATGAATGAACTCATCACTCTGGTGTGTAATATTTCCCCGGGGGAATGGGTCGATGGTTAAGCTCATTGTTTGGGGGAACAGGGTGGAGAACTCAAGATTTCACGAAAATGAAGCATTGGCTGTTCTCACAGAGCAGCTGTGAGACACAGTCTCACGGACTGTGAGGAGACACAGTCATGAGGAGGAGCCAGGGGTCCTACACTGAAAACTACCACTGTGTTTCCTTTGGAAAGAGGCAGCAGAGGGCACTACAGAGCATGGCTGAAAAAGTGGGAGGCCATTGTCAGGGTCAGCCGGCTGGTACCCTAAGTGCTAAAGCAAGTGCTTAGATGAAAACCATAAATCAAGCAGTGCCTGGGTCCAGCTCCCCTTCATTAAGAAGATGAAGGGTTTTTCTGAGGGCTGTCACTGTCTGTCAAGTCCCGGCTTTCAGGCTTGTTTTTAAAGAACAATTAAGCCCACAGCAAGGAAAGGCCTTCTGCGTGAGAGAATGGAAACTCTACGTCTCTGAGAGTAAATCCTCATTCCTCCACTAACTTGCTGCTAAGCTCCCCATTGGCAAGTGTCAATACCAGTGACTCATTCACAACGACAATATTAATAGGAACATCTTAATAGTAAGTTCAGCCGTGCTGGTTTCACTTGGGCACATTCTTAATGGGTAACCAGACAGCAAGATTTATTCTAAGTCTTCGGGGTCAGACGAGTGTCCGCTGTATCACTGAGGACTCGTCACTATTTTCTGAGAGGAGAGTCCCCTCTTAGGAAACAGATTCACACAGAAACCTGTTGGTCTGTATAAATTAGAGTAAGGAGCTGTGGTTTTAAGCTGTGTCTGAGGACACGTAAGCTTCTCAGTCTTGCCCTTCAAATATGTGTGTCAGGAATAGCACTTTGTTGTTTGGGGCTTTTTTTTTTTTTTTTTTTTAACACATAGCCTTGAGGAAGGGATCATCTCTAACCAACTTAATCCTAATCAAAGCTAGTCAATGCTAAAATGTCAGGAATGAAAAAGTTTTAGCAACCAGCTACCAAAGTCCAGAGCACTTGGAACATAAGAGCTGCTTCAGTTATTGGCTTTACAATGGGGGGGACGGTCAACTATCAACCATTTGTACAAAATGGCGCTGCAGTCACATGGATACTCCCCAAATCATTTAAACTTGAAGTCAGAATGCTTTAGAGCTGTTAGGGTGTTCTGTTTGTTGATTTGTCTGTTTGATGTAAGCAATCTGAACAGAATTCTGGGGAAATTCTGCCTCGGGATGATATTAAAATGACTTTGTGGTTGCTTCTTGGCCTTTTGGCTAAGATCAAGTGTAAAACAACTTTGCGTTCTTGGAGAGAGGCTGCCTCTCTAGAGAAGGCTGCGAAGAGAAGCAGAAAGGTGAGGGAAGCTCAGCTAGAACTGAAATTGCATCTGGGTTACTCACTAGCTGCATCATCTGCGGATTTCTAGTTAGAAGCAACTGTAGCTATAAACCGAATGCTGTAGTTCTTCAGTCTATCATTTTCTCTAGAAAGCACAGGAAGGTTGATAAATGGCCAACAAGAGCTGAACCAGGACCCCAAAGTCAATGGTGTTCTTAATCAGTTAATCATTGCTCATAAGTTAGGTGATACAGGGCCATGCTTGCACAAAGGGAGGAGGTGCAACATGGGAATGATTCTAGAAATTTAGACACAGCATCTGCTATCAAGGTTTCAGACTAAGGTAACCATTTTTTTTTCCAACATGGTTTAGATCAATCAGCTTTTTTTTTAGTTGTTTTGTTTGTTTGTTTGTTTTTAAATCCTCTAGCCTTTCCTACCCATGTAAGCCAATGCCTAATAAATGGAACCAATCCTATAGTAAGTAGAGAAAAGTTCTATAGATGTATCATGCACATATGGAATTATTACTCATAAATGATATTTGTATTCATATATCAAAGTTGTCGGTGATAAAAGGTACCATTTAAAGTTCCACATAATGTAAATTTTCTGCTTTTGATATTGTCCTAAAGTTATATGAGACATAACCACTAGGGAAAATTGGATGAAGGGTACAGTGGGCCCCTTTGTACTATCTTCCTATTAATCTATAATGCTTATAAAACAAAACATTTTAAAAAATGATACATAGATAATAAATTTCAGGCTTAATGTCAAAATTAGAAACCTCTAAAGTAATCCTAGGAATGGTACAAGTTTTTAATCATGCTTAGGTGTGGCTGACATAAACAGATCCCAGAAGAGTATAAATTTGTTTAGATCCAGTATTGGGATTTAAAGACTATTCTTTTGTTGATAGGGAGTGGTATTTTATGAGTTTTCGTCAAGCCCATTGAGCCTGGATTTTTGATGGCTATATAATTATGATTAAAGGGCAGTTCTTTTAAAAATTCCTCATAATATACTTAAACAAGGAAGATGTAAATAATAGAAAAAAAATCACACCCCACCCTGAGTTTGAAGAGCCAACAACCAAAATTTCAGCTTTAAAACAGGCAACTTCAAACTTTTTTGACCATGAGCTATAATTTAAAAATAATCTTTTCCACCAGATTCCAGCATGCGAATACAAACATTCTCTCTCTCTCTCCCCACCATAAACGTATTTATATAGCTAAATAAAATCTCATGAAACAATACCTATTACTTCCTTCTTGTGATGAATACTAATACCGTATTTCATTCTACTCTATCCTATTTTAGCTCATTTAAAAGACAACCATTCAGGGGTGCCTGGGTGGCTTGGTTGGTTAAGCTACTGCCTCCGGCTCAGGTCATGATCCTGGAGTCCTGGTATCAAGTCCCACATCAGGCTCCCTGATGGGCGGGGAGTCTGCTTCTCCTTCTGACTTCTCCCCTCTCATGCTCTCTCTCTGCCTTTCTCTCATTCTCTCTCTCTCAAATGAATAAATAAAATCTTAAAAAAAAAAAAAAAAAGACAACCATTCAGCTGGTTCTCTAACCCCCTAATGGGTTGCTAGACATCGTGTGTGAAACATTACGCACTCTGACAGGTGAGAAGAGACATCTGCAGTGATAATGGTCACATTTCATGTCCACATATACCTGCATGTACATGACTGCATGTGTGCAGATATGTATTTCTCAGTACATGCAGACCATGGTCATTTCCAGCCACACAGTCCCTTTCATATGTATTCCCAAATGGGGAACCAAGGCATAAATTCTAAATCCCAATGTAAACGAGCACGCCGATGGCCCACCCTCTACCCTGGCACTAGCTCTCTATGCACAGTGGAGTTTTCCCTTGTGGATCAAGGGATCAAACTGGACAAGAGAAACATGGGAGCCATGTTTTCTGAGAAGGCAAGGCTTGGCTTGAAGCTGCTTGGCTGCCAAGGAGGATATGAACCTTCTGGGAGATGTCACATCTCAGGGGGGAAAGGGGGCAGTTGAGGTCAAGTTGTAACCCTGACAATTACTAGTTGCTGAAGTTGGACACGTTATATGACTGTAGCATCAATTTCTCCACCTCTGTTAGGTGAAAATAATACCAATCTAACAGGTTACAACCATTATCTCTATCTACAGGATCAAAGAAACTGATATCTGAGAAACACCCAGCCCCATGCCTGGCACAAGGAAGGCATTTGATAAGTATTAGTTGTTCCCTCATGCTAGATGGCCTGAGGAAGGCAAAACCTCCATCACATTTGTTGTGTCATGGTCCCAGAATCCCCAGTCAAAACACTGGGCAGTTGGTGCCAGGGTTTTACACCTAGAAATATCCAAACCCTTGTCTCTTACACTAAGTTATCTAGCTTTAAGTATCTAGCTTTAAGTATTTAAGTAGGTCTAAGTATTGACCATTGGTGAAAACCTTTCCTCAAAGAAGCCCAGCTCTTGGTCCTTTCTTCAGGACAGTCATTACTTCTTCCAACTCTAGTGGACACCCAGTCTGCCCAGTGTCCTCATCCACTGGGCTACTGAGGGAACATCCTTTTGGTAAAGAGTGATCCAGCCCCACAGCCACGACTATGGGCCCAGGGCCTCCACCCTCATCCAAAATGAGCCAACGGGGCTTTTGGAACCAATTAAAAAGAAAGCTCTAAGATACAACTTCCATGAGCTATTAGTAGAAGTGTCTACATCCAATGGAGAAAATCTGCAGTGAAACAAATACAAGAAAAAACCAGTAATGGGAGATAAACAGGAGTCCCTACTTCCATTGGCACCTAGGCTAGCCATACACCTGCCACTGTGTTCTCTGACACACCCCAGAATCCTTCTAATAAATTCCCCCTTTTTTTTTTTTTGCTTCAGCTAGTTGATGTTACATTTCTATCACTTGCAACTGAAAAAGTATTAAAATACATTAATCATGCTTTGGTTTTCGAGGATAGTGCTGAAGATAGTAAGAGATTTAAATGCCAAATATAAGTTAAGTGTCACTTGTACTTTATTTCTACATATGTTGATTCCTTCAACAATTATTTATTAATATTTTACTATGTGCCAAACATCATCTCCTGAATCCTTACAACAACATCACAAGGTACGTGTTATTATCACTATTTACAGCCAAGGGAAGGAAGACCTGGGGAGTGAACTATCTAGTCTTATAGCTAATATGTAATGCTCTCCATCCTAAAGGATGCTATTTTTTTGTGAGAGAGAGAGAGGAGAGAGCATGAGTTGTGTTGGGGGGACACTGAGGGAGAGGGAAAGAATTTGAAGTAGGCTGCATACAGCAGCATGAAGCTGGACACGGGGCTTGATTTTGTGACCCTGAGATCATGACCTGAGCCAAAATCAAGTCAGACGCTTAACCAACTAAGCCACCCGGCAGCCCAAGTATGCTATTTTTAAGTGCTTATATTCTTTGTAGGTTCTCTTTTCACCATAAGGACCAGGCTTTGTTCCATCTCTTGGCTCTCCAAGAGCCCCACCATGGGGCCTGTCACCTGCAGTTTCTGACTTCCTGAACCAGAGGTTGAGCCCCCCTCAGTTCCAGAGCTGCCTGCTTCTATGGATAGCCTCACAGCATTTTACCCCAACAGTGTTTGACCATATCAACATGTGATCTCTATCCAATGCCACTCACCGTTTCCTGCCTCAGGTCTTAGGAGAAACCAGAGAAAAAAGTAGTGAAGTTGAGAGGAAAATGCATTTCTCAGGCTTGGGTTTTTTCATCAGGTAGAATCTACTTGCCCACATCAGCCTCTAGCCCTGGAGAAGAGCTTAACTAGGAAAGGAAGGGAGTCATCCCCAGCAGGCTCTGAAGCCATTCCCAGACTCTGTAGTTCCCAGATCTGTCTCTGGAGGGAGGTTACGTGTGTGGTAAGGGGAGGAGAGAATAGAGGGTGAGGACTTTGGAAGGAAGCATGTGAACTGTACTTGCAACTGGAATGAAACCCCAAAGTACTGCCCAGTGGGAACTGAGGCTTTTTCTTTAAAAACATCTCACCTGGGAATATCTTCTTCCATTGTTGCACATCCATAAAGAAACACGATCACTCCAATTACAGAAGATGGAATGAGAAATGATGTATATAACCCCAGCCAGGCAAAATACAGTCCAATTTTTTCTCCAAAATACTTTCTGAAAAAGAAAGAAAATTGCAACACATATTAAGAACACCATATACTTCCTCCATTTCTGTTTGTTCTAAACCTGACAACGGGTCAGCATAAATAAAAAGAGATGGAAGTTACATGGCGCAAGAGGGACCTCAGCACAAAGAACTGGTCTCTTCCACTATGAATTACATTCCCTGGGAACCACACACACACACACACACACACCAGGGAATCCTGGCTATTCACATGAAATAGTCCCAAGAAGGAATCCAGTCCTAACAGCAAACTGAAAATAGGCCATACATTTTGGCATCTTTACCAGACAAACATGAGTAACACAACATCACCTCATGAGTACCGTAACCCACAGAAAAATACCTTTTCAAAACTTTGCTATGTGACTAAAACACACAAACAGGTGGGCATGCATACTTATGTATACAAACCATAAAACTCAGAAAAATGACTAGAAGAATTTTGGTAAAATATTAGCAATGGTTTCCTTAGCTGATGGGATTATGGATGGGTTTTATTTCTTTATTTTTTTACCTTTCTGCATTTTTTAAACTCTCTACTTTTTTATTATAAAATTAAATGAATTAATTTTATAATTAAAAAATTCTTTTAAAGAGAAAATTAACAAGCCATTATCTTTTTTGATCCCCAGGTCAGGAAGTTAGTAAGTTGTCACACTGTCTCTAAAAAGGAATTTTTCTTTTAAATAACTATTGGTGACAGGCACCTGAGTAGAAAAATACAAACCACAGAGAAACCGTGTATTTTCTTTCCCAAGAGGCTATGACATAAAACACAGGAGGGAAATGGGAGTGCAGCCCACTCTTTGATGTGAGGACAAAAGAATAAGAACAGTGAATTGAATCTATTTGTCCACTACCAAAGGGGCTGCTCTCACCTAGGATTCACACAATGGCAAGATAATGTGGCTTCCTCCCTAACAACAAGAGAAGTCGAGGTAATCTGTGACATTAAACTTTCCTTGAACCCATCATAGAGTGGAGACTACAAGGTAATCATGTGAAGTGAATATTTTTTTAAAAAGTGACAAGCACCTCCAAGGAAAATGGGACATGCAAACACTTTCAGGTTTGGCAGACCACAGAAGGAAAAGGCAGTTCAAAGAAAAAGATTAATCTTGTAAATTCTGAAAGGCTGAGTATAGGTTAGCATGATAGGTTAGAATAACTGGGAGCTCCAGACACAAGAGGGGTTTGCAGTCATTCATAAGATCCCAGCCAATGACCACCATCTGGTACTCATAAGGAGGGTAACGGGCAACATAGGAAACCGGAAAGGGCCTCTTTATTTGCAGAGGGGCATGGAAGCACACCCATCTCCCAAGACCATCTCTCATTCAAATCACTGAGTGATAAGGATCAGCAGTCTGATCTGGGGGAGGGGCAGGACAGAGGATAATATTCTATAATACCATAATACCATATATATAACTGAAGTGCCAGGAAGATTAAGAGAAAGAAGACAGAAGAAATATCTGAATGGATTATGGCTAAAAAATTTCCCAAAATTAATCCAAAACAACAAAACATAGATCTAAGAACCCAGAGAACCCCAACCAGAGTAAATATAAAAACAAAAACATTAACTTATACACCGAGACATATCATAATCACATCTGAAAAACAAAGATAGAAAATCTTTAATTAAGCTGGGATGGGAGGGAAAGATGGGAAAGGGAGGATATTATATGCAAAGGGACAAAGGTAAGACTTACAGCCAATTTCTTGGCAGAAACTATGCGAGCCAAAAGATAACAGGGTGACAACCTTAAAGTATGGAAGGGGGGGGTGGGAAAAACGGTCAACCCAGAATACTATATGAAACAGTGCTCCTGTGGGGATAAAATTAGTTCTTTGGAAGCCAAAAACTATCTTAGGTATTACAGTGGTTTTAGGTCTACCAAAGGGCCACAGAACATAAAGAGATATACAGATATATGTGGTATTAAAATTTCATGGAAGAAAGCAGTAATAGAAAAAAGGCAGAGTAACATTGGTAAAAATCAAAAATTGTGATGATGTCTTATGGAGTTTATAACATATATAGGAGTAGGACAACAACAACATCTATGATAGGAGAGGAAACTGAGAAATAGTGTTGGAATGCCCTTACCCAGGGTGTGAAATGGTATAATATTATTTTAAAGTAGAATGTGGTAAGTTAAAGGATTCTGTAAATCCTAGAGCAACCACTGAATTTTAAAAATAGGTAATAATTAACAGACTAAAATTGGAGATGAAATGGAACCATAAAATATATTCATTTGCAAAGAAGTCATGAAAAGAGGAAAAACAGAAAGAAACTACAGACAAAACAAATAGAAAACAAATAGTAAGGTGGTAGTTTTAAAATATAAATACATTATACAATGGAGTATTATGCCTCCATCAGAAAGGATGAATACCCAACTTTTGTATCAACATGGATGGGACTGGAGGAGATTATGCTAAGTGAAATAAGTCAAGCAGAGAGAGTCAATTTTATATGGCTTCACTTATTTGTGGAGCATAAGGAATATACGGAAGACACTGGGAGATGGAGAGGAGAAGTGAGTTGGGGAAATCGGAGAGGGAGATGAACCATTAGAGACTGTGGGCTCTGAGAAACAAACTGAGGGTTTTGGAGTGGAGGGGAGTAGAGGGTTGGGTGAGCTTGGTGGTGGGTATTAAGGAGGGCACGGATTGCATGGAGCACTAGGTGTGGTGCATAAACAATGTATCTTAGAACACTGAAAAAAATAAAATTAAATTTAAAAATATATATAAGTACATTAATGATAACAAATGTAAGCACACAAGAAACCCACTTTTATTATAAAGGCATATATGGAAAAAAGTAAAAAAATATATCATTCAAAAGGAAGCTGGGACACACAAAGACTTCTGAACAAAGAACATTACCTGGGATAAAGAAGCAGATCAATTAATGATAATATGGTAAACTCATTAAGAAGGCCTGTTAATCCTAAATGCATACAGTAAAATGTACAGATCAGCTGCATACATCAAAATACATACAATAAAAACTGAGAGAACTAAAAGGATGAAAAGACAAATTCTCAAGTATAAACTGGAGACATCAACACTTCCCTCTCAAGTAATGGAGAGAACAAGGAGACATAAAAAATCAGTAAGGACATAGAAGTCACTACAAACCAACTTGACCTAATTGACATGTATAGAATCATCTACTAAAGAGCAGAAAATACATTCTTTCCAATACACATTCACCAAGATGGTCCATATTCTGAGCTATAAAGCTAATCTAACAAATCTAAAGGGACTGAAGTAATGAAATTTTATTCTCTGAGCACAGTTAAGTTAAACTAAAAATCAACAGCAGAAAGGTATCTGAAAATATCTATAAATACTTGGAAATTAAACAACACCCATCCAAATAACCCAAAGAAAGGTCAATGAAGAAATAAAACGGGAAATTAGAAAGTAGTTTCAATTGAGTGAAAAGGAAAACACAACATCACCAAAAATTGTAGGATGCCATTAAAGCAATACTTAGAAATTTATAGCATTGAATACTTGTACTAACATAAGAAAGCTCTGAATCAATCATCTAAGCTTTCACTTCTACTAGAAAAAGAAGAACAAATTCAATCCAAAGCAAACAGAAGGAAAGAAATAATAAAGTGGGGAGCAGAGATCAGTGAGAATGAAAACAGAAAAAATATAAAGAAAGTCCATGAAACCAAAAGCTGGTTGTCTGACAGGATCCATAAAATTGATAAATGTTAGTCGGACTAATCAAGAAGATGAAAGACAAAACACAAATTACCAACATGGGGACTGAAAAAAGGGACATCATTACAGTTCCTATTTCCATGATCATGGGATACTATTAGCTGCCCCCTCATGGGTGCTCATCTTGCCTTCCCCTCCAGGCTACATTGCCTACCTCTGGAAGAAGAGTGGGGAACAGGAAGATAGGAGAGACATAAGACATAACAAACACAAACTGTCCTAGTGCTCTTGTCTTGATCGTCTTATTTAACTCCACTTTCAATGCTCACAACATCTTTTCCAGGTGAGGAAACAGAAGCTCTTTGGATAAACAGACTTGTCCAAGGTCACATGGCTAGTGATGGCAAGGCAAGCATTTGGTCCCTTGGCATTTGACCCCTCCATATGCTCTTGCCAGGATAACAACAGCAGTCATAGGGACTGAAATTTATTGAGAGCTGATTCTTTGCCAGGCTCTGTTCTAAGAAGATTCTAAATACTGTCTCATTTTTTTTAGTCCCCACAACTCTATGAGGTAGTATGCTATTATCTTCCATTTAGAGATGAAGAAACTGATGGACAAAAGTAGTACCCCAAGGTCACGTGGCTGGGAAGAAAGCAGAGACAAGATTCAAATTCAGCGAGGCTAACTGAGATTCCAACTCTCAAGATTCCTCCACAGTATACTGACTTCTAGGAGGGACTTAGGGAAGGGAAGGAAATGGCTGGGCAGGGGACATGCCCAGGGAAAATATGCTGAGTTAGAGAAAGACAGATCATAGCTACCTATTCATCCTCCATCCCCTGCCATGTTCTCATGTTTTTTCCAGCTCTGAAACCAGACCACCAAAGCATCCCATCTGAGGTACTCTGCCATTCAGAGACAGAAGATTTCCCTGACCAGTCTATTAACCCATAAAATCTACAAATCTTTTCTCCTGTTGCTTTCCAGGTTTATGCTTGAGGAACTGATCTGGTAACTTAAACCTCACTGGGGTACTTCGTCACTTCTTCCAGGAAAGGAATTACATTTCAAGCTTTATGGAAACAATGCCTTCACCCCTTAAAGGAAGGGAGAGAATATTTTGGGGAGTTCTTTTAACTGTTCCACATAAGTAATTTACTCCTCTTTTTACCATAAAATCATCAATGGCCGGAAGGGTAGACAGGAAGCCTGAACACAGAGCCCAGATACCTTGCAAAGGAAGCGAGCGAGGTCAAAATCCATTAGGGTAAGAACAGATGAAACAAAGAAGGAAAAGGAGTCAGTTATGCCATTTAAGAGCAACAGCTTAGTTGTGAAAAATTCGGATGCCTTCAGGAACCAGGCAGGAAACATAAATGACCAAAGCAGGCCAAGCACGACCAATCATAGCATCTCCAGTGGAATAGGAGAGGGCTTATTTCTATCTACAGGGACCAGTAACTACTCAGCTCCAGCAGTCCTGGGAGACATGTGAGAAAAAAAGACCAGTATTGCCAGATCCCACAATTTTCCAAGAAAAGCTGGAAATCTGTATTTCTCCTAATTTTTCAATGTTGGCAACTAATTCAACTGGGAAAAAAAAATGTACAGGCCAAACAAAAAATTCAAGGGCTATGGGATATTAATTGTCTATGGGATATCAGCAGGTGTCCTCTCTGGTATAGCAGAGGTTCCAGAACAGGGGCTCTGGAGTGGGGAGAGGAGGCATGAATGTGCCCTCTGCTGTTTCCCACCTTGGGAAAGTCTTTCCACCTCTCTAAGCTTCATTTTCTTTCCATTTAAAAATATGTTAATGTGAAAATGAAATGAGCAAGGTCTAGGACACAATAAGCAAGTAATAAATGTTAACCACTGCGGATGATACTTATTCTAAAAACCCACATGGTCTACTACATTAAAATGGAAAACTTCTGCTCATCAAATGGTACGGTTAGGTGAGTAAAAAGACAGGTCAAAGAATAGTTAAAAAAATTATTTGTATACATTGACTTGTATTTGGAATACATAAAGAACTTCTAGAGATGAATATGAATTAGGAATCCAACAGAAAAATAAGCAAAAGACTTTAAGGAACTCTTCATTAAAAAGATAACCAATTGGGATGCCTGTGTGGCTCAGTCATTTAAGCATCCAACTCTTGATTTCGACCCACATCATGATCTCAGGGTTGTGAAATCAAGCTCTGTGACGGGCTTTATGTGCTTAAGATTCTCTCTCCCTTTCCCTCTGCCCCTCTCCCCCAAAAAAGATACCCAATTGACCAGTAAAATATGAAAATGTACTCAACTTTTCTCATCATCAGATCATCAGGGAAAAGCAAATGAAATCACAACACAATAAGTCTGTATAGTCAAGAGAATGGTAAAAACGAAAAAGAGGGAAAATACCAAGTCTTGGCCAAATGTGGAGAAACCAGAAATGCTCCCACAGTGCAGGTGGCATGTATATTGGTAGATCTACTCTGGGAAAACTGATGGGTAATATCTACTACAGCTGAACCTGGGCATCCCCAATGATGCAACAACTCTCTTCCTAAGTATGTGCTCAACAGAAATGCATACATGCACATTGAGAGACACGGAACAGCAGCACTATCTATGATAGCCCCAGACTGGAAACCCCATAAATGGCTATAAAACCCCATAAATGCCTACAAGCAATAAAGTGGATAAATATGTTGTGTTATAGTTGCCCAATGGAATGTTATACAGCAATGGGAATGAACACATTACAAGAACATGCAACAATATGGATAAATCTCATCAACACAATGTTGAGCAAAAGAAGTCACACACTAAAAACTATATATATTTAATTATTCTATTTATATCTATGTAAAGTCAAAAACAAAATAGCTGTGCTAGAAGTCCAGATAGTAGTGTTAATCATATTCTTTCTTGATCTAGGTACTAGTTGTATGGGTATGTTCAGTTTGCAAAAATTCAGCAAGTATCTGTCTATAGGTATATTATATTTTGATTTTAAATGGCTTCATCTTTAAATTTTTATTATTTTTTTTTACTTGAGAGTAGTTGATACACTAAGCTATGTTAGTTTCAGGTATAAAACAGTGACTCAACAAGTTTCAACATTATGCTATGCTCACCACAGTGTAGCTACCATCTGTCACCACACCATGCTATTACAATACCATTGACTATACCTTATGCTGTGTCTTTTATTCCTGTGACTTACCCATCTCATAACTGGAAGCAGGAGGTATGGAACCTATACCTCCCGCTTGCCTTCACTCATTTTGTGCACACTCCCAATAGCAACCATCAGTTTGCTTTCTGTGTTAATAGGTCTGTTTCTGTTGTTTGTTTATTCATTTTTTTTTAGATTCCACATATAAGAGAAATCATACTGTACTTGTCTTTCTCAGTCTGACTTATTTTGATTAGCATAATATCCTTTATGTCCATCCATGTTGTTGCAAATGGCAAAAATCTCATCTTTTTTAATGGTTATATAATATTCCATGATACATCCCACACATACACACATATACATATATATAGCACATCTTCCTATCTATTCATCTATCAATGGACTCTTACGTTGCTTCCATAGCTTGGCTACTATAAATAATCCTGCAAAAACATAGGGGTACATATGCCCTTTTGAATGAGTGTTTTTATTTTCTTTGGGTAAACACCCAGTAGTGAAGTTATTGGATCCTTTGGTATTTCTGGTTTTTAATTTCTTGAGGAAACTCCATACTGTTGTTAACCCACAGTGGCTGCACCAGTTTGCATTCCCACAGTGCACAAAGATTCCTTTTTCTCCACATCTTTGCCAGCACTTTTTATTTCTTGTCTTTTTGATTTTAGCCATTCTGACAGGTGTTATCTCATTGTGGTTTTGATTTGCATTTCTCTGATGATCAGAGATGTGGAACATATTTTTATGTGTCTTTTGGAAAAAGATCTATTCTTTGGAAAAAGATCTTCTTTGGAAAATGTCTTCTTTGGAAAAAGATCTATTTGGTTACTCTGCCCATTTTTTATTGGTTATTTATTGTTTTTGGCATTGTCTTTGGTCCTTATATATTTTGGATATTAACCCCTATCAGATATATCATTTGCAAATATCTTCTCCCATTCAGTGGTTGCTCTTTAGATCTAGCAATGGACTCCATTTTGCAAAAGCTTTTTATGTTGATATAATGCCAATAGTTTATTTTTGCTTTTGTTCCCCTTGTCTTAAGAGACATGTCTAGAGTAATATTACTATGGTCAGTGTCAGAGAAATTACTGCCTGTGCTCTCTTCTAGAATTTTTATGGTTTTAGGTCTCACACTTAGGTCTTTAATCTATTTTAAGTCTATTTTTTGTACGGTGTTAGAAAGTGGTCTAGTTTCATGTTTTTACATGAAGCTGTCCAGTTTTCCCAGCACCATTTACTGAAAAGACTCTCTTTTCCCTCACGGCATATTCTTGCTCCTTTGCCATAAATTAACTGACCATACAATCATGAGTTTATTTCTGGGCTCTCTATTCTGTTCCATTCATCTATGTGTCTATTTTTGTGCCTATACCATACTGTTTTGATTACTACAGCCTTGTACTATATATATTGAGATCTGGAATTGTGATACCTCAACTTTGTTTTTCTTTCTCATGACTGAAATGATCATTCACCACAATCAAATGGGATTTATTCTGAGGATGCAAGAAAGGTTCAATATTTGCCAATCAACATGATACACCTCATCAACAAAATGAAGGATAAAAATCATATTATCATCCCACAGGATGGGAGAAGCTATTTGCAAATGACACTACAGACAAAGAGCTGATATCCAAGATCTATCAAGAACTCCTCAAAGTCAACACTGAAAAAACAGATAATTAGTCAAAAAATGGGCAGAAGACATGAGCAGACATTTTTCCAAAGAAGACATATGAATGGTTAACAGACACATGAAAAACTGTTCATCATCATTAGGCATCAGGGAAATTCAAATCAAAACCACATTGATGAGGGGAGGAGCACGATGGTGGAAGAGTAAGAGACAAAAAATATCATCAGATCACAGAAGTTCAGCTAGATAGCTATCAAACCATCCTGAATACCAACAAACTCAACAGGAGACTGAAGAGAAGAAGAGCAGCAATTCTAAGAACAGAAAATCAACCACTTTCTGGAAGGTAGGACATGCGGAAAAGTGAATCCAAAGAGACGAGAAGATAGACCACAGGGGGAGGGGCCGGCTCCCAGGAAGCCAGTAGCTGCAGAGCATAAAATTGGAACTTTTAGAAGTCTGCTCCACTGAGGGACATCATTCCAGAGGCTAAGCAGGGGGATGGAGACCTGTGGGGACAGTGTGATCTCAGAACCCACGGGGTCACAAAAAGACCAGGGTGTCTGAGTGCGGCAGAGCTCCCAAGTATCACAGCAGGGAAACTGGATACAGAGACAGAGCTAAGCAGTGGGCTCTCAGCTCGGGATTACCTTAAACTGAGGCACAGTCGGGCCACTACTCTTCGAGCAGGGTCCCTACAAGCGGCAGAACCTTCTTCTTCCAGGAAGAGTGGTACAGGACGGTGTGGCAGGAATCTGCTGGGTTTGGAGACTCCAAACAGGGCCGTGTGCCAGAGACAGTGATGCTTGGTCACAGGGTGGGTGAACACGGAGCACAGCCGGAGACCAGGGAGACGGAAGGGATTGACTACTTTTCTCTGAGGGTGCACTGAGAAGTGGGGCCCGAGCTCTCAGCTCCTCCAAGTGGAGATTGGGAGGCCACCATTTTTCATTCTCGTCCTCCAAAGCTATACGGAAAGCGTTCAGGGAACAAAAGCTCCCAAGAGCAAACCTGAGCAGATTGCTTAGTCTGGCCCCTGGCAAGGGCAGTGCAATTCCACCTCCAACAAAGACATTTGAGAATCACTGCTATAGGCCCCTTCCCCAGGAGATCAGCAAGAACATCTAGGCAAGACAAAGTTCACTGATCAATGAGAACTGCAAAACTTCAGAGCTATAGGAATACAGCACATAGAATTCATGGCTTTTTTTCCATGATTCTTTAGTCTTTCAAGGTTAAATTTTTTTAATTTTATTTTTTTCTTATTCTATTTTTTTAATTTCTCCTTTCCTATTTTAATATTTTTTAACTATTTTACCTTATCAATACCTTTTTAAAAATCTTTTTAAATTTTCATTGTTATAGTCCTATTCTATCCCTTCATTGTATTTGAGCTAATTTTTTGTATACATACAGGTTTTATTTCTTTAAAATTTTGGGATGGTGTTTCTTCTTTCTTTTTTTTTAAAGATTTTATCTATTGATTTGACAGACAAAGATCACAGGTGAGTAGACAGAGAGAGAGGAGGAAGCAGGCTCCCTGCTAAGCAGAGAGCTTGATGTGGGACTCGATCCCAGGACTCTGGGATCATGATGCAAGCCGAAGGCAGAGGTTTTAACACACTGAGCCACCCTGGCACCCCATGGTAGTGTTTCTTCTAATAGATAAAAATATACCCTAACTCTAGCACACGGCTTTGTTCTGCTCTCCAGGCTCACCACATTCTTTCCTCTTTTCTTTTTTCTCTTTTTAACCAACTTATCTTATCAATTCCTTTTTTAGAATCCTTTTTAATCTTCATCTTTATAGTCATATTCCATCCCTTCATTGTGTTTACACCCATTTTTGTATACATATAAGTTGTATTTTCTTTGAAATTTTGGGAGGTAGTTCCTTCTAACAGACCAAAAATACAAACAAAATCAACTGTAGAGCTCTGTTCAATCCACCAGTCTAATATATGTATATATATTTTTTCTTTTTTTTCCCCCTGGTTTTGGGTATCTTCTGATTTGGTTAGTATATATTTTCCTGGGGTCACTGCTACCCTTTTAGTATTTTGTTCTCTCATTCATCTATTCTTATCTGGATAAAATGACAAGACAGAAAAATTCAGGACAAAAAAACAACAAGGGGCAGTACCAACAGCTAGGGACCTAATCAATATGGACATTAGTAATATGTCAGAACTAAAGTTCAGAATGGCAATTATCAAGGTGCTAGCTGGGCTCAAAAAAAGCATGGAAGATACTAGAGAATCCCTTTCTGGAGGAAAAAAAAAATTAAATCTAATCAAGTTGAAATAAAAAAACCTATTAATGAGGTGCAATAAAAAATGGAAGCTCTTACTGCTACGATAAATGAGATAGAAGACAGGGCACCTGGGTGGCTCAGTGGGTTAAAGCCTCTGCCTTTGGCTCAGGTCATGATCCCAGGGTCCTGGGATTGAGCCCCACATCAGGCTCTCTGCTCAGCAGGGAAGCTGCTTCTCCCCTCTCTCTCTCTCTGCCTGCCTCTCTGCCTACTTGTGATCTCTGTCAAATAAATAAATAAAATCTTTTAAAAAAATGAGATAGAAGACAGAATTAGTGATATATAGAATACCAAATGATGGAGAATAAAGAAGCTGAGCAAAAGAGAGACAAACAACTAGGGGGAACATTCGAGAGATATGTGATACCGTAAGACGAAATGATATTAGGATAACTGGGATCCCAGATGAAGAACAAAGAGAGAGGGGCAGAAGGTATATTGGAGCAAGTTATAGAAGAGAATTTCCCTAATTTGGCAAATGGAACAAGCATCAAAATCCAGGAAGCACAGAGAACCTTCCTCAAAATCAACAAAAAGAGCTCCATAGCCCATCATCTAATAGTAAAACTTACAAGTCTCATTGACAAAGACAAAATCCTGAAAGCAGCTCAGGACAAGAGGTCTGCAACATATAGCAGTAGAAATATTAGATTGGCAGCAGACCTACCCACAGAGACAATGTCAGGCCAGAAAAGACTGGCATGATATACTGAGAGCACCAAACAAGAAGAATATGCAGTCAAGAATACTATATCCAGTTAGGTTGTCATTGAAAATAGGAGAGGGGTGGGGCACCTGGGTGGCTCAGTGGGTTAAAGCCTCTGCCTTCGGCTCAGGTCATGATCTCAGGGTCCTGGGATCGAGCCCTGCATCGGGCTCTCTGTTCAGCAGGGAGCCTGCTTCCCCCTCTCTCTGCCTGCCTCTCTGCCTACTTGTGATCTCACTCTCTGTCAAATAAATCAATAAGATCTTAAAAAAAAAAAAAAGAAAGAAAGAAAATAGGAGAGGGGCACCTGGATGGCTCAGTGGGTTAAGCCTCTGCCTTCAGCTCAGGTCATGATCTCAGGGTCCTGAGATCAAGCCCCGCATTGGGCTCTCTGCTCAGTGGGGAGCCTGCTTCCCCTTCTCTCTCTGGCTGCCTCTCTGCCTGCCTCTCTGCCTACTTGTGATCTCTCTCTCTGTGTCAAATAAATAAACAAAATCTTCAAAAAAAAAAGAAAAGAAAAAGAAAATAGAAGGATAAAAAGCTTCCCAGACAAACAAAAACTAAAACAATTTGCACACCAAACCAGCCCTACAGGAAATATTGAAAGGGGTCCTCTAAGCCAAGAGAGAGCCAAAAAGTAACAGACCAGAAAGGAACAGAGACAATACACAGTAATAGTCACCTTACAGGCAATACAATGGCACTAAATTCTTATCTTTCAATAGTCACCCTGAATGCAAATGGGCTAAATGCCCCAATCAAAAGACACAGGGTATCAGATGGATTAAGAAATCAGGACCCATTGACATGCTGTCTGCAAGAAACTTATTTTAGACCCAAAGACACCTCCAGATTGAAAATGAGGGGGTGGAAAACAATTTACCATGCTAATGGACATCAAAAGAAGGCTGGGGTGGCAATCCTTCTATCAGATAAATTAGACTTTAAGCCAAAGACTATAATAAGAGATGAGGAAGGACACTATATCATACTTAAAGGGTCTGTCTGGCAAGAAGATCTAAAAATTTTAAATATCTATGCCCCTAACATGGGAGCAGCCAACTATATAAACCAATGAATAACAAAATCAAAGAAATACATTGACAATAATGCAATAATAGTAGGGGACTTTAACACACACCCCCCCTCACTTAAATGGACATATCATCTAAGCAAAAGATCAACAAGGAAAAAGGCTTTGAATGACATGCTGGACCAGATGGATATCACAGATATATTCAGAACATTTCATCCCAAAGCAACAGAATATACATTCTTCTCTAGTGCACATGGGACATTCTCCAGAATAGAACACATCGTGGGTCAGAATCAGGTCTCAACCAGCACCAAAAGATTGGGATCATTCCCTGATTATTTTCAGACCACAATGCTTTCAAATTAGACTCACCCACAGAAGGAAAGTTAGAAAGAACTCAAATACATGGAGGGTAAAGAGCATCCCACTAAAGAATGAATGGGTCAACCAGGAAATTAAAGAAGAATTTAAAAAAATTCACGGAAACAAAAGAAAATGAAAACACAACTGTTCAAAATCTTCGGGACACAGGAAAGGTGGTCCTGAGAGCAAAGTATATAGCAATACAAGCCTTTCTCAAGAAACGAGAAAGGTCTCAAGGACACAACCTAACCCTACACCTAAAAGAGCTGGAGAAAGAACAGCAAAGAAAGCCTAAACCCAGAAGGAGAAGAGAAATAATAAATCAGAGCAGAAATCAATGAAACGAATCAAAAGAACAGTAGAACAAATCAACGAAACTAGGAGCTGGTTCTTTAAAAGAATTAATAAGATTGATAAACCCCTGGCCAGACTTATCAAAAAGAAAAGAGAAAAGACCCAAATTAATAAAATCATGAATGAAAGAGGAGAGATCACAACCAACCAAAACCAAAGAAATACAAGCAATTATAAGAACATATTATGATCAACTATACACCAGCAAATCTGACAATCTGAAAGAAATGGACGCATTCCTAGAGACATATAAACTACCAAAACTGAATCAGGAAGAAATAGAAAACCTGAACAGACCCATAACCAGTAAGGAGATTGAAGCAGTCATCAAAAAACTCCCAACAAACAAGAGCCCAGGGCCAGATGGCTGCCCAGGAGAATACTACCAAACATTTAAAGAAGAATTAATACCTATTCTCCTGAAACTGTTCCAAAAAAATAGAAATGGAAGGAAAACTTCCAAACTCACTTTATGAGGCCAGCATTACTTGGATCCCAAAACCAGACAAAGACCCCATCGAAAAAGAGAATTACAGACCAATATCCTTAGTGAACATGGATGCAAAAATTCTCACCAAAATACTAGCCAATAGGATCCAACAGTACATTAAAAGGATGATTCACTATGACCAAGTGGGATTTATTCCTGGGCTGCAAGGTTGGTTCAACATCCTCAAATCAATCAATATGATACAATACATTAATAAAAGAAAGAACAAGAACCATATGATACTCTCAATAGATGCTGAAAAACATCTGATAAAGTACAGAAACTTTTCTTGATCAAAACTCTTCACAGTGTAGGGACAGAGGGTACATTCCTCAATATCATCAAAGCCATCTATGAAAAACCCACAGCTAAAATCATTCTGAATGGTGAAAAACTGGGAGCTTCTCCCCTAAGGTCAGGAATATGGCAGAGATGTCCGCTATCACCGCTGCTATTCAACACTGTACAGAAGTCCTAGCCGCAGCAATCAGACAACAAAAAGAAATAAAAGGAATCTGAATCATCGTTATATGCAAACAATCTAGGAACACTACATCAAAAACCAATGATGTACTGTTGTTGACTAACATAACATAATAAAAAATAAATTTTAAAAAATCATATGATCATATCAGTAGATGCAGAAAAAGCATTTGACAAAATATCAACATCCATTCATGATTAAAAAAAACAAAAACAAAAACTCTCAACCAAGTAGGGTTAGAGGGAACATACCTCAAAACCACAGTAACATCTTACTCAACAGAGAAAAACTGAGAGATTTTCATCTTTTTCTTTTTTAAAGATTTTATTTATTTATTTGACAGACAGAGATTACAAGTAGAGAGGCAGGCAGAGAGAGAGGAGGAAGCAGGCTCCCTGCTGAGCAGAGAGACCGATGTGGGGCTCGATCCCAGGACCTTGGGATCATGACCTGAGCTGAAGGCAGAGGCTTTAACCCACTGAGCCACCCAGGCGCCCTGAGAGATTTTCTTCTAAGATGAGGACCAAGACAAGGATATCCATTCTCACTACTTTTAAACACAGTACTTGAAGTCCTAGCCACAGCAATCACACAAGATAAAGAAATTAAGAGGTATCCATATTCATAAAGAAGTTAACCTGTCACTATTTGTAGACAACATGATACTATATGTAGAAAACCCTAAAGATTCTACAAAAAACTACTAGAAATAATAAATGAGTTCAGTGAAGGTTCAGGATACTTAATTAATACCCAGAAACCAGTAGCAATTTTATACACTGATAACAAAGTAGAAAAAAAGAGAAATTAAGAAAACAATTCCACTTATAATTGTACAAAAAAAAAAAAAAAAACCCATAAGCTTAACAGAAGAGGTAAAAGAGCTATACTCCAAAAACTATAAAACACTAATGAAAGAATTTGAAGATGTCACAAGCAAATGGAAAGCTATTCCATGTTCATGGGTTTAATATTTTTAAACCTTCCACACTACCCAAAGCAAACTATAGATACAATGTAATCCCTATAAAAATACCAACAGCATTTTTCACAAAACTAGAGCAAATAATATGAAAATTTGCATGGAACTACAAAAGACCCCAAATAGACAAAGATACCTTAAAATGGTTTTCAAGAGATACCACATGTCTTATAATCTTCAGGCCAAGAGATTCCCGCAAGATCACCTTGTCCATTCTCTAGCCTTCAAGCCCGATGGCATTTTAATCCACATCAGGTGTATATGTCTTTCAGTCCCAGTCAGTCGCCAGACCTGAACAGAGAATTTTCACCCTGATGAAGCACAGACAAGCTTCCAGAGCTAGACTGCCAGCCCTGAAATGCAAGGTTGGCGTTTGGCCGGGTAGCCCAAGGCGGTGGTGGAGGCTGGATGCTGCCTGCACCATTCCCAAGCATTCAGATCAGAAGCAGACCAGACATGGCAGCAGGGCATGTTCCAGGGGAGCTGGCTCTGTCAGGATAGGCGGGAAACTTCTGCAACTTCTGCTCTCAACTCCTGCCAAGCCCACATCAGCGTGACAGGATGGCAAGCACAGCACCTTCCTTCTTGGTCTTAACAAAAAGCTCAGGCTTTCCCAGCCCTCGGGAGGGGGAGGTGCAGGGATGCCCAAGAGAAAGTTCAGAGCCTTTAATTAGAGTTCACGATGGATGGCTCCCTGGAAGACAGCCTGGGAATTCCCAGACACAGAAGAAACTAGGCAAGCTCTCTAAGGCCTCTCCTTGGTGAAACCATGAGATGGGGCCAATGTGGTTTCTGCCTTACTAATGTCCCTTTCCTGTACCCTCAGCTCTAGGAAATAATGTAAGTGAACCATGGTTGCATATGGGGTCAGCACTGGAGAGCAAGGGGAGAAATGCAACATTCATTCAGCAGATACCATATGCCAAGCTCTGGCTTAAGTGTTTTATACACAGTACGTCATTTAATGCTTGCAAAAACTTACAAAGCAAGTTAAAAATCAGTGTTAGAATTAAGGTTTGGTTCAAATGAGCTAAACAGTTAAAGATGACTCTTAAAAAAAAAAAAGATGTTATGTATTTAGTTGAGAGAGAGTATGTACTAGAGAGAGCATGAGCAGGGGGAGGGGGAGGGGCAGAGGGAGAAGCAGACTCCCTACTGAGCAGGGAGCCCAACATAGGGCTCTATCCCAAGACCCCAGGATCATGACCTGAGTCAAAGGCAGACGTTTAACTGACTGAGCCAACGAGGCACCCCAAAGGTGACTTGGTTTTGTCGGGTTTTCTCATAAGTCTCCTTGGGATAAACATACAGTAAATTTAAGGTTCAAGCTCCCTGTCAGGATTGTCATGCCCAGCTCAAGAAGCTTCCCCACCACCATCCCCTTTACAAGATAGTATCCAGGTGAGGGAGAACTGTGCGCATCCTTTCGATGGAAGAGGGGAGGGGGCTTCTGGGAATTTCCTGGCCTAGACCTTGGAGCTCTGCACTGGGCCCAGCTATTCAGTCGCTGCACTGGGCTGGGTTGGCCCCCAGCATTGTGGGGGCATCCAGCGGGGGTGGCCAGGCCAGCAGAGTCCTACTGGGGCATCCAGCTGGCACCTCTAGCATGTGCTGCCTCTTCCTTGTCCCAGCCACAGCCTCTTCAAGGCAGATGGTTCCTGAGAACGTCTGGATCCTCCAGACCATGTTTGTGGTCTGTGGGACATAGGGGGCGCTGTTTCAGGCTCAGCCTTTCCTAGACAGCTGCCTGGGCAGCATCACAAACACTGACACCATGCTGGATGCTGGGCTTCTCCAAAGAACTTGTAATTTCCTCAGACTGCACTCTCAGATATGAGGTGCAAACCCTGGGCCCTAGGATTCACCCCAAAATATCTAAGTGCTTCCACTCCTCTTGCTTCCACCTCCCACTCCAACTCCAGAACTGTCTGACCCCAAAGCAGGGAGGCACCAGAATAATGACCTCTTACCCTTCTACACCTTTCTATTTCTCTCTTATAACAATCTTCTTTCATTGGAAAAGTTTACTTTCCCTTTCTGCCTGATGGGAATTTTCCCATGTCTTATCCCCTTATCCCTACCCCATTCCCAGGGAGTACTTCCTCCCCTTATCTTCCCTGGGGCTAGGAGAGATGGGGGTGGGTAACAGAAAGGTTGTTGCAAAAGAAATCCAAGAAGAAAATATGTATCAAAAGGGACTTCAAACATTTTCTGTACAGATACATACTATAGTCATTTAAGAGTGGTACATATCAGTTTCTTTTCTTGGGGCCAACAACCCTAAGACCTGGAATACATGGTGCTTCTCTCCAGGGAGAGAAGACATGCCCATGAGAAAGGGCCCATGGTCCCAGGACATCAGGTTCTCCAGGCCTCCCCTTATCCCACCTCCTAGCTTCTGCCTTCTGATCACTGGCCTGGCAATCCAGAGCCTGAACCCATCTCTAGGTGGGGGTCCCACTGGTGAGGAAGCAGCACCTGTATTGTCATCCCTCTGCCAAAGCTGTCAGCAGAAGCCTGGCTACCTCCCCTTCTGCTGGGCACAGGCCAGCAGACATAGCAGCTGGCTCCTTTAATCAGTAATGGAGGGCCAGAAGGCTCTCAGTTCTTTGCCCTCCCAGAGAGGCCAAGAGAAGGCCTCATTCTGAAAAGAACATTTTGCAAATATGGGGCAAATTCAGAAAGTAGACTGAAGAAAGGGCTAGGCTTCAGAGCTATGAGAACCAGGCTTGGCTCAAGTCCTGACACTGAGAGACAACACAGATGCCAGTGAGTGGCATAGGAATGCTTCAGAAGTTCCAGAGGAGAAAAAATACTCCTTGGAATTAGAGCACACTACGTCTATGACACTCTCCTGTGCACTACTGTCAAGTGTCTCCCTCTCCCCTCCCAAGTCCTCTATTTTAAAAGGTTTCCAAATAAAGAACTAGCCTATGAAGCCAGGGAAGCTGCAGGCCCAGGCAGAGGGTTCAGAATCAGTTGGACTGCTGGGGCCCATCACAGGGCCTGCAACAGCAGATGTGTCTAGACGTGCAAAGAGAACAGAAGTCTGGGGAGGGCCAGGGACCAGAAGTTCCAGATGCCAATCCCAGGGTCAAATAGAGAAGGAAGGTGCAGGTGACGGGTAGATAAATTGGGCAGACAAAAAATCAGGGCCAGGAAAGTGAGTTTAAGTAGGAAAAACAAGGGAGGGGAAAAAACCAAACTCCAGAAGCCAGAGCAAAGGCAGGATCCTCTCCAGAACCCAGGACAAATACTAAAGGCAAGTTATGATCCTGGGTCTTTCCAAACGTTTGTGGATTCCCTTTAGCAGCTGGGCAGATCTCTGTTATCAGCCATGCCTCCCTAGCCAAAAGAAAAAACATCATAAAATTAAATTAAACAAAACACAAAATAAACTATCTCTAGCTCTGATTGTTCACTTCATTGCAGGTACTCTGGTGAATTCTCTCATGCATTCATTCTTAACGATGCTCACAAGAATCCTGTGAGTGAATACAGGGCTTGGCAAAAATGGCATCCTTGTGTGAATGAAAAGGTTCCTTCCTCTGGGAAGATGCAGCACCACATCAAGGCACAAGGCCTACAGAGCGAGTGTGGTATAGATTCCAGCCCCCACTTGCCCTCTCAGCTGGGGAACTATGAGCAAGGCATAAAATTCACAAGACTGTGAGCAGTCCGAGACATAGGCATTATATCCCCATTTAACAGAGGAAGGGATGGGAGCTCAAAGTTCTAACACCAAACCCCAGTGGATGAAGCCACTAGGTTGTCGAGGCACTATTCAAACTCTAAACTGCAGAGGTCCAGAAGCCCCTGCTCTCAACTACCACACCATACCGCAAAGCAAAGAGGAGTGCCTTTCAGGAAGCCCTTCCAAGAGTCAACAGCAATAGCAGCAGATTCCCAATGACCCTAAAATAGTCAAGAAGCTTCATTCCCCAGCTATGTGATTTGTCCCCAGTTCATGAGATGGAACCACAGAAAAAGCAAAATGATCGATTTCTCCCAGCTTGTTGGCTTCCAATCTCGCAATTCCACCAGCCAAACTGACACTTCCTCCATGGGTAGCTAGGAGTCTCAAGGTCAACACAGCCTAAATACAATTCTTGGTTTCTCCACCTCTCCTGCCACTCTTCAACTGTCCTCCCCAGTCTTCCCTATTTCAGGACACAGAACCACAGTCCAAGTGCTCTCAGGACAAAAACATGAAAGATCACTGACTATTTATCACATTCCACATCCAATCCATCAGCAAATCCTGTAGGTTCTACTTTCAAAAATACACCAAATCCAACCACAGATCACCATCTTCACCACTCACACTCTGGCCCCACTGCTGTAATCTCTCTCCTTGGTCACTTCCACCCATATCCCTACAATCTCTTCACTACACAGAAGGCAGAAAATTTTTTTTTCTAAAGATTTTATTTATTTATTTGACAGACAGAGATAACAAGTAGGCAGAGAGAGAGAGGAGGAAGCATGTTCCCTGCTAAGCAGAGAGCCCGATGTGGGGCTCGATCCCAGGTGCCCCCAGAAGAATCTTTTTAAACATCTCTCAAATTCATTATTCCTCTGCTCAAGATAATTTTATGACTTTTCTATCACATGTACAATAAAAGCTGCAATTGTTTTCATGACCTACAAGGTCCTATTTGATCTGACCCCATACCCCTCACTTCCTTGAAACAAGTCCAACTCCATTTTCTCCTGCTATCCCCCTCCCCTTGGGCTTTGCTCCAGCTCAGCTGTCCCTTTTGTTCCTCAAGCATACCACATCTGCTCCCACCTCAGGGCCTTTGCTGTGGCTGTGCCCTTAGCCAGGGACACCCCTTCCTCAGGCCTTCTCACACTCACCTCCTCAGAAAGGTCTTTTGTGATCTCCCCCATCCCAAATGTCACCCAACCTCTGGCCTTGCTTCGTTCTTCTTCATAACACTTCTCATCACCTAACACCGTTTTCTAGGTTTTATTGGTGCTCTTGTCCATCTCTGCTGCTCGAGTGTAAGCTTCACAAGACCAGAGACATTTTCTGTCCTGTTCACTATTGCTTCCTTAGTGCCTGGGATGTGTCTCGCATACAGAAGTGGCTTCATAAACATGTGCTTAGTGGATAACTAATTCCTTACAATCACCCTAGATGGGAGTTCCTAGGCCCATCCCTCTCCTCTGCAACTCTGAGAAACTGAGTATCTTGTGCAGGCACACAGATAACAAGATGAGAATCTGCACTCCAATTCACGGCTGCCTGACTTCAAGCTTAGACTACACCCCTGACATGCATCCCCTCGGTAATGGACTAGCTAATAACGCAGACGAGAGCCTCTTGGTTTACTAAGTATCATGATTTATCAAGTATCACGATTTCTATCTTAAAAAAAAAAAAAACTAAAAGGAACTCTGAGGCTCATCTAAAACAGAATTCTCCACTCAGTGGTTTGCAAAACCCTATGACCCTCCCCAGAAACACACTCATGATGGAGAAGCCAGTGATGGCATCTGTTCCAATTTCTCTTTGTAAAAAGGTAATATATAAAATGATTATGTGGTGCACCTGGGTAGCTCAGTTGGTTGAGCAACTGCCTTCAGCTCGGGTCATGGTCCCAGAGTCCTGGGATCAAGTCCCGCATCAGCCTCCCAGCTCCACGGGGAGTCTGCTTCTCCCTCTGACTTTCTCCCCTCTCATACTCTCGCTCTCTCTCTCTCTCAAATAAATAAATAAAATCTTTAAAAAAATAAAAATAAAATGATTATGTAGACATTTTCTGTTTACTAATGAGCAGCGTGAGGGCCTCCAAGAAACATCAGATGGTGATTACGGATGCACACGCATGTCTAGTCCCCCAGTCATTTATCACCTAGTGATTTTGACCATTTTATATTGTTTCAATTTTCAGTCTTAAATATTGTTTATTTTTTACCCACAACCAATCTTTAAATAAAGATTGAAACATAAGGATTACTGATGTTGAAATATAACATGTTAGTGCAAAACACAAAAATGGCAAGAAAGTCAATAAATTCACCTTTAGGTGATATTCACACAGATCCATAAATGCCATACCACCAGCCAAAATTATTAATATGACATATAAAGATATCCTCAATGCCAAAACTCAATGTTAAAAGGTGGGAGGGGCTATTACACCCAGTTTTACCCAACTGGCTTTTCACACATTGAGAGTTAAGTGTTGTCCCCAACTACTATGTCATCTGCAGAAAAATCCTTGCAAGAGTAACCTAAAACTTTTTTTTGGCTCTTAATTTGGGAATGAAGAATAAATATTAAATTCTGAACTCAAATTACAACATTCCAAATTTCAAATAATGAGTGTTTTTCTGACTATTTGGAAAATGTAATATGATGATAAAATCTAAGTTTTTATATACATCATTTCCCAAACCAAGGATGACACACTCTGCTACTTAAAAATTTATTTGTTGGGACATGTTTTTTTTTTCCTTGCATAATTTAATGTGATAACATAAACAGTGTGCTACCTTTGTCAAAAAAGAAAAGGATAGACTTGTCTTTATGTATAATGACTATTATAAAAGATTATATGTAATGAATTTATTTATTTATTTATTTATTTATTTATTTATTTTAATGTTTTTAAGATCTTATTTATTTGACAGAGAGAGATCAAAAGTAGGCAGAGCAGCAGGCAGAGAGAGAAGGGGAAGCAGGCTCCCCGCTGAGCAGAGAGCCTGATGTGGGGCTCGATCCCAGGACCCTGAGATCATGACCTGAACCGAAGGCAGAGGCTTAACCCACTGAGCCACCCAGGTGCCCCTGTAATGAATTTTATAGGATAACATCCCTTAAAATTAATTTAAAATAAAATATTTTTACTTAGAATCATTTCCTCATCATATTCCATAAAATATTGACTTATAAACAATTCCTAAGGGGGGTTAGGAGATTAGACATGCACTGCTGTGAGGATGGCCTATGTGGAGCTATACACCTACCCCCCACCCACCCAGCTCCGCATGGCCTGTGTCCCCACGAGGGTGACCTCACTGGAGAGAGTCAACCAAATCCTCTGGCTCTCTGGTGTCTGGGTTGGCCAATGGGAGGCATCAGCAGGCCATCGACGGGCAGAGGGAATAAAAACAGTGGAGCACTGATTTCCCCCAACCATATGGCCACAAAGCCCTGGGCTGGCAGTCAGGGGCCTCTCCTGCACACTGGCTCCAGCCACAGCCCTCTCAGAGTTCTATAAACCACAACTTCCTCTTGCCCCGTTGGCCCTGGAGGTACTAACAGCTCCCCACTGTTGCTGATCCCTAGGGTCCTTGCTATCCTTTCTGGATTTCTGTTAATCAATTACCCTTTTGAGTGTGTCGCCTCTTTCCTAAAGAATACACAGTTCAAAAATCAAAAAAAGAACGTGAGGAGAGTTAGAAGTTGCTAATCTGTTACAACCTCTCCTTTGACAGATTCGGGAACCAGACTTGTCCAAAATCCCCACCAAAAACAAAGCAGAGCCACACTTAGAGATAAGAATTTGACACAGGAATAACAGAGACCATACATGGTATGACCATTAGAAGAGTCAGTCGTATGAGTTAATACGCATGAATTGCTTGAAATGGCACTTGGCACATAGTAAATACTCAGAAAAGTAAGGTAGCTAGCATCATCATCACGATCGTCATTGTCGTGTGCTAATTCCCTATCTAGTTTAGGAAAAAAGGGGGCGGGGGGACATGGGCTTAAAAATATACAATCCTTCTGGCATAAGGATTCTAAAATTAATCCTATTAGGTAGGTGGAGAAACTGAAGCCCAGAAAGGTTCTGGCCAAGGCAAGACCCCTGCTACCTTCAGTTTGAATGAGAAAGAAGTGCCAAGGCTCACGGCTTGGTAATAACATGGAGTGCATTCCAGCCCCCTAATACTGCCTTAGCCAGGTACCCTGTTGAGCTCTGCACAGCTGCCACAGAATGGCCCTACTTCAAGGTCCCCCAGCAAGCAGTTGTCACTGTTAAATGAAAATGAACTTCATCTCATTGAGCAGTTACAAATATCCACTGAGACAGCATATGAGATGTGCTTTAAGAATTCTAAAGCAGAAGTTTCCAGCACAAATGACTGTGGCTTCCTTACTCCACATTCCTCCAAAAAGAAAAGAGGCCAGAGATGAGAATAAGAAGAGGTTGGAGAACTGTTCTGACTTCACTATTCCATAATGTGTGTGGGTGGCAGAAAAAAATAAGCCTTTTTTCCCGTATGACAAAAAAAAAAAAAAAAATCATTCTTCAGTGTTCTTCAATATTCTCAAGGGGAAAGAACAGCCAGCACTATGATGTGTAACAATCATGCCAAGAAACCTGTTACGGTTCATGTTGAAAGGTTGATGAAAAGAACGTCTTGATACAAAGCACAGCTTTTACTGTAATAAGCTCATGAACAATGTCGGTATTGATGTTTTTGAAGAACACCTGATGTTATGGGGGCACCTCTAGAAAAGCCCTCTGAGAGCTCAGCCCTCCCAAACTGTCTGCTGTCTCCCAAGACACAGGACATGCCCCTGTGGCTTTTTGTTCCAATTCAAGGGGCATTTCTCATCTTAAAAATAACTGTGTTTGTTCTGTCATTGGGCCTTTGTACCTCTTATTGATGACTTCTTTTTTCCCCAGATTTGTTGCCCTCTCATCCACCAAGAAAGGGAAGAAAAAGAACCCATATTAAGCACCTACACTGCTTTTTACATACATAGATAAATTAATCCCTACCCTACGAGTTTGAAATTATTCTCCCACTTGCAGATAAGGAAAACACACAAATCCCATGTTCCAGATCCACACCCAGTTAACTACGCACCTGAATTTGCAACCAAAGCCTACTTTGAGAGTCTTTGATCTTCTCCATTGTCTCACTGTACCAATTCCAAACCCTTTCCTTCCACTGCTAATTATACCTCCCTCCTCTATTGATAGAATATAATTAATGGCTAAGAGAACAGGAATAATTGTATCTCTCTCTCTCTCTCTCTCTCTCACACACACACACACACACACACACAAAGAAAAATAGATCCTACAAAACAGGAACAATCTCTATTGTCTCATCTTGACCCAGAAGATGACCACATGCTCATTCGTGTCATGTTAAAAATTATGGAAGAATATGGTAACTAACATAACATAATAAAAAAAAGTTATGGGAGAATAAAAATAAAAAACCACCTAATTGCTTTTCCAGTGATTGAAATGCATTGTCCTAAGCACCATAAATCTTATCTTCAGGGGTTCAGCAAAACAGTTTTCTCCCTCTAATCTCTCCAATGTGTACCTCTCTTGTCTCTGACAGAGTAAGCTCCCTTGACTCAGAAATCTTCCTGGCCAGGGCCCTGCCCAGCACCCACTGCAGTGGGTGTTGTAAGCAGCAAATGACAGTAATGAATGGAGCAGCATGGGCTCAACACTTTGACCTAAATCAACAACATCTAAACCCCATCCTCACATACCGTGGCTGGGGGTAAATATGCTTAGGCATACCAAGGCTACAAGGCAGACAATCAAAATATCCTCCCCCAGTCTGATTATTCCTTCTTCAGACCCCACACAGGCCATGAGCACTGTTGGCAGACATATGTCTTCATACCTCACCTACATTCTAGACCTTAGTTGTTCTGCATTGTATAGCAGCTTTAATATCAAAATCAACAATACTGAAAATTTGCACAGCACCTTATAGTGTACAAAGTACATTCACATACTCTATCACATGCAATCCTCCCAAACACTCTTTGGAAAAGAAAGTAAAGGTCACAGATCAAAACAAATGGCCCAAAGCCAAAGAGCTACGACAGGGGATGCTGGGACCAAGACTATGTCTTCTGCCTCCATTGCCTGAGCTCATGCGGCTCTACTCTTTCTTATCATTTAAGTGGTTGTGTCTTGTCTCCCCAGCCTTACTGTAACACCCCAGGGTTTATACATCTTTTTCTCCCCACCTGGGCATTGTACAAAGCTCTGCCCTTTCCCAGCATTTGGTGAATCCTCACTGAATGCGTGAATGGTGAGCATGTGAAGTGAGCTCCCCTGTGTCAAGTAACATCAGGGAGGAGAAAGTACGCTTCAGGTGATTCCCTGTTCAGGCGAATGGCTTTTAGACATGAAGCCATACAGGGGCAGCACCAATCTCTGTGACCAGGATCCTGACTCCTTGGAAGAACCAACCTTGGTGCAGCTCTGGCCACCAATCCCCCCACCCAACCCCAAGAGCTTTCTCCCAGCATCTCTGACTTAAGAACCAGGGATGAGGAGCTCCTTTGAGTTTACATGCAACCGCAGTCCCAGTGTCTTCTCATTGGTACATATAGGTAGAAGCCTAGCAGAACTTAAGGCTTAAGTCAAAGGTTACATGCTTGCGGATCTTTGGCATGGCTCCTGAGGTATGTGAGTATAGAACAATGCTGGAACCGGGAGGACCACGTCAGAATGTGAGGAGATGAGCTCCTGACCATGGAAGGCCCTGAAGAAATCAGCATCCAGATCTTAGAGGAAGGTCACCAATCCCTTATTCAAACCTCTGCCAAAGAACTTGTGAAATCCCGGACACATGATAGCAGACGCATAAAAGATTAATATCCCTTGAAAATATGCAATAAAGGCTAGGGTGAAAGAAAGGAAATAATCAGATGGGGAAACCAGCATGAGCTTGGAGGAAGTAAACAGGTGATTGGAGAGAAGAAGCACACAAGGGCCACTTAGCTGTGGCTTGCTGCACGAGCATCAACCAAGAATCCTTAGCAAGGCGGATAAGAAAAAGAACGGTCTTTTAATCAGGCAGTGAGGTCATAGTAGCCATCATCAGCTACGGCCTCACTGTATACTGAGGATACAGAAGAGACAAGGTCCTAGGGACCAAGGCAGCAAGAAGGAAGAGAAGAGAAGAGAGCAGTGTCCCCACATGAATGTGATCCTCTCAAAACCTGGCAAGTAGCGGCCAGGTTTTTGACATTACATGGGGCAATGTCAAAGTGGCTCCTAAGTCATCCAAAGGCTCTTCCCCAGCAATCCTGTCTTATTATTTCGGGGCAAATGCATCACGAACATATGGATGTGATTGTATCTACCCCCTCCCCATCCTCCATTCCTCATGCCAGAAAAACACATACAGATTTCGAAACGAAAAGGAAAAAAAAAACAAAAGAACGGCCAGGGACCAAAATGCGTAGTATGGTTTTAAGCAAGCTTGGAACATGCTAGGGAAATAACTGTCGCTGGTCGACAGATCCAAACAGCATGGCACCCAGCTCTGTCATTAACATTAACAGCCAGGAAAGTAACTGCCCTGAGGTGGGAGCAGACATGTGGTCTGCCAGAGGGGACTAGAAACAAATGGCCCCCAAATCTCAGACACTTAGATGGGTAAGGTGACACATCATTTCCTTGTGGTCTCAAGACCCATGCATAAGGGTGAGTCCACCTCGGCCCTCAGACTTTATCAAAGGGTTGGTGTCCAGCTGTTCCTCATCTCCACTGGAAATGGAACAAAGGCTTCCACAAGAGCAGAGGGAACACAATTCCGAGTCAAACGCAATGACCAGTTCTAACACACTCTGCGAACAGAGCATTCATGGCATGCCTATAAATCAATCTATTTATAAATATTTATCGAATGCTACCCTAGTAAGGGCTGTACTGTGTGTCAGGCACAAAGTAGATGATTTTCAAATATTATAACCAGTCCCCACAACAGCACTGTAAAAATGGGTATAATTAACCCTATTTTATAGATGAGGACTGAGACACAGAGAAGTTAAAGGAGTTTCCCAAGATCATCATGCTAGGAAATGGTGGCACGAGGATCAAACTCAAATTTATCCAACTCTGATTGTTTTTCCCTATTTTCTTGGATTTTAGTGCTGAAAGGAATTATTGTACCTCCCCACAAAATCTAGGGCAACCTTTTATGCTGAATGGATGTTGAATGAATAAACGAGCAAGTACAAATGACAGGTTCTGCCACCAATGTTCCTATACTGTATTTCATCAATTTAAATGTTCACCTTTAAGTACTACATAAAATAAATGTGTATCTTACAATCAGCAGACTCTTGGAATCAATAAAAAGTGATCATCTCAAAGTAAGACCAATTCGATATGAAAGTGTTATGAATAATATTGGGACAGTGAGTGTTAAGTGACAAATAAAGCAAGTGTCATAGTCCAGACAGAACAGTCCATAAACAGTGGCATCAATTTTAGATGTATAGGCCAAAAAAAAAAAAGAAAAAGAAAAAAGTCCAAAAGAACCTTGATTGATGATTTGAAGCATCTCTCTAGAAGAATATATGTTTCTTAAAAATGGGGATTTCAACTGATCTTTTCTTTTTGTTCCCCAAGTTCTCATTTCTGCATTATGTAAGAAAGAATGGTGGTATCTCCCTTCCGAAGTATCAAAAAGTGAAGGAAAGCTCAACCCATCCAACATTTCTAGTGATTCCTGCCAGAGGCAGAGCGTTGAATCAGATGACCTCTGGGGAACCATCCTAGATCCAGGATTCTGTATCTAAAATGGGAAACCTGCTCAACTACAGAAACTTACTGGGCATTGACATTATCGAAACAAGAACTCACTCAGCAGTCTTTTGCTTACTCCCTTCTCTCTAACCAAGCTTCCCTTTCCCCATTTTTTGATCACTCTCCTCTCCGCAAATACACACACCCACACACACAGGCATTTAAAGGTAAATTAATCTCCCTTCTCTATTCTCAATTTAAATATCTAAAAATCTACTTTAGGGGTGCCTGGGTGGCTCAGTTGGTTAAAAGTCTACTTTATTCAGGAAATGCTGTATGGTGTTAGGGAACAGGAATAGAGAATGATCTCACACCAAGGGGAGCCTTTAGTAAAGAGTTCCTCCACACTTTCTCCTTCAGAATGCTGCCCCAAGATGTAAAGGAACCCAAAACAGTTGCAGCTTGCTGAAAGTAATGGGTGAAAATCTGATGACGAGCAGGATATTCACAGGGTCTCAAAGACTGTCCTCATATTATTAATTACAGGGGAAAACCAGTAACCACACAGTGGAGGAGTCTGGCAGACAACACCATAATCCAGTGATCAAAGCTAACATCACCATAAAAGGGACAAACAGACAGCATGATCCTCCTGTTGTGATATACTGAAAAGAACACACATCACTTATGTAGGATTCCTACTAATATATAATGTGGATCCAGTCATGAGGAAACATCAGACTAACCCAAACTGAGAGAACTTCAATAAAAGGTCTTTATTCTTTATTCTTCAAAAACATCAAAATTATGAAAGACTAAGAAAAGATTACAAATGAAAAGAGACGAAGGAGGTATACTAACCCTAAACTGTAACACAAGACATTATTGGGGCCACTGAGATTCCAGTATGGATTCTCGAACAGATAATGATGTAACAACAGTGTTAAATTTCCTGGTTTTGAAAATTACACCGCGAGGGAAAAAATCCTCATTTTTGGAAAACACACACAGGAATTTAAGGATAAAGAGGCATGATGTCTGCCACATTCTCCTAAATGGTTCAATAATCATAATATATCCATGTCTGTGGAGAACGAGAGCAAGAGAGAGGGAATGACAGAGTATATGCAGCAACATGCAAACAACCAATGAATCTCAGTCCTGACAATAAGGGAGTCCTTTGCATTATTTTTCATTTTTCCTGTACGTTTGAAATTACTTCCAAATCAAAAGTAAAAAATAAATGAAACCCATTTCTTCTCATTTCCCAGGCATCACTTAGCCCAGGCCCTGATGTCTAAGTAGCAGTGTCTGATTTCTTGGGCTCCACAAGCCATCACAGAAGAAGAAACCAGAGAAATGTCCAGCGGCACCTCTAGTTTCTCAACATGTGCAGACTTTCCTTCGATTTCAGGAGAGACCACAAGTGAACAAAGTGATCACTGAAAGTAATTATCTGAGCATAAAACAATTAGTATGACAACCACAGAGAGAAAGCTAATAGCCATTTACATGACTGTTCACTTGTAAACACACTAGCAGGGAAACTCGGCCAACTCTGCTCTCTGCCCTCAGGAATGACGAATCTTAAATCAAAGTTACAAGGCAGGACAGGCAGTAGGGGCTCTGCACATTTTGAGGGAGGCTCCAAAAACAAGCATAAAGATGTTCCTGGAAGCGGTTCTGGAAGGGGAAAAGGAAACCTTGATCACTTTGTGAGGTACTGGAATAGCTTGGAGGGAAAGGGAATGGGCGTGTTTTCCTGGACATCTTTAAAAGAAGGGGAGACCATCTAGGAAAATGTTACAATGTGCAGAATTTACTTCAAGATACATCATCACATAAAGCGTGAGAGGATGTGTCTTCCTTGACTGAATCTCTGATGCAGGTGCCAGCCAAGACAGCCCAGGTGTTCAGCAAGCCCATGCTCACAGGTGGCATCTCTGCCTGGCTTATCTCTGTCGACAAGCACAGCTTGGTGAATTAGCATAGATTGTCAGAAATGGCTTTTCATGGGTAAAAATAATGGCCTGTTGAATAGCGTAACGAATGATAGAAAAGGGTTCTCATTTGGCAAAATTAGAGGTATTCAAGTAGTGTGGACTGCCTTGACCTATTTTAGACATACTCCTATCCTTGCTTATAAATATCCAAGGAGGCTTGTACCCCTTGTTCTAGGGATGATGCCTCAGGCTAAACCCCAAAATGGCCCCACATCTGAGTCTCTGGATTTTATTTCCCTGACACTGTTTATAAAGGTGATAAAGTTCTGCCTCCGGAATTGAGGGCTTTGCCTGGAGTGAATCTTTCATGCATGGAGATGGTCAGAGAATACAAAAGAACAATGAGTTAGGACATTCTGAACACGTCGTATGAACTATCATTTTCCACACTTGTTAATAAATGTCACTTACTTCAAAACGTCAGAGGCTGTCGAAAAAAATGGTGCATGACTGAATTGGCTTAGGTCAGCGTGCAAAAGACGAATGGAGGAGGAGGGAGGGTCCTACATAAACACGGGGAAGAGGCACGAGGGCCTTTTTGTTCATGATCTCCACCTTAATGCCATCGCGATCTGAGGATATATGCCTTATGACCTCAAGTCCCAGAAATCACAGCAACTTGCTCTAGGGGCTAGAATATGGTCTAGCTCAGTAAGTGGCCCATGTGCACAGGAAAAGAATGTAAAAATGTGCTTGCTGCAGTTTGGGTGCAGTGTTCTATGACTATTAATTAGGATCACTGCATTCACAATGTTGTTCAAATCTACTACATCCTCAACAGATCGGCTACTTGCTCTGTCAACTACTGAGAGAGTTGAAATTCCCAAGTATCATTGTGACTTTGTCTATTTCTCGTTTCTGTTTTGTTCATTTGTGTTCCACGTGTTCTGTCAGGTACACACAATCATAAATAGGATTGTTGCATCTCTGTAAGGCACTGGCTCCTTTATCAACACAAATACTATCCATATTTCTGATAATGGACATGGCCTCTCCAGCTTCCCTTTGATTAGTCTGTTTGCTGTCTCTATCTGTGCCTTTATATTTGAAGTATGTTTGTAGTAGGCAGCATAGTTACATACTGCTTTTGTATCCAATCTCATAATCTCTACCTCCTAACTTTGATGTTTAGGCCATTTATATTTGATGTGATTACCAATATGCTTGAACTGAAGTATGCCATTTTGCTATTTTATTTTGTACTTATTCAGAGCAATAGGGATAACCCCATTCTTTCAGGGATTAATTGCCTGCTGTCTGATGTCTGGAAATGGTTATGACATAAATTTTAACTAGGTTTGTGGTAGTTTATGGCAGAAAAGCTAGTGCTAGAGCAGGAAATCCATCATGGCCAGATATGGAAGTAGGGAATCAGTGCTTAAAAGGTTTCTTGGGTGATTTGTGTATGCTACTAGAATTGGGAATCTCTGCTTTAATTCAAGGGTCACACTTTGAAGGATAGGATAAAGGCACAGAGCAGAAATATGAGCTGCTGGATATGAGACAGCAGGGAATGCTGGGAGGTGTGGGAACCAGACAGCATAGGTTCTGACTGAAAATATGCACATGCAATGTTTTTAAAAGATCTTTTGGACCAAGTATTTTGAAACGTCTCCTGACTGAAATCTTCTCCAAGGCTACTCATTTGCAATTCCTGTGACTCTTCTTTAACATCAATATACCTCTTAAAATGGAATGCCCAGATTTGAGCTCTAGGTTCCACGGAGGACTGACTGAAGCTCAAGGTCAGTAACACCAAAATTACGCCCCATGCATACTCCCATGAGTTCATTAGTTCAGTTAAGACAAGTTAATGTTTGAAAACAAACTGAGAGCTCATGTTTAGCTTGTCAGCTCACGACCACCACCGATGCCTGCCACATCAGATTTTCAGGTCCTGCCCTGTATTTATGTCCTGACCTTTCATTTATCACCAGTAAATTTCACCTTGTTGGTTTGGGACCAGGATTCTACTTGCAAAGGACATTTTGAATCTTGACTCTGTTATCTGTCAAGGTAACTACTTTTTCCAGATGTGTGTCAATGGAAAATCTGATAAGTATGCCTCCCATTCTCAAGGACCCGGAGCCTAGTGACTAGATGGCATGACACAATCCCCTTGACTGATATTAGCCAACAGGTGCTACCTCTGTTCTTCATAACCTCTACTCCCAGGAGAATAGAGAACAGAGAAGAGAAAGCACAAACAAGTACACCAGCTCTTAGAAAACATCTTGGCAAAACTCCAAGGTGATGGTAAATTTGCAGTGTGTGTGTAGAATTTGTATAAACATTCCCATGAATACTCCTGCTGCTCATTTCCACAGGTAGCTAGGGCCACCACACAGCAAGACTGTGGGGTCACTATTCCTGTCTGGCTTCCATTCAGCAGCTCCAGCCCTGTTGCGAATTAGCTGTATGGCCTTGGGCTACTGAGCTGTCTTTCCCAAGGGTCTAATTACTCCTGTGAGGTCTCCCTCCTCAAGAAGATTTGCCCTTTCTCCCACCCAGGGACCCTCTCTCCCATCAGAGACTCACCTATGCCCCATTTCCACAAGGGTTGGCATTGCCCTGGCTGTGACTAGACAGGCTTCTGGGAAAAGTAGTTAGGGGGACTTTATCCTTCAAATAACATTCTTCAGTCTGATCTAACCAGCTTCCTGTTCAAAATCCTTCCACATTGCTTGGGCTAAGCATTTCATGCTGGCTTTATGATCTGATGCCTGCTTACCTTTCCTGCCCGACATCCCTCCCCATCACCCATATACTCCTCATTCCAGTCACAGGCAGCTCCTTGTAAACCCCTGAACAAGTATGCTTTTTCATTACTGCATGCCTTAGTTCGTGCTGTCCTCCCTGCCTGGAATGCCCATCCCCCTTCTCCCACCCACCTTACATCATGATGCTGAACTCAGCTCAGTCATGTATCTTCCAGGCCTCCTCTGATTCAGGTGCCCTCTGAATCCCACTGCACATATTCTGAGCATTCATCATGCATCCTTAGGTGTTAGCTGACTCATCTTTTCACCAAGCTGACTACAAGCTTCTCCAAGGCCAGGATGTTTTATTATCACTGCCCGGATAGTTCCTGCTACAGGAACTGGTGTTAGAACCACGAAGTGTTTTGAATGATGAGGGAATCAATGATGAGCAAGTCCCAGCACATGGTTCAGCTGCCTACCTCCCCCAGAGGAGGGGCCAGGCCTGCAAGCTCATCCCTTGTCACGGCATCCTAAGCTCAGACCCAGGCTCCTGGGACTCTGTCACAGCTGGAATCAAAATGTCTGACATCCCTGTGTGACTCTGCAGGCCATTGGCTCAATTCTCCACCCTCTGTCTAAATCCTCTCCCTGGGCAGGACAAGTTAAATGGAAGAAACCTCTCTTCTTTCCACTCACAACTGCCTCACAACCAAAGAGGAGCCACACTCCCAGATGTGCTGCCCAAGAAAGGTGCTCTGGTGCCTGGGATACAAGAAGTCAGGGAAGCCTCTGGAAAAACATCAGTTGGAAAATCCATCCCTGGCCAGCCCTCTCCAGTCCTCTCTCCTGCTGAGTTTGTTCATGGCTTGAAGTCAACAACCCACTAGCTGTTTACGTTCCTAACCCTGAGTTTGGGGCATCTGCAATTTAATTTGAGCCATGGATAGAAAGGACTGTTCTCTGTTAGGGTTGCAAGAGAGTAAGCAACCTTCTAGGCTGAACTCTGTGTGGCATTCCCCAGCACCACCCAAACCCTGAGCCTATGAATACCTTCTATTACTTTCAAAAATCATCTCCAGCAGGCCAAGATGGGGGTCATTCATCCCCAAATCTGGAAGACATCACTAAGAATGAATGAGTACAGAAGAGCTGGGATGGACTGGTAAGGAAAGTCGATAGAAGAAGAAAGAATAAAGCCTGAAGGTTACTGGAGGAGGGAGAAGGAGAAAGTTTTGGGGGAGGGAGGGCAGAGAGGTTTAGAGGGAGATGTCTGCAGCCATGAAGGCTGAGGATCACTAACTCAAGCCCTGGGAGGGAGTGGGAAGGATTCAGGAGAGCCATGATGGGCTCTGAAACACTCTGCCCAGAAACCGGGCTCCAAATAAATGGTAAACAGAGTTGGCCAGGCACATGCACCCCTCCTGACCACCCAGGAAAAGAAGAAAGAAAAGTAGAGCAAGGGTGACTTTGGTCCTTCAGAATCACTCTCACAGAATCTGTCAGCTTCCACCACCACCATTCTTCTTAAAGATACTTCCTGAAAGTATCTTCACCTACAACTGCCTCTTGCCCATCCCTGGACCTCTGAGGATTAAAGGTCAACACCAAGGGAGAGGATAATGGACAGCAAAGAGAATCCTGGTCAGGGGACTGGCATGTTCCCACTCCTTCACCATGGGGAGCCCACTTTGCATTTCATCTATCCTCACTGCTCAGCGGTCTTGCCTGGTGGCTCACTGGAAATTACTATCCCCTTTCAGGCACTGCTCTGCCTCTCTGTTCTGTGTCACATTCATCACTCATTGTCTCCCTTGGTTTATGTTATTCGATGTGCACACAGGCAGATAAGAGCCCCAGTTACCATGGACAGCAAAGCCCTGAAGGGTGGCATTCCATAGCCACAAGGCAGAGGGCCTTCCACTCTTCTAACACACTCACGCATGTGCACACACATGCATGCAATTCCCATGCACCAACCCCACTAGAACAACTCAAAGCCATTTGGAGCAGCAGTCCCCAGGCTGGGCCTCAGGGCTTTCCCAGAGAGTTAGCCAACCCTCCTGCCAGGTCTCCTGCCATGCAGCTGCCATCCACTCCCAGGCCAGCAGCCCCTGAGATGCCACGCAGCCTTTTCCATTCGTCCAAAGCTTCTTAAATGTCTCTGATATTTGTCCCAATAGGAAAATACACACTCATCAACTCCACAAAATGTCTCTGATATTTGTCCCAATAGGAAAATACACACTCATCAACTCCACAAAATGCTCCAGATGTGATCAAAACTGGAGAAGCAAAAGAAAACAGAGATGGGGTGTTTAGGAAAGGGGACAGAACGAAAGAAATCCAGGGGTGCAGTGGTGGGAGTGCCCTGGGTGGTGGTAAGACCGATGGATGGAATCTAGAATTGGGATCCAGACTCCCAGGCTCCAACCCCTACTTCAACCTGTCTCCTTGTGAGACCCAGAGTCCTGACCCCAGACTAGCTTCAGGCTTGAGATTCTATCTATAGAACCTAGAAAGTTGGCCCTGGAAGTGATACTATAGATCACCTGGCCCATCCCCCCTATTAGGTGAGGAAGGCGGCAGGTAAGTCAACCTGTCTGGAGCATTGCCCATCTCCTCTAACGCCCCACACCCTCCTACCTCCCAGTTCACCACTGTCTATATTAAATATTAGCAGGTGATAGCAGCACAGGTTAATGATTCTTTATCTAAAAGTCCTCAGACATGATACCTCTGTCCCTCTGCTCCATTAAATCTGTTAAGAGGATCTTAGTTCCTTTTTTATAAAGTGAGGGGATGGCTTTCAAGGACCCCCCCCAAATCTGAAATTCCTAAGTCCTCATGATCTTCAACAATACCCCCCTTAAGGAACAAGATTTGTTCTACTCTAAAAGATCCTGAGTCCCTTCATTATCCCATCTAACATCTGACCACATTGGTCCACTATCCCCACCATCACCTCAAAGACCCTTCGGGAAGCAGCCCCTGTGTCCCGCCAGCATCTTCTTCCTGCAGAATTCAGCAAAACCGTTCAGATAATGGGTGCACGGTGAGTGTGGTGTTTGATGCTGTCAGTAATGGCCATCACCATGCCCTCTGAGACATCTGCCACTGGGGCAAAGGGACATTGCAACCTAGTGAAATCTATGGGTTAGCAAGGATGTGGAGGGTGAGAACAGAAAAGAGACCCAAGCTCAGCAAAACATCCCTCGTGTCCTCTTGGAAGGACAAAAGATAACCAGGAGTATATGCTGCTCTTCTCCCCAGTTATTCCCTGTCAAACTACCCCGCTATCCTGTCTGGCAAAAACAAGCAATCCCTTCCTAATGTCCCACAAGGAAGAAGTTGAAGTCCTTTAAAAGTAAAAGCCACCCAGACCATGGCAGTGCCGCCCACACAAGTGCACCCACACAAGCCAAGCCTTTCAAGGATGTACTCTTTCCTTTAGGATAAAGTCCCAAATCCTCCACCGCCCTACAGGATCCGCTAGGCCCTGACACCTGCCTCGCCCCAGCCTGGCCCCCCAGCATTCCCCTCACTGCAGACCTAATGTCCCTGCACACCAAGCACCCTCTCCCAACACTGGGGCAGTATACACAGCAGTGAAGAGAACTGACTCTGGAACCAGACTTAGGAGTCCAAATCTTCCCTCTTCCTTACTAGCTGGGTGACCCTGGGGGACTTAACAATCTCTTTGTGTTTCAGTAGCTCATCTGTAAAATGATTATAAGAGTATCTCAAAGGGCTGTTACAAATGCAAAGAGCTGAAGCAGTGCCCACCATACAGGAAGTACCACAGAATATTAGCTGTTGTCATTACTCGGCTCACCTTTCTCTGGCTTATCTTTGGTTTCACTCACGTATCAAACCTGAGTGCAAAGTTACTTCCTTAGGGAGTCCTTCTCCAACTACGTTGGATTATCCTATGTCTTTATTCCCATTACACTCCACGGTCCTCTACTATAGACCATGTCACACTTAAAATTAACTATGTATCATCTGTGTTCCCTGCTAGATCACAAGGCCCATGAGCTCAAACTAGTGTGGACCACAGGTCCAGATACTCCTTGGGGCAGTCCTGGTTTCACCTGTTGTCTCCATATGGTAGGTCAGATTATCTTTCAGCAAACATGAACTCCTCTTTCCTTATGTAAGAGAATACTTCCCAGCAACATGGATTTGTGCTTGGTCATGTGACTTCTTTGGCCAATGGAACGCTAATGAAAGTGATGTCAGCAATACCAAAAGAGGTACTGTTTGTTTCCATTCCTTGGCTTGTGGTCTTTTGAGTCACCATGAGAGAAACATGCCCCAGGTAGCTTCTGATCTAAGGAGAATGTACAGACCTATGAAGACCTGAACGCAGTCTGGACCCTGAGGCAAAGCCCAGCCAATCACCAGCCTGAAGCCGAGATTTTCCACTCAACCTACAGACACATGAGCATGACAAGTAAATGACTGCTACTGTAAGCTACTGACTTTGGGGTAGTTTGTCATGCAGCATTCTTATGACAACAGCTGACTAGCACATAGGCACAATTATTAATAGTGCTCACCTTCCTGCTCAAAAGCGTTCCAGGTTAGATGATACAGTATCTCATCACCCAAAGTCAGTCTGTATCTATCTTTTTATCTCTTTAACTCCAGTGCCCAGAATAGTGCCTGGCATGGAGACAAGTGCTGGATGAATATGCTGGGTAAAACTGAACTGAATTACATGGTTTCTTAAATCTCTTTCCCAAAGCACGGAGTCTTCTTCCCAACTCCATGGTTAGACGTTAAACCTCCAGAGAAGGTCTAATATGTCCAAAGGTAGATACAGTGTCACAGGATTTGACAGAAAGATGTTAAGCCTTCAGAGATGGGCTTGTATTCCAAAGGGAGACAGGATCTCAGAGGATTTGAAAAAGAGGGGAGGGAGAACATGGCTTAAGCATGGAGAATGACCAAAGTGAAAGGGAAGGAACCCCGGCGAGAGGAATCTACATCAGGCTCATCAGGTGGGGCTTCCGGGGGGCAGAGCACCCGTGGGTGGGGCAAAGAGACACCCTTGGTTTGATCCTTCTCTCCCCCGAGCAGCTTACCTTCCTGATTAAAGGTTGAGGAGTGGGCATAATATCAACCTCAAGAAATACTGCCATTTTGTTACTGGTGACAGCTGGCAACCAGCCATTGCCCTTACCTTCATCCAGACTAAAATGCCCAAATAAAAAGCTAAAAATCCCAGTCCTCCAAGCCCCTCTCAGTCTCTCCTGTGTTCAGTTGAATATGGAGTCTATGAAAGAAACCAATGAGGCCGAGGCAACAACCCTGGGGCCTATGCCCTCTAGGACGATTTTCCCGAGTCCCTTCAGTGGGCTGGGTGACCCAGGCTAAGTGCCACATCTTCCATAGCCTGATTCAACCACTGTGCCAGGGGCAGACCGCAATCCTTGGCAGATAGCCAACTACCCACATCTCTGAATATCTTGAGATGATCCCAAAGGTACTAGTGGACAGCAATCTCCCGGGCAGGGATCTTGAAGCTTTTTGTTTTGTTTTGTTTTGTTTGTTTCTTGTTTGTGTCTGTGACTTCCAGACCCACAAAATGCTGTGGTTTTCCGTTTCTAAAACAGAGGCATGTCCCTCTGCAAAAAGCCTGGGCGTGCCAGGCTAATTAAATTTAGCTATCTTGTGGTGGTTGTTGTAACGTGTGATCCGCCAATGTTATTCAATGTGTTAAGACGTTTTCTGTTTATGTTGGTTACATACCCATGTGGTGTGGGTGGAGAACATCACTCAAGGGAATATCATTAGCAGGAACAGGGAGCTCAAGGGTTCCAGAGCCACGTGGTAAGACCGTGGCTCCCAGGATCAAACAGTTGGGCTGTGTCCATGGTAACTGATCCGTATGCTAGTCCCCTCCCTCTTTCTAGGGCAAGATCAGTCCCTCAGATTTACCTGAAGTCCTTGACTCCCACAGACAGGCTTGCACCTGCCATGGCCAGCCTAGAGGTTTTGTGGAGAACAGATTCTCCTCTCCGTCAGAGAGAGAGAGAGAGAGAGCACGCACGCGCGCGCACCAGGTCCCAAGGGGCTGAATGACTTGTCTAAAGTTTCCCAGAAGAGAAGGTGAGAAACTGCCTGCTCTCACCTCACAGCTAGGAGCACACACGTCCCCCAGCCATTGTATGCTGTTTTGCCACCTGCCTAACTTCCAGAGAAACCACCTGACAGTTGGTTCTCCCCTGTCGTGAGGCCTCTGTCTGGGCTCTCTTCCCTCACTGTCTCAAACATCTCCTCCAACCACTGTCCATAGCCCTGTGCTTTCTTCTCAGCCCTTCCTCAGCCCTAGCCATTCTTGAGGCTCTCTGGTCAGCCTCTCCTGACCAGGAATGACTTTATCCAAGTCCTGTAAATCTCCCAACCATATTTCTTTTCACCTTCAAATCTCTGCTTTCTACTCCAAACTCATCAGTCCCATAAGTTGCTTTTTTTCTCTCACATACCACACTAAATCCAGTTACTATCCCTTCGAAACCTTCTACCACCTGGGCCTGGCACATTGACATACAGCTGAGTGTGTGCCAGCTCCCTGCTGGGCACTCCTTACAGCTTGTGACCTCCATCAGCAGCGTTCCACTGTGAGCACCTTGTGTCCCGCCATGACACTTAGAGCTTCTTGCTCCTTGCCTCTTCTTTTAGCTTTGACAGCAACCCCAGGACAAAGTTCTTCACCCAGTAAACCCTTAATATAAAGATCCATCCTCATGTTGTTAACAGACTCTGAGTTCTGTTTTAAGAAAAATCTCTGGGAGTCTGGGTTTCTTGGGACCTGGCAGTGTCATACTTACTGTGGTCCCATCTCAGAGGCCCCCTGAGCTTCAGAAATATCATTTCACTCTCAATGGGAAACAAAAAGATGACATTCCCATGACAAAGGCAGACCTTCCACAAAATCCCACACTGACAGGAGCCAGACTCCAGGACAGGCCACGGAAGAGTCTCGCCTGGTGCATGGTGTGAACCTGGTTCTAAAACCTGCCACTGAGACCCAGCCACGTGGCGGTGGTGGCGTGCAGGGAGAGACTCGGCTGACAAAAGAAGTGACCACTAACAACCTGACAGCATGGAAGAAGCCAGAACAAACGGACTATAAAAAATAGAATTGAGAAATCAAAAATATGGCATTCTCTGCTTAACAGAGGCACAAACGATCCTATCCAGCTCAACAAGCGGAGAGGGGCCCATCATTCCTGCTAAATACAGGGGAATGCTCCTAAGGATGATGCCATTGTAAAGCAGGGGTTGACCAGTAGCCCACACCAGTTTTCCCTCAGAGATTAACAGCAGGGAGCTGGAGACCCAGCTCGCCTGACACCCAGCTGGATGAAGGGTTCTGTCACCTTTAGCCCCATGCTACAAGGGGGAAACATTGTCTCTAGAATCAGGCAGGCCTGGGTTTGATCCCAGATGGGCTGGCTCTGTGGCTTGAGGAAGCTCCTTATCTCGAGGAGCTCAGTATCCTCATCTGTAAAATGCAGGTAAGAATACCCACTTTGCAGGGTCATTAGGAGGCATGGAATTCACACACAAAGTGCACAGTCATGATACATTGATTCACAGTAAGAAAAAAAAAAAAAGTTGAGCACCTGGGTGGCTCAGTTGGTTATGCAACTGCCTTTAGCTCAGGTCGTGATCCCGGAGTCCTGGGATAAAATCCCACATCGGCCTCCCAGCTCCATGGAGAGTTTGCTTCTTCCTCTGACCTCCCCCTCTCATGCTCTCTCACTCTGTCTCTCTCTCTCTCAAATAAATAAATAAAATCTTTAAAAAAAATAGTCTTATATAGTATTTGTCAAAACTCATGAGTTGAAGGACTCTGCAAAATCCTGCTAGCGAGCGTAGAGAATACTAATGTTTTCCTCTAGGGAGCAGATAATACCTTTACTTAACCGTATGTCCATCACCACAGTATCTGTGCAATACTTTATCACAGTCCACGAAATAATATCATGGGCCATGTGGGACGGGTGTTATGATCCCTCTTTCAAACCAAGGAAACTGAGGTTTGGAAGACAATGTCTTATCCAGACATTACATCAACTGGAAAAAAAACTGGAGCTGAAACTGAGTTCTTTTCATTCTTTACCCACTGCCCCAGCCTACAGGAATGTCCCTAAGCCCGAGCCTCAGGACTTAAACATGTGCACACTCTATCCGTCCCCTAACTTCGTCAGTGGCAGCCTCACTCCTCCATTTTCTTCCTGGATAGGGAGCTCTTATTTGTTTAAGTCTGTCTTCAGATGCATCCTCTCCAAATCTTTGGTCACATTACTTTTCCTTCCCCGAAATATTTGTAGTCTGGCTGGGAGTTTTTTCTTTAGACGTGATGACCCAAGTTAGACCATGTGAGGCTCTGGCTCTGCCATGATTTGTAAGTGATGTGATCCTAAAATGTTTCCTGGCAATTTCCAGGGTCTGTGGGTGCTGTAACACATCACATGGATGTTTCTAGAAAGAGTTATGGTCACCCCCAATAATCTCTGCCTGAGGCATAGCCAATTTAGATGACCAGTTTGGGGGTCAATTTCTCCTCATAATCTTTTCCATATGCTATTTTTATAGCTCACAGTTACTTTTTGTAAATTCCACTGTCAGTTTGTCCCTTCGTTTCCCAGAAAAGCCTTGTGGTCATCTATAGGCTTAGAGCTTTGACTCTGAACTTCAGCTCCTTTAGAACAGGGCCACGCTTAATTCATTTCCGTATGTCCAGCACCAGTGTCAGACGTATGGTCCAACTACCCCAGGTAAGGTGTGCAGAGGGACCCTGCTCTGAGCTCCCCAGGCCAGTAAGTCCTGCGGAGAAGCATCGTGAGGATGAAGAGCCCATGTCACATGAGGATATGCAGAAAGGTCCGAGAGTAGATTGTGTGGAAGAAAAAAAAAAAAAAAAAAGCTCAGGTATAGGAGAACTGTTAGGAACCCAAGAGCCAAGAGCTTTTTTCCAATATTTAAAAGACTGAGCTTCAGGGAAAAAACCTGGAATCAAAAGGAGAGAAATCGGCAAAGTTCCTGCTCTGGCTCTATGACCTCCTCATGGCTAGAAATGTCCAGCAGAGAAACAAGCTTCCCCTGAAGCAAGGCATTCGCTACTACAAGAAAAACACAGCAGAAGCTGGGCACTTGCTAGAGAAATACGCCATGAGAGCAGGTCTCCATCCCTTCATTCCAGGCCCAAGCCCTGAGGCAGCTGAACAGGAAGCACATTCCATCTCTGTGCCGCCATGGTTTGGTCCCAGGGGTGCCGGGTATCTGGAGATTATTGCTCACAAGGGCCCAAAGGGACATGGAATATAGAGTCTTGCCATTTATTTTTAGAATAAGAGCAGCCTCTCTTCTTCCCTGGGAAGTTGAGTCAAGGAGGAATGAGCTGCGAGCCAGACAGCCTGCTCCTTCCCCTGTTCGGCCCACGGAATTCTGGGTGGCCACGGGGAGCATGTGTGTGTATGTGTCTGTGCAACCTCCTGGTGCTGGGATCCACCATCTGTACCATATGGCTGATACCACAGCAGAAAGATGAAGAGTTTGGTCTGAAACAGGAGCCACCCTCCATGGAAGTCTTTTCTGAGGCTTGAGAGGCCACCCTCATAAGACCAAGCCAGTCTCCAGGCATGGAGTGGAGAGTACTTTGTTCCAACTCCTGGTAGGCCATGGGCCACCGGCTTTCCCCCTCAGAGGGGCACATTGAAGGTCAGTAGCACTCGGTGGGGGGAGCAAGAGCCCTGTCACAGCTAGATTTAATAAACAGCCTGACTTATTTCCTGATCTGGAAAATGGGCCAGAACATAAAATCACAGAACAATACCATCCTTGTTTCGGCCTTGCCTCAACCAGCTACGGCCTGCTGTTCCATGTCTACTCTGTCCCCTCCCTCCCCCACTCCCAGAAGGAAAAGAAAAACATTCTTCAGGCCTACAAGGTGCTATTTCTTTCCAGCCTGCAAAATGCTTCCCAGCTAAATCCAATACTTCAAATTTTGGGGGCCCATGCAAAGACCAAGGCGCTAGTCCCACACTTCGTATCTCCTCGGTCTCCCCTCCCTGGGATCTAGCCTCGCCTCCTTCCAACCCTGGATTCTCTAAGTCTCAGGGCAGAACGAGGGGCATGGGTCAGATTGGCACAGAATCTACACAGGTGAGGCTTCCAAGTCAACTTTTGGACCTAACCACTCGCAATCAACAGTCATGAAGGATCTAGCTTTGGGTCAGTGGCATTTCTGGCCATTGATAGCTGGCTAAAGAGTAAATCCGTACACGGCGCAGCCCAGGCTGGCCATGAAGACACATTTAGGTCCTTTAACCTCAGCCCTTCAGAAAGGAATATTTCTAATTCAAGTGTCCCCTCTTCCAGGAAGCCTTCCCTTATTTTGCTCATAGCAATTACTCTTCGTCCGTTGTTCTGCAGTATTATGTTTGTACTTATGTCCTCAGCGCTGTAAGCCCTCACTTCATCCTGCCTTGCACATGCTTACCTCCCTACATAACTGCTAGACCTTCAGGGCAAAACTCTACCTTACTCATCACCACTCCTCCCCACGCTGCCTAGCACAGAGATTGCTCACCATAAGCATCAGTAAACGCTTACCGCGCTTGACTAAACCGCCTTTATAAATCCCAGAGAAGGATCAAGGAGGAGGCAGCAGGACTCAGGAAATAATTAATCACGGGTTGATCAACATTTTTTCCTCTCCATTCCCTCCCTCAAACCAGCTGCAGCCGGTCCTTCCTGAGCCTGGCCTGCTGAGAAGCCTCCTAAGAAAGAATGTGGCTTCCCCTGTCTTCCCTCTGGAGGGATTTGGATGGGTCACATTTCAGGAGGGTAGCAGTGGGGCCCAGAGACCAAGAGGGATGAATCCTGTCACACAGCCTTCTAGCGGCTGTTCTGGAGAACACTAGCAACGATGAGGACCTTGGCCTTGCATAGGAGGAAGGAAAGGCAACAGCTGTGATGTCAGGCCTGCAGACTGGCTCCCCACAGATGGGGCTGGAGAGAGCTGGGCTTCTACAGTGACAGAGACGTGTACATAGCACGACGGGGGCACAGGATCACATGTCTTGCCACGGACCAGGCCCAAAGTCTCCTGAGATGGTAGGCCCCAGAGAAATCACTCTCAAGCCTCTGTGGAAGTGTTTGTACCTAAAGGCTTCAGGCCAGGACATTGCTAAGAGAACCCCGGAGCTGCCACATGGGAGGGGTTTCATGTCCAGGGCCTCACTCGTGAAGTGGGCATTCCTGAGATGGGTGGGAATGAGGGAGAGCCAATCCATCACTCCTCTCCAGACCATAGTCCTGATTCCGTACAGCGAACGCTAGGCTGCCCGAGCATCACCCCCTTGGTAAATTCCCCAAAGCCAATGGCTGCCATTGCGCTAAGCTTCGGGGACTTTTAGACCCCTCTTTTCCCTATACGGTCTGATGCAGGCAGTGGCCAGGGCTGAAAATAAAATTTTTGTAGCTCAGCTTCAACACAGCTAGGAGCTCAGTCAGACTCAGCTTAAAGCCTACTGCTTTGTCTCGTCCATATCAAAACCTTCCAACTAAGAAAATCAGCCTGCGAGCAGACATTCATTTTAGTGAAAAGTCAGGTCATGGCCCTGACTAATAGTGGATCACACCTGTACAAATCCAAAAGGCCCCAGGCCCCCAGGCTCCCCAGACAATAAAGGCTGTTTTCCTCCTGGGATGTTGGGGAGTTAACCCAGGGCAGTATAGGCAAAAATCTACTTTTCTGACTACGAGGACCCTCTTATGGCTCCTAAGGGACCAAAAGAGTCATTTCCTTCCAGCAAAGGCACCATTTCATCCATTGGCTTGGTCACAAGCCGTGTTTCTGCCAGGGCACCAGCACTGCTGGCTGCTAGTTCCCAGAGAGCTACTGTGAGTGGCGTCCCCGCTGGATGCCTCCCTGGGGAACTTTCCAGGCAACGCTCACACACACATACACACGCACACACACACTCACAGTCAGCTCAGGCCCACAGGCCCCACCCGAGCTTTCTAGAGCAAAGCTAGCATCCAGGGTTGGAGAGCCCTGTTGGGCTGGGAGACACCCATCAGCAGTCTCACAGTGCAGCCTGCTGGGCATGAATGAAGGTGCAGCAGCAGGACACAGGGGTGAGGGGTGCAGGGAAGGGTGTCTGCTTCCCCTCTGTCCATTTCCAACACCCGGGAAAGGAGCCTCAAACCCCAAACTGCCAGTTTAGGCTCGAAGGCCTGAGGGAAGGGAAAGACAGTTAGCCTTGGGGCTTTCAAAATGCAAACAATTCTCCCACCCCCACCGAGGTCTCAACTGCTCAAATGCTTTAGAATGTTCTAAATGTTCAGCATAAGAGAGGAGCCCTGGGGACCCACAGGAGGAATAGAAGCTCCATGCTGAAAACAAGGACTGAGTGTCCAAGGAAATAGGTGGGAGTACCTCTTATGAGCTGCATATGAATCATCATTTCTAACTTATGTAAGACTCCACTGCTTCGGCCAATCTTTCAGCACCAACACACAGGTACAATTTCTACGTGAGGCACCAAGAGGGTAGAGTTCACCTTAGTAAGTAGCAATGGAACAGAATTGACACAGTGTGAGGGCCAGTGATGGCTCAGGGAAGGCAGCCACGGTTGGGTGGGCTCTGTGGGTCCGGTGGGTCCTGACAGGTAGCGGCAGGAAAGATGGAGAAGCAGCTAGAGAGAAAGAGCGCAGAAAAACACCCACAGGACCTGGTGTCAGAGAGGGCAGTGGGCAATGAGAAAGAGGGCAGAGGACAAAGAGGAGGGGAAGGAGGTGACTTTGGCAGAATCAGGAAGAGTGAGCTGGGCCTTGGAAGGCAATATAACGTGAGTCTCAGGAGGCGGCTGCTGAGTGTGGGTAGCCATTCCCGACACCCTGCACCCTCTTTCCCCTTCATGAACCCTCCAGCAACCCGCTCTTGCTTACCTTTCTCTGCTTACCCACCTACTACCTCCGCTTGCTCCTCTTACCTCTGGCCCTTCCCTCTCTCCCCACTAGTGCCTACTTTCTCCCTCCAGCAGCTCCTTGAAGTCGGAGAGTTTCTTATACCACTGGGTAGACAGCAGCCCCCCGACCCCACAGGGCCCCTATATGCACACTACCCAGTATCCCCTTCCCTTCCCCTCCAGCTGGCCTCCGAGAGGTGCCTGGGTCCCCAGCCTTCTTCCCTCCCGGCCAAACCAGCCAAGCCGCTGGCCTCACCCAGGGACTGCAGGAGCTCCCTGAGCCATCTGCTGTGTGAGGAGCAGTGGCCAGTCTCTAGCTCTGCAGCATGCCATGCCCCGTCTAGACAGATTTGAGCTCTGTGTCCTCAGGAACAGCCAGACCCCAGAGCAGGGCTCTGCTCCAAAGGCAATTCTTCCCCTGCAGGTGAGGCTGCTTTGGTGGCCAAAACTGAGTGCGCACTGGAGACATTTCCCACTTAGCTGGCGGCCAGTCACCTGAAGTCTCTGGGGAAAAAGACAAGGCTCTCTGGTAGGGAGAATTCTTATTTTTTAATCATATTTAAAAAAAAAAAAAAAAAAAGACGGAACGAGTAGTTGGAGAAAACAGGCGACAGAGTGGGTGGCCACTTGGGAAGCAGAGAGAAAGATCAAAGCCCACCAGGCACGGAGGAAACAGCCACACCAAGGCTGTGGCCCAGAGAACAGTCTAGGTGGCCCGTGCTCCATACAAGGCAGCCTGGGAAAGGGAGGCTCAGGGTGAGGAAGCCTCAGTCACAGGCACCCCGTGGCCCTGCTCCGCGACCCCAGCACTGCAGTTAACGGTCTCCAGCTGGAACAAACACCTGCTGTCAAGAGACATCTAACCGAGCTCCCAGATCCCCGGGAGGGCCGGCGTATCTCTTTGTGGGCGGTGAACCTACCCAAACGGCGGCCCCCAGTCTGCTTTCTTCTTCCAAGGAGAATCTGGAGTTCCTCCCTCTGGACACAATCCTTCTGGCTGCTGCCCCTCTCACAATCCCAGCCCGGGGCAATTAGCCAGGAACACTCTCTGTGTTTACCGGCTGATTAATTAGCTCCTTCTAAGAGCCACAAGTGACTGTGTGACAGTGAGGCCATTATGTCAGGCATGGGGCCAAAAGTGCCCATCTTTCCCAAACGAGTATGCTACCAAATTTCTTCCCAAGTCCCTCAGTTCAACCTCCCATTTTTTTGAACCCAATTTATGATAACCAGGATCCTGAAGACCGTGGAAAGAACATGGCTTGCCCGAAGAAGCAACAGGCCATAATGGTGCGCCCAATCTCCACTCCCAGCCCAGTGCTTTCCCACCTCACAGTGCTGCCTCCCAACCTTCCAGCTCGGCTCAACAAGCCCACGGAGCTGCTAGAGCCCTCAACCCACTTTAGGCTAGTCAGACCTATAGCATTCTAGTAAGTTCTTTCAAAGGACTTTCACTAACATTTGGTAGAAGCTAGAGAAACTCCCAAGGTACCAGGACATCATCTGAGGAGCAGCACTGAAGGGAGGGATTCCAAGACCCTGTCTCTTCTTCATTCTAATGTGAAGAAGCCAGAAACTGACATGCCCTCTCAGACCAGCCAGCTCATTCCTCATGAGATTTGCCAGGTCTTCCCCTTCTCTGATCCACGCTGTGGCCACTTGCTCATAACCTAAGAATCTGCTTCACCCCATCCTTCTCCAGGACAAATTTGAAGGGCAATGTGTAAGAGTGATAACTGCATTCATAACCCCCCTCCACCCACAAACAGAGGAACAGGCAGGGAAAGAGAGACCACAGTGCTAAAGACCTCAAGACGGAAGTCATGGTGTATCCATTACGTTATCTGCTGCCTCACACAGACTCCAACCCCCATGCCCATCCCTGAGCTGCTTCCCCATGAGTCAGACATACAGCAGGACAATACAGCCCAGAAAGGCAGGACCCTCTGCTTGGCCAATAGACGGCCAGGGGTTAAGAGGGTTGACGGGTATGTTTCAGCATTTGCAGCTCTACGTTCCTCCCAAGAGTGCTCCTCACATCTTACCTGATGAGGTCAATAGGTTGAAACTTATAAAACACTCCATAGCGTGCCCATTCTCGATACAGCAGCTAAAAAAAGAAAAGGGAAACAGATTAGGGGTGGCGGGGGAAACCATTCACCTTTCTTTTTGTTCACCTTTAGCAAATCAGAATTTTATCCCCCACAACCACCCTAGCAAGTCAAAACTGAGTCCCCAAAGCCCAGCTTCTAGGAAAATTCTCCCAAGACATCCACAAGGAGGGTCTCCAATAGTGGGAGGCTATAGAGGCTGACTGCCCTTCCCCACGTACTAAAGGTGACCTTCCTCACACTCCAGGACAGACTGCTGCACCTGCCAATCATAACCCCACCTTCTTCACTCCCTCGCCTGGTTTAGTCCAGCAAAATGAGCCTGCTATGTTCCCTCATTCCTTCATGAAACAAGTGTTTCTTGAGCATCTACTACGTGCCAGACACTGGAGAGCACTGTAAGCAAGAGTCATTGCTGCCGTAGAGCTTACACCCTGACATGTGGAAACAGATAGAAACACATCAATATACAGGATTTATAAATGCCACACAGAAAGCTAAATCAAGGCAAGGGAACAGAACACGAAGGGCAAGGGAGTAGGGTTGGGTGCTATTTCAGACAGATGGCAAGGGAAGGCCTCTCTGAGGTGACAGCTGAGCTGAGACCCGAGGGAAGTGAGGGAATCCGCCCGGCAGAGGAACACTCTTCCTGTGCAAAGGCCCTGAGAAAAAGGCATGTGGTATGTCCTGGGGGAAACAGGGAAGCCGTGTGGCCGGGGCAGCGTGAGTGTGAGGCGAATAGGCAGAGATAGCATCAGAAGGTACTGAGGTGGCAGCTCACTTGGGGGTTTGCGGGCCACGCTAAAATCTTTGCACTCTGCAGGAAGCCAGGGGGAGCCGTGCAGCAGTGGGGAGAGACCACCCAGCTTGGACCACATATGGCTCACGCCAGCCGCCATGTGGAGAAGAGACTGAGAGCAACCATAGGAGCAGGGGTCTCTGTAGCGGTCTAGGAGACATGAAGGTGGTCTTCCCCATGGAGGCGGTGACTGCGTGTGCTGTGGAAGAGCAGGTGGGGAAGGAAAGGACCAGGAGTTCACTTTGGGGTGCGTTCATTTGAGGCGCCCTGTAGGCATCCCCGTGGGGCTACTGAGTATGCAACCGGATGCAAGTGTCTGGATTTCAAAGGAGTGTCGACCTCCTAAATGTACAAGAAGATGAAAATTTGGGAGGTGTCTGACGGGAGATGATTTATAAGGTCATTGAGCTATGGATGCAACCAACAAGGGAGAGGAAGTAGGTAAAGAAGAGGTGTGACAGCTGGGACCTGGCGTGGTGACCTTCAGAGGCCGAGGAGATGAGGGGCAGCAAAGGAGACACAGGAGCCGCCAGGGATGTCCAGGGCTAGAAAGGTGTGGTGCTCCAGAAGCAAAGGGACCGCTGGTCTCAAAAAGAAAACAATGTCCCGCTGTGTCAAACACTGCTGACAGGCCAGTTCAGGTGAGAATGGAGAAGCGACCTCCAGGTTTGGTGACTTTAAGGTCACTCGTGACCTTATTAAGAGTGGTTTCCATGGATGTGTGGGGGCAACGCCTGAGTGGAACACATTCTAGAAGTTACAGGAGGAAATGATGCACCCACACACAGAGGTGTGGCATCTTGTGATAACTGAATGGCAACTTTAGTAGAACTAGCACGTGGACAAAACCTAGATGTCACCACCGGGGCAAATGGCATTTCAGTTTCAAACACTTGGCCGGCAGGCTTCACAGATTATCCACAAGTAAATCAAGTAATTAGACATCATCTAGATATCCACAATGAGACATTAGCATGTAATCAAATTATATGTTTAGAATTGACAAGTCTGCAAGACACTGGCTATCTTATCATGTTCTCTAGTCCCCTTACCCAGCACACAGAAGTCACAGGGCATTCTGACCAGGAGAACCTGCCCTAACCAGGTATTTTGGATAGCTAGTTGAACAGCAGGAGGTCATCCTTTTCACCTCAGACCCTTTAAAGACTTGATTTTTTTCACAAACTGACATAAGAACTGGCATTCCTACTTAATGGGTTTAGACTTTTGTTGTCATAGTATCTCCCAGCAACGGCAACACTGAACCCGAAAATATATGGACACAGAGCAAATGGCAGCCACACTTAGCACCACCTGTGAAGGAGGAAACCCGGACATAAATAAAGGGGTCCCTCCGAGCCTGACTGGTGGGTCAGGATGTGAATCCACGAGTTCGGAGGCCGCTCCTTCCAGGCAGGCTCCTAACTGAATCTTACTGTTGTCATTAGATAGTCTCCTCCCCTTCACCGCAGGTGCTTCGACTGCCCTGGGTCTTTATTCCCTCCCTTGGTGCAAGCCCTGCCCTCCCTAGCACCTGGCAGTCACAGTGACATCATTTGTGGCCCAGAGGGAGGCCAGCGTGCGTCAGGAGGTATGGGCAAGGACTCCCCTGAGGGCTGTGGCTCGTCACTGCCTGCCTCACAGGCTCTGACCTCTGGAGCGGATTCCTCTCCGAGTCACGGATCAAGCCAAAAGCTAAGCCTGCGAGCTCCGATCTGCCACTGCCCTGGAGGGAGAGATGGAAGATGTCCCTGAGAACCAGTACGGCACAGGTGGCTCAGGCTCAAACTGAAAGCCACCCTCACCGGCCTTACCCTGAGTGGGATCCCGGGCATGCTATAAGAAACACCCTTTCTCAGTGTGCTGCCTTCTGAGCACGAAGCTGGATTCAGTCTGTGGCTGTGGATGAGGGGTGAGCCAAGAAAGCTGAGTGAGCCTGGGGCAGATGGGCTGGATGGGCACCGAGGACACCAAGTCCCTGCAAGGGACCGACAGCCACAGAGCACCAGACCTGGGAGTGTCACAGCCGTTAGGGCCGAATGTCCATGTGGCTACGCCCCGGCCGGCTCACGCCTCCCTGCAGGGGTGAGCAGCACCATAGACCCTTCCCCATCTCTATGCAATGTTCACTTGCACATATTCAGAAACCAAGGGGGCCACGCTAAAGCCCAGGCCCCAGGGTCCCAGAAAAGACTAGCAGTCAGGGCAAAAGGTGGCGTGCTCTGGAGTCTCTGCCCCAGGGGGATGAGTATGGTGGAGTAAAATGCAGGGAGACATCCACAGTGTCTTAGAACAATCCCTTGAAATGGGCAGTGTCTAGAGCCTCCTAATGCCGCTTTTAGCAAACCCACTCTCTCCCTCAGAGCTACACCAGTGTCCTCTTCACGACTGGCCATGCCTGCGAATAGATTAGGGAAGGTCTGCAGATCCCTCTCCATGGACAGTGCCTTATATCAGAGGCCCTGGATGTAATTCTAGACATGTCAGCCCTACCCCAAACCTCTACGGGGACCACCCCGCCTGACGGATCAGAGCATTCAAGCAGCCAGTCGGCTCCCTAGGGATCCCACTTGATAGTGGGTCAGTGGGTTTAAGTATTTCATGAAACCATAAAGGAGCCCAACTGTGAAAACCATTCGCAATGCCAGAGAATGGCAAGATGTTTGTGACTCCTGGCTCTCTCGAAGGCCTCAGGCTCCTCAGACAGCCAGACCCCAACAGGAAGAAAGATACCGCCGATGGATGGCTGGTGATGGGACAGGGTGAACTGAATGGGAAAGAAAGGAATTCTACTCCCAGATCCTGTAATGACCTATTTGAATTGTTGGCAAGTCTCTTCGACTCTGTAGGCCTCCTCCATTAGCAAAATGAGGGCAGAAGGGGACAACCCAAGACCAAAGTACATTTCTGGTCACAAAAACAGAACTCTCTTTACACACCTTTTCATGGGGTCACTTTATAACCATCCACTAGAGAAGACAATCATCTGCAGAAGCTGGAAAACCCAAGGCCCAGGTTTCAACACTGCTAAAGAGAAGCACAGTCCAGTGATGGACCTTAGGGTCCCCTGTACGTGGGTGAGGAAGCTGCAGGGAGTGGTGGGGCTCAGGCAGCCCTCCGAAGATGCTTATGGTCACTTCCCTGCAATGCTTGAGAAAACCAGGCAGGTCTGGCTCATGTGGATTTAGGTGGCTATGGGCAGCGAGGGGAGACCCATCCACACCCACGCTGCTCCCTCTTCCTGCTGCTGTGCTTTCTAGAAAGGCGGAAAACCCCTGCTCTCAGGCAGGGTGCGTCTTGTTAATTACCCTCCAGGAATGGGGAGAGAGAGACTTCCAGCCCCTAGCTGGAGCTGAGTCATCCAGACCGTACAAATGCACTAGGCAAGCTGAAAGGGAAGAAGACTGCATTCTCAGGGGCCCCCGGGCTTTCCTGGGATCTGCCCAGGAGGAGCCTGGGCCTCCAGGAGATCAGGGGAACAGGCACAAACTGCAGGGAAGAGTAAAGGAGGACATGTAGGTACTGGCATGATGGGCAACTTGGGATGCCCTTGCAAGTCACCTCTACGGGCCCCCAGAGAGGAAATCCCACTGCAGCTCCCGACCCTTCTCCACGCCCTGCAGCAACAGATGCAAGGATTCTCCCTGGCACCCAACCAAAATCCGTTTGCAGTCCTCTCCAAGAACACTAAACTATTACAATGCAATTAAAACAGATCAATATGCTGCACGTATTCAGAGGTTTGGATTATTTCTTCACAAGGATCCTTTTAGGCCCCAGCCATATACTGAAACTGCAGGAACAAGCCAGCACTGTGCTGAGACTTCCCCTCGCCATACCCAAGATGCTCAGGAGCTGCCTATACAGGGCTGGCTGGGGCTGCGGACGCCAGGGTTTTCATCCTGACTTGACAATCATTTACCGCCATTGGAACCATCTCCTCACCTTGCTGGGAATCCGTTTTCCAACCCAAATGGACGGGGTGGGGCGGGGAGGGAATATGCCCTCTCTCATGGATCCCCTCTCTCCCCATCCCAGGAAAGCCTATTTCCCTAACCATGACCCTGGCAGAGGAAAATAAGGACTGGCCAGCAAGCTGAAGGCAAAGCCACAAGGAAGGAGCCTCCTGTCTTTCAAAGACATCTATCAGCCTTTTGACGTATCCACCAAGGTACAGCTCCTTCCGAGCTGCTCTGTCCCTGCCTCCCAACGTCTACCCTTTCTGCCAGTTCAGCTGTGCGCTGGGAATAATTCTATTGGCCTACACAAAACATTTCCTGGAAGGAAAAATTTCCGTTACAAGATTGTGTTGTTAACAATAACACAACATCATTCCAAAGACAAATAAACATCTATTTCAGATGGTCTACAATTTGCTTCCCTCTGCCTCCGTGCAGATAACAGAGTCTGGCTGATTTCTCCCCCAAGTTATTGTGTGTTGCTGGTCTCTGGAATGTTCCTGTAAAGTGCTCCACCTTGCCTGGCCGGGGTCACCACCCACTCAGCAGGAGGACTCTTAGGTGGGCAGCAGTGGTGATCACCCTTTAAAGGGGAGGAACGTGAAATGAGAGAGCGGGAGGACAGAAAACGGTTGGGGTGAGCTAGGTGAGATGTGAGGAGAAACGCTTCCTCCTTTTCCTTTAACTCTGATCCGGGACTTTTCAGGAAATTAAACCCCGAGACTATTAGCATCAGATAGAAAACAGATGAGGTTAAGACATGGCAGTACTACAGCAGATTCCCTGGGCAGGCAGAGAGGGGACATGTGTAAGCAATCACAGCAGTATTTCTGGAAAAGACCTTTTATGTTTTTAATACTTAACACTTCATAACAGGGACTAATAGGCAGGATAAAAAGGAGGCAGCTCAAAAGGCAACTTGGGGGATGAATAATTTTCCAGACAACAGAGCAGGGGTGGGGGGGAATCTCCTCGGGCTTCAATTCCTCAGCCCTCCCGCCCCGGCCCTCCCTCCTCTGCTCGCCAGAGTTGCTGAGGGCTGGGGGAAGCTGGGTGGGAGAATGGCATGACGGGGTTGACAGCCAGATGAGGCGGTCCCCACTAAAGAGGCAGGTGACGCTTAGAGTGCCATGTCATGGCAGGGGAGGGTGGTGCACCCATGCAGAAGAACCAGGGTCTGGATGGTGGGCCAGCAGACGGAGGTAAGGGCAGGTGCTGTGATTGGCACAGGACGGGTCCTTCCGAAGGGACTGTTCCCTCCCTAACTGTAACCTCGGATTCCCAGCTGCCCAGAGCATACTGAGCCTCCCTCTCCCTCAGGTTTCTATACCCCACTTGTCTGCCTCGAGGGTAAAAAGAATAAGTTAAAGATCATCCCCCCCACCCCGAGAAAAAATCACAATGGCATGGATAATAATATGTTTTTAACAGGGACACTGGCTTTGGAAGTCAGAAGCGTCCCAAGTCTCCTCTCTGTTCACGGTGGCAGTGTCACTATGGGCAAGGCACTCACTCTTTCTGTGTCTCAGGCTCTCCACCTAGAAATGACAGGATTTGGACTCTCAGTGCTTCTCAGTTGCGGCCCCCCTGGTCACCGGGGGTGGGACAGCTGGAGACCTCAGAATGGTGAGCAGTGCTGGCCCTCCAGGCACTAAATGCCCACAGCACCCCCCCCACACACACACTGTGATGTCGGTGACCAGAAGTGGCCCCCACATTTCCAACCCCTGGAGGCCAAGGAGCTGTGAAGAACTGCTGGAAAATACGTAAGCAGGTAAACAGAACATTCAGGACATTTGGAGCTAGTCCCACACCCACCCACGGCCCCTGTGCCCCAGTGCTGAGTGCGGCTGCAGGCCAGCTTACCTTCCTATCATTCGTGTCTTCCCCTGGGCTGTCGTATTCACCCTGGAACAGAGAAAGGAGTGCTGCTGCATAAAGCCAAGGGAATTATCAAAGCCAGAGCAAGGATTTTCTTTTCTATTCTCTGGCGTCATCCCTTTCTCTCATTCCCCTTTTGAGGAAAGTCAAAAGCGTGCCAGGGTAAGGAGCCAATATTCCGTGTTGTTAGGCAGCAACACGTGCAGTGTTTCCTGTGGACAGCCTCTCACACAAAGATGCCCCCCTCCAGTGCATCCGCGATCAGCCTGTGCCTCCTCAGAGCAAAGGCAATGGCAGAGCGCACGCCCAGTAGACCGTCCGACATCACCCTGGGCCACGGCACACTCCCCCCACCCCCGTCCACAAGTGGCAGCACCAGACATCCTATCTGCCCACAGCAAAGCCATCAGTGGGGAGAGACTGTCATCTGGAAACTCCTTCAGACACTCAGGGAGCAGCCCCCGCCCCGGCAGTCTCATGTGGCATAACCGTGGCATAACCACGCAAAGGAAGTGACCAGCCAGGGGCCAAAGCCGCTGTGAGGGCATCTCATCCATGGGCCAGTTAAGGTTTTCATGAAGCATCCCGAAGAATGTCACTGCCCTGTTTCTAACACGGGGATGTTTCTAACACAATCCTCCATCAAGGAAAGCTTTCCTTACAGTCTCTCTGTCTTCTCTGCCTAACCAAAGAAGAGTATAAGGAATTTTGAGAGATTTCACCACCTCCTCCCCCCTTCAGACACCTGCATGCCTCGTCAGCCTTCTTACACCACCTCCCAAAACCACCACAGGGAGCATGGGGAACGCTCATATCCAAACCAGCTTGCCACGGGGGCAATGCTGGGAGAGACAGTTGTTTCTGGAGAGATTACTCTGGGCCCCAAGGAGGCCAGAATCAGCCCAGGTATTTGAGCAGCGTGACTCCCTTCGTCCCCGCCTGGCATGCCTTCAGCCACGGTGTCACCTGAGGCATGCAATCGTTTGAAGACTGTGGGGAGCACACGGCGGAAAGGATACTCACGTCATGGAGAGGGTAGGCAGCCTCATAGATATTGTTTGCTATCAGAGAGTTAATGCCTGTGGAAGGAGGGAAGATGAAAAAGGTAACTGTAGGGCAGGGGTTTCTCAAATTAACCTCTGTCCATCAGGAAACATTATCCCCCACCACCTCCCCAGCTGAGGCTCACTGTGTGCTCCTCGTCACCCCCAGTCTAGAATTTTCTGTGGAGCTTTAGTTCTCATCACAAGAATGATATTTGTATTTCCCAAATACAAAGTTATGGTCCAGGATCAAATGTGCTCTCTAACCTCATGTGCCCCTGTCTTCACGCCCCCTGGACACCATAGACACTCCATCACCAGCACCACGACTGTCCAGTGATACCACCTGTGTTCAGTGACAGTGCAGGAATGACCCTATCGATTACTATCATTAGGATCAATAAAATTACATCAGAGCATCCCACAGCACGTTCTTAGAACTCATTTCTGGTGCCTTCCTGTTCCTTCTAGGAGCAGTGTTTATCCCTGCCCATGGCTGGTCTGCCTGGACCATTAGTTGCCTAAAGTAGGGTGGTGCAGGGCAGTGGTTCTCAAAATGTGGTCTGGGGAGCCCTGGGCATCCCCATGACCCCTTTCAGGCAGTTCACAAGGTCAAAACTAATTTTATAATAGCACTAGGACATTATTTGCTTTTTCCCTCCTATTCTTTCCTGAGTACAGAGTGGCGTTTTGTGAACGGGATGGCGTCACCCCCCCCCCAAAAGCTAATGGAGTATGTGCTTATGGACCCTTGTGTTTTTAAATTTTCTCAGGGTTAACTTCCAATACAATAAATATTGACTGATATAACCCACCTAATAAACCAAAGTCCTTTGGATACTCTCAATAATTTTTAAAAATGCAAAGGGTTCTCAAGGCCACAAAGTCTGAAAACCACACAAGAGATTCATGTTTTAATCCCAACGGTATTTCACACGATGTGCACAGAGCAGACCCTACTGGATATATGCTAAATAAGTCAATGACTCCCTCCCGTTAACTCCTGCATAGTCACAACAGAGAACCTTCCGCCCGGCACGGAGGCAGTGTTGTTTACTTCATTCACGGCTTTACTCAGAGACTGTAAAACTGTACGTCCTGACTCAGGGTAGTCTGTCCTGGGTCACCAGTTCCCATATGGTAGACATTATATCCCGCCAAGCCCCACTACCATGGTCCCTACCATGCAAGGATGCACATGTAATCACGGAGAGGGAGGAGGAAGGGGGAGCTCTGGAACTCGGTGACTCTCCTTGCCTCAAACACACTTTCTGCCCTGAACCATTCTTTCCAGAGAGACTGCAGACAGTCGTGAGATGAGAAGAAAGCAAACTGGGTTTGGAGGGAAACATGTATCCCATACTAATACTAAGTAATCTGTATTTGCATGGCTCTGGATAAACGACAAGGACGGATAACAATCTAGACAACATTTTCCACCTCCCCTTCCCAAGCGATACCCCACCCACATACTCAGAGACCACAGAGGCTCTCAAACAACCCTCTCTCCTCAAACCCGGCCCCTCTTCACCTCATTTCTATGGGCATGGGATGCCAGCAAGACTAGCCATGGGCCCCACATGGAAGCAGAGGCCCTCAGCAGACTGCAGGGGGCGCTCTCAGAAGGGACCACTCTTGCGAGCTGGGAGCCGCAGCATCGCCAAGGGGCAAGTCCTTTCCCTATTTTAAGTTTCCTCCTTGGCATGAACATATACCATCTGAAATAACTGTGGGAGGTGGGGGGCGGGGAGAGCAGGGGGTGGGTAAAGGGAGTGTGGATGGGAAGGGTGCCCAGGGGCTGAATGAGTTGCAGATCTTACTCACAAGACTACAATTTCACTCTGAACATCATTAATCAGTTCAAGATCCGTAACCACAGCAATGCGAAGCCACCCTACAATAACCAAGGGTAGGGGTCCCGAGTCAGGAGAGGGGGTGGGGGCGGCCCAAAGCTATACAAGGGCTGTCGATGAGGACAGAGACTGAAGAACCACAGGCAAGTCGAGCTCTAACCCAGACCGTACCCTACGCACTACCCCCCCAATCCCTGCACTCACACCCATGGTAGCCGCAGCAGCAGCGTGTACCCTGAAGACAGTTCCCAAACTTTCTGGGGGAGGAAGTTAAACAGGTAGGAATTCTTGGTTTTGCGAGTCTCTGAGCACAGTAGCCGAGCACCTGACAGCATAAGCTGACAACCGGAATCCATGGGTCCTGATGCCAGACCCTCAGAAGGACCGCAGATCACGGGAGGTCTAAAACACTCCGCCTTGCATCTCAAATAAAGCTTCCTGCGTACCACGTGCCTAGAACAGCTCACTTCCCTTGTTGGATGTTGTTTGCCCATTGTTTTGTGTGTCCCCTGAAGGCTCACAAGGTTCCCATTCCCCCCTCAGCGGTATCTCTCGTGGTAGCTAGTTCACTGCTGGGAACACAGAAGGCATAAAGGCTGATGAGAGCAAGCGGCCATGGCTAATATTACTGCACTATCTCTTCCCATATATCCCAGGCACCCATCTTCCTCACTCCCCCAATTTTCTATGGCAACCACTGCTGATGAAGAACCTTTAAACTCGGGTTGATTCGTCTGTTTCCTAGAGAAGAAGCACAACCAATGGTTCTTGGTCTTGGGGCCAACACAATTCAGGTCCTCAAACCTGAGTTGTCCCAACCCAGATAAGTGGAGCCCCAAAATGCAGTGAGGGAATGTGCCTCTGTCCTCCAGGGTTGGATGCCTCCTTTTTTCCAGACGGCATCATATGGGTGCTCTCAATCAGTGGCTGTTGTAGAGGGAGGGAACAGCACATAAAAGGGGGAGGAACAGGGAAGGGGGGAGGAGAGTTGAAAATAACTATTCATCCAAAACTTCACCCAAGAATGGGAATTGCTCTGGCCTCTTGGGTCACCCACAGACTTCAGAAACCAACATCCTACCCCCAAACAAGCATGGAAATCAGTTTGAAAGAAGAAGAAAATAATCAAACGTTTTTTTCAAATAAGAGTCTCTGCTTTGAAAACTGAAATTCTGAATTTTTTCCTTGCTTTTCAGCAAAAATGAGCTAATTGTTTCCATCATGCCCCCATCCATCTGGCCATAATGGCAAAGCTTTCTTCTTCAAGATCCCATCTAGTCTTTCGTCTCTGCTCTAGACCCAGGGAGAGAGAAAGACCCGACCTCTCGTCCCACTGCCCCCAGAAGGGGAGCCAGGAAGAAGGAGAAAGCACAGAGGACACTATCCTTTCCCTCTCCCCTCAAAGAGAAGCAGTGTCTCAGCTCAGACATCTCACATCAGTGAGAAACACCTCACTGATCCCTCAGGTCCTTTAAGTCACTAGATCTTCACACCTCTTGCTCTTAGAACTATAATCCCTTAAAGAAAAGGCTTATACTTCTCCTCTGCCCAGTGCCAACCACAGCTCTACACAGCTTGACCTGGCCAGGCCTGGCAACACGGTTCCTTGGCACCCAGAGGATCAGGGTCAAGGAACAGAGCAGGGTGGGCTCAGGCATCAGGCCCATACCTGAAAACACACACTCAGAACACAAAACCCGAGGCCTAGCATTTAGCTTCCAAGACATCTCTGGTTTCCCGGACACAAAGGATCGACCAAAGCATGGTTTATGGTCGGCCTCCCAAAGAGAGCCTCATTAAATCTACAAAAGCTGCTGGGTGACAGGGACCGCAGCTCTGGTCCCTCCAGGCCAAACTCAAAGGAAACTTTCATCCAGTGGGACAGGTACTTAGAGGAGTGGTGAACTCTTGAAAACCCATTTGGTTTTGATTCCCCCCCAGAACAGGGCCCAGTCCGCCCGGCATTCTGCTTTCATCCCGTGCTCCAGCCGGACGTAAATCTAAACCAGAGGTCCCAGACAGTGCATTTAACAGAGACTATATTTACCCATCACCAAATTGTCTTGACGTGTGCTTAATTACTTAAATGCCTTTAATCCCGAGCCTTTTCTTCTAACAAAATATAAACCAGTTCAGTTGGATGAATGATAAACCAGATGTTTACAACATACAACACGGTCTGGCTTCGGTCAAAATAATTAAGCTATCGTCTCCTGAGTGGGGAGGAGAGATGCCCGAAGCGTACATTTGTTGAAATGCTCTGACACCGAAGTGTCTATGAAAATGTAGTTCCATCAATCTGTAATTTTCTGTCCATGAAGACGAAGCAATAACTTCCGTACGAAAGTAGAGAAGGTATCTCTTTCCCTCTGACGTGGTCAAGGGGGCTTGGCTTTCTCTCCACAGTGAAGTGCACTTTAAAGGCTTATAGGCAATGATACTGCAATACTGTTGTATATACTCATCATGGTGGGCACTGGACAATGTACAGAATCATTGAATCATGATGTTGGACACCCGAAACTAATATAACACTGCAAGTTAATTACAATTCCATTTTTAGAAAGGCATCCCACGATAAGGTGACTGTGCAGGACCCTGAGAGTTGATCTTAGATTACATTGACTAAGGAGGCATCATGGGGGCAGGCCAAGTTTCACTGGGCCAAGACTGCTCACATACTACCACCACCATGCAGAACCCAAACTCACAGATATATCTGGTCTCTGAACACCGTATGTGCCTTAGTTTGTAATCCCTCCCTTCCGGGGTAAATAAGAGGGAAAGGTTGGGTTACAGAAGAAATCCTCCCAATTACAAGTTAGACCATCAGCCAATGCCAATACACCCAGACTTTTTGATGGTCAGTAACCCTTTCTTTGCCTTCTTATGCTTGTTTTTACCCTCCTGCACATCCTTCCACCAAAGTGGTGGGGGGAGGAGAAAGAGAGTCTAAGGGGCCCTACAGCTGGCTAGGACAAAAAGAGACTGAACTAAATGAACTAAATGCCCACATGACAAATGTTAGCAAAGTACTAACAACAATCAAGCTCTTCACAGAGACACCTTGGTTATCTTTGGATACTTCAGAAAACCAATGGCCAAATCCCCAGAGGACAGAGCACGCTGCACCATTCTTTCCATTCCCAGATGTCAGTAGGCCAAGAGGGCGGAGGCTGCCTGCCCATAATCAGCTTTATCTAACTTTAAAGTTCCTAAGAGTCCTCTGGATAGCCTGTTAAAACTGTAGCCCCTGGTGCCCCGCCCCTGCAGATTCTGATCCAGCACGTACAGTGTGGGGCTCGGGGAGCCGGGGCTTTCAGAGATGCACCAGGGGACTCAGATACCCACGGAGCACACCACACCTGAGCCATGTCACCCATGGCCACGGGAGAAGGAGCGAGGTAGGAGTGCATCTTTGCTCCCAATCACCCTGGCCAGCAGTCCTGAATCCTCACCTTCCCTTCCACTGTCTACTCCCATGTTCTTTGAGGTCCACAAACATTGTGCAATTCAAGTCCTGTCTATAGCCCGGGGACCTGCTCGCCGTGAATTTATAGGAAATCCAGTCCCTTCTCTCCGCCTAGCTGGTTCTTATGGAAAGGAGACTATGTTGCTCCTTTGAATCCAAATTTATGAAATGCTGGAGCTGGAATTAGAAGCTTCGAGCACACTGAGGGGTCCTTTTTTATGTTATAAGAGAAGAAAGAAATGGGCCCAGAGAGGGGCTGTGATTTGACCTACAGTTCTCAATTTGTTCATCCCGGAGCTGAAATGCCACCTGCTTCTCAGCCTTGTCGGGTGTGTGCCTATCTTCTTTTGGCCCCTTCTAGATACACTCTCTCCCCTTCTCTATCTGACATGAATGGGCTCCCTTGCTCTCTGGCTTTCTACTGGGTTTGGCAGGTCAGAGGGAGATGGGACCCTCTGACCTCCTCCTTGAACAGCTTCTTTCTATGGGTCTCCTCTACTCTGCTCTGTCCATCCATGTTCCAGTGACCTCTCTCTCGCCTCATGGATCTACAGCTAGGAAGAGCTTTACTGTTGCTCATTCCAGGCATTCCCAACTCCCTGTCCCCACCTTTGGAAATGGTGTCTCAATATTCCCACCTTAAATTATCCTACTTTGATCATGTCATTTGTTCCCTTTGGGACCGTGATTCTCTGGAGCGGCTCCCATCATGTCTTCTGTCTTATTTGCTCTCCTTGTATGTGTCTCTCTGACCGCACAGCCACGTAGCACCTTATTACCTCTTCTCAAATGCTAATGTAGCCCCACAAGAGCAGGGATTGCTGTGTGTTGTGTCTGGCTGATTCACTACTATATCCCTTAGTTCTAGAACAAGAAGGACACATAGTAGGTGCTCAGTAAATACCCACTGAATAAATGAATGGATGTTATACCAGGAAGACCTCAGCTTCCACCTCTCTGGGAAATCTTTCCCTGAAAGCCTCATCCATTTATTAATTTATTTTATTAATTAAAGAGCCAGGATATCTGGGGTTTAAATCTGGCTCTAAATTTCTGATCTTACGCAGCCTGTTCATCTCTCCGCCCTGAAATTGGCTAACCTCTGCTGACCCTGCTCTGTGTGGTGGTTTCAAGGATCACACAAGAAGTGAGTGTAGAAGTGTACTTGTGCAATGGGTCCTTATAGTTCTGGTTATAGTAATACCTTATGTGTTCAGAGATCTCTTATCTGCTTATCTCAGTTCTCACCACAGAAAGCTCAGAAGAAAGAAAAAGTACGTAGATCTCAAAAAACCCATTCCCTAATGTTGCGGACCCTCACCACAGCAGAATCCCGCAGACCCTCCCTCAGTGCATTTGCTCTCTCTCTCTCTCTTTACCCCAGATTCTCGCAAGTTTGTTCTTCTGTCTCCCTGACAGCAAAAGCAAAACAGAAAGAGCAGAATTCAGAGACAGAGGTTACCAGAGTCAGAAATTCAAGATATCAGAGAGTGCAGAGCAAACAACCCTAACAATACTTGGATGATTATTAAGGAAACATTTAAAAACTTGTATTCTTAATGATGATCCTGAATCATCCAAAAAAAAGGTTACATATGCATCTATACAGAGAAGGTACCTTGATCTATCCTATATAAGAAAGCAGAGAATAGTACGAGAGATTTCAGAAAATTTTCTGTATAAAAAGACGTCGCTGAGGACCTCAAAAACTAAACCACTAACCCATATTCCCCTTTCACTTTGGTTCAAGGTCAAATCTGCAGCCCAACTGCAGGAACTACAGGGACTTATGGTTTGAATATCTGTATTCTATTTTTTTTCCCCTAGTTTTGGCATTCTATTTTAATTTGTGTTTTTCCTGGTTCTTATTTCTTATTTATATTATGCTGTTTTATTGTTTTTCTTGTAAGCCACCTCAGAAATTTTGTGGAACAAGACGGGAATATAAATGATTCCACACATGCGACTTGTATACAGCTTCATGCTTCGCAAAAGTAGGCACTCAGATATATGTAGTTTCCACAATGAAAAAAAAAAGTGATAATACTGAATAAATGGAAGTATTTCCAAATTATCATTATCTTTCGTATACTTTCCATCTTTGATTCTAATCTTTGTTTATTTTCACTATCTTCTAATTCCCTTCCTAACTTGGTACACTGGCAAAGGGAATAAAGCTTTGTAATCTGGCCGCTATAATGACCATATTAAAGGTAATTCCCGGGCTAAAGAATCAACAAAAATACCTTAGAAAACAATGCCAAGCACTGTTCTCCCTTTTTCTCTTCTTTTTTATGAGGCAACAATCCTCTGGAGAATCCAACTCAATTCTAGCCATTTGTGTTTCTCTATAAAAACAGAGAGAAGAGCAATAAAATCAAAATTTACCCCATGGCTCAAAGGGCCATGTTATCTTGAGGCCTCTGTGTGTCATTACATTCCTTAGTTTTTCTGATCTTCTAAGTAAGATGGTACATTGGCCAAAGATTTTAGGGGGAGCTTGACTTTCCTAGACAGAAGACAAACAACTTAAAAATCAGCCTCAGGGCTCTCTTCCACTGGGAATCAGAGAATTTCAGTCATATGTCCCTTGTTACAAACCCAGCAATGGTTACAAACCCACTGGCAGCTACTGTTGAACTAACACACTATCAGTGGGATTTAGGGCTTCAGTGAATGGATCTGTTGGGGGGGGAGGGGTACAGACATCAAATCCATAACAATACGTAACTATTAAAGGGTTTGGATTTTATCTAAGTGAAATGTGGATCTATTTTACCATTTCAAGCAGACCAGTGAAATGATCAGATTTGCATTTTAAAAAGCTCATACAGGCTGTATGTTATGGCATGGGTTAAAAAGGGACAGAACTGGGGCTAAGAAGACCTCTTAGTGGCTGGGATAGTAAATTTAAGTAAAAAATAAAATGCAGTTGACGTAGAGTAGGTTAATGGCTGTAACAGTCAAACTGTACCCATTTCAGACATGTTCACAAGATCAACCCAACAATACTCTGTTATTGTTTCTGGTTTGCGAAATGAAGAACCAGAGTTCACTGAAGTTTAGGGTACATGGATGGGAGCTGGGTTGTCCCCCCAATAGGAAATCTGTATTTTTTTGTTTACATTGGGGTTGAGGTTCTTTCAGAGGATCTGCATGAGATATCGAGTCTGTTGTCAGATAATTCTGAGAATCTAGAGAAAAAAAAATTATTCATCACTTGTTTACATCGTTCCCATGCATAAAGCACAGAAATCAACAAGGGAATTTTAAAATGTATTGTACAGTGAGTTGCATACTTCAGGTTTAACTTACATTAGAATGGCACTAAGGAAGAGGCTTTATGATGTGTTAGCCTCAGTTTTCCTGTACTTATAAAATGATGAGTAAAATGAAGGAAAACTGAGGCTAATGGACACCCCAGAGCCTACTAAAACCTAACTGAATTAAATGGATATAGAACTTGAACTCACTTCTCTTTCTCTGCCAAGGTCCCTGCCAAGATCCTACCTTGGTGTTTAGGCTCTCAGGTTCAATATATGTCCACAAAAGGCAGGCTCTCCCTTCTAATTCAAGCACCTATAAATTGGTGGCCGGATAACTATTGCTTCTATAGTAACAGATTTTAAAGACTCAACCTAATTCCACCCCTGGTTCACAGCATCGCAAAGGGAATGGAAATGGGATTTGGAGCAAAGAAACCCAAGCTGTAGACCCAACTCTGATAGTGATTCAGTATGTGACCCTGGACAAATCCTCTCTGTCCCCATTTGTAGAATTACTGACATCCCAACTTTCCCCTGAGCTACAAAGTGAATATTAGATCATTTATCTTGATACTCAGACATAAGCACAGAAGTAATTGCTTCCACTTCTGTGTTCCCTCTGCACTCTGGACATGTCTCCATAGTTGTACCTAGCAGATTATCTCATAATTATTTATTTACATGTCTGTCTGCATGGCAAGACTAAGAGCCCCTCAAGGCTAGAAATTAGGTCAAATTCATCTTAGCATCTCTCCATTTCTATAATATCATTTGATACCTAGAAGATGCTCAATAAATATTTTCTGGATGTCAAAAAAGGAAAAAATTTTGGAAAGCTACTCAACAGCAACAAAATCCTTAAGATGTTTGATTTGAGACATCAACAAAAAACTCAGATCTTCAAAGGAAAAAAAAAACACAAAACTTTCAGTGTTAAAGCAGAGGGTCCCTAATGGCCTTCCAACAGCCCAGAGACTGTCTCAAAATAAACTTCAGTTTTTCAGGATTTTCCAGTTTATAAAAAAAAAAAAACAGTTCTGTACTTAATCTTCTCAAAAACTCTGCAAGATAGTGTTATTATCCTCACTTGACATCAAAGGAAACTGAGTTGCAGAAAAGTTGAGCCATTTGTCCACGGACACAATTACCAGCAAGGCATGTTTAATCAACTTACTAAACTGACAGAGTAGAATGTGCAAGGCAGACACTAGCTGCACTGGGGCATCGAAGATGATCCAGACACACCTCAAGGACTGTTTTGGGAGTCTAAGCCATGCACATAGCAATTAGCAAGAAAGACAATGAGTTTGGTGGGAGTGCCAAGGAGAGGGCATTGGGAGAACCTGTGAGACAGCCATGTCTGGTCTGGGGAGGGACATGGGGGAGATGGAGGAAGGACATTCAGGTGAAGGGAACTGTGTGAGTATAAACAGAGAAGATGGTGGTGGTCAGGTCAATGGGAAGAGAAATGGGAGAGAGAGGGAATCCAATAGAAATGAACATTTGTTACATTTGTTATATTGATTTTAAGGTTCTGTTGAACATCTCAGTGGAGATATCCATCTGGCAGCTGGAAATGTTGGGCTGGAACTGGTAAGAAAAGGGCAAAATAGAAATACATGGTTGCCAGAGGTGCCTGGATGGCTCAGTCAGTTAAGAGTTTGACTCTTATTTTCAGCTCCAGTCGTGATCTCAGGGCCACGGGATCTATCCCGCAGGATGCTCTGTGCTCAGCAGAGTCTGACTGAGATTCTCTCCCTTCCTTCCCCCCTCCCCACCAAGTGCACTTTCTCTCATGCTCTCTCTTTCAAATAAATATATAAATCTTAATTAAAAGAAAAGGGAAATACATGGTTGCTAGTCATCTGTATAGACAGAAAGTAAGGAGGCCATGGGAATATGGAGAAGAAAACATCTAAAATCTAGAAGAAGGAAGAATCTAGAAGAAGGAAGAAGAACCAAAGAAAGTGTGGTCCAGGAGGCAGAAACTTAACGGTAGCAGATTAGCACAGCAGTAGCACCTTCCTGGATATGAACTCTCAGAAGACGGGGGATGGTACAGAAGGTTTGGAAAGATGTAAAAGGCTAAGAAAGATGAAGACTAAGGAAAAGGCCATGAACTGTGGGAAGTAGGAGGTCACATATGATATCTGAGGGAGCAGATTTGGTCCAGTTGGGGTTGGTATGCAGGATAAAAGGCAGATTAATGGAACTGAGGAGTGAACTGGTCAAGAAGTGAGACAAATTCAAGAATTCTTATAGAAGCCATGAGAAAATACAAAATATACTCTAAGATCTCTTGATTCCTCTGGTTGTCCTTGTGACCAAGAACAAATGGCTGCTCCGAGGAAGGGCTCCACTCTGTTCCATGGAATCGAGCTGGGCTAATTAGTTACCTCCCTCATTCATGTCCTGGCCTCATCAGCACCATGGTCCAGACAAATAACATCACACAGAAGACCTGACTTTTAAAAATTGGAGTGTTACCTGTAATTCAGTAGCAAGATGAATACGTCAAAGCAAACAGTCATACATATAGCACCCCCTTGAGAAGTTCTGTGCTACACTAAAAGTCCTGTCTCTACATAAAACCCATTATCGTTCCTTCTTCAGTACCATCTGTTGGTAGTGAGGCATCTTATGAGTCCCCCCACTCAAACTCTCCAATATTAGCCATTATTATCATTTGTGGTGTTATTATTCTTTGGCTTGAGTGACTACATAATTCACTAGACTTGCCTCTCAATGACTTTTGGACTCTGTAACTCAAAGCTGCCTCAAGAGCCAAAGATTTGGCACCCCAGAATGTATTCTGAAGGACTTTCTCTCAAAGGTTTCAAAAGCCATTCTGAGTGATGGTAACACCGTTAGAAAGCGCTCGGCCTGCAGAGTGATTCCTGTGGAAAAGCCACGTGCTTGTGCTTAAAAGCTCCCATGTTTACCTCGGCCATTATGCGTGTCTTCTGCAAAGCCCGCCAACATCAGTCGGCCTGCCCTCTGGGCCCCCAAATGCTGACATTCCTACTGCAAAGACTAATATCCTCAAATTTCAAAAACAAACCACCAAGGGAACAGAAACAGCCACATTCTGGTGACCAGAATGCTGAACTCAGGAGCCACACATTCCAACTAACGTGTGGCCTTGGACAAGTCATTCACCCTGTGGGAGGCCACTTCTTTCACACATAAAGGAGGAGGCTGCACTAACTGGCCTCTGAGATGCCTTATTTTTTTTTTTAATTTATTTATATCACAGAGAGGGGAGGGGCACAACCAGGGGGAGTGGCAGACAGAGGGAGAGGGAGAAGCAGGCTCCCAGGGGACTTGATCCCAGGACCCTGGGATCATGACCAGAGCCGTAGGCAGATGCTTAACTGACTGAGCCTAGGCACACCTGCCTCGATTCTTAAAAACGAAATAAGTAAGTAACACCTGCCATGTTTGGGTGAGTATGAAAAACTTTCAGAGACTGTGGAGACAGGGATAAAGGTCTGAGAGTAGTTACCACAACCTGAGGAGAACCGTGCCCCCCCAGAAATGAGGCACTGCTGCTCCGGGAGAGCAAGCAGGACTTCTGGCCCTGAGTGAAGCAGCCTCCCCTCCTCTGTGGGGGCCGGTTGTTTGTTTTGTTCTTTGCTGCCCAACACCGCCCCCCACAGGGAGCCACTGAAAGGACAGCTCTGGCCCCCTGGGCAGCCCATCACCACCACCACCCCAGGGGCAGGGGAGGGGAGGGGGTCCTTACCCATCGTGTTGTTGGCTCGAGAACAGGCTGTGCGCTTTAGGATCTCGTGCACCTAAGACGGACAACAGCAGGGCTGTGAGCGCCATGACCATGCGTGTCACCACACGAGGTTGGATGATGGACCAGGCAGCTGGACCCACTTCCAGGGAGGGGGAAGCCAAGCATGTGCCAAGCTCGTGCCTGGCCTGTCAAACCCATTCAGACTTGAGTGCTTTGAGGAAACAAAGAATCTAAGCCCTTCACACACACTCCCCACTTCGCCCCACCCTGAAAAAATAAAGAAAGGCTATAAATTGACTGCAGTTACAGGAGGTAAAGAAAACACAGCAGGGAGCCCAGACCCACATGCCTCTGGAGGGCCAGGGAGGAAGTGCCTGGGCCAGACTGTCGGGAAGGGGAAGAAGAGACGGTCTTCTCCACCAGCCCTGATTCCTGCCACGCTGGGGAAAGCACAGGACAAGGAGGCCACCGAATCCAGTTCCAGCGCTGGCTTCTAGTCCTGAGCGAGCTGTCTGTGGACCCTGACGGTCCATGACCTTCTCTGTAATGGAGCTGACTCACAGAGCTGCTTCAAGAAACCTTGAAGCTACTTTGTAAACTAAAAAAGGACCACCTAATCTTGCACATTGTTACTATTATTTCTCTGGTTTTTCTCCGAGTCTTTATCTCATCTCCCCAGTCAGACACTTCCTCAAGACTCCACGGCTCAGAGCACTTCTGGGGCACAGGGCAGGCCACCAGCTCAATGGCTATGGCATGCCTAAACCAGCTGAACAAAGCCCTGAACATGGGGTTTGCAGGGGACTGTCTGTCACCTGGGAGGGAGGGCTGCTGAGTCCTCCCTGCAGAGGCAACTGGGACACAGGTAAACCTGTTGGCCCAGTGGTGCACTCCAATGGGTCCCAAGCCTGAGCCAGGCTATGACGAGGTGCCAAGCAAGGCAGTCTGCTCTGGGACAAATGGCTGGGGTGCTTAGGAACCCACTGGGAAGGGGCTTGGGATGACATTTATAATCATCCTTCAGTCCTCAGACAGAAGTCCAGGGCAGAGTAGACCCCAAGACAAAAGTCGAAGGGTCTTTTCTCCCCCTTCTTAACCATGTGGGGTGGACTAGAGAAAGGGAGAAGCTTCTAGAACGAGAGCTGAATGAGAGAAGTGTGTTCCTCCATCATCATTCACACTCCCATCTTCTAGCCACAGACCTAGAGGGAGTGGGAAATAAATAACTTCCAGCAGTATGGGGCCCAGAATATTTAATTCACTTGTAATACTGTGCAGTAATTCAACAGCAATAATAATTAGGAACAGCATTTATATGGCATTGTACTATTTTATAAGTACTCTGTAATTATTTGGTAAACTCCACAACACCCTATAACTCCCCCGCAGACATGAGACCCAAGCCACAGGGAGATTTAAATGGCTTATAATAGCATCAACCAAAAAAATGGGAAGTTTATGCCTTTTTCCATAGGATGATAAAAGAAATCATGTGCCCATTTTAAACCTTCCTAAAGCACAACCCGAAGGGACCTGCGGTGTTTCCTTGCCTAACCTACAAGCAAAGAGTCGAGGTCATGTTTTCAGTGTGCCTTGGAAATGTTCCGTAGTTTCCTCTAACCACCTGTCCTTTCTTAATCCTTATCACCTTACTGACTTGGAAGTCCTTCTAGAAATCGAACCCTCACTCCTCCTCTGTGGAAACTTAAGTGCTTCCCTAGGAATCAATGGGAACACACTGCCAGGTTCCCACTGTGGCATGAAGAAGTGTGCAACATTCTTCGGGCCCCCTTTTCCTCCTCTGTCCTTAGGCTGAATGCTCTCTAGGCAGAGAGAGAATAAATGATCAGTGAATGGAGAGAGGCCACAGCTCGAACAGGGGCCACCAGGGCACAGGCCATACACAGGTTTTCATTAGAAGCAATCATCCTGCAGAATTCAAAAACTTGATTTCAAAAGGCCAAAAAAAAAAAAAAAAAGGGTAGAAGAACAGCTACAGGCATGAATCTTGCCTTTCCACTGAATGGGCTGGTGATTAATTTTATTCTTGGACAAACCAGCTAGTTCCAGCATTCCCTACGATATAAATGCAAAAGACTCCTCTGAGAGGCAAAGAAACACGGTAGCCCAGCAATGGTCCTCAATCAGATACCAATAATTGGTATAAATTTTTTTTTAATCCATTGCTTCTTAGAGCCTCAGTCTCCCCAGCTGTAAAGCAAGAGGGGTGGGGAATTACCTGATAGCTGAAAGTTCCCACCAGCTGTAAAATTTCCTCTTTTTGTGATTCCAAGACAGGCTTAGGTGGAGAATCTTAAAGAGAAGGCACTTCTCTCAACCTATGGGTGAGGGCAATTGTCTGCTGTGCCTTTCACAAGGAAGACTGGGAAGCTCTGGGACAGGCCTCTCAGTTGCTAGGCAACCCCAAGCAAATGACAAGGGAAGGTAGCAGGGAGAGCAGGGGAATGCCAGCCACACTGGGTACTCAGCCTTCCCGTCCCTTCCACAGCCCGCCACCCGTGGTTGACCTGTGTACTTACAATGCGGCTACGGGTGGCATTATCAAAGAAGGTGTCCTTGTCCTGGACGTTGTACCTGGAGACACCAAGAAAACAGAAGGTCGACTCATTTCATGACCCTGGTCCTGAGACCACTGTCACCCCAGGCCCAGAGCAAACCTTTGGAAGGCAGCACAACAAGATGTATAAGACACACATACTTGCACATGCTCACGCATAGTGTTCATCATTCTTGCCCCAGGAATTCTGAGAGCTTATCATAGAAATGAATCCTAGGAAATACAAGTTCAATAGAAGAAAAAAGTCCCATGCATAAAAATGTTCATTATGAGGTTACTTATAGTAAGGATTATGGACATAAAATATAATTCTATGATCTATAGGATGGACAATCATGCAGTCACTGAAAATTATAATTAGGGGAAATTCATAAATAGGAAATTTTAGACTGTGATGGAAAGTACTATACTACAAGAAGTTTTAAACATAAAAGTATGTAGAAAGGATTCCGATGTACAAACAAAGATAGTAAAAAATATAACAACCACCAAAGAGTGTAGTTTCCACATGCTGGGATGGTAACTCTTTATTTTTCAAACTTCCATTTAATGTTGTCACCATTGTCAAATCAATTAGCTACCAAACTCCTAACTATGCAAGATATGTGTCAGTTCTAAACTCTAAATTATGACCTTCCACTAAAGGGAACACCTGCCTAGAGCTGAGTGTACTCCAGGCACTGGGCGCCCAGGTGCCCAGATCATGCTCCCAGCCCCCACCCCTGGTGCCCAGTCAGGTTGAGGGGTGTCTCCTAGCAACAGATGAAGAGAAGAACATGGTAGTAAGTAGACCACTGCTAGGAAAACTCAGAGGATGGAGAGCATCTTTGGGGTAGGAAGAACAGAAGGTTCTTCCAGATGGAGGTGTTTAGGAATTGGGTTTAAAGGGGCCCAGGCACTGAAAGAACAGGAAATGCATGGGAGAGGGCAGCCCAGATGCCACCGCGGGCATGAAGGCAGGCCCATGGAAGGGGAAGCATGGGAGAAGCACAGAGCACAAAAAAAAAAAAACAAACCCCAGCCGGCCAGGGCGTCAACATGCTAGTCCCAGTTAAGCCACTTCATGCTGTCTGACCTCGAACAGCCCCCAGGTCTTGGTTCTCTCTAAGAGACAGACAGTTCTATCTGAATGGCCACCTCATGAGGAGAGGTGATATTGTGACTTATAATAAATACATCTTTTGGTCTTCATCCGGGGCCCCTGACTCACAGCTCCCCAAATCCTTGGAATTTCCTGAGCAACAAGAGCAATGGGAGCATCTTTTGTGGCTCCTGTCAGAGCCACAAAGGTGAGATGGGTGTCTTGTTATGCATAACAAGTCCCTTTCCCCCACAGCTGGGCTTATGTCAATGAGGTGACTTTTGGAAATCTCCTAAAATGGAGAGGGGAGCAGCTGGTTACCAGGGAAACCAGCAGTGACTAGAAGGTTGGAACTTTCAGTCCCATGCCTGATTTCTAGGAAGAGGACGGGGCTGGAGGTTGAATCCATCTCCAATGGCCCATGATTTAATCAATCAAGCCTACTTAACAAGAAGCCTCTGTAAAAACCTGAAAGGAGGGACTCCTGGGTGTCTCAGTAGGTTAAGCACCTCCCCTCGGCTCAAGTCATGATCCCAGTGTCCTGGGATTGATTCCTGCATCAGGCTCCCTGCTCAGCAGGGAGTCTGCTTCTCCCTCTCCCTCTGACATTCCTTCTGCTTGTCCTCTCTATCTCTCTTGCTCACTTGTTCTCTCTCAAGTAAATAAATAAAATCCTTTAATAAAAAATCTGAAAGGAAAGGATCTGGAGAGCTTCCAGGCTGGGGAACCAGAACACTTGCATGTGCCACCATGTTGGGCCCCAAGCTCCACAGGACACAAGCACCTTCTTTCAGAACCTCCCTTTCTGCATCTCTTCACCTGGCTGTTGCTTCGTATCCTTTGTAATAAATCAGGAATCTAGTGAGCAAACCCAGTTTTCTGAATTCTGAGAGCTTCTCTAGCAAATTAATCAAACCCAAAGGGGAGGTCATGGAAAGCTCTGGACTACAGCTGGCCAGTCAGAGGCACAGGGAACAACTTGGACTTACTGTTGGCAACTGAGGTAAGTACATGAGGAGGCAGCTGGGGACACAGAACTCCCGAAGCTTTACCCTCCTTCTCTCTGGTTGATTACAATACGGTGAAACCCTGTTGACTAGGAACTGGGCAGAACGGTTTCCCCACAGAAGGGAAACTGGTATTCGACCATTTTCTCACAGAGTCCCTAGGTTTATGGCTGCATACTCCACGATTCGCCATCCATCATGCCAAAGGAGTGAAATGGAAAGTGTCCCCACAAGCCACTGGACAAACATGGGGTCACCATTGTGGTAGTCTCACTTAGGGAAAGGGATTCAGGAAGCAGATCCAGGGAACACTTGGCCATGAGAGCACGCCCCCTCCCCGATCTCCCAGGCACTAGGGCACTCACTGTGGGAGTCCAGGGCATGGAGTGCTGTTTGATTTCCCTCCCCTTCCCTGCCCACATCCCTACCCCCACAGCATCCATACTTACAGGTACATTTTCTCCCTGGAGAACGGGTAGGAGAGGTTTTTCATCTTGTTGTTACTGTGCTCCGGAACTCTGGGCTTCAGAGGCGAGCTCAGCTTCTGCAAAAGTTCGTTGAACTTCTTTGCAATGGTGCCTTCTGATTTGATCTCGTACATCTAGGGAAGGCAAACCACAGGCCTAAAAAGGAGGCCACATCCAACGGAGACCAGAGTGATTCACTCACAAACACAGCTCACAGGGTTCTGAACCCCCAGCGGGGGACACTCTGGAAAGAGGAGGAGACTGGCAGAAGCCAGCAGAGCCCTTCTACCCCCTCCCCACCATGGCTTTTCATAAGAGTGTGGGCACTGGACCCCCTCTCAGTCATTGGTGTGAACGGAGGTAACCAGGACAGAGAAACCAGTGAGGAGGCCAAATTCGCTCCATGACTACATTACACACATCATTACACAGAAGACCTACTATGTGAGTCGCCATACTAAGTGCTCTACACAAATTACCTTCAATGCGCATAGCAACCCAGCTAAGCGAATACTACTACTCTCGCACTATGATGAGTAAATTAAGGCTCAGAAAGGTATGATGGCGTCAAGGAAGGTCACACAGATAGTAACTGAGCGACAGCATGGATCTAACTCATGTCAACCAAACTGAAGTCTGACCTCCACAGCTAGGTCATGCCCCTGCGTCATCACCCACACCCCTGCTTTTGTGTGTTTCTCTTAGGAAATATCTGATAAATGAGTCTGCCCTCAACATATGAAACCTAACAAGCACCTACCTTAAATCAAGCATAGAGTTAGTACTGAGATAATTATTGGTATCTCTAGTACATAGAGCTCATTATAATGCATAGGGTGCTTCTGCAGACACTGCAGCCCTTGGTCTTCCTGGTTTACAGATGCAGTCACTGAGACATGGAAGTTGTACTTCTCATGCCACAGCTGTGATGGATCAAAGATGGCCACAAACTTTACATACAAATTTTCCTCTTAAGAAGTGCTGTGCTGTTCCCACCCCCTTCAATCTGAGTGGGTTCTGTCACTGCTTAGCCAGCACAGCAGAAGGGACACTACGCCAGCTGCATCCTTTCAGAAGATGGGCAGCCCTGCTTTGGTCTGCATTGGTCTCTGGAAGCCTGGCACCTCTAGGAGGAAGTCCATGCAGAGGTAAGAGTCATCAGAAAGACAAAGGACCTAGGCTGAGCCCAGCCTTTCAACTCCCCAGCCATGCATTAGGCCTAGGAAGGACATCTTCTTGGACCCTCCTATCCAGCTAAATTCTACTAAGTGATCCAACTCGCTACCCCATGGAGCAGAAGAATCCCTCGGCCCAGCTCTGCTCAAGTTCCTGACCAAAAATGCATGAGAAATAAAAAAGTGACTGTGTTTTCAGCTACTAAGTGTGGGCTAACTTGTCATGCTGTAAAAGGAGACCAGAACAAGAGCAACAGCCAGATCTTCTAGCTTGAGAGCCGATTTTCTTCACTACCACGATATCCTTCCAATGGCTTAAATCTAGAGAGGCAGTAAAACAGGGATGAAATCCAAGATCAAGGTAAATGCTACAAAAGTCACACAAAGCATTTAGGAGTTCAAAAAAAGGGGACAGGACATCCAGTTGACAAATCAGAAAAATGTTTCATCCGGGAGCAGCATTTCTGTCGGGCTTTACAGAAAGGTAACTTTCTTTTGTTCCCGTTTTGTTCTCCAATAAAACAGTAAGTTGGGGGAGGGGAAGAACGTCCCCAATCTAACAGCTGAAACATAACCGTGGTTTATTTACACTAACAAAATGTTGATGCATTTTAATTTTATTTCAGCTACAAAATTAATGCCAGTCTAGTAAACAAACAAACCCAAACCATAAAAGGGTATTAACAAAGTGTGAGCATTTCCCTTTTACTCCCAACACAATCCCACCCTCCTTTCCAGAGGAAATCTCTATTAACAATTTGAAGTACGTTTCCTCCCCCTTTCCATACACATTCCTTTCTAAACACAACTATGATCATATTTCACGCATTGTCCGACCATTTGCCTGTTTCACTTAGCAATACATCACAGATATATTATCTTTCTAGGTCAGTTCACATACAACTACCTTAACGAATGTGTAATACTGCACAGCAGACGTGAATGCTAATTGGTTTAGTCATTTCCCTAGTGACGGGCATTTATTTTATTTTCTATACATGCTTTATCTTGTTTGATCACACTCCTATTAACATTACCTGATAAATAGTTTGAATGAGACTGGCAGAGATGCAGGAAAAGACGTTCTAGGCAAACAAAAAGGTAGAAAAGTTTAAGCTGCACTGAAGAGGGGTTTAAATGGCCCGGTTTCTTTGCAGCACGCAGAGAGTGTAAACCAGCTAGTAACCTCTGGAACACTGGAAGCTCCTGGCAAAGTCTGTGTTCTTGACTGCCCTATGCTACTGCTTCATTTGCTAAACCATGAGTTATCATGGGGGAAAAACAGTGTGCTACTTACAGTAATGCCTCTCTTGTCATTAAGTTCTTGACCGTCCTGCCAAATCTCTCTTTCATGCACACTGGTCACTGAAATGTAAAGTGTTCACCCCTCGGGAATCCTTGGGCCTAAAGGGACAGAAAGGCAGAAAGACGACCCACTCATGCGTTCCCAGCACACATCTCACAGGTCACCTCTGAAGGCAGGTGCTGACCAGGCACGCGCCCTACACTGAGACTGCACTGTGCTCATTATACCCATCACCATGTGTCTTTCAATGGCATTTGCGTGGAAATGGGAGATTCATAACAGGAGGGAAGCTGATGGACTCTGTCTTCCAGATGCTTTGGAATGACAGACTTGGGCCCACTATGGTACTTCTTCTTTGTCCACTTCTCTGCATGTCCACCTCTGCTCTCCTAGTCTGGGAAGCCTTCAACTACTACAATAACTGGTCTCCCCACATCTTCTGCCTAGAGCTACCAAATTTACCAAATAAAAATTCTAAGATGTCCAGTTAAACTTGAATTTCAGATAAACAGTGAACCATTTTTTAGCGTAAGTACAGTCCCATGCAGTATTTGGGCCACATTTAGACTAAAAAATTATTCACTGTATTCATTGTTTATCTGACATTTCATTTTAACTAGGCATCCCATATTTTACCTTGCAACCTTACTCTTATCCACCTCTAATTCACTCTCCACATTGGAGCCAGAGTGATGTTTCTGAAGCAAGAATCTGATCATACCACCCTCCTGTTAAAAAAGCCTTCAACATTTACATTGTTCTAACGATAAAGGGCAAAGTTCTTAACACAGCCCATGTCTTCACACAAAGGTCTTCCTACAGACCCTGTAAGAGTCTCCATGTTTCCCAGCCCCCACAGTCCCTGCTCAGTGCACGCAGCCGTTGGCCCTCTTGCAGTTTTCCCAACATGCTGAGCACTCAATGCTCTTCATCTCCACCCTGCTCCCACCCCAACTCTGTTCACACTTGATGCCTCCCTCAATCGTCACTTCCTAGGGCAAGTCCCTTCTGACTTCCAGACAAGGTCAAGTCCCACCCTCAGGATTTCATGGGCCCAAATTCCTCTCCTTTACTGCACTTACTGCAATTATAATTCCACATTTATTCAAGAGATTATTGGATTAATGTGTGGCTGCCCTACTTAACCATGATTTCCATGAAGGCAGGATACTGTACAAACTTCTGCCTATCTTTGAATGAATGAATCAATGAATGAATGATAAATCAGGGGGAAATCAGCATCGATGATGGCAGTTGCTGCTGCAGAAGGAGCCCAAGCTGGGAATAGAACAGCCATAAGGTAATAGGCCTGACAGAAATAAACCAGACTGGAGAATAAAGCCAGAAGCCCAAAGACTCTGGCTCCCTTCCTGTCCTCACCACCTACAAATGTATTTTGGAGCCCAGCCCCAGCAGAGGTCAGGAATGCCTATATTCAACTGCTACAGATTAATCATCCAGCAGCTGTCTCAGGGCTTTGTTCTAGCAGAAGGTTAGCTGAGAACCTCCACGAAGCTCTTGACCCTCACCTTGGTGGCTGCTCTGGTAGAGCACACGTGGAAGAACACCTAAGAGGAGTAGGTATATATGGTATGTCTTTAGAGGGGTGAGGCATAGGCCAAGGATAAATGTTCACTGCTTCTTGATGGGAACTCCAGATCACTGAAAGCAGTATCATCGGCCTCCAGGAAAAATGTAACAGGTATAGGAGGCGAGTCTCACCAGAAACATCAAGGTAATATCTGCTCCACAGCCCTAACCAAGACCCCACACAAACATGCCCAGGCTGAAAGGTCTGACTGACTTATGTTGGAAAGAGATTCCCTAGCCTTCAGGGACTCATGGGGGATGGAACCAGACACATATCTGCAATAAAACACAAGTGGGTCCCATGGCCCAATGTCATGGACACTAAGCTTATAGGACCAAGGACCTGCTCCCTACCTCCATGCCCGAGCATGCACTATACCTATTCCTGAAACTTCTTCCCTTCCTTTTCACCTGGACAACTCCTACCTCTCCTTCACCTTCTAGGCTTAAGCATTAATTTTCCCAGAAAAACTTCTGGGAAAGTTGGCCACTTTGAATTAATGGTTGCTGTGGTCTGAATGTTTGTGGCCCCCCTGAATGTCTGGGTTCCCCCCAAATTCATATTTTGAAATCCTCAATGCCCAATGTGATGGTATTAGAAGGTGAGGCCTTTGGGAGGTGACTCGGTCATAAGAGTGGAGCCCCTTCCACCATGTGAAGACAGAGCGAGGAAGGACAGGCTATGAACCAGAAGTGGGCCCTCACCTGACCACACCTGGCACCCTGGCCTCAGACTTCCAGCCTCCAGGACTGTGAGAAAGAAATTCCTCATTTATAAGCCACCCTATCTGTGGTATTTCATTACAGCAGCCCCAGTGGGCCAAGACCATGGTTTTTAGGATAATGGCCATCGGGCAACAAAGTTCCTGGGAAATAGGAAACAAGTGAGACAGCTTCTGGGACGGCTCCAGCTCACTACCTTAAGAAAGGTTCTCGGCCTTGGGGCAGGAAGGGGAGACAAGTAGAGCCCATCGAACCCCTCGGGCTGAGGTGACAGAGCTGTAAGTCTGGGGAGGACAAGGCCACTGGAGGTCACAGAACAGAGTAGCCCAGAGGCGAGAGCTTCCCAAGGAACCCCAGTGGTCTGCAGAAGGTCCCCTGTGGGTATTTGGCCACATGGATACAAGGGGACTAGCTGAGACTGGAGAAAGAACCATTTAAAAGGATTGAAAATAGCACTCTTCCCATCAGGCAGAATGGAAACTCTCATCATCCACAGGGCACTGGATAGAGTACTCAGGTCAATTCAGCAGTGCGGGATAATTAGGCCATAGACAGTGCACTGCTCCAGATCCCTTAACAAATCATAAAAGAAAGAACTGGACTAAGTGCCTTGTAAAGTATTGTCCAAGTCTGACATTCTACAGCTTTAAACATTTAATGAAAAAGAAACACTCATGATGTTTCTATGTTTCAACATTGTAGGCATCTCCTAGATGCCAGGCGCTGAGCTCGGTGGTTGATCTGCCAAGTGCTGGAGAAGCACAAAGAGGGCGATGACCCTTCCAACACAGAATGCTCTGTGAAGTGCCCAGCACTTCCACGAGCACCATTTCATTGGGCTCCACGAAAACTCTGCAAGTGTGCCTGCCAAGTAGTGTTAGCGTTGCTATTTTACAGATGGGAAAACTGAGACTCAGAGGGGCAAGGAAATGCCAGAATCAGTGTGGAACCAGGCCTGAAACCGGGTTTCCTAACTCCCCCATCCAGGCTCTTTCCTTCAACCTTTGATCCTTGGAAGGGTTCCATGATTGCCCACGGATGCAGGCTGGGACTCCCTGTCAGTCCCCACCAAACCCAGCAGTCTGGCTCTTCTCCTGGGTCCAGCAGGATCTAGGAAAGGCACCCTGGCCCTCTTTATCACCATTAATATTCTCAGAGGCAGCATTGTTATTACTGTTATTCTTGGACATCAGAGAATTATGAACATCCTCAGAAATGGCGAGACACATGTTAGCCAGCTGTTCCCCATTATGCCCTCCCTGGGTACATGATATGCCTTTCATGTGCTTAAAATCATAAATAAATTTTTAAAGTATGTTGCTCTTATTTTTTATTCCAGGGCTCAAATGTGGTTCTCATAAAAGCTCACTTTGGCCTCATTGTCACAGTCTAAGAGGTTTACCGAGATTCCTTCTTTTCTTACTCCTTCCCCCACCCCCACCCCAGTCTCCCTCTGCCTCTCCCCTCCAGAGAGGCACAACACTGTGGTCTGAGGGCTGATTTGTTTCCTTCCTGCATTGGAATCACCTTCCCTCCTGGGATGCAAGGAACCAAGGCTATGGTGATATCTATCATGAATTGATACACAGTACTGTCCCCATTTTACAGATAAAGAAACTAAGGTACAGAAAGTTTCACTAACATGCCCAGTGTCGTACAAACATGAAGAGGTCCAATGACCCCAAAGAAGATTTAGCAATATGAGCTATAAATAATATAATCTTGATTTTTTTATGAGTCCCTTATCTGTAGTGAGCAAAGAAGACCTTTCCTTACAACTAACAGGAAAAGTCAGTGGGGTGAGCAGAGACCAGGCGTAAAGCTGTGGCCATGTGTGTCTGCTTACACCCCATGACTCAAAAGGTATTACTTCTAATTATCTACCTCTTTTTTTTTTAAGATTTTATTTATTTATTTATTTGACAGAGAGAGAGAGAAATAGCAAGAGAGAGGGAGCACAAGCACAGGGAGCAGCAGAAGAGGAAGAAGGAGAAGCAGGCTTCCCGCTGACAGGCAGCCCGATGTGGGACTCAGTCCCAGGACCCTGGGATCATGACCTGAGCTGAAGGCAGATGCTTAACCGAATGAGCCACCCAGGTGCCCCATCTGCCACTTTTAATCTATGCTTTCCTTTGTTCCTCTGGTCACTGGATAATTGGGGCCAACTGTTGTTATTTATTACAGCCTGCTCACCTTGAGAGGTAGGGCTGGGATGGAGATTATCATCACACCCACTCACCGACATTTAACTGCAAAAGGAACAGGCATGCTGAGGTGCCAGCGTGGAGCCTGGCACCGCAGGCCACCAGCTGCGTGAGGGAGGAAGCCCCTGGATTCAAAAGTTATGAGGAAGAGAAGCTGAAGCTGCCGCAGAATTTGTCACCTGTTCTCGTGCTCCTTGTTGGTACTGGGGCAGAGAGGCTCACATGTGCACACACATACACACGCATGCGTGTGCACTCCGCGTCCGACCTGAGGAGTCCCCCGCGTAAGCATTTACCGTTGCCTGTAAGTGTGAAGCTACTCACCAAAGTGCGAACGGCACCAGGAGCCACTAAGATCAGCGGCATCCTAGATCCCACAGGGAGACACTGTGTGACACCAACAACAGGAATTAACGAGTCTCTCCATCCCCACCTGTGCCTACAGGTCCATGTCCTGCCTGAAGCACCACTAAGTGTGGAAAGTGATACACTTACAAAACACGCACGCTCCCGTTGTCTACCTCTGTATTCCTTTATGGTTTTTTACTGTTTTGGTATGTCCTCTACACATGAATGGATGTTTGGTGACCTTAAAAATATGGGCTAAAATCCAAACAAAGCCCTTCTGAGCCATGCCTCCCGCCTCCCGCTGCATGCACACTGGCATGCCAGCCTCCTCTCATTTCCCCACACCTGGCGGGCTTTTCTTACCTCTGGACTGGAAGACGTGTGCTTCCCTCTCCCGGGAAGGTTCTCACATGCCCTCCCCACCTGGCAAACCCCAACCCAGCCCTCGGGTCTAAGCTCAAATGGCAGCTTCCCTCACTGCACCTCACACCTAAATTAGTGTCCTCTGGCTGTCCCTCTGTCCACCCTGCCTTTTCCTCTGTGGGTGCCTCCCAGCTCATACAGCTCTCTTCTGAATCTTCACCACACCAAGGCCACATGGAGCCAGGACCACTTGTGGACACCACTGATTCACCCACACTCAGCAGGGTCGTCTCATACCTAGTGATACTCAACAGGTATTCACTGGATGGATGGATGGATGGATGGATGGATGGGTGGACAGGTATGTCGATGGCAGATGGATGGATGGATGGACAGATGAACGCACGGACGGACAGACGTGTGGATGGACAGATGGGTGGATGGATGGATAGACAAACAGATGGGTGGATGGATGGATACACGGATGGATGGATGGATGGATGAAAAAAATGTAGCCTTTCAAAAAGGCTAGGAACCCCTCTACACAACCTAGCCCCAAACTTGGTACAGTGAGACTCTTCCCAAATGTTTCTTAGCAACTGACGGAGCAGCTGAAAACCCAGATCAGGGATGTCCACCATAGTCCATGGGCTGCCAGTCCCACCCCTACAGACAGCCCTAAGGCATGGCAGCAGTCCTCCCAAATGCCGTCAGGTGGGCCTTCCCGCCCACTTGGCATCAGTCTGCAGTGCTGCCACATAGATTACGTGTGGTTTGTGGGAAATGTTCTTTCTTTCATTCTCCTAGGCCCCTTCCAGGCACTGCCTGCACCACAAAACCAAATCCCTGCCTTCACAGAGCTTCCCATACAGTGGGGAGACAATCAAACAAGGACACAAACATGTGATTCAGGGGTGGGCAGTGCCAAGTGTTTGGAAGGAAAAATGATGGAAGAGGGTGGAGAGTGGCAGGGGGCCTGGCCTGTCCAAGCAGGGGACATAGGAGTACAGCCCCCAGAGACGTGAGAGAGTTCTGTGGGTAGTGAGAGAAGGTGTTCCGGGCAGAGAGAAGAACAAGCTGAGATGCCCTGAGGTGGAAATGGGCTTGGCATTCTGGAGGAACAGCAGGAAGGCCAGTGTGGCTAGAGCAGAGAGAGCAAGTAGGGAGTAGTGGGCAATTAGTTTCTGTACCAGAGGTGGCAGACATGGCATCCCTTTCTGGTCCCTGACAGAGACATTGTCATTCCTGGCCCCTGTCTGACCAACAGCCCTTCCTGCCTATAGCAGGAATCACAGAACACCCTCAGGCTGGACCAGGCCCTGGCCATGGGACATACCCGTGGCCCCTGCTGTTCCATCCAGTGCCCACCCTCAGGCTTTCATCATGCCATCCTGAGAAATGCTTAGCAACCACCTGGAAGAGGGGGCTCAGGTTGCTGATGTGTACCATTGGCGGATTTTTATGGTCTAAATAATGTCCACAGTGGCCATCTTCAAGGTACCAGTGGTGTTAATAACCAGCCTGCAAAATTCCTGAAAACGTAACAATCGGATCTCAAGAGGTATTAGGAGTCAACATGTCACCAACCCCAGTTCTAACTGGGTAAGAAGAGCCCTCCGTCCATGATCCCCAGGTGCCAGAAGCTGACTGTCCCTGCCTGCTTCTCTGCCTCTCCCTGCCTGCTCACCCTTCCCCATACACCCTCAGGAACAGCCATGGCCAAGCTCAAGGAGTGCCCACCAGGCCCAGTCACTCAGGACAGTCCTGGCATACTCAACATCTAGTACTACGTCCTGCCATAATCACAAGGCCCCACTTGGGATGGCAAATTCAGTGGTCAGCCTGCCCGCTGCCCTCCGGCACTGGGTTCGGTGTCCAGGTCCCAGCCAGCCCCAGGCTGGCAGGTTCTCCCCCAGTTTAGAGACACAACTCGAGGCTTTAAAAAAACAAAGCTGCCATTTCTATCACCATTTTTTTTTTAACCCTGAGTCTTAAAACAACTTCATACAGCTATTCAAATTCACTTCCCACTACATTTTCATATGTTCAGCATCACTGTTTTTGAGCCCCACATCAGGCTTATCTCCTAACAGAGTCGCGTGAGGTGGGCCAGGCCTGTGCGGTCTCACCAGGCCCCTACGCATGCCTAGAACATGGCTGCGTGCCATGTCAGGTTCCTCACTCAAACCAGCACATAGGTGGCATCGATTATTTTGTTTTTGTTTTTGAAAACGAGAAGCATTACCAAAAACAAGGAATAAAAAGTCAAAGTATTCTGCACTCTTTCCAGCCTATGTAAATAGCAATCAAAGAGCGTGCACCAAAAGCCCATAAAGATATCGATATAAACACTACCCTCTCAGCTGCGCCTCTTTTAAAAACAAATGTCTGGGAACAGACAATGACAACATGGGGCAAGGCCCCACCTACAGCCAACCCGGCGAAAACACCAACAGCTCTAGTTCATTTGAAAATTACTGCCAGTAATAATATGGGGCACCTGGGTGGCTCAGTGGGTTAAAGCCTCTGCCTTCGGCTCAGGTCATGGTCCCAGTGTCCTGGGATCGAGCCCCACATTGGGCTCTCTGCTCAGCAGGGAACCTGCCTCCTCCTCTCTCTCTCTCTGCCTGCCTCTCTGCCTACTTGTGATCTCTGTCAAATAAATAAATAAAATCTTTAAAAAAAAAAAAAAAAGAAAAGAAAATTACTGCCAGTAATAATAAAAAGAGTTTGCCCTAAAAGGCATCTTGGAGGCTGAGCAAATGGTGACCTTCCCCACTGTGACCAGGGGCCTACAAGCTCTCCATCCTTGACAAAGCCCATCGAGTTTCTCCTGCTTCTTATATTCTGATCACCAGAGAAGATTCACTGAGCTATCAAAATAGCCCCAAAGAGAGCCCACCACCTGAAGAAGGAAGGAGCTGGTCCAGATGAGGAAGGAAGAGAATGTGTCCCCTGTTCCGGAAGATGGCATGAACTGTATGCAGCTGTGAGCTAAAAGCCCACTATTACACTGTGGGTCACAGCTGCTAGAAGGTCCTGGGGCCAGGGTGAGCAAGCATGATCTGGCATCCGTCAGCCGATTAATCTAGTATTTACTTACCCACCTATTATTTAGGCAACATCATACTACAGTTTGCAGGGAACAGACAGGAAACATAAACTATAGTTCCTACTCTCAGGTGGCGGAGGTGGCATGGGGGAGGGCTTATGGCACCTTTGGAGACATGAGAGTATAAGGTACCCCCAAGCAATTAAGGAAAAACTAATGGATGAGAAAAATCCTACCTGTAGGTTGCCTAAGAATCCATGTAAGGAATAAAGGAGGGTCTATAAGGAAAGTGAGATTTTGGCTGGGACACAGAGTTTCTTTATTGTTTACTATGTAGATAAGATGGTGAGATCACTCCAGGACCAGAGGCAAATACTGAAAGGATCTGAAAAGTCTCCAGCCCCTGGAAGAGAGAGTAAAGTACTCCCTCTTGAAAAGAGGCTAAATCAGGGAGCTCAGTGTAGGCTCCACAGAAAGGCGTGGGCAGGAGAACTCAGAGGAAACTCAGTGACATTACCAGGCTCTGGGACAAAGGGCTGCCCCAGATACAGAGTAGGGACCCACAGGCTAAGTGTACTGCCTCATTTAACACACAGCTTGAAAAAGTGGCCGATGTGGGACACTTTCTCTTAGATACTTGGACACAATCAGAGTGTGAATGACTCCACAGGAGTATCTGTCCTTGGAACCCTCTGCTAACATCATAACGGAAAAGAATGAACAAATTTGCTAACTCAACTGACTGACATGTGGACCCCAGCATTTTATAAAGCTATGACAGAGAAGTCACAGGGTCCAACCTCCAAACCTTACAGCGAGAAAACTATAATCCAGGACTGCTAAGTAACTAACCGCACCAGTCCAAAGCAATGACGAAAGAAAATTTCAGATGCGTTGCGTCTCCTGCCCAGGAGTATTTAATCTAGGACAGAGTTTCCCAGTGAAAGTTCTGCAGATAACTGTTTCCCTGGGATACCTAGGAATACAGCTACAAATAACCTATGAATGTTCAGCAGGAAAAGAGCTGAATAAAATGGAACCATGTTCTTTCTAAAAGTCTTCTCAGAACTTTTAATTTGTCAAATAAACTATAATAATTAGTGTTTCTAGAGATTGTTAGATCATGAACTTCTTTTAAAACAAGACCACTAGGCATCTGGGGTGGCTTAGTCAGTTAAGCATCTGCCTTTGCTTCAGGCCATGGGCCTGGAATCCCAGGATTGAGCCCTGCATTTTGTCAGGGGAGCAGGTCCCTGCTCAGCAGGGAGTCTCCCTCTCCCTTTGCCCCTCACCCTGCTCATGCTTGCTCTCTCTCTCTCTCTCAAATAAATAAATTAAAATCTTTTTAAAAAAAAATCAGAAGACCACTGTTCTTCAGCTTAGGCTCTGAGAAATGCTGTTCTAGGCCATGTTAACTCAAGCCTTATTTTGGACTCCTCATTTAAGTGTGGTAGGAGTATGGCTTGGCAGTCAGAAAGAAATGGGCCTTAGATCTAACCCCTTCAGGACATGTGACCTTAGATTAAATTTGTTAGCCTCTCTGAACCTGTTCCCTGAGCTTGGGGCTGCACTACCCTGATCTCAGCCTCAGCCTTCCCCTGGTCTTCTCCCTTGTGGGTCTGTGGATCTCAATTCTCTTTTAGCCCATCCTTGGATTTGGGCCCACCCTAGATCCAGGATGATCTGGAGATCCTTACCTAATTATATCCACAAAGACCCTTTTCTCAGGGTCTTTTTCCAAATGACATCACATTCACGGGTTAGGGCTTGGTCATATATTTGTGGACACCACTATTCAAACCAATACAAAAAGGATTATGGACCTCAAAATCACAAGTGCTTATGAGGGTTAATTTTATATGTCAACTTGACAGGCAATGGGGTGCCCAGATATTTGTCCAAACATTATTCTGAGAGTGTCTGCGAGGGTGTTTTTGGATGAGATTAACATCTGAATGGGTAGACTAAGTAAAACACCTTACCCTCCTAATGGGGGTGGGCCTCATCCAATCAGTTGAAGACCTGAATGGAACAAAAAGGGTGAGTAAAAGGGCACTCTTTCTGCTTGACTTTTTGAGCTGAGACACTGATCTTTTCTCGCCTTCAGACTTGAACTGAAATAGGCTGTTCTTGGGTCTCAAGCCTGATGGGCATTTGGACTGGAACCTAACACCATGAGCTGTCTTGGGTCTCCAGCTTGCCAACTGCGTATCTCGGGATTTCTCAGCCTCCATAATCACCTGGAACAATTCCTTATAATATATATAATACACACACTACCCAAAAACATACATACACACACACACACACACACACACACACATCCTATTGGTTCTGATTCTCTGGAGAGCCCTGATTAATACAAGCTGCAAATCTGTACAACTGAGAAGAGGTGCTCTGGTCCTGGCTGGGCAGAGTCCCAGAAGCTGGCTGGATACCAGGAGCCAGAGAGAGGGTATTCCCATGGAGCTTTTGTAAAAGCCATGGTTACCAAATCAGAATCTCTAGAGAGGCAGTAGCAGATACCCAAACACCTTCCAATGATTTACAAAGCGTAATAGAATTGATATCTTCTTCTAAGGGGCCACTCAGGCTAACCAAAATGCCAAGTGGCTTTGCTTTTTAGCTGGAATTATAGTCGTTCAGTGTGGTAACACCAATTTTCTCACACTGCTCAGAAATTTCTTAAGGGTAGTTATGCATGTTTTCAGTTAATGAAAATTAAAAGATGAATTATTCTTTAATAAATGCTGCTTAGTAGATAAGAGATATTTCAAACCATGAATTCCATGGAGAGACTTAAAGGATGAATGACATTTCCACCTTTTGTCTTTGAATCATCGGCTCCTCAGAAAGGGACATATATTACTTTGTACTAGAACCCACCCTGAACTAAGTTTAATGTGACTTACCAGTTCTTATCCAGAAGCACTTAAGAAGTGGCTATACAAAGAGCATTCCAGCACCTTCTATCCACTCATTACTGAAAATAGGCTCCTTTTAATGTTTGTGTCCTTTATATAACAACTATGCTTCAACAGCAGGAAAAAGTTTGCTTCCTCTGCCAAAACGGTTGCTCATTGCCAGGGATTATGTGAGTCCCAGTCCTTTCTGCCTTGGCTGCCAGGAAGCTCAAAGTGAAATCTGCCACACATGCATGAGTCACTCTTATTCTCATTTCTACTATCATCATTTCCCCTGCACTCACTTACTTTCCCCCAATTACATGGCTCTTTGTTATCTGTCCTTTTTAAAAATGATCCATATGCATTTATGACTTCAGTCGTAACCCTTCACAAGTCCTGTTTCCGGAAATAGGGGAAGATCTGAAATAACCCCAGGTCATGGGGGCAGAGCCACTAGTCAAACTCACGTCTCCACTTGCCACATCTGCTGTCTGTCCCCCGAAATGAGCGCCTTTGAGCACTCCCTCCTGCACTGTGGGGCTGAGCAGCCTTCCTGCTGACTCCTCCGGGGACTGCATCACAGACCTCACATATGCAGCCATCATGTTTAGGGACGCCCCAAGGAGCCATGCTCTAGGAAACAGAAATCCCCTAGCACACAGCGCAAAGGCCATCTGTTCCTGCCTCGCCACAGATTCCGTGCCTGGGCTTCTGGCTGCCTTGGCAGGTTGAAAGAACTGGGTCTGATTTCCCCCAACACTGCAGATGCTGGCAGTGGAGGGAAACGGCAGGAATGAACCACCCAATGCGTTGCCAACCGTGCTGCCCTCTGCCCCTCACATACGACCAACAATAGTGACAAAAGTCATAGTACCAGCTACCATGTGTTGCCTGCACCTCGATGCTAGGCATCCCACATCAGCACAGCTCCTTACAACAGCCCACCACAACATTCACTACTTCTGTTTTGAAGATGAGGTTTGCTCTAAGGCTGCTTGCCTAAGAAGGTAGAACCTGCCAGAAGTTCACAGCCTCTTGCATGCAAAGGGCTCATAAGCAAAACTCCTCATAGGCTCCTGGGAATGGCAAACATGGCCCCTGCAACATCAGTCTGTCTACTCAGAAGAGCCACGGAAATTCTGACAGGCTGGATGAAAAGTGATTTTCACCTGCCCCAGGCATGTCATTTCATGCAAATTCAGTGGACTCTGGCCAGATTAATATGATCTCATGAACAAGAATGGACTCCGTTAACCTGCCCCTTGTCTGTTCCTAGCCTTGTCTCTGCTGTAGGGAGCACATGGAGAATAAGTGAAATGGGGGGCCCGGGGTGGGGGAGGATGTTCGTCCAAGTGGGTATAAAGTGAATGAGAGAGGGACATCAATGCTGGTAATGAATAAAGCTGAAAAAGCACCCATTTCAAACTTCCCCAAGCTGCCTGGGGCCAAAGGCCAGGCCTCCCCACCCCCTTCCTGTGCATGGATGTCGAGTATGTCTCACAAAACGCTGGCTCTCCTGTTGTTGTTTCTGGAAAACAAATGCTTCCTTCCAAGGTTCCCACTCCCGGTTAATATCTGTGTTCAGGACTCCGAGTCCCTGGATGCATTACTATGGATCTGTCCAGGTTTGAGATCTCGACTTTGCGATTTCCTCCTTGTCTTCCTGGTCTCTCCAGACCCTGCTGAGTTAAAGATACAAACTTCCACTTGTCTGGAGAATACTCAGCTGATCCCGCGCCATGCCTCAGTCTTCCTCTGCGGTCCCCAGGACACCAGGACGTGGGCCCCGGTAAATGCAGTTTATTCTCCTTGTAGTCACTTCCCAAACCCACGAAAATGGGAGGGAAACACCACTGGCCCCACTGTTAGCCTTGTGCAGACGGCCCGGCCTCGTCCTCCTTGTCCATGGCCCCTTCTCATCTCAGGAACTAGGCGTAACCCCCACCTCTACCCTTGTAATCAGGTTCTCAGATTGACTGTGAAAAACATATGCATCCCACCCTGCCACCGAGTTATACCCCCTTCTCCTGGTCATGGCATCCCCTGTAAGGTCGGCCACTGCATTCTATGAATACAAAGAAGATTGGGGCCACGTGGCTGGAGCCACAGAAGGATGCCACAGCAGCCCACGTGTGTCGAGTCTGGGGCCCACAGACTTTAGGGAAAAGTTCTTTCTGTTATATCTGCAGCCTTCTAGGAGCCACCACCTGGCTTTGCCATCCCCAGACTCCCTGGCCCATCGTATTTACATAGAGACCAGTGCTGGGCTAATGAGTTACCACTTGAGATAATTTGTGCTTTGCTGTCCAGGTATGCGCGTTCCTCCTGTTGTGCCCTTTGGCTATAAGCTCTCTGAGAGCCTGGATTACTTCTGTGCACTGCAGTGTCTCTCTGAAGACCCTCTACAGTGGGACCTCCATCGGTGCTGGCTGCAGGGAAGCTGACTGGGGGACTAGGAATCCAAAATGCACATAAAAATATTTGAGTACACAGACACAATAATAAACTCCTATATTTCCATAGCACTGGTTAGGAGTTAAGAGTCTTAGAACAACCTTCTAAGAGGGGCATCTGGGTGGCTCAGTTGGTTAAGCCTCTGCCTTCGGCTCAGGTCATGATCCCGGGGTCCTGGGATCGAGCTCCACATTGGGCTCCCTGCTCAACAGGGAGTCTGCTTCTCTCTCTCTCTTTACTGATACTCCCTCCCCCTGCTTGTTCTTTTTCTCTCAGACAAATAAAAAAAATTTTAAAAAAAGAACAAAGTTCTAAGAAAAATAGGGCAGGTATTATTATGCCCATATCACAGATGAGGAACTGGGGCTCCGACAGAGGAAGTGACATCCCCAAGTCACACAGCAAATACGTGCAGAGCCAGGGTGACAAGTCTGGGCTTCTGAGGACTCGTCTAGCCTAGTGTCTGCCACTCTACACCTCCAAAGGGAAAAGGAAGGGGGGTGAGGTGGGAAGAGCCCAACTGCCCATCCACAGATGAATGGATAAAGAAGATGTGGTACGTGGGCACAGTGGAATCTCACTCAGCCATGAGAAACAAGGACATCCTGCCATTGGCAACGTGAAGGAACCTTGAGCACACGATGCTAAGTGAGAGCAAATCAAAGGAAAAAAATGTACTGTGTACTACCACTTATATGTGGAACCTAAGAAGCCAAACCTGTAAAAACGGAAAGTGAAAGACTGGTTACCAGGAAATTGGCGGGGGGTGGGGAGAGGGGCGCTGGAGGGATAAGACAGATGGGGCTTAAGGGTTCCTACTTGTAACGAGTAGGAAATAAGCGCCAGAGATCTAATGCCTAGTATAGCGAATACAGACAATGAAGCTGAATTATAGCCATCAAACTCACTAAGAGACTAGAACTTAATTACTCCAACCACTAAAAAGCATAATTGTATAACAGAGGTGCTAATTATCACTACAATGTTAATCATATTACAATACAGAAGTGTACCAAATGTACAGGCTGTAGATCTTAAATTTACACAAGGTTATATCAAATATATTGGAATTCTTTTAAAAATGAAAAAAAAAAAAAAAAGACAAATGGCTGCACTGCAATCTGTCCTTGCCCTCATCATCTCATCTACAAATTCAAGTGCACGCACCACCTAAACTACAGGTGGTCCCAGTAGACTAGTGTAAGGGGCACATAACTCTGCGGGAAATAGGTCATTTAAGCAGATCTATGCTCTCAAAGCTATGAGCCTGTGAAAGGATAAGCAGAGACTAGGGATAGGCACTATACAGGGGCTGAGCCTGGGAATGAAGAGGAGAAGAAGGTGATTAAGAAATGAGAGGCATGGTAGGATGTCCCCAAAAACAGAGAAGGAGGCTAGGAAAAGGCATCAGGAGAGAGAGGTGGAAGGGGAAAGGAAGAAGGTTAGGAAGGTGAGCAAAGAAGAAAGAGACATAAGCGGGAAGAGAAGGATACATACTTTTTCTGTGTCTCTAGCTTTCCTGCTATAAGGGTGTCCTGGGAGACAGAAGCCATAGCATGGGCACTAGAGTTTCACTCACCTTCTTTCCAAGGATCAGCCAGCAAAGATAAAACACAAGAAGCAAGATACAAATAGAATGCGATTAAGAGAACGTTTGATACTCACATAAACCAAAGAAAAGAGAAGAAATATATTGAAGTTAGAAGCAGAAGAAAGAAAAGTGAAAGGGTTGGCCAGGTTAGGACACCACCAGAAAGAAGCAAAAGCCCCCATCCAAGACTGATACTGGGGATAAATCGAGGAGAAGATCAGTGGAGGAGGAGTTGGGGGCCACGCCATGACGCCTGCATTTGGGAACAATGGTCTTAGGAGCAAGAGGTCCAAAAGTAGGAGACAACACAGCAGGGCAACTGAAGGGGAGAAGACCCTGGTGTGGTCCTTGTGAAAACAAGACACTCAGGCAGGTGACCCCAAGACATTTACTTTTTATTGACAGAATGTCTGTGGCTGAAAGTCACATCTGCGTGTGTTCACTGTTTGATAGTCATTTGTCCACCTGCCATGAAAGTACTGTCTGTCTTAATAAATCTATAAAAAGAGAACCCACAGACTTCGTGCTTCTTGAGTAGGGCATTCGTGATGGTGGCCCACACGTTGGTAGTCAATGAGTGAATTCTGATGGAGACGGTAGATCTGTTGGTCGTGAAAATGGTATAAACATAGCCCATGAGATGCTCATCAAAGTGGTGTTGCTGACTGTGAGGATGATAATGATAGTGCAGACAGTGATAAGAAGGCAGGTGATGCAGTGGTGATGCCACAAGCAACAGACATGGAGTTCTGTTCATGATGGGGGTGGGAATCACGGTGATGGTGGTTGGAATGAGGAAAACGATCTCTGCAGAACTAGGTCACCGCTTATAAAGCACTGTGTGGGTAGTGTGTGTGTGTGTGTGTGTGTGTGTGTGTGTGTGTGAATGACAGGAAGACACAGAGACAAAGAATCAGAGAAAGAGAAAGAGAGAGAGACAGAGAGAGACATCATCTGTAAATCACCCATCGTTAAACCAGAGTAACATCCACCCCAGGACCCTTCCTACAGATATCACAAATGGCCAAAGTCCATAACTACCCTTTTCCCCTAAAATGCCTAATAAAAACAAAAGAATGGTAAATCCATGGACACTTTTCCTTTCTCTTTGGAAGTGTTTGCTAAATTTTGTTATACAAGGACACTCACCTAGGAATTCCCTGAGGAGATTCTGAAATCATACATAACCTATGTTGGCTGAAAAGAACCTGAAAAATCATCTGAACCGTGTGGTTCTCAACTCAAATATGCATTAGAACCTACTAGGGATATGTTTGTTTTGTTTTGTTTTTCCCACAATACTGATGCCAGAACCTCATTCCATATGAACCACCTGAATCAAAATCCCAGAGGTGGGACACCGGCATGAATATTTTAAAAACATTCCCCAGATGATATTTTTTTATCAACTCTCCTGATTAAGAATCTTCTATCCTACAGAAGAGACCAGAGGAAGCCACCACCATGCAGTACTTAGTGGCAGGGTCACGACCTTGCATGCTGCTGACCCAATGAGCAAGGCTTGCTGTCTGCTCTCATTGCTAAATTTGCTAAAAAAAAAAAAAAAAAAACAAAAAAAAAAAAGAAAGAAAGAAAGAAAAGAAAAGAAAAAGAAAAAAATGCTTGGCAGTGTTGGAACACCAAGAAGAGGGAGAGAATGGTATAACAGAGAAACCAAGAAGCTGGACCAGGGCAATGTCTGGCTTCTCATGAAGCACATCCCAGGTAGAGCTCTGAGGTAAAGGGATCTCCCAGACCCTCTCTGTACCCCAATTTTCTTCCCCACCCTACCCACAGCACTGCCCCATACTTAAGGTTCCTGGGAAGGCAAGAGCAATTTCAACTCCACAAGCCCTCATCCCTCAAACCCTGGCCTTGTCCCCACACTATTCCCATCCAGCGAGCCCTCAGGAGGCCCCCAAACCCAGAAGAGACATCCTCATACTTTCTTGGTGGGGACTTTGATCTTCAAGAACTCCGCCTCTCTGGCCAGCACCTGCCACGGGGCGTGTATCCGGACAAAGACGGATCCCTGGCTTTTACTCTGTAAGGTACAAAGGAAGAAGAAATGGAAACACTTAGAAAGACATGGCTTCAATTCCTGTTTCCCCAACTCTCCCAAACTAGAAGCCCTGACTTGGTGTTTGTTCTCTTGAAACTTCGCCCAGACCCAGTCCCCTCCCTCCCATAACCCTTCACCAGCTCTGTTCCAGAAAGGCTCTCACGAAAAACCACAGAGTACTGCTCCCAAAGTGTGGTCCTTGGAGGCTTCGTGGCTTCAGAAGGAAAGAAGAATTAAAAAGAGCCTGTCCCCAGATTGGAAATGTAAGCAATTGTGATTTTCGCAGAAATCTATTACGCTTTTCCGAGCAGTGAGAGGAGTTACCTTTGCCGGCACGCGACAAAAAGCCAGACACTCATCCTGTTTGCATAGTGTCACTGTTCGTTGTTAAATTTGCATCTGTGTTCCTACTGTGCTGTGTCACAGCCGAAACGGCAAAAGTGGTTCACGAAGCCCAAAAGGTATGACATAAACAGTAAGGTAGTACAATGCAAAATGACATCATAAACATAAATCACGAACAGGGCCCCAGCGTGAACACAGATTATAAATCTATGTCCCCATGTAAGTGATTCTGTGAGTGTCGTGAATTCACCCAAAAACAGAAATGAAAGGAAATGTAGCGATGAGCCCTTGAAAATCGGGTCTTATTGACTCAGTAATCCTCACCACAGTGCCTGTGATAAAATACTGGTCAGACTATGACAAGAAGCTGTCAGTTTTTCCCCATCTTCAAATAAAACCTCAAATTCTTTTCAAAACAAGCACACAAAGAAAATGACTACTTCTGACATTCAATTAGTTTTGTCCCTAAAGAATGAGAGGAAACTGAAACAAGTCAGAAAAATGGGCAAAAACCCCATTCTCACCAAGAAAGGTGTAATGAATTCCACCTGCAGAATTCATTACAAACCCGCAGCATTCACAGAAAGAGCAGAACAAACTGAGGGCACCATTGCTTCATCACGTGGCTGCTGGAGATCACATGGACCCCGGGTCCCAGGGCAGGAAGATGCTGGTGGGCCGGCCAGCCCGCCCCAGACATCAGCGTGCAGCCGAGGGGCGGCATGGGAACCCAGTCCTAGTGCATGTGCTCTGCCGAGAGAACGCTTGCAGCTTCTTGCTCCACTGGCCCTCTAGCCTCCGAGGTTTCTACTGAATTCCTGCGTATTTTGTGAAGCAGGAATCACAGAGATCAGTACTGAGAAGACACCAACTCTGCATGCAGCAAAGGTGTTACCACTCACGTGAAAGCAGGTGTTCCCTTCAAAAATCACTCTCCAGCTTCATTCACAGAGTGAATGGTTCGGGGCCCCTGGGGTGTTGTAGTGGGTCAAGCTTCCAACTCTTGGTTTCGGCTCAGGTCATGATCTCAGGGTTGTGAGATCAAGCCCCACGTTGGGCTCTGCATGCTCAGCATGGAGTCTGAGACTGTCTCTCTCCCTCCCCCTCTGCCCCTCCCACTCATGCTGTCTCTCTCAAATAAATAAATCTTTAAAAAAAAAAAAATGAACGAATGAATGTGTTCAACAATCCACCCTCTGGTCTTGATTTGGTGTTGAAGGTAACAGTGGCAGCCGGCCACACACAGCCCCAACCATCTGCTTCTCCAATGCTCTGGACAGAAGAACAGGGAGGAAACCAGAGGACTGCATTCCCCCCACAAAAGTAGGTGGACCGTGGCAATGAGTAAGATAAACAGCTACTTTATGGTGTTCGTAATGCAAGTGAAAACCATCTCTACAACTCCGAATGGCAGTCCCACAATCTGTTCATTAATTCACACATCCAGAACCTACCCGCCCCCCACTTTGGGGATGAAAGTTTACAATTTATGAGGGAGAAGGAGAAAGAAGAAATGAAGATTTTGCAGGAAGGCTTAACTATGGTATGAAAGTCTTGGAGAGTCTGTAAACACCTGAAAATAATAACAATAATCGTGATGTGCATATACTGAGTGTGTGTCATGAACGAGGACAGAGCTAGACGTCATGTACTTTAGCACAAAGGATATTCAGGGCCAGGCTGTCGGCAGGTACTGTCACCTACTCCATTTTACAGTTGAGGAAATCAAGGCAGGGAAAATCTAAATCGTTGGTCCAAAATTACATAAATATTGTGATAGAAAAAAAAAGGTATTTAGACCCAAACAGTCCATGCTCTACCTGATGATTTTCTTGTCCATGGGGGACAGACCGAACATATTACCAGGCAGAGTCACAAACCACCTCCAAGGGCTGAAACGGAACATAAAGATACGCTTTTTGGACTAAAATCCAATCAAAAGATGGATAAGGACTCTATGAGGCAGTCCTAAGATGAAACACTCAACCTTCCAGCTTCCAAGGATGACATCGTTCTGCCGAAACACTGGAAGTGGCTTTAAGCAAGAAATCTCCTTGATTCCTACGTCCGTCTATGGTTACAATGTCCAGGGTTACTAGACAGAGTCATCCATCTCTTGCTGCTACTTCTAACTGTAATTTAAGCTTCTCTAATTTAGTGAAAATGAAAGGTAAGAAAGGAAACCATCTGGGAAGCTGACCTGTAGCCCCAGCTCTCCATCATGGCCCCAGGAAAAATGTTTTTGGTGAAAGATGGCAAACAGTACCATCTTTCTCCTAGAGATGAAATCATGACTCTTGCTGATTTTAATATATGATGTTTTGTCCTTGCTTTTAAATTGAGATGAATGTTTTTCTTAAAAAAAACTCTACCTATAATTGGTAGTTCAAGTGTGTATTGAATGTCCATTAAGTGGCTGCAGATGTTCAAAGTTTGAGGGAGGGTTCAGAAGGTTAAGGGTCTGAGTCCATGGCCTTGATGGCAGATCACTAGCCATCCCCTGACAGCCATTCTCATCCCCTTCATCCACTTTAAAACTAAGTATATGGCCATCCAGAATCAAGTCTGTATCTCCCTGTATGGTTAGGCATAATCAAACACTAATTTCTAAGCCATGTGGTATGGGAGGAAGTGTCATGAAGCAGCTGCTGGCAACACTCTTCAAAGACAGCAAAGGCGTACCCTTTGCTCCTCCATTGTCCTCCCTTCCCCTGATCAGTTGCCTAGAACGTGGAGCCAAGCATGTCAGACCTTGAAGTCAAAGTCAAGGCCAGAAAGAGCAAAGTACCAAGAGAAAATCTGGGTCCTAACCTCAGAGTGTCACAACAGACTGTGACTTGAGAGGGTCTATTAACGGCAGCCTGACCTCTTGGCTAGTTCCCTCCAGCAAAGCATACTTCTCCTGTGTTCTTCTCAAGCAGGACTTGTAGTAAATGAAGATAAAAGCTGGAGTGCAGTTGGCGTGGCGCTAACACCCAGCCGCGGCCCTGTCAATCCGTGGGACACTGTTGCCCTCTCGTAAAGAGAAAGTCACAAGAGCTCACATGAAATGTTAGCTAGGTCTCCCGGGGAAAATCAAATGCTTGAAAACCCCTGAGCAGAACCATCGCCCAGTACGGAAGCTCTTTCTACTAACCCAGGAATCTAAAATTGAAGGGAAACACAGATCCGGCTTTAAAGGGGGGAAAAAAAGAAGTTTCCTTCTTCTCTAGGCCCAACTGCCATCCATTCTTCCCCGTATTCAGATTCTCTCCAGCAGAGCACGGGAGTGGAAAGAGCGTGGGCTCCAGATAAAAACAGATTCAGATCTGAATCCTGGATTTTACAGCTGTAGGACAACGGACAAGGCACTGAACCAAATGAGCCTCAGTTTCTTTATCTAAATATGGATGAGAAAGACTGCAGGTCTGTTGTGAGGATTGGAGAGAAGGTTTCTGCAAAGTCCCTGACACAGGGCCTGGACTGTGGGCCAGGGGAGAGGTCAGCCATGACCGTGAGGATGCGCTCCACCCAACCGAAATGACTGCAGGGACGGCCAGCTCCTCCAGCACCTAGCACGGGGCTAGACACAGAGGAGGTCCTCCTTGAATTCCTGCCATCAACAGAAAGACTCAGGGAACACCAGTTCCTGTTACATTACAATGGTGACTACGCAATCCTTCACTGCCCTTGAACTTTTAAAATTATCAACAGGATTTTCAAAATGTCCCACGTATCCTAAAGGAAATTCACAGGTTCAAAATAGAGCACATCTCCAGACATTGAGGATAAGGGCAGAAAACAGGACTTTCTGAAACCGACATGAAATTCAACATAAAGTAGATAAGAGATGGCCTATTAGAGCATATGGCCCCAATCTCTAGAAGAGATTTTATAAATGCGTTACCCATGTGACTGGAGGGCTCCCACACCTTATCAGGCAACTAGAATTTAAATCCATAGAAAAGGAACTGTCATATGTCATTTGGTTCTGGTCATCAGACAAAGGAAACAGTGCCTAAAGATTTCTGCAAGCAAGCACAAACACATCCGTGTTGGGGACGCAACTCTGCCAGCCCCAAGAAATGTGAAATAGACAACGGAGTAGAAAAATCTCTCCTGCTCAGCTGAAATGCCTCACAAAACTGTGCAACTGCTTTCACCATGATTCTATCTTCATAAAACCCTACAGATTCGGTGTCTCCATCTCCTGGGTGTCAAGAAAAGGTACCCGAGAAGAGGATGCAGGCACTCTGGTCGAGGAAATGAATAGCACGTACAGATAAACCAAGAATGGTACCTGTAGGGTTCAGTACCATTCATACTTGGAGGCATCCCTGGGGGGGTTGGAGGGTATCCCCACAGATATGTACTCCTCAGTCATAACCTGACTTTCAGCTCTCTCGGTCTCTTTTAAGTGGTGCTGTCAGCTGGTTTCCTAGACCTGTTCACCGCAAACTAAATCAGTGGAACCCAGAGTTCTCAAAGCCAAGTCGGGTCCCCTGTGCGCCTGTGCTCTGCCTAGTCAGCCAGCGTCCCATCCTCTCCTTCCTTCCTTCCTTCCTCTCTAAAGTCACCTCGACAGCAGGCCTAACCACAGGCACCTCCTCTAACACACCAGCTCCTCTGCCCCCTCCCTGGACTCCAGCCACACAGCCCTTCCCCAAGGGTTTCCAACCGCCCTGGCCCATGTCCCACTTCAGAACCTCCTCACACTGTTTCCTCCCCTGCAAAGTCCTCTCTTGCCCTCAGACCCAGCCAACTCCTAACTGCTTCTCACCTTTATCATCACTGTCTCCAGGAGGCCTTTTCTGAACCCTGGATGATGCCTGGTCCCCCTCTTGCCTGCCTGGCTCCCGTCCTTCTCCTCCATAGCACTGGCCACTAGTGCAATCGCTACGACTTGGTATCTAGTGCTTCTCTTCCTGACTAGAACTTCAGCTCTAGGAGGACAAAGCACATGTCTCTCTTGGTGACAGATTTGTCCTCAGCAGGCGACACAGAACTGGCGTATAGTACAAACTCAGTAAGTATGTAGTATAACTCCAATATGCACAGATGCCTAGTCAGTTCTGCTTGGATCCTGTGAATAATTTCTAAAAATTGGCTACCACGGCACAGAAAGCAATTGGTGACCTTTGGCCAACCACATTTAAATCTAGTTCTATTTCAAGAGAATAATTCAATTACTCTTAAGTGTCATCTCTGAATCTGTTTCTCCTGTTAACATCGGAAGTGATTCAAGATTCCATCTGACCAGGAACCTTATGAAGGCCTTGCAAGAGGGCCTCTCTGTTCCCATCAGTAGCCCCTGGTCTTCACTGCGTTTGCAGACCACTGCTCCCTTTCCTGGAGGCCTAACCCATGTGCACACATTCATTCTGGTGCTCGCAAAACGCAATCTGAACAGAGCTAGGACTGCACGTACCTAGAACCTCTCTGCCTTATAGCCTTAAAGGGTGTTGCAGCATTAAGGAGAAGAACCAGGGGTACCTTGGAAAATAAAAGGGACTTCAACTGTAAAAGCCTTTGGTATCTGTACTTGCCAAGCATCAGCTTTCCACGGTACCATTCAGCTTCCCCAAGCAGACAGCTCAAAGCAGAGCCCGCCAATGAGCGTGGTGAATGTCAGAAGAATGAACTGATTTGACCAAAGGACTCTGGAGATAAAGAGGCCTCCAAAAATAGCTAACATACCTTCCTTAAATAACAAATGAAGACCTAGAATGCAGGAGGCTCAGTTGCTTGGACGTGGACACGCAGCTAGTGAGCAGCAGAGCCAGGAAAGAAATCCAGGTCTCTTGACACCGGGGCCCGTCCCACAGTGCCTGAGCAGGACGGCACCGCATGTCCCCGAGGGTGCCCAGTCCATCGGAGGGCAATCCTGCAGCCTCTCCCTTCGCAGGAGAGTAGGTAAATGAGGGATGGAGGAACAGCAGTGTTGGGAGGGAACTGCACCCCCCAGCAACCCCTCTCCAGTGTTCCAGCCACTTGGCAGGGTCCTTGGCAGGGACCAAGGGCCAAGCGCTCCTGGTGCGACTCTCCATGTTGTTTATGTCTTGCTGTTGTTATCCAAAGATTGCATGTGGCTTTGCAAGACCACGTCCTCCCTCCAGAGAGATGAGAATGAATGGGAGGCAGCCCTAGCCAAACACTGGAAACCGATACTCCACAAGCCGCCTTCCCACACAGGCCTGCCAAGCCGCCTCAACACTGACCCCAGACGCCTGAGTGTACTCTGGTCCCGGGCCCTGCTGTGAGCTGAGAACATCAGCGGCAGCACATTGTGGCCCAGGAAAAGAGGAAGGGTGGGGAGATGAGCATGTGGACAACAGACAGGGACAAAGCAGGGCCAGGCTCACCTAAGGTATCACCAACCTCAGTCACCTGGGATTGGCAGGGACCACAGGCACATGGTCCCACAGCGAGGGTGACAGAAGCCCTCAGTGACTCCCACATTCTCAGATCATCTGGGAGGCCCCGGGTGACAGCAAGGGAACCTGCTCTTGAACCCTAGCCTCTCCGGGCCAAGGTGGGGATGGGTCAGCAGAGGCAGAGGGCAGGACCAACTGCCTACTGCACCCTGTCCCAGAAACCCCCCCAAAATATCCAAGGCATGTCCCCTCTTATAGGAAAGGCTTTATCTAACCCCCAACCAAAGACTCAGGACAACCTAGCCAGGGTCCTGCGGAAATGAAAATTCAGCCCATCTTGTCCTTTTTTCAAAACAAATAGTCATGACCAAAGTTCCTGGAAGGGGAGGACACTCAGGGCTGGGAGGATCCCTTGGGTCAGCTACCAAAATGGACAGGTTCCCAGAAGCAATTATCTCTGGACCCAAACCGAAGTGTCAACTCTGTGTATCACCTAACCCTGCACTCCAGACGAGCCTCCAGAAAACCTCCGCTCAAAGCCCAGGTGGAGATGAAGTAGTGAGTGCAAACCCAGGAAAACTGAACAGTCAGACGCTCTTACACACCAGGGGGTGAGAGAGCCTGTCCTCGCCACCCCCATTCCCGGCACAGAGGCCACCAAGGGAGGCACGGCACCCTGGAAAGATATCCACACGTACAGAGCAGGACTAACTGTTCTCTGGGTTTCATTCTACTTCAAAAATCCTGCAGAAGAAATGAGAACGAATCTTCACCGTATATGACACGCCGTGGGAAGGCCATGGGTACTCAGGCCTCAGGACTTGGTCTGGGAGCCTGGCTCTATCACTTACGGGCTACGCCATTCATGACATGTCACCAAAGCTCTTGAAACTCAGAGACAATGTTAAAATAATCGTAATAACTAACACCACCTGGAGGACAAAAGGACAAACAGTACAAAGACACCCACAGACTCTCTCGGGAGTACGTATGTCCATTACCTCCATCCTGACGATGCCTCACAGGCATGTACAGACATCAGTCAGAGCTCAACAGCCCCAATACTTTGAATAGTTGCAGTTTATCCCCCATTAGTTACACCTCGATAAAGTTAGAGGAAAAACGTAAAACAATGCCACACTTTTCGCAATTTTTTTCTTTTGGAAAAGACCCCTATTTTTCATTAAAATCTGTTACATGAATAGGCTATTTGGTTAACAATATGCCATGTTAGTTTTTAGTCAATAAATAAATATTCAGAAGTTAATACTGATCCCACGGTAGCTCAGAAGTAGACGAGATTACATAAATATTCTGCAAACTATCATGTATAAACAAAAAGGATTTTCTTGAGAGTGAACTCGGGGACAGCCACTTCTGAATCTCTGGTACTCAAAGGAGTACCAGAACTCAAAGGTACTGGTACCCAAAGGACAGAGCCTGTTCCTGCCTTTGGATCACAGAACGTACGGCCTTGACCTCCATGGGGATCCTACTAGGCTTCTTGGGTCCGACCTAAGAGAAATCACAGCTGAGCCTAGCACAGCAATAGTTCCTGACACGTCTCTCAACAGTACCAAGCGAGGTCAAAGATACAAGAGAATGTTTGTCTTGGGAATCTGTAATGTATAAAGTAACAAGCTAAATAGAACTGATGAGCCAGGGACCAAATTTCTGCAAAAATAGAGGATAAAAATCCATAAGCCCTGAAGATGTTGGCAGAAAGGACAGGGCCTCTCTCCAAACTAAGGAAGGTTAGGAGGGGTTGAGGATCAGGCTTCAGGTGCACAGGGCCAGCCCCTGACAGAGGGGAAGAGGTCACAGATAAACTATGACAAAGACCAGAGGAAAATGTTGGCCTTCCCTATTCATCACAGCAAAAGTATTTTGGACAGTCGACATCTCGCAAGTGGAATCAGATGCTGCAGAAGGCTAGCTCTCAGCCCTATGTGGGCTTCCCACTCACCCTTAGCAGGACACTGTGAGCATTTCAATGCCCAGAGGAAGGGAGGGCAGATGTGGGGAGGTGGACAACAGAGCCGCCGTCGGTGACTGACACATATGCAGACCAAGGATGATCCACAGGTCCTGGGTGGGCTGGGAGAGTCGCAGTTTACTTCTCTTGCCTCATCATCCAACCCCATAGAGCACCATAGCATCATCAGAAATGCCCCAGATCAGACAGTCAATCCTAGGGTCACCCGACAGATCAGCAGTGAGTACCACTACCTCCAATAGCCATCAGACCTTCAGGGAGCCGTGCCCAGTGCCTCCTTCCTTCCTTTGGCCCCTGTGATAAATGTCCCACTCAAAGAGAAGCATTTCCAGGCATTTAAAAGTCTCTACTACCTCTACAAGTACACCATCACTAATATCCCTCCTAACTCAAAACTTATGTGCTTCTTTGATTTTGATACTTTTTTCCCCTCCTGAAGACATTTGTATAAAACCTTCAGGCTATCATTAATTAACCCCTCTCCCTCCCAAAGATGTGCCCTCTCTTCTCTTAGCCATGACTCACTTCTCCCCCAGGGAATAACTCCACTATTTCCCATGATTCAATCATCTCAACATATTTCAATTCAACAAGTATTTATTGGGCAACAACAGTGTGTTCAGCAATGTACTAAGAGTTAAGGGCATACAGAAGAAATATAAGTTATCATACCATCACACACACAGCTTTCAGATTCTTTTTGGAAATCTGATGAATGATATCTAACACATGAACCAGATGAACAACATCGTGACCAGGGGTAAGTAATGTCCAAAAGGACAGGACAACTAGTGAATGTTCATATGATTCTTGCCTTTCACTCATCGATAATTGCCAGATTTTGCTCAGAGAGAATTACTTCTCCTGGATCTCCGCCTTCGACATCAGTGGAACTGACCCTACCACCACCTCCAGAATTAAGCCCAGTTAGCCTGAGCCAATCAGCGTATCCCTACTCTTGGCCAAAACAATTGGTTCTGGAATCTGTTTTTAATGCAGTCAGAACCAATAAGACGTTGTAGAAATGTTGGCCAGGGATTCGGGAGAAAGCAGCTTTCACTTTCTGCCAGAACTCTGGGGAGAATAGTGGCAGTCAATTGTCTCCATAAAGGGAAGACCTTGGTCAGCCAAGGGACCACTGAGTAAACAGAAGTAGAACCTGCAGAAGGTTAAACAGATCGGGGGAGAAATAGGGAGTCCTTGAGGACATCATTTGAGCTACTGGATAGAGCCTCACCAAATTTACTTATGGGCTTTTTGATCGCCTGAGCTCATAAATTTCCTTTGTTGTTCAAGCTGGTTTGAGTTGGGTTTTCTGTCCATGCAACCAAGAGTTCTCCCTGATCTTAGAAATCAGTAGAAGAGCTGAGTCTGGGCTAGAGGAGCCAGAAAGGGATGCCATGGGAGGACAGGGACTATGAGTTGTACTGTGAACACTGTAGGATGGGACTGACAGACGCAAAAGGGCTGTGGCTGGCAGGAAGAGGAGAGATAGGCAGATAAAGGTGCAAGGAGGAATGTGTGTAGCGTGTGGAGCCCAGCCTGCCTAAAGCGGGTGGAAGACAGGGAGCCAGAGGGCGGAGACGTGGTCTGTGCTGGCCACTCTGCCCCCTCCATGCTACCGCTGCCCATGAACTTCACAAAACGGCAACCTGGATGGACCAACCCTGTACGGTCACCTACACTCATGAGCTCTTCGATGGGATAAAGAGTGACAAAAGTACCCCCTGAGGAAATACCTTCCTCCTTTCTCAGTAGAGCTCAAGCTGGGAACACCCTCCCAACGGCCAGTGAGCCTAAGAAATACAATAGATGGGCAGGGACTGTCCCCCTGCTCCACAGCTGGTCTAGGCTGTGGTCATAAGAATGAAGGAGCAAGCCTCCCAGGTGCCACTGTGACCTTCTGCAGGTCAGAGGAAGCAGATTTCTTAAATGCGGGGCTCTGGCTCTTTATTCTAGTGGCCATTCAGCCTTCCTAAGAGAGGTCTTTCATAGGGAGGCAGGTAGATTCTGAACATGTACCAAGAAGCTATAAAACCTGCTACAACAGTATGCTTTATCAGCTAAAGACCCCTTTCCTCAAACCAAACATTTCAAGGGGCAGTCCTGATTGAACTTCGGAGGAACAGAACTTCACCAGCCGTCTTCGGTGCGAAGATGGTCTCTGTGTCACCTGGATGCAAACTACAAGGGTTGTACCACTCCCCCCTGGGAGTGGGTGAAAGCTTCTGATCGTCACAATGACTGGGGAGCACCACGGTCATTTAGTGTACGGAGGAAGGGATGTCAAATATGCTTCAATGTTTTGGAAAGTCCCACACAAGGAAAATTCTCCTTCCTGAAATATCCAGTGCTCCACCAAGAATGGTGCCCTAGAGCTCAGGGACCTACAGGTGCAAACCCACATGCTGCCCGCAGATGTGTCAGACCAGACGTAAAAGCAATTATCTCACCAGTTTCCTGTCCCCACCCCACCAGACCCAGACTTGAGCGATATTAAGGGGGAGCTTAAAGAAATTACTTGTGAATAAATGCTGTTAAATTAGCTAAGATCTAGACCTTGGATCCGATATTGAGGAGCTGAGGAGGGATATTCAGGAAAAGAGCCATCACATATGATGATTAAAAAGAAGAGTTGACTACTTTGTGAGCTTCCCAAAAAAACCAGAATTAGCCCACCTGCCAAGAGGGTTGTGAAAATAATCCATCAGCCTTGAGTGGTTTGGGGGCCAGGGGATGAAGGAGATGGGGTCCCTGAGTAGCAGGGTACATTTAAGGAAGAATTCAGAGAGACGTGACCTAAAATCCCAGCTCTTCCACACACCCCTGTGTGACCATGGACATGGTATGTAGTTTCTCTGGACCACGCTTTCCTGGTTGGTGAAACAGAAAAATAATAATCCACAGCAGCAGTGACCCCACAGAGCACTTGAGAAGACCAGCAATGATGCAAGGAAGGAGCCTACACACCTGGCGCATTATAGGTGCTCCATGCTAACAGTAATTGGATTCTGCAGATGGTGTCTGAGAGCCAGAGGAATTTGAATGGACGGGGTTTGTGCAATCCAGTTTCCAGCATCCTCCCTTTTTTCCCAGAAAAACCTGGCTCCTGGGGCATTTTTTTCCCCTATATGAAGCGAGAGCCCAGTTTGGAACATGTCCCCTCCACGCAGCCAAAACCGGCTTTTCCACAGCCGTGACTCTGCGCGTACACACGCTGCCATCAAGCTGGCCCTGCCTGAGACTGCCAGTCCTGCCCCACAGCCTCCTCTGGTTGGGAAGACAAGGGATCATCAGCCCCGCTAATTAAATCCACAGATGATAACAAAGTGGGCGGCGCTGCAAATAGCACCAGCGAGGATGGGGAAATAAATGAGAAGGGACCTGGGGAGTTTAGGAAATATGGGACAGGAAATAACAAAATGAGATTCAATGCAGAAGAATGCAAGCAACTAACTGGGGGGAATCATCAGGAACAAAGACACTGAGCGGGGAGCTGGAAGAACTCTGGGAGATGAGGACTTGGGGGCCACAGTGACAGGTGGCAAGTGGGAGAATGGGCAGTAAGAGGTGAGTGACGAGATATGGACAGAAGGTGCACGCTGAGGCCACACGGAGAAGGAGCTGGTGCCCTGGGTCCCACCCGGCCGGGCCACGAGGCATTCTCCGAGGCTCACTTCCAAAGACAGTCCTGTGCCAGCTCGAGTCACACCTTCTCCAAGAAGCCCTTCTGGGCTCCTAAAGTGAATGAGACCCATCTCCTCACTGACCACTCATCTGGGACACGTAGCACTGTCTCTGATTTCTCTACCTGCAGGGTCACAGAGACCCAGCTCTGGAGCTCACTGGCTCCTCCTGGCATCACCATGGGCTCAGCCCCTAGTAGGTTTTCAACACAGTGGGAGAGGGGAGTGACATCACTTCAAATAACACAACAAAGAGAAGAATTTCTCTCCTTCACCCTTTATGGGTTGAGATTATTTCTGAGGCTTCTCTGTCTTTATCTCGAGGCCCTGTGTGCTGGGACAGTTAGCCTACCGCAGGGTGTCCTGGAATCAAACACATGTGGTCTGTTCAACCCGTATTCAGGCCAGAGCACAAACCAGAGGTCACTCAGGGTCCAGGGTAAAGAGGACGAATGATGGGTCTGGGAAACACGATGAAGCAGACACACGCCCCTCCCCCTGTTGATAAAGACTCTTCTGATTTGGCCGAGACACAGACTGTGGCTTCTCAAAACTACAGGGGTTTCCCTGAGCTACTTGCCCCCTTTTAGCTCAAAACTTCATAATTAATTATTACACTCAACACTAATTGGGAGATGAGGAAGAACTCCTTCTCTGGGAATAGTAGCAAGGCACCACAGAGAAGTTATTGCTGGGGCCATTGTCAAGTCAAGCTCTTAGAAGAAAGGCAGGAGCCCCTCACTGAATCCATGAATACCCCTGTTCTCACTAAACATGCATGTTTTAAGGGACAAAAGAAGCCAACACAAAAACGGCTTTGAGGCTTCGCCTACTTTGGCATCGGGGACAACAGGAGGGAAGTAAAAGACCAACCCGTGCTGAAAAATCCCCCTCTGAGAAGCGGGGATGGAGGTGTTTCTCTGCATAGCAGGTTCATTCTATCCCAAGCCAATAGGATATGCCACTATTGTGAGGTCTCTGCAGAAAGAAAGCCCGTGGTCTCTTCTGTTCTCTCCTGCTCACGTGGACCCACACTGTTCCAGCACTGCTGACCCTCAAGGGTGAGCAGTGGGAGAAACGGGGCATGAGCTGATGACACAGAGCCCCACGTCCTGGTGCCGGCCCTGCACTTCCCATCTGGGGTACCTTTGGGATGTCTTACCTGAGCCTCCCTGGGCCTCTGCCTTCTGCTTCCCTACAAAATGATAAGGTTGATCTCAGAAGGTCCGCACACACTGAAAGGTCTTTGATTTCATGGAAGCTGGGAGTTTTCTTAGCAATTCATCCCAAAGCACTGGCCTTTCAGTCATTCCACCACAAAAGTAAACTGATGGGCTGCAAAGTCTTCATCCTCCCAGGAGTAAGTGAGAGCACAGAGTCACAGAAACTATTACTGCCTAAACAGAGCTATATTTCTTCTGTCTTCTTTCCCCAAGGCTCCCATCTCTGTTCTCATATTCTAAAACTTGAAAGGATCAAAGGTACAAATCAGAATGAGGCACCTCTCTCCTGGATGAAAAATGCAGCAGACATCAGCCAGCAAGAATACTTATTAAACTCTAGTACTCACCCTACCCAAACTGGTCTTGTGCAACTGTGCAGGTCATGTACTGCACAAGGATGTCGCATTAAGAGTGTCCCAACCATACAGAAGTTATATTAGAGTCCACAGTTTCCTGACACATGGCAGTAAATTGTTTTGATCTAACAAAAATCATCCTATTAAAACAATTTTTAAAAATGGAAATAAAAAGGCACTTGGGTGGCTCAGTGGGTTAAAGCCTCTGCCTTTGGCTCAGGTCATGATCCCAGCGTCCTGGGATCGAGCCCCGCAATAGAGCTCTCTGCTCAGCAGGGAGCCTGCTTCCCCTCCTTCTCTCTCTGCCTGCCTCTCTGCCTACTTGTAATCTCTGTCTGTCAAATAAATAAATAAAAATCTTTTTTAAAAAATGGAAATAAAGTATCTTGAGGAAGGAAGACCTTTTCCTAACCGGCACAAAGATGCCATATGGACTGACTGTGGCACCCATCTTAAGCCTGGATGCTGACCCACAGGAAAACCAGCAGAAAGAGGATGGGGGCATTTAGTGTCCTTTCTAGTGCCCTGGAACAAAACCTGCTCTCCAGAATATAATCTAGAAAAGTCATCTACCTAAGTTGTAAGCGACCAGTAGGCCAAAGCAGAACACCTCCTGGGAGTACCCGTACTTGTTAAAGGATCAAACGAAGCAATAATTTCTTGAATTATCAACAAGCATGAAGTCACCTGGCACAGTACTTACGGGATAGTAAGCACTCCAAACAGTTCACTGGGATGAACGGGACCCACGGAGGAATGCAGAGCCTACAAGTCGGTTGGGAAAGGTTCCAGGACTTAGAAGCTCTAAGTCTTAGCCCACAAAGAGACCACGGCTGGCCAGAAAGCACAACACATCCACTTAGAGTCCTTCATAAGCCCTGCCATGGAGGTATGGCCATGCTCAGGAGTTTCATGGATGTTTCTAAAACCAGAGAAAGTTAGAGACAGACAACCTTCTGAGATCATTTTATTCATCCTGCAACCAAGAGAATCAGAGAAGCCATCCAGAGACTAGTCTCAGGATGGCTGCCAGCTCTCACAAGGTCTAGGCAAATGAGGTCAGAATTAAGTACGTCTGCAGTTCTCCCTCTCCCCATGTCCAGCTGTTTCAGAGAGCTCTCCGAAGGACCCTCCACCTGCCCCTGGGTTGCTCAGAAGGGTCTATACCCTGAACACTCCCTCATCGTGGCTCACCTCTCATTTAACCCACATTCTTGCAGCTCAGGCAGTCCCGGGATGTCCTGAGGAAGCTCAGCCTGACCCCAGATTCCCACACAGCAAGACCACCCAGAGACGAAGTTTGTCGGTCAATGATGAGGCAACCCCTTGAGGCATGAAAGGCTGGTGAAGATCTGGTCCCACTCAGCGGGACCGTGACAGGGTCCCACATGAACACTTCTGCCTGCCTGGGACTCAGAGCAGACACTGAGGCCCACGAGGAGGCTACTGGGGGGAGAGGATGAAAGTCCAGGAAGGTTCAAGTCATGCCACCTACCTGATAATTGCCCAGTTCTGTGAATATAGTAAAAACAACATGGCTGTACCCTTTAAAAGGGAATCTTTTATGGTCTGAGAATTCTATCTCAATTTTTTTAAAAAAATCATGCTACCTAAACCTTCATTTCTGCCCACAGGGAGGGCTAGGACTCTGGGAAGTCCTCCTAAATACTGCTTCCCCATGAAAAGGACGTGTCCGTGGTCCTGGGGGGAGACATGGAAAGAAACAGTCTCCGGAAGCTGACGGACTTTGGGGGTTCTCTAACTACTCAGAGCCCTGGACCACAGAACGGAAGAAATGACGCCCTCCATGGGACCACCATGAAGAGTCGATGGGCAGAGCTGTGGGGAACCCTGGCCATGGGCGTGCCTGGAGCAGGTGCATGGCCTCATCGCCTCCTTCGGTGACAGGGTATGATTTACACTTGGGTCTTTTCTTTTCCTCAGTATTTGGTAACCTGGCCAGGTCCCCACGGCCGCGATGTGTGACCAGCTTCTCTATTGCTCTAAGGAAATAAGACCTGCTAAGGGGATGACAGAGAGGGGGTGGGGACTGAGGAGGGTACAGGCCCTGCCAGGGTCAGAACTGTGCAGGTTTTGCCTGTATGCACCTAAAGAAATTTTCTTTGTCTCTGTCATGACACCTGGTGTCCCTGGGCCCCAGAATTCTGGCCTGTGTTCTCTGGCTCCACCGCTGAGCCAACTCTGCCTCGGACTCTGGACAACTTTTATGTTACTGTACGGACGACAGACAAATCTGGGACTGCGTGAGCAAACCCTGTCCAACTCGGTCCGCACAGCATGCCTGCCGCCTTCCCCTCCCCGTCCACGTTTCTGGCCATCTCTGCCTCCCTGGAGGGACCGTGGCTGGTGCCTGTCCAGCACGCTGGGGGAAGCCAAGGAGAGTCTGCTCAAAGACTGGGAAAGGCCGGGAGGAAAAAGTCCTGTCGGTTAGGGACAGGCTGAGTGCTAGCGTTATCGCTGGCTGCTCTTCCAGCAGTCCCGTCAACACGTCAGGACAAGTGAGGGGTTTCTGTCCATCACGGAAGATGCATGGCGTCCCGACTGAATCCTCCCTGAGCTGATGCGGCTGCTTGGGAGACACTCAGCATGGAAAGAAGCTCCTTGTTCAGGGGTGGTAAAACGTTCCAGAGGAAAGGCCCTACGGTGGCCAGCGCACGGGGGACAAACCGCATCGGGAGCTGTCAAGCTGGTCAGGTCTCAGTGACAGCCTCGCAGGCCTCTTGAGGGCCCTCTCCGCCCCAGTGACACCGGCTACAGCTGTGAGCAGGAACATCGCCCCAATCCCACCCCACCCTAGGGATGCCCACTGAACCCCGACCTCATGAGAAGACGGGGATAAAGGTCCCGAGGCTCACGGCTTTCACATGCATCCGTGGAAAGTCTCACAGAGAGAAGCCCTACCCAGACCCTGCCCTCAGGTAGGGGAACTTTCCAAGGGGCTAGAAAAAAGGACTGAAAGTCTGAGAGCCACAGAAGAGTTAAGAGAGAGGGGCTGCTGGGAGAAGAGCTTGAGTTTCCTAGACTGTTCTTGTGAAGAGCCAGGTCATAGGGTCAATGTCCCGGGGCCCAGGTCACACCCGGCAGAGGAAGCCATGACTTGCATCTGACCTGCCATTCACTGGCTGGGTGAGCTTACATGAGCCACCTCCATTCCCTTCACTTCTCCTCACTTGTGCAACGGATGCAGTGAGCGGCGGGGGTGGAAAATGGGTAAGGACCCTTCCAACTCCAAGGTCACGTACAGCTTGAATGCCTGACACTGAGTGACCTACGTCACCACAGCATGGCCTCAGGTCCCGCAATGTCCTCCTGTCTTTGCTTGGTCCCGGGTAGGCACCTGTGAAAATGCTTCCGTGCGTGCACCGCTCTCTCCCAATGCTTCACGCCTCCTGCCCACCTGTCCCGCTTTTTGACCTCTTGCTTCCCGGTCAAAAAGCTCACTCACAGCTCCAAAGCTCCCCCCGGCCCCGGGCCAGCTGCTCTAGCTCACTTTTCTCTGACTCCCGTGTTAGGTGCACAAGCGAGCTCCGGGAAGGTCCCGAGATGGGATCCATGTCTATTTCTATTCGGAGCCCTTGCCTACAAACCCATCATCTAGGACTGGGGGCAGCAAGCTTTTTCTGTAAAAGGGCAGATAGCCAATATTTTAAAGTTCAGCCCACATGGTCTTTGGCACAGCTACTTAAACCTGCGGCTGAGGTGCAGAAGCAGTCACAGACGATACATAAATGAGCGAGTGTAGCTGAACTCCAGCACTGTTTTACTCACAAAGACAGGTGGCAAGCTGGATCTGGTCTGCAGGTCACAGGCAGCCAATCGTTAATCTAGGTCGGGTCTCCCTGACAGACACACCTCCACCCGGTCCCTCTCCCGTTACTGCGATTGTCTACTTGAAGGCTGGCTTTGTGTCTTTGAACTGCTAAATTCTAGTATAATACTGTGCCTTAGATATGCTGCATACATAGATCCAGTAAGTGCTTGTCCCATCACACTCTGACATGATGGCGTACGTTGTACGTCTCATGACCAAAGGAGATCACCACCAGGAAAGGCCCAGGAGATCTCAAGATGCAGCCAAGCCCCAAGGGGTGGATGGCCTAGAGCTGATACCCAGCCACACAAGTTCGTGCCTGCCTGCCAGGGAATGCGGGGGGATGCGGGGGGGCAAGCTGGCCTGCTGGCCTCGGCATGGCTCTTGGAGGCAACTCCATTCTGCTACATCAAAGGGCGCCCCTCCTGATCAAAAGTCTGGACCAGACACTCTGCCTCCTGGATCCATTCCTCCACCCCCTCACCCAGACGGCTAGCCCTCCCGGGCCGGGGATCAACCACAAAGGGCAGACATCTGTGGGAGCTTCCAGTGCTTTCCTCTGAACCTGCAAATGATGCCCAACACCTACCACTACCAGCTTCGTGGCACTGCACAGGCAGGAAAGACCATCTGGCCCCGGCAGGCCACCTGACTCAGGACACCCTTGTGACTGAGGGTGAGAATCCCCACTCCACAAATGATCATACTGAGCTCGGACAGGCTCCAACGGGCTCCACATCACTGCAGCACGCAGCACCAGTCCCAGGGCTTCGATACCAAGAGCTGATATGACCAAGACCACGTCTAGAACGACAGAGCGGAAGACTTCCTTCTCACCAAAGTATTTCAAGAGGGCAGATGGACAGATAATTAGAGCCCACTCAGAGGAGAGGCAGGAGAAAAGTAGAAGAACTCAAGGCCACAGCCCGTGAAAAACGGTTGAAGGTGTTTGACTAGAGAGAAGGCCGGGGCAAGAGCTTGGGCAGGGCCACAGCTACCTGAGAAAGAAGTGTCCTCTGATTCCACTGTCTGGCCACGGCCCCTCCCAAAACAAAAATGAGGGGGAGGTTACACAAACCAAGAAACAGACCCTTAACTACAGAGAACAAATGGAGTGGTTACGCGCAGGGAGGTGATGGGGATGAAGGAGGGCACTTTTAACAAGCGCCAGGGGTTGTACGGAAGGGTTGAATCACTATATTGTATGCCTAAAACTAATACTATGCTGTATGTTAACTAACTGTAACTGAAATATTAAAAAAAAAAAAAGAATCATGTTCTAAAATATGATTAGATGCTCAGAGCATCATTTGAATTATTTAACTGGCCTTTGGGAATAAGGCAGTAAATAAACCTTCCTCTGTCATTTCCCATTTTAAAGTAAAGAGCAAATGAGTATTGTAGTGGGGTGAATAGTGTCCTCTAAAAATTCACGCCCACCTTGGTCCCCAGACATAGGCCACTGCAGATGCAATCAGTGAGGATGAAGGCCTACTGCACTGGGGCAGGCCCTAAATCCAATGACTGGTGGCCGAAGCAGAAGAGGAAGGGACACTGAGAGGAAAAGGCAGTGCGGAGACAGGGCAGGCACTGGAGGGACGCGGCCACAAGCCACGGAAAGCCACAGACTGCTGGCAACCACCAAAGCCAGGAGAGGGCCACAGGCCAAGTCTCCCTCCAAGAAAGTCACCAACCCTGCTGACACCTTGACCGTGGACTCTGACCCCCAGAACTGTGAGCGAATAAACTCCAGTTGTTAGGGGTAATGTTTTATGGCAGCCCGAACAAACAATACAGTTACCAACTTGGGTAGACTAGGTGGCCAAGCATTTCACAGAGAGGGAGTACAACATGGCCCATGAAGCCAGACTGCCGGGGCCAAGGCTGCTGCCGACCGTTCACCAGCGAGGTGACCTTGGCACGTTATTCGATTGCCCTGTGCCTCCATCTCCCCTTTGACAAAAGAATAAAAGTACTGTAAGGATTTAGTGCATAAATACATGGAAGCCCCCGAGAACAGAGTCTGTACTAGGGAACAGACCTTATAAACTTTAGCAATTACGGTCAGCTAAAGCAGACCAGAGAACTTAAGTTTTACATATATTTTACTATAATCGCGACTGTAACAGCGGACAGTCATTGTGAGTCTCTATTAAGTGGACAGCACTGTGCCAACCCCAGTACGCTTGACGTCCTCTCTAATACTTCCAATGAGACTATAAGGGAAGGAGAATAATCCTCACTATAATTGTAAGTAAAGAAATGGAGGCTCCAAAAGGTTGAGTGCCTTGTTTAGGACCACACAGAAAGAGGTGATGTAATCAAGATTTACACTCAGTCTGTGTGACTTTAATGCCCTCCCCGTTGGGCAGGGACCAATTCTGTTCCCCACTGCATTACCTGCCCTAGCACGAGGCCCAGATAATAGTAAGTGTGCCCCAAACACTCGACTGCCCCAAATATTAGCATCAGGGACTTTCTCTTAAGCTCAGTCCACACAGTATAAAACCAAGTACCCAACAGCTACAAAGCTAAACAGCAATCCCCAGATAAATGGACAGACTCATGAGAACTTCAGATTCCCACAGTGACCTACACAGGATCCTACGTGGACACACAACCTTGCCAAAAATACGTATTTTGTATTTTGTTACTTAGAGAAGCCAGGGAAGGTGACAGTGAGACTTGGCACTGCCCTAAAGGAACACGCCATCCATTAACTTCATTAAGATTTCAGTTTTCCATGGAAAATGGAGCAGGGAGCAAAGGCGTACCTTCTAAGATTTTATCCTGAAGCAGAATGCTAATCCTGTTCTACTCAGGTCAGTCTTAACAGCAGATCAGAGGGAAGAAAGTGGAAATGGCCACTGAGAACACTGAATGTGGGACCATTGGCAAAACCACAAACGTGGAGGGTCTGCAAGAACAGAACAGTGTCCTTCCATCCTTCTCCCTTGAAAACATGGCTTGACATTATATCCATCCATAGTCCCTGCTCCCAGGTAGAAGGATGGGGACAAAGGGAAGGAGGCAGCACCAGGGTCAGGCCTAAGAACCCAAGTGAGGTTCAGTCCATATTAATAATTTCACCTTCACATAATCAAAACAGCACATGGAACTACAGACAGATAATAAAAGATGATTGTATGGGCACCCCGGTGGCTCAGTCGTTGGGCATCTGACGTCAGCTCAGGTCATGCCCAGGGTCCTGGGATCAATCCCAGCATCGGGCTCCCTGCTCGGCGGGAAGCCTGCTTCTCCCTCTTCCACTCCCTCTGCTTGTGTTCCCTCTCTTGCTGTCTCTCTCTCTCTCTCTGTCAAATAAATAAATAAAATCTTTAAAAAATTTTTAAAAGTTGACTGTACCCAACATGAGAAACAAAACTAATTTCAGAAGTTCTCATGGTCTCTGGCGGATTTTCGACAGGGTAAGACAGAAAGAGTTGAACCGGACAAGCAACGAAGTTTCTATAGCTCAGGTACAGACCTGAGGAGGAAAAATAACCTTAGGGGGCTGTATAGCCTGTACTCTCAGGGTACAGGGCCTGTGTGACTCACTAGGGTTATAGGATAAGCCTGATGTCTAGTGGGGAAACAGACATGAAAACAGATCATTATGACATTTGCAAGGCACAACAGAAGGAGGGGAAGGAGGAAACACAGCGGGTCAAGGCAGGCTTCACAGAAGACAGCAAGCATGAGCTGAGACCCAATCCTTAGGTGGGGAAAAGCCATGCCAGGTGGAGGGAAAAGCATGAGCAAAGGTGTGGAGGCAAGAAGCTGCACAGCCCATGGTTTGGCATGACTGGACCCTTAGGTGTGTGTCTGGGGTCAAGTTAGTGAAGAGACCTACTAGGGATAAAGCAAAGACGTGGGCAAGAAGCTAATCACGGAAACCTGATAGCACATGTAAGGAGTGTAATCTTGATTTTAGGTGCTTGGAAGCCACTGCAAGATGTTAAATAAGGGGTTGACTTGGTCAGACTTGCACGGAGAAAGATCACCCCGATACAGCATGAAGATGGTTTGGAGGGGGCAACCTGGGGACCAGTAAAGAAATCCTGCAATAATGCGAGGGGGGTGGGTACTGAGTGCTGGAATCGGGAGGGTGGCCCTGGAGAAGGACAGGTGGGAAGAGATAGGGAAAACAGGACTGACGCGACTTGATCTCCACGTGGATATGAGGGGAGGGAGACATCCAGGGAGGCTTCCAGATTCTGACATGGTGGAGAAGGAGAAGGGGGGATACAACCCTCGAGGGAGAGAATCAAGGAGGTGCAGGACTGACAAAGAAGATGCTGAGTTCATCTACGAATATCAGTTTGAGATGTTCCTGAACACCCAGGCATGCGTGGTCAGCAGACCGGCGGAAGAGCCGGCAGGATGGGCTGGGTTAAATAAAAGCAACCGAGAGTCGTCATACGCATGTAAATAATAACCTAGCCATGGTGACATGGGTGAAACTGCCTGGGGAAAGAGTCTGAAGAGAAGGCGTAAAGGGAAAAGGAGAAAAGGAGCCGAAGAAGGAAGCCTGACACACTGTTACTTCAGCAGAAAATGGAGAGGTGGGGAGAACACGAGAAGGAGGAGTAAGGATACCCGGAGATGCACAGCCAACGTAGGAACAAATCATGTCACAGACCCTGGAAACCTTTGGAAGAGAAAATCCCAAGTCGGAAGTGGTCAATTGTGGCAAATGCGAAAGACTCAGTTAAAACAGGGTTGAAACCATCTCTGATTTCACTGAATAGAAATATTAAATGAAATTAAATAATAGCACACAAACATTGTTCCTGAAATATAGCAGACATTTGATAAATGGTGGGTGGAGGGATGGAGGGAGGGAGGGAACTACTTCATACTGACCATCTCCAAGTCCCCCAACTAACTTCATTGTCTGCATCATGGGTTGTATTTGTGAAGGTTTTTTTTTTCCAGAGCCACAGAGATATACATGACCCCAGGGCATCCCTTCCAAGCTAAGTCATATAGTCATCTACCTATATCTATAGGGGGAAAAAAAAAAAAAGAAGGAAATGTCCAGTCCATAGAATAATAAGAAAAAAAAAATTCATAGTTATTTTACCAAGAAGGGTCTTCCAAAGGTCATTCCATCTATCCCCCTGCCGCTGGCAGTAGGTCAAGAACAATTTTTAACGCACGCCATCAGTAACATAAAGAAACCCACACACGCACGCATCCAAATCAGACTTGCCAGAAGGAGGGGAGGGGTAGGTCTACGTCTACCCTACCACCTCTTGCATCTGGCGGGGGGGAACGGAAAAACTCATCATCAGCATAGCTGCTGCCCCTGAAGCCAATGGCCCAGCCACAGAGCCAAGTCTCTGTGAAATGCATCAGATCAAACTCAATGATCAATAATAAAATCAACAGGCTTCTCAGAGCCAAAGAGGTTGAAATTCAGAAGGGGCAGTCCTATCATTTCTCCCGGGGCCATCCAGCATGCTCATTTCTGTGAGATTTACAGCTTTAACCAATTCTCTGGATGCAGGACGATATTTCAGAAGTCAAACCTTTTGAGGAGGTAAGAGATCAGGGTCACAGGAGTAACGATAGAACAATTAGAGGGGCTCATGGACCCCGCGACCCCCCACACCCACCAGCTCTAACAAGAGAAAGCCAAACTGCTTATGGGGGTTAACCAATCAAACCAGAAAATCCAACAGCCATACAGCTCAGCTGGAAGAATGTTCTTTATTAAACAAACAATGTGTCTGGGACACTTGCGGTCTCATTGTTCCATTCCAGCCTGGAGACTGAAGCTACAGAAATAAATTAGCAATTTCAATAATGCTCATCTCGGGCTGACTCTGCTGGCAAAGTGAGACTTCCTGGCAGGGGTTGAAAATCAAATTAACTCTCTCAGGCTATGCTTGGAGGTAGGTGGTGGGGGAGGTCGAGAAAGAGATTTTGAAACATAAACCATGCATGAAAGAGGGAGGCCAGTTGACAGACACTGAAGACCTTTTTTTCAGGGATCCTTAAGAGTGGGAAAGAAAGGAACAGGCAAAAACATCTCCAGGTTGAGCCTGAGACTTTCTGACAACAGTAGACCCTGACCTCTATCTACTTGGTCCATATAATCCATCCTCTCCTACTATCTGAGAGAAATAGTGCCTCTCCCCAGCTCAAGTGTCCATCAGGGGTCCAAGTTCACCAGGAGGAGGTGGATGGACCCCATGAGGCTGTGGTCTGCATTTCACAAACGGGAAAGTCAAATTTGCAGTGATTTCCTGGGACCACCTGACTTGACTGCTACCATGCTCGATCTTCTCCCACTTCTTAGGGAAGGGGATTTGGAGAGCCAGGGCCCTTAATGATATCTTCAAACGGCCAGACCAGGATCTGCACCCCTCCCCACAGGCACGGAGTAGAGGCTGTGCCAGCTTCGGGTCCTGGCCCGCCAGCTGGACAGAGGACTGAGGACATTCACAGCTTGGTCAGACATCAGAGGAACTGGTGGCCAGAGGACGAGCCATGTGACAGGTCTTCTGGTCCAAGCTTCAGAGGAAACCGACATCAAAGCAAGGAGAGGCATTAGCTGGGTGGTCTGAAAGAGCCATTAGGGAACAGGAAGGGGATGGAGAAAGGAGAGCACCCGGTCGCCCACATCCCCAAACAGAGCTGTCTTTGTTTTCCTGACGCCAAGTCCAGCAGCAGACACAGGCCCCAAGAAAAAGGGCCATGACCTTGCTCTAGCTGGGGTCAAGGGGGACAGTACTGCAATCCTCAGAGTCACTCAATGCTGTCTGCTGGAGAGATGATGGGCAAAGAGAAAATTCTCTAGAAGATGGGGAGGTTAAGAGCCGGAAGGGGAGACAGGAGATCACAGAGGGGTACACATGGGCAGAGGCGCCTCCCTGGGGCTCCTCTGCTAGTGATAAACTAAGGAGTGTCAGGCACCCACCGCACACCCTGCTGGAAACCACTGAAGCCACCACCTCTGGGTCGACCTCCAAACTCAGAGTGGCTGGGTTCCCCCTTCCCTGGCTTCCTATCACCAGCTGGGGTGCAGAACACGGAGATCAGCTAACTACCTGAGGCTTGCACACACAGCCCATGCAGACTCCTGTACAGTCCACCCTAGGAAGAAGACAAGGGTAGGCCCACCTCCTCTACCGATGAACCAGACCTGGAGAAGTCCTATGCCCAAGAGCTTACTCATAAACTTACAGCCACTCTGTACAAACACTCAAGGGAATGTCACTTAGCGGTTCGTTTCATGCGCACCTTGAGTCATCTCTCTTGCTCAGTCATCGACACCGTCAACAGGAAATAGCACAAAGACTTGGGTGGGTTTGTACCTTCAGATGTCTGCTCAGGCGTTGGATCTCTAGCTGTTCTGCAGGACTCGCTCTGTGTTTGGAGAAGAGGGCCCTGTGGGGAAGCAGTTTGAGCCCTGGGCTGGGAGCTCAGGTTTTCACTTCAAGCTTCTGCTCTCCTACAGCCCGGAACTGGGGCCTTGGCAAGACACGTCACCTTGCCAAGCCTCAGTTTCTCCACGGAAGCAAGAGGTTGGTTGCACTGACTAACGTCACAGACCATTTCTAGCTCTGATGTTTTCTGGGTTTATTTACTACACTTTAAACAGTGCCAGGTATTTATAATGTGTAAGTATAATGGCAAATGTTGACTGACCACGGGCTTTTAACAAGACAAAAAGGCAAAATGTTTGAGCTCTGTAACCCTGTGCCTATGTCAGGAAAATGGGTTGAAGCTGTAAATCTCACGAACAGGAGTGCACCCCATCGGTCCCAGAAAAATCACAGGATTCCTCTCTCTGTCAAGCTGTGTTCTAAACCATTCCCGTGCACTCTCTGACTTTACTCCCCTCACCAGCCCTGGTGAGGATACATAATAGTCACCACCCGACAGAGAGAGAAATGGAGGCACAGAACAGTTTAAAATGTGGCCCAAGGTCACCCAGCTAGTGAAAAAGGAGCTGGTAAACCCCGGTCATCTATCTCCAAACCCGAACACTGAACTTGGACACTACTGCCCGGTCGGCCGTAAATGAAGGGAAGGGCATTTTGGTTTGCAGGGTTTGTCGTTGTTGTTGTTTTAAGAGATTTTATTTATGTATTTACTTACTTACTTATTTAATTAGAGGGAGCTCCACAAGTGGGGGGAGGGGCAGAGGGAGAGAATCCCAAGCAGACTCCGCCCTGAGCATGGAGACGGAAGCAGGGCTCAATCTCACCACCCTGCAATCACGAACTGAACCTCAATCAAGAGTCTGAGCCACCCAGGTGCCCCTAGAGAAGGACATTCTGAACCCGGGCCTCTCACCAGCCAAGGTTCGCAGCAGCACTCACTCACAGCCAAAGTGGGCAGCGATTCTAACTGCCACCACAGGGGGGCACCATAAAGTGCATGAGCGAAGGATTCAATCACGGTTGTCTGTCCAGAGCCTGGAGTGTCCTCTTCACCCCGTCTCCCTGACCAGCCTCAGGTGCACTCGTGAATGCCAGCCAAGGGCAGGCAGGAAAGCCTCCACTCCGCACCCCCCTGCCCCACCCTTCTTCCTGCTACTCCTATGGCAAATACCTCTGAACCAAAAGCCGTCACAGCAGGAAGGTGAGGTGGGGACAATAAGGTCCCGGAGGCTGTCTCTGTCCCGACCCAGCACAGCCCACACTTTCTGCACCATTCCAGAGGTGGCGAACAGGCAACAGCCACACAAAAGGCAGGAAACTCTTCCTGGGGGGCAGGCAGGCGGGGTGGGGGGGGTGTCCTGCCTGCTTGGGGAAGGTGCTGCCCCCTCACCTGATAGTCTCCACTGGAGGGCAACAGCAACGGCTTAGAGCCCTCTCTCCAACCCACGACCCAGGACAACACACTGGGCCTGCAGACTGCTCTAGAACATCTGGACAGAGAATGGACCAAACAAAAGTAAAAGGAGGCCCGCAGCCAGCCCCGCAAACACTCTCCTCCCCCAGCACAGTGAAGGACAAACAGCCCCAGGGCAGGGCTGCGGAGGAAGGCAGAGAGGACCCAAAGCAGGAAGGCTACCTTCCCATCCGCCACCATCAGACCCATGTTTGAAAATCTGGTTCCGATTTGCTGCAGCCATCCATTGCCTGACTCTACCAGAAAGCACCACATTCTTGCTCTGCTATTTCATCTCCCTCTGGTCCAGTCTGCTCTGGCCCCATGTCAGATTAATATTCCTATTCCGTGGAAGCTGGACAAAATTTCCTCTGGTGGGGTCGACCTCTCCAGTTGGCCCCGGCTGCCTGGAAGCTTACAAAGCCAGTGGCAGCCATCACCCCTTCCCCAGTGCTGGGGTCCGGAAGCGTAAACACTCTGGGCGGCCTCTGACTCACACAGAAAGTTATAAGGGAAGAGCGAGGCTTTACAAGGTGTCAGAGCTTTCAGCAAGCCTTCAGGTCGGGTGAGATGATGTCAGGCTTCTGCAGAGAGAGAACAACTGAAGGAAAAATGCACGACAGACACAGACCACACTCTGTCCGAGGTTCACCCTTACTGACTGATGACCAGGGCCGAGCAGAAGGAAGTGGCCGCAAGCAAACATAATAATACCTAGTACTGAAAGAGCACCTTACCGTATGTCAGGCACTGTGCTAAAGGTTTTCTTTTTCTTTGTTTTTTTTTTTTTTAATTTTATTTATTTATTTGACAGAGAGAAAGAGAGATCACAGGTAGGCAGAGAGGCAGGCAAAGAGAGGGGGAAGGAGGCTCCCTGCTGAGCAGAGAGCCCAATGCAGGGCTTGATCCCAGGACTCTGAGATCATGACCTGAGCTGAAAGCAGAGGCTTAACGCACTGAGCCACCCAGGCACCCCTGTGCTAAGGGTTTTCAAAGCATTAACTCATCTGATTGTCTCGACAAACCCAGAAAGGTTTGGTCATGTGCTCAGGAGGTCCATAAATGGCAGAGCCGAGGTGCGAACCCCAGCAGTCTAAATCCAGAGTTCAAGTCCTTAACCACTGAGCACACTACCAGCATGGTCTGAGTTCTCTGGAACATCCCTTAGAACCATGCGGACCTTAATGAGCAACAATGGGGATGATTGTGAGGGCTGTACAGTGAGTGGCTAATGAAGACCCTGAGCCAATACAGCCCTGCCTCCACCTGACTTACAGATCCCGACTGCAAATCAGCACGTACTCAAGTACATCCCTCTCTCAAGGCTGACTCCAGCCAAAGCCAGAGCAAACCTTCCTGTGTCTGTCTTTCCAGAGACGGATGCCACCACCCCCTCCGTGAGCAGGGATCGCCAGGAGAATCTACAGACCCTATCACCCAGTACATGCCTGCAGTGGGCCAAGATGACACAGAATAGGGTCCTGACCTAGGACTCAGGACCTGCGTTTGAGGAGAAGAGGTCCTTCCCAGCCTCCACACCAAAGCCACCCTGACCCTCCCAAGCAAGTTGAAAAGCAAAAAGGAAAAGCAGGTGCTCGAAGTGGTATTTGTACACCCATGTTCATAGCACCATTAGTCACACAAGCCGAAAGATGGAAGCAACCCAACTGTCCACTGACAGATGAACAGATAAACAAAAATGGGGTCTATGCATACAATGGACTATTAACCTTAAAAAGGAAGGGAATTTTAAGGCACCTGGCTGACTCAATGGGTGGAACATACTTGATCTCAGGGTTGTGAGTTCAAGTCCCACATTGGGCGTGGGGATTACTTACACATAAAATCTTTAAAAAAAAAAAAAAAAAAAAAAAAGGAAGGGAATTCTGACACCTACTACAACATGGATAACCTTAACGACATTCATAAGAGGACACAAAAAGGACAGTCACAAACGACAAATACTGTATGAGCCCACATATATGGGGTACCTAGAGTAGTAAAGGTCACCGGGACAGAAAGTAGAAGGCTGGTTGCCAGGGACTGGGGATGAAGGGAACCGGCAGTTAGTGTTGAACAGGGACAGAGTTTCAGTCTAGGAAGATTAGACATGGATGGTGGTGTTCTGGACGTGGACGGTGGTGACAGTTGCCAACAGTGTGAATGTGCTTTATGCCATAGAACTATCTGCTTAAAAATGGCCAGAATGGTACATTTTATTTGATTTAAAATTGTGTGTATAATCTTATGTACATATATTTAAACTACATATATTTCACCGCAATTATAAAAAAAATATAACGTGATGTCTCTTGAAGCTAACAGCAATTAAAAATTAGGCTTGAATCTTTAAAAAAAAAAAAAAAAGCAAGAAGCAATAAGTAATCCAGAAAATCCACAGATGGAAAGGAGCTACGTTCCCTAGCCTCAAACACCAATGAAATGTAATGACAGATTCGCAGAAATCCAGGACAGTGAAAGTTAAATCTTCCAATACTCAATTATTCAAGTAAGTAACCCTACCTGACCCAGCAGCACCCTCAGTAAAAATGTATGATTCCAGGCAGATCATTCTCACAGGGCTGGGACCAACCCTGAGAACCGGCTGCTTCCCCAGTGGGGATGCTGATCCTGGGGGCTGGCCCCTCCCAAAGGCCCTGCAACAGCCCATTCCCACCAGTGCCCAGGGACACCCAGGAGCCCGTCCCCAGGAGGCCCAACGAGCCATATCGCTGAGTCATAACTGGTTTTCTCTCCTCAGTCATTTTCTTAATCATTCAACTAACATTTTATGTGCACCTTCTCTATGCCAAGCAGTGTGAGAAGCTCTGGAAGCAAGGAAGGAGGAGGAGTAAGACAGGAGCAGGGGAACTAAGGTCTTCAGGACATTGTAATTTGCCCAGCACAGCTCTAAGCTCTTCACAGCCTTGTCTTCTACATGCCTCATACAAGGGTATACAATACTGATACGGCTTTTTTTTTTTTTTAAGATTTATTTATTTATTTTAGCGGTGGGAGAGGGACAGAGAGGGAGGAGAGAGTCTTAAGCAGACTCCGCACTGACTGAGAACCCCACGCAGGGCTCGATCTCACAACCCTGAGATCATGACCTGAGCCGAAGCTAACAGTGGGACCCTTAACCAACCGAGCCATCCAGGTGCCCCTCCTTTTTTTTTTTTTTTTTTTTAATGGAAATGCAAGCTCCTAATGAAGGAGATAAAGCTTCCGGGATTTGTCTAGACTTGCCTGGCCCCTAAGTAGGAGACCTGAACCACTATTCTATACCGCTCACGCCCAGAAATGCAGAAATTAATGCCACATGACCCCTGCCCTCAAGGAGTGCACACGCTGCTAACAACAGCAGGGCAGGGGCAATGGTACTCCGAAAGACGCTTGCTAAAATGTGGGCCAGTGTATGGCATGGGTGCCCAGGAGCCACAACCAGAGTCAAGACTGATCACAGGATGGGACTCTTAGACTCTAAATGTCTTGTGTCTCTATCTCCTTCCCCGACCTGTGGCTTTCTTGGAAACCAACCATGTGGCCTCCTCTCTGTTGGGCTGGCAGAAAGGGCTACTTAAGATGACGAAAGTTCCCGCCACAAGACCTGAACTCGGACAGGAGAACAAAAGGCCCAAGCAGGAATCTGAGACCCCGCTCTGGGCCCTGGTGGACCAATGGGACCCCAACGAGCAGGCCATATATCCGAATAAGGGAAACTTGCCAAAAGACCCCTGAGCTCCCCTCAAAACCCCTTAAAAGCCCCCTCCTCCCTGCCTTAGGGGCGACTTCCCCTACTCTGTTCCCAGAGTTGCGGAACCTCGTCCGAGAGTGCCTTCCTCCCATCGCAATTTTCCTGGCTCTCTTTCACCTGAGCCCTGAAATTGCGCCGGAGAGGGCCTTTAATAAATCTTGCCTTGCACCCACTTTGCCTGGTGTGTTTATCTCGCCGGAAAAACTTTACATTTGGTGCCGAAACCCGGGAAGGAGATTGAGCCCCCACCCCAGTGGGGAGGCTCTCTCCTTTCCCTAGCCGGACCGGACCCGCCTTTCCAAACGCCACTTCGGAAGCTGTGGTGAGTTTCCCCCGATTCCGCGCCTCCTTCCGGAAAGCCCTGCCCTAATCTCGGCCGAGTCAGGGCGGACCCCGCCGGTCACCAGGTGACCTCCGTGACTCCGAGAGGCTGGGAGACGTCCTAACCTCTACGGCAGTCGACACAGTTTTTTCCTCAACCCAGTGGTGGACGAGGGGACGCCTTCCTCCAAGCCTCGGGTTGCCTGGCAACGAATCATGGGGACCTCCCAATCCAAATTCGACTCTAAAACACCCCTGGGGTGCCTGCTGGCCAATCTTAAAACCCTGGAACTGGACCAGGACCTGCGAAGGCGATGTCTTGTACATTATTTTACCGTCGCTTGGCCACAATACCAATTAGACAATCAGTCCCAGTGGCCTCCGGAAGGCACATTTGACTATCAGATTCTCATGGACCTAGGCAATTTCTGCAAACGCCAGGGCAAATGGGTTGAGGTCCCTTATGTCCAGGCTTTCTGGACTCTGCGCTCTCGCCCCTCCCTCTGCTCTCACTGCTCTACCTCACAGGTCCTCTTGGCCTGCTCCCCTCCCCCTACCCTACCACCCATTGCTCCCAAAGACCCGGACCTCTCCTCCCCGTCTCCCTTCTCTGAGTCTCCTCTCTCTGAACCTCCGGAGAGCTTCACCCACCCACCCACAAGAGGGCCCCCAGCTCCTCCTCCTCCTCCTCCTCCTTACCGCGATCCCCCACCCCAAGGTCCCTCTCTCCCTACTCCCCCTAACCCTCTTGCTCCAACCAACCCCCTTTCGGTCTCTTCCACCCCTTCCACCCCGACTCCCGTCTCATCCCCTCAACCCCCAAAACCTGAGGTTGCTCCTGATGCGCCCCCCCCCAACCTTCCCTCACGTCCCCTCCAGCCTCCCCTCCCATCTCCACCAGCACTAGGGCTAGGAAACCATCCCCTGAGTTAGTCTGCCCCCTAAGGGAGGTTGCTGGAGCTGAGGGAGCTGTTCGAGTCCATGCGCCCTTCTCTCTACAGGACCTTTCCCAAATTGAGAAACGTTTGGGCTCCTTTTCGGCCAATCCTGTTAACTAGATCAAAGAATTCCAATATCTGGCCCAAGCCTATGACCTCACTTGGCATGATTTACATGTGGTCCAGACCACTACCCTCACCACAGAGGAGAGGGAACGCATCCAGGCTGCTGCCCGGGAGCACGCAGATCAGGTCCATCTCACTGATGCGGCCATGCCAGTTGGAGCCCAGGCGGTCCCAGCTGTAGAACCAGGTTGGGATTATCAGGATGGCCAAGATGGCCGCCGGCGCCGTGACCGCATGGTCCAATGTCTCATAGCCGGCATGTGGGCAGCCTCTAATAAGGCCGTTAATTACTACAAGATTAGGGAGATTGTCCAGGCCCCCTGACGAAAACCCCGCCATGTTTCTTAACCGATTGACTGAGGCTTTAACCCAGTACACTCGCTTGGACCCTGCCTCTCCTGCAGGGGCTACAGTACTGGCTACTCATTTTATCTCTCAGTCGGCGCCGGATATACGGAGAAAGTTAAAAAAGGCTGAGGAGGGCCCTCAGACCCCCATTTCTGATTTGGTGAAAATGGCATTTAAGGTCTTTAATTCCCATGAGGAGGCGGCTGAGCTTAAACGACAAGCCAGACTCCAGCAAAAGGTTCAGTTGCAGACCCAAGCCTTGGTAGCAGCCCTGTGGCCGGCCGGCTCCGGGAGCCAGCAGAGAGGGGCAACCAATCGCACCCCCCCCGGGGGCCTGTTTCAAATGCGGGGCTGAGGGGCATTGGGCTCGCCAGTGCCCCAATCCAAAGCCGCCAACTCGGCCTTGCCCTCAATGCCATTTGATGGGCCACTGGAAATCCGACTGCCCTAACCTCGGGGTATCTTCGGTGCCTCAATGTGGGGGATCCCCCGAGACAGTAAGTCCGGCCTTTCAACTGCTTGGATTGGAGGACGACTGACGAAGCCCAGACTCGGCCACCCCTCTCACCCAGGCCGAGCCCAGGGTCACGCTCCAGGTAGCGGGTAAGTCCATATCTTTTCTGCTGAACACGGGGGCTACCTACTCTGTTCTGCCTTCCTACTCGGGACTTACTCGAACCTCACCAATTACTGTTATGGGTATCGATGGGACCTCCTCCAATCCTAGGGTGACCCTTCCCCTTACCTGTAGCCTGGATGGGTTCCCCTTCTCCCACTCGTTCCTAGTGATTCCTTCCTTCCCGGTCCCTCTACTGGGGAGGGACATTCTCCAGAAACTGAGGGCAACTATCTGCCTCTCCCCTTCCTCCCCTCCCTCCACCTCAACCCGTCTCATCCTACACCTCTCCACTCCCTCGACCCCTGCTCCAGATAACCTACCTACTATAGATCCTCAGGTGTGGGACACCTCAGAGCCCATCATTGCTTCCCACCTTACCCCGGTCAAAGTACAGCTTAAGGATAACTCCAAATTCCCTTCTCGAGCTCAGTTTCCTATTTCCTTAGCCCACCGCCGGGGCCTGAAACCTATCATAGAACGGCTTAAACGTCAGGGACTGCTGATCCCCATCAGTTCCCCCTGTAACACCCCTATCCTCCCAGTACGCAAGCCCTCAGGGGCCTATCAACTGGTACAAGACCTTAGGCTTATCAACGAGGCCGTAGTCCCCCTCCACCCAGTCGTTCCTAACCCCTACACCCTATTGTCTCACGTTCCCCCAAACACCTCTCACTTTACAGTACTGGACCTAAAGGATGCCTTTTTCACTGTCCCTTTGCACCCTGATTCCTATTTTCTTTTCGCCTTCACCTGGGAGGATCCCGACACGCATGCTTCTGGACAACTAACTTGGACTGTCCTACCCCAGGGGTTCAGGGACAGCCCCCACATTTTCGGCCAGGCCTTGACCACAGACTTACAGCAGTGCATCCTTAAGGCCAGTACTCTACTACAATATGTGGATGACCTCCTCCTCTGTAGCCCCTCCCTCTTGGTCTCCCAAGACAACACCTCCACCCTACTTAACTTCCTGGGGGCCAAGGGATATCGAGTCACCCCTTCTAAGGCCCAATTGTGTGCCCCATCGGTTACCTACCTGGGCATACTTCTGACTCCTACTTCTAAGTCCCTTACTAGGGACAGCATACGACTCCTCCAAGAACTCCAACCTCCCCAAATGGCGGATGAAATACTATCTTTTCTTGGACTGGTTGGGTTCTTCAGACATTGGATTCCAAATTTCTCTATCCTGGCTCGCCCTCTGTATCAGGCGGCTAAAGAGACTGGGGTCCCCTAACTGATCCCACTTCGATCCGCCACTCATTTTCTAAACTAAGGGACCGCCTTACCACCGGGCCAGTCTTAGCCCTACCCGATCTCTCTAAACCATTCCATCTGTACACAGATGAGCGTTCCGGCTCGGCCACCGGCCTTCTTACACAACTGGTGGGGCCTACGCATAGGGCTATAGCCTACCTGTCCAGGCAACTGGATGTCACCGCCCAGGGATGGCAGCCCTGCCTCAGGGCCCTAGCGGCAGCTGCTTCTCTTACAAAGGAGGCCCTCAAACTTACCTTAGGGCAGCCCATCACGGTTTACTCTCCCCACCGACTCACAGACCTCCTTAGTCACCGATCCCTGGCCCATCTGACCCCTTCTCGTCTCCAGCTATTCCATCTGCTATTCCTAGAAAACCCGCATATCTCTCTCTACCTCCCCCACCCCCCGCTTAAACCCTGCAACTTTACTGCCTATACCCTCGCCCACCCCTGAACCCGTCCATTCCTGCCTACAACTTATAGAGGACCTCACTCCTCTCCATCCTGGTCTCTCTGATCAACCGCTATCTAACCCTGACCGCATACTCTTCGTAGACGGCAGTTCCCTCCTGGCCTCAGATGGCCAAAGACACGCTGCTTACGCTGTGGTCACCACGGATGCGGTATTAGAGACGGCTCCCCTCCCCATCGGAACCACCTCCCAGAAGGCTGAACTCGTAGCTCTCACCAGGGCATTACACCTGTCGAAGGGACAACGAGTCACCATTTACACTGACTCAAAATATGCCTACCTCATAACTCACACACACTCTGCTCTTTGGCAAGAACGGGGGTTCCTAATGACCAAAGGCACCCCTATAGCTAATGGACCCCTCATCGCCAAGTTGCTTGAGGCCCTTAGTCTGCCCGCTGAGGTAGCAGTTGTTCACTGTCGAGGCCACCAAACGGCCAAGGATCTGGTCTCCCTAGGTAACAACAGGGCAGACTCAGTGGCCATACAAAAGGCCTTAAATACCCCTGCGTCTCCTATCCTTTTTCTTAACACCCCTCACCAGCCTTCCTACTCTGCAAAGGAAACACAAGACCTCCAGGCACGGGGAGGAAAGATCGGAGATAAGGGGTGGATCTACATTCAGGACAGGATTGCCCTGCCAGGCAACCTGGCGCACACCTTAATTACTGACATCCACCGATCCCTCCATATTGGCCCTAAGGCTCTTCACCAATTTCTTCAGCCATTGTTTTATCATCCTTCCTTATCTAAGGTAATCGAAGTTGTCCACAGGGCCTGTAAAACCTGTTTGGCCGTGAATCCACAAGGAGGAATCCGCAGGCCAGGGCCTAACCATCAGCTCTGAGGTCATCAGCCGGGGGAAGACTGGCAACTGGACTTCACTCACATGCCTCGCCATAAAACCTTTCGCTACCTATTAACCTTGGTTGATACATTCACAGGCTGGATCAAGGCATACCCCACGGCTCAGGAGACGGCGGACGTGGTGGCTACAATACTCATCGAGCACATCATCCCGAGGTTCGGATTGCCCCGGACCCTCCAGTCAGACAACGGACCCGCCTTCATCTCCAGTGTAACCCAACAGGTAGCTGAGAGCCTCAAAATAACCTGGAAACTTCACATCCCATACCACCCACAGTCATCGGGTAAGGTAGAAAAGGCCAACGGGCTGCTAAAAGCCCAACTCACCAAACTAACCCTAGAGACCCGCCTTTCCTGGCCCACACTTCTGCCCCTGGCTCTCACCAGACTCCGGGCTAAGCCCATTCGAATTACTATACAGCCGGCCCTTTCTTATAAATCATAGCCTTCCGGCCATTTCCCCGCCTCTTTTATCCTATCTACCTTACCTCACTCTCCTCCGAGCTCTCTTAAGGGCCCAGCCGACACTGTCATCCCAGCCCCAAGCGACCATGCTTCCGAAGGGGGTATACGAGATCTATCTCCTGGGGACCAGGTCCTCCTCAAAAGCTTGCGACCAGGTTCCTTACAAACCCGGTGGACCGGGCCTCATACGGTCGTCCTTACCACCCCAACTGCTGCGAAACTGTTGGGGCACTCTGCATGGGTACATATCAACAATCTCAAACGGGCACCCACAGATACTGATTGGACTTCCCAAATGGCAGGCCTCACCAAACTCCGCTTGGTTAGGGCCCCTTCTCATATTCCTTCTAATCCAGATAAACCAGGCGGAACCATGTGAGTCTAGCTGCATGAGGGGTTCAGGTACCTCTCGCTATTTTTCAGCCTTTACCTATATGCCTGCAACCTGCTACCGGGGAAAAGAACCAACAACCTGTACGTATGACCAGAAAACCTATTGGGTCTCTGACCTTGTGACAGCCAAACGCAGTATTGCCCCCTGCAACATCTACCCCAGGTATGGAAAAGTTTGCTGGACCTATCTGGGTCATGTCGGTCTCTCTGATGGGGGAGGGGGGTCCAGGACCAGGCTAGCCGTGAACGCACTAAAACAGCAGTCACCGACCTGACTAAACGACTCCAAACCCTCAGCGACCCGGTCTATAAGGGCATCAATCTTGATAGCATACAAAAAGTCCCTACCACTGAACAGCTGACAGTGGCCCTCCTGAACTCTAGTTACAACCTATGGCGAAATGTGTCGAAGAACGGTGACAGTGACTGCTGGATCTGTTTCCCTTTTTCAACACGTTCCAACATCGTAGGGGTACCCCTCCCTATTGACTGGCCACTCCCCAACTCCACGACCACAAATAATACGGTCCATATCGGCCCCATTGGGGGAAACATACCTATTATTAATGTGTCCTCCCCCCTTACCACCGCAGCTGCCAATATCACGAACTCCTCCCTCCCGTACTGTACTCCCTCGGGAATATTTCTCTCGTACCCTCAGGGAACCTATCACTGCCTGACCACTAATGACTCCCTAGACTGTATATTCATTCTACTATCTCCTTCTACCACCATCTACTCTGAATCCCAGCTACATTCCATCCTATTCCCCCAACACCGTGGAAGAAGGGCTGCCTTCCTCCCATTCATAATAGGGGCAGGAATAGCCACAGGGGTGGCAACCGGAACAGCGGGGATAGGAACTTCCATAGACTTTTATTACAAACTCTCCCAAGCCTTGAATGATGACATGGAATGGGTTGCTGACTCCCTCACAGCCCTACAGACGCAAGTTACCAGCCTGGCGGCCTTAGCCCTGCAGAACCGAAGGGCCTTAGACCTTCTGACCGCCGAAAAAGGAAGGACCTGCCTATACCTAAATGAAGAATGTTGTTACTTTGTTAACCAGTCAGGTATAGTTACCTCCAGGATCAAAGAACTCAGGGATCGGATCCAAGCACGTCGGCGAGACACGTCCTCCTGGGGCCTGGACCCCTACACCTGGGTAACCTGGCTGCTCCCTTTGGCGGGACCTGTATGCATAATCCTCCTCCTAGTCTCAGTTGCTCCCTGTCTTTTCCGATACTTGCAGGGTCGCCTACAAGAACTTGCCCGAGTGTCTGTCAATCAACTCCTCCAGCCCTACTCTCACCTGCCCACTTCCGACTACCCCTATGACAACGCCCCCCGTCAGCAGGAAGTAGCCAGAACTGAGTCAACGCCCCTGGCACCATTATATTAAGCAAAAAGTTGGAATGTTGGGCTGGCAGAAAGGGCTACTTAAGATGGCGCAAGTTCCCGCCACAAGACCTGAACTCGGACAGGAGAACAAAAGGCCCAAGCAGGAATCTGAGACCCCCGCCCCGGGCTCCTATGGACCAATGGGACCCTGACAAGCAGGAATCTGAGACCCCGTTCCGGGCCCTGATGGACCAATGGGACCCCGACGAGCAGGCGATATATCCGAATAAGGGAAACTTGCCAAAAGACCCCTGAGCTCCCCTCAAAACCCCTTAAAAGCCCCCTCCTCCCTGCCTTAGGGGCAACTTCCCCTACTCTGTTCCCAGAGTTGCGGAACCTCGCCCGAGAGTGCCTTCCTCCCGTCGCAATTTTCCTGGCTCTCTTTCACCTGAGCCCTGAAATTGCGCCGGAGAGGGCCTTTAATAAATCTTGCCTTGCACCCACTTTGCCTGGTGTGTTTATCTCGCAGGAAAAACTTTACACTCTCCACAGTCCCTCCGTCCCCATCCCACACAGAGAGTGCGAGGGTTGGCATGTGCCCGCCAGCAGATGCACAATCAACTCAGGAATGACAACGTAGAGTTCCCAAGCAGAGGGAAAATGAGGCTCTTTTAGGTCAGGGCCTAAAGAGAAGTAACCTCTTCTTAAAGTGGGTCTGTGACTTCATGGCTTACAGAGTTGTGCTCAGCCAAACAGCCCTCCACGGCTCTTTACTGCCCCCTGGTGGCCTGGAGGACTCATGGCAGTTGTGCAAATAATGCCCTGGGGCTGAGAGTTCAGCCCTAAAATACAATCAGAGGCTCAGAGGCAGTGCGTCTTTGGAAGAAAAAGCAGGTACACAGACGGAAAAATGGACTCATCAGGTCTGTGCCTTCTCTGGTCTGTGGCCCCTGGAGTTTAAAATTCCACTTTTTTTTTTTTTTTTTTTTTTTAATTTTCTGCCCAGACCCACAACTTGGGAAAAACAATTCTGCCCAGAGGTGGTAATTTCCACCAGTACCGAGTCCTTGGCAGCATGAAAAATCTCCCCCAGGAGCCTGGGGAAAGTGGCAGGCCTCTCGTGGCTGCAGAGCTCATTCCTCTAGCACGACAGTTGCTCTAGATGCTGGCAGCCTCACCGCTAGTGCACAGGCCAGAGGAGAATGTGCTTCCAGCCGGTCACACTGGAACAGCATCAGGCAACAGAACAAGACTCTGCCTGAAACCTGCTTGGGTCCCCTCCAAGGAGGGCCTTCCACCCACAGCCCAAGGTGAGAGATGCACGTGTCAGAACAGATCAATGGACTGCTCTGGCTTTATAAATACCTAATCTGAAGTTAATTATTTTTGAGTGGCTCTAACTTCTAGGATTTTCCCCAAGGCACACATTAAAGTGGGAGATAGAAAGAACTCATCCCAGCAATCACTTCTCAAGCCATGTGTTAAGGAGCAGGGAGTGGAACTGGATTTCTTTTTTCTAAAATTCAGATTCTCGTGACACACATTCAAGCAATATCTATCTTTTCTTAGACGTCAATCATATTCACATGAAAAGCTTGGTACCTATATCTGACCAGGTTCTGGGCTTTCATCACTGCAAAGAAGGCATGGCCAAATGGGGTTCCTCCTTTGCCTACCAGCTTTTCCTTGTTATTCGGAAATGAGATGAAAATCTACTTCCCCTTTTTGTCTTTCCTATGGTCAAAGAAATAGCCTACAAAGAAATTCAAGGGTTTCTAGATGTTCCATAATACTCTGCTTTAAAAATGTATACGTAGAGCAGATATCTCAATAATGGAAACTCTCTATTACAACATTTCCACAAGTTTTGAGATCTATAAACTTGTAAAGTATCAACCACAGTTCCTAGCCTGTCCCTGGCCATCTAATAGATAATAAACTTCATAATGTTTTATTTCTTTTAATCTCATCTGCTCAACCAAGGAATTTCCACTGTTCTTTCTCAGCTTATTAAATAATAAGCCACTGGGTATTTAACATTATTAAAATGAAGTAACTTGACTTATATTCTCTGGATAAAAAGTTTTCCCATGTTTATTTAAGGATAGACTAGATCAGGGGTTCTCAAAATGTGGTTCTGGGACAAGCAGCATCAGCAGTATCTGGGAACTTGTTAAGATCGCAAATTCTCAGGCCCTGAGACTAACTGAATCAGAAAGTCTCAGAGTGGGGGCCAGAAATGTGTGTTTTAAACAAACCTCCCAAGAGTTTCAGTTCCAGGAAAGATGGCATAAGCACACTCCCAGTTTCTTTTCTTCTAAATAAAGCTATTAAACCTGAACAGAAGGTAAGGAGCAGCTATTCGAAAATTCTGAAAAGTGAATAATGTAGGCAGTCTGAGGAAGAAGAAGGAAATTTAAACTAATATCAAACTGGTGTCCTTCTCCTTCAGTATCCCCCCAGCACAGACTCAAGGTGGTCCAAAAGCCAGATGTCCATATTATCAGCATCACAAAGAGCCCCAAGAGAAGCCCTCCAGTTTTGACTTGAGAAATAAAAAAAGTCTCTTAACACTCAGAGCAATTGGATGCAAACCCCCTTTCTTTTGTACCCTGGCCCACAGGCGCTAGAAGTCCAAGGGAAAGGAATGCTGTGCTCTAAACAGAGGAGCTGTACCCCACCCCACCCCCCAGAGGGTGGAGCAAATCCTTGTTGCTGTTTCCCTCTCTGTGTCCTCCCACCACTTGACCCTGGATACAGATGCAAAGTATGTGGCAGAGGAGGGTAAGCAAATTCCAAGGTTTCTGGAAAAGTGACAAAAGGGATCCTGGCAAATTGAGGATACAGAAAGATCATGGAGAGGGAGGAATATAGCAAAGTGACTCCATAAAGCAGTTCATGAACTCCTTCACTTACCCCTGGGCTCCACACGTACACATTTGACCCTGAGTAGCATGCTACATATGTTAGAGACTGAATTATATGGTAGACCACCAGCCATGTCCCAGACTGGGCACTTGGTAGCATCTGCAGGACAGATCCAAATAGCACAAGGCTTTGAAAATGAAACCAACACTGAGACCCAGCCCACAGAGGACTAGCGAGAACTTGTAGCCCAAACCCAACTAGGTCAACTGCCTGCTAAAACACAAATGGGATTTAAACAAGACCCAGAGTCTCATAATATTAAAAATGTCCAGGATATGATCAGAAATTACTGAGCATACACAGAACCAGAAAATATCTTTATGGGAAAAGACAACAGATGCCAACTCCAAGTTAACATACTGAATATCTGATAAACACTTCAAAGTAGCTACTGTAAAAATGCCTCAAGAAGGAACTCTTGAAACAGATGAAATACATAGATAGAAACATTCTTGAAATACATAGGTAGAAAATTTCAGCAAAAAAAAAGAGAAGGTATAAAAATGAACTCAAGAGAAATTTCAGGAAAAAATACAATAACCAAAATCAAAAGCTCACTAATGGGCTCAATAGAAGAATAGGGGTGACAGAAGGAACAGTCCTTAAAAAATTCAATAGGAATTATCCAATCTGAATAACAGAGGGAAGAAATTATTGAAAACAACAAACAGAACCTCAGAGACCTGTGGGATATTACCAAAATGATCCAACATGAATGCTGCCAAGCCTCCAGGAAGACGAAAGAGTTAGGAACAGGAAGAAAAAATATATAATAACTCAAAACTTCCTCCTAACTTTGGTGAAAGATGTAAAGCTACAGATTGAAGAAACCCATCAAATTCCAAACAGGATAAACCCAAAGAAATCCATAACCAGACATATAATCAAACTGTTGACAAAACTAAAGACAAAAAAAACAAAACAAAACAAAACAAAAAAAAACACCACAGTTAAACAGGAAACAATGATGTGAAAGAGTACAGAAGTCGCATTAGGAAACAGAAAGCCCAGAAGACAGTGGAAGAACATTTTGCAGGTGCAAAAAGAAAAGAATCGTCAACCTGGAATTCTATATCCTGTGAAAATATCGATCGCAAATGAAGGTTAAAATAAAGGCTTCTTGGGGCACCTGGGTGGCTCAGTGGGTTAAGCCTCTGCCTTCTGCTCAGGTCATGATCTCAGGGTCCCTGCTCAGCAGGGAGCCTGCTTCCCCTCTCTCTCTGCCTGCCTCTCTGCCTACTGTGATCTCTGTCTGTCAAATAAAGAAATAAAATCTTAAAAATAAATAAATAAATAAAATAAAGGCTTCTCAGATGAAGGAAAACTATGATAATTTATTGTCAACACACTTGCTGTAAAAGCACATGTAAAGGAAATTCTTTAGACAGAAGGGGGAAATGACACCAAATGGAAACTTAGAACAACAGGAAAGAAGAAACAGCCACACAATTGGTAAATGTCTGAGTGAATGAAATATACCACTCTTCCCATCTTGATTTTTTAAAAAATATGTTTAGTAGTCAAAAACAGGAATCAAAATGTTTCTGATGGGCTTTTCAATATATGTAATTGTACTGCATAAGAAAACAATGAGACAAAGCAGGAAGGGTAAAGAGACTTATGAGATGGTAAGGTTTCCATACTCCCCTTGAAGGCGTAAGATACTGCTTCTGGGTAGACAGTAGAAACATAAGCATATCTACTGTAATCCCTCAAGCAACCACGAATAAAACCACACAAAAAACATATTCCTAAAGAGCCTGGGTGGCTCAATCAGTTAAGCACTGACTCTTGATTTCAGCTCAGGTCATGATCTCAGGGTCGTGAGATCAAGCCCCATGTTGGCTCTGTACTCAGCATAGAGTCAGCCTGTCCCTCTCCCTCTGTTCCTTCCCCTGCTCATGCACACACTCTCTCTCAAAGAAATGAAAAAAAATCTTAAAAAAAAAAAAAAGAAAGAAAAAGAAAAGAAAAGAAAAGAAAAGAAAAGAAAGAAACATATTCCTAAACAAAATCTTCAGGTAATTCTGACAATGCTCAAGTTTGAGAACAAATGGATCACAAAAGAAAAAAAAGAACTTTCAGTCGAATAGAAATTGTGATTAGTAGTCACTGTGACACTGAAACTCCAGCTTTAAGAGACATAGGGAATGATTCTGGCCTAAACAATAGGGCCTAAGCAATAAACAAATAAACAGACCTGTTTGTCAGTTCCCCAGCAGAGTGAAAGGGGCAGTTCTTTCCCTGCCCTGGACCAGGAATCAAGGCTGGATATCGGACATCTAGCTTCAGAGAATCATCAGTGCTCCTTGTGAGGGGACTCTGAGGGGGAAAACTGAGGGCCTGATTGATCACCAGTTGCAATAGGAGGAATCCACTTGGTATTTCTGTGCCTTCACTTCCCCCTCCTTTGAAGCTCTACCATTCTAGATGGTCAAAATGAATATGAAAATGATGAGGGGTGCTTCGTAGAAACCGAAGAGTGTTGACAACCAACATTTTTGTAGGGATATGACCTGTTTCTTAAGAGAACAAAGAAACTGACAGAAATAAATCAGGTAATTCTCTCAATTCCCTGAGAAGTGAAGGAGAGAAACAGTTCCCCCCAGTTAATGATTTGGGGGCAACTGAATCTCAAAGAGATTAAATCCATTGTCTGAAGCCCAACTGGAGGGAATCTGGGTACATAGAGAAGGGTAGGAAGGTAAAAAAAATCTGGGTTAGGGGCACCTGGGTGGCTCCCGTAGTTAACCATCTGACTCTTGGTTTCAGCTCAGGTCATGATCTCAGGGTCATGGGATCAAGCCCCATATCAGTCTCTGCACTCAGCAGGGAGTCTGCTTGAGATTCTCCCTCTCCCTTTCCTTCTGCCCCTCCTCTCACTCTCTCTCTCTCTCTGTCTCAAGTAAATAATAAATCTTTTTTTAAAATCCTGGATTAAAAAAAAATAATTCAGTAAGTGAACCCCTGAAGAAAAACTCTGATTGAGATAATCCATGATTTCAAGCTCTGAAGAAAATTCTAAGTGAAGATATAAATTTAGGAGCTCTCTTCCCATAAAGATGGCAGCAGAAATGTTGGGTATAAATCATCTTGAGAGTAACTGTAAAATGAGAAAAGGAAGCCTAGAAATGAGATTCAAAGCAGCCTAACATTTAAAATAATAACCCAGCGGAAAAACCCTCCTTAAAGGAGCTAACCCAAGGAGGAGGGAAATCGGGAGAGTGTGGTGTCAGGTTAGATGGTGTTTCAAACAGGAAGGAGTGGTCAGCTGTGCTGATATTGCTATAAGGGTAGGGAGGCTGAGAACTAAGATATCTGTGTTAGGTTTTGGCACCAACCAGACAGCAATGCTCCTCTCAACAAGGGCACTTGGGGCAGAGTGGTGGGAACGAAAGGCCAACTGAAGGAGCTTAAGGTAAAAAATGTAAATAGTTAAAAAAAAAAAAAAACACCCTTGAAAGTTAATAACATACTTAATATAAAATGCAATGATTAAGATAATGAGGTATTAGAGCAAAGATGGTCAAACAGACACACAGAATAAAATGAAGATTCCAGAAGGAGGCCCCCACACATGTGTGATGACATGACACACGGTAGAGCCATAGAAAAGGATGGTTATTTTAATAAATGCTGTTGGGTTGGGGCACCTGGGTGGCTCAGTGGGTTAAAGCCTCTGCCTTTGGCTCAGGTCATGATCCCAGGGTCCTGGGATCGAGCCCCGCATCGGGATCTCTGCTCAGCAGGGAGCCTGCTTCCTTCTCTCTCTCTGCCTGCCTCTCTGACTACTTGTGATCTCTGTCAAATAAATAAATAAAATCTTTAAAAAATTAAAAAAAAAATAAATAAATAAATAAATAAATAAATAAATGCTGTTGGGTAAATCAGATATCCACATGGAGGGGCGGTGGGTAATCTCGACTCACACCACGCCACACACGCAAGAAAAAAATCCATTCTATGTGGATTGTAGTCCAAATGTGAAGTGTTAACTAACATAGTTCTGGGAGATAACACTAAAGAATATATTCATGAAGTGCCTGGGTGGCTCAGTTGGTTAAGCGACTGCCTTTGGCTCAGGTCATGATCCTGGAGTCCCACATCAGGCTCCCTGATAAGCAGGGAGTCTGCTTCTCCTGCTGACCTCTCTCCTTTCATGCTCGCTCGCTCTCTCTCTCTTTCAAATAAACAAATAAAAGCTTTTAAAAGAAAAGAATATATTCATGACTTGTACTATATAGGTGATGATATCTTAAAGAGAGCACAAAAAGCACTAGTCATTAGAAAAAAAAATCAATAGATTGGACTAAAATAAAATTAAGACCCTCTCTCCCCTAAAAAACACAAAGAGTAAAAGGGAAACCACAGAGTGGTAAAAAAGATATTCTGAAAACAGATACTCAGTATAAGATGTGTACCAAGAATACATGAAAAACTCCTTCGAATCAATGAGGAAAGGGCAGACAACTCCTCTTTTAAAAAGGTAAAAAGGCATGAACAAGCACTTCACAAAAGAGGATATCCACATGGTTGGGGGTGGGGTGGGGAGAAACACAATGCATATGAAAACATTTCATCTCATTTGCCACCAGAGAATGAAGATGAAAACCACACTAAGATACCACTACGTATGTCACCAGAATGGCTAAAATGTAAATGACTGACAATACCAAGTGTCGTCAAGTATGCGGAGAAACTGGAACTCTCACACGCTGTTCATGAAGAGAATGAATTGATACAACCACTTTGGAAACTGCTCAGTCATGTCTACTAAAGTGAAGCAAACATACATATACCATATGATCCAGCTCCCCTCCACCCCGCCCAAAGTATATACCCATCAGAAGTGCATTCACCAAAGGATTTGCAAAAGAACAGTCAAAGCAACAGTATTCAGGCCTAAAGCAGGACACAACCCTAACATCCACTGACAGTGGAATAAATAAGTAAATTGTGGTACACTCAGACAACAAAATAAATACCTTTATAGGAACGAATTAACCACCACTATACACAATGTAGATGAATCTCACACACGTAAAATTGAACAACAACAAAAAAAGCCAGACACTAAGTATATATTGAATAATTCCATTTATTCTGAATGATTCAGAAACAGGCAATACTCGTGCACGAAGCTAGTAGGGTATTAAGACCTTTGGCAGGGCCCCATGACCAGGCAGAAGCCCAGCTGGGCTTTTGGAGGGCTGGGAATGCCCTATTTCTTCATCTGGGTGGCAGTCACACTATGTATCCATGCAGCTGCACACTTACACTTTGCACACTTACGCTTTTCTGATCTATGTTCTCTTCAACAGGAAGTTTTAAGCCTGGCTAAGAAGAGGCAAGAGTGAGCAGGTCATAACTGAGGGGTAACAGAGTTGAAAGAGGGGTTCCTAAAGACAGGAAAAAAAAAGGGGGTGCAGGCATGTGAACCAAGCTGCAGCCAAAAAGCTGGCCGTCTCTCGCTGAGGTGGGAGAGACCCTCCCTGCTGTCTGCCCAAGCTGGGACTCTGCGTCCTGCCCACAAGTGCCCAGGCACAGCAGAGGCACAGTAGACTAATGCAAACGACCCCTCTGGATGGTGCTTCAGAGGCTGGCAAACATTGCTTTCGTAGTCATTCCTGAGCACAGCTCAGAGGACTCCAGACCTTGTGTTATTAGGGATTCTGACAACGTGGCCAAATAGCCACATGGCATGACTTCCATCTTCAGAGGAGAAAAGAGACACATGTCATAGGTTCGCAGCTAACCTGCAAAGTCATACAGTCCCTCAAAGACGAGGGACGCCAAGACCCTGAGTCAGGAAGGTCCACAGAAGCCAGGGGACTCCACTGGCCGTACGGTGTCCTGGAAAGTGCATGGCTCTCAAATGGAGCTTCATCTCCAAAAATCTCAGTTTCTATAAAATTGGAAAACGTGCACAGTAGCTTGAAGAGACTACGAAGCCAGCAGGTACTCGGGTGACCACAAGGGCTTGTTCCCTTCCTTCCCCCCCTTCCCTCGGAGAGCAGGTTTTCAGAAAAGACAGATAGCCCTGTCTTGCCAGGAGTCCCCACAAACCAGGGATGCAAAGGTCTCTAGGAGTCCAGACGTACTTTGTTAAGACCATGCAACGTCCTGGCGGGAAACATGCGCGTCTGCAGGACAGCTCCTCTCTCTCCCTTCGAAGTGTTCATTCAGCCCATCCACACGAGCATCTGTGTTTCTACGTGGTTTGGGTGTGTTTGCTTTTCCTAGATGCATGGGCAGGGGGGCAAGTGCGGGGGGTTGTGGACACAACAGCACAAATGTGTGTGTTTGTGTTTCAAGCTGCAGCTGTTTATTTCCCCAGATGAATTTTAAAATCACTCCAGGTTCATCAGCATCTTCTAAGGAAGCCTTCTAAAGAGCAACATGTTCAAAACCCAGAAGCTGTGCTGGGTGGGGTAGGGAGGAGGAGAACCGGGCCAGGGGGCAGGGCACGCAAGGAGCTCCATCTTTAATGGCCTCCCCCCCACCACTTGAGTTCTGCCACCCCCTCGGGAGAAGCATCTGACTCCCCTCCCCGTGTTCACGTGGACCTCAACTTAGTCAAGGTCAACCAAGAGCCCCAGGAGGCTGGAGAGGTACCACCACAGCACCCACGGCACCCACCCAACTTCGCCCTCCAGCCCTGGGTCGGAGGAAGCACGAGGAAGGAACAGCAGGAGGAAGACAGGCTTGTCTGCACAGGCATCTGTTGTTGAGCCTCTCCTAGTCTCGAGAGATTTTAACTTTCCACACCTAATACTCAGCACCCATCTAGAGGGCAGGGGACCATTTATAACGCCTCTGGGAACTAGAGAAAGTTACCAAATGTCCACGGACCTCCATCTGAAAAACGAGACAAGCATATTAAAGACTCTCAAAGGTCCCTTGCAACTCTGATGTTCTGAGTCATCGGGGCTCACCATAAAACAAAAGAGGAAAAACTAAAATGAAATAAACTCTTCCTTTTCAAAAAAAAAAAAAAAAAAAGGGAGCGGGGGGGGGATCATTTGCGCCTCCTCTGCCTTTAACTTGCGCGGACCCTGCCATCCTGGCCGGGCCCCCTTCCCAGACAGGAAGTGGCCCCAGTCCCCTCCTCTGGCGCTCGGTGGCTTCCTCTGCCGAGTATTTAATTAGAACTGGTGATGGCTGTTCGGACAGAGCCAAGGCCAAGAGGGCAGGAAGGCGTCCCCTTGTTCTGGGCTCAGGAGACTATGAGAAAGTCGAACAGCTGTGACAGGTCTCCACGTAGGTCATCCCCCTGCTGGCAGCGTCTGATGGCTTTTTGTGTTCATCTGCTCTGATGTCCTCCTGGGGAGGGCCTTGACTTCAGACGGGTGGGGCCTCTCATGGCAGGGGAACAACAGGCCCTCCCCATCCCGCTCCACTCAGTCTGCATACCGCCCAGCAAGCGAAGGCAGCAAAAGGGACCTGGAGATATTAGCAAACCAAGGCAGGAAGTAACAACGAGCAGATTCAACCTGGAAAAATGTGGCCATTGCATCTGGGGATAAATAATCAGAAACACAAATACTCAGGTGGGAGGGAGATGCCTGGAACAGGAAGCAGCCAGACAGCATTTGGACAGGAGCTTGCAATGTGATCTAGTGACAAAGAAACTGCCGGGGGATTCGCGAGCTGCGTGCACAGAGGTGATACCCCACCAAGAACTAGGAAGGAACAGGGGCGGGGCCCAACAGCTGTTCTTGGCCTCTCTAGAGGCCAGGACCGGGTGGACCAAGGGACTGAGATGGCAGCAAGAGAGGTTCAAGTCAGACTCTAGAAAGAACCTTGTCACTACAAAGCACAGGGATGTATTATCTAAAGTGACAAAGAAGTCTCTGGGCAGTTGTCTGAAGGACACAGACAAGGAAGCCTGCAGGACAAGATGGCCAAGGAAAATGGGACTCTGCAGAAGACGGCAAGCAGGCCTATTTATCGATGCCCAGGAGACAGACATGGAGAAACCCAAACCAGCCGCAAACACTGAAATGCAAGATCTGGGAAAAGTCCTACAACTGGCCTGAGTCTGAGACAAAGTTGGGAAAAGAGGCCCAATCTGCAGATGGCCAGACTCCCTCCTCCTCGGCCCCATAAAGAAGATATTTTCCAATCCTCCCACTGGCTCCATTGCCTGGGACATGGGAGCCTCAAAATGAGGCTCTGGAGACAAATCCCCAGGTACGTGAAACCCAGCGGGGCCAATCAAGTGCATGCCATCTGATCTGCTCCTTCACCAACAGACGGTTGCCCTGGAGGGAGTTAGGTTAGACCCCAAGTAGAACTTCCCTCTTGAGTTTTCCAATACCACACAAGCAAGCGAGAGAGCCCGTTTATGTTCTCTCTTCCTTCTGTAGGTTCCTGGGCCAGAATGTGCTTAGAACTGTATGGTGTAGAGCATTTCCCACCGAAGCATGGTGAGAGAGGTACGGGAGTGCCCTGTGAAAGTGGAGGTTTAGAAAGCCCTGTGAAAGTGGAGGTTTAGAAAGCAGACACCGATTGTTCACTTTGAAAAAGGACTTACTTTGGGAGGGGGGTAGGGACAGGGTGGTGGGGTTATGAACACTGGGGAGGGTATGTGCTAGGGTGAGTGCTGTGAAGTGTGTAAACCTGACGATTCACAGGCCTGTACCCCTGGGGCTAATAATACATTATATGTTTATAAAAAATAAAAAAATTATTAAAAATTAAAAAAAAAAAGAAAAAGCAATTACTTTAACAAGTGACATGAAAACCCTTCAAGCCGGACGAGGATTTTAAAATTCGGTATTCAGTGTAACAGGTGAGACAACTGACAGCTCAAACCAGGGCAAAAAGATTGCAGACCTAGTCACAGGCCCAGGGAGGCAAAGGTCTCTCTGATTCCAGGTGAGTGACCAGTCAGCCTTCTGGTAAGGTATTTGAAAGAGCTCCAGAGACCTCAGAAAGAAGAAAAAGGGGGGGAAAGAAAGCCTTCTAAAGAGGGGCTCATAGGGCATGTGGACGACAGGCTGGTGTCGTGGTCTACCACTGGTCCCTGAAGCCAGGGCACCACTTGGACGGGAGACTGCGTCTCATTTATAGACAGGATGGCCTAGGGGCCAGAAAAAGACAAAAGCGCTTTAGCGATCTCTGGATCTGAGACCAAGGAGCTAGAATAGCAGCCAAAACTGAAGCACTTGTGTCCTTGACCAATACTTAGTGTCCACCACGTGTCAAATATTTCCTCAAAACAATTCAAAGAGATCCTCCGAGAACACTGAAGGGACAGGAGATGTCGCATGACTTGCCCAAGGTTAGAGAGACATCACTCCGCGGCTGAGCCGGGACTCAGACTCAGTCTGGCGTTCCGACTTTGCTTACATCAGAACTTCCTCCTTCAGGAAACCTTCAGGCCCTGTTCCCCTTGGCTCCAGTCATCCCAGCAGGACAGTCAGGATGTGTGCCTTCATACACAGGCAAACAAGGCCTGGGCAGCTGCCAGTTACCCAAACCAGTGAAGGTGAGGGGCGGTGCAGTGAAGCCACAGCCCTTGGGTCCTGGAGGGTATTACACTCGGCGTCTGAGGGAGGAAGAGCCCAGCATGTCTGTCGGATTCAGCTGGGCTTAGGCTAAGATTAATGACTGAATTAGCTTCCATTTCCTGAGCATCCTAACAGCAGGAGGAAATGACCCAGAATGTAGGAGGCCGTGAGCAGATTAACCCCTCCCCCTCACAAGAAGCCCCACGTGGAACAACGCTGCACATTTACAGGGGTCATCCTGCAGGACCCTGAAAAACTGCCTGCTTTCTGTTTCCTTTATTAAACACTGACCCCTCTCACCCCCAGATGTACTGACCATGGCCTCCTCCTTCATCCCAAATCAGCAGAGAGGCCTCTGCACTTAAGGGCATTCCAACCCGAATGTGGCCTGGCCGTTGCGGCATCAGGCTCTAAGGTAAGCGGCTTATGTATGACAGCTGGGGAAAGGAGGAGGGAGGCCTGTGGGGGCCATGGTGCTTGGAAAAAGAAAGAGCCAGTACGGTGTGATTTCCAGAGCCCCGTTCCACCTGCTGGTGTCCAAAAGCCTGAAGCTTTGATCCCCATTAAAGTGCAGCTGGTACAAAGCAAGGTGACACGAAGGGTCTGAAGGAAAGACCTGAGAGTCCATGCAGAGGATGTGGCGTGATGGGAAACCGGACAGGGAGAAGCCACGCAGCAGGAAGGCTCAGACGCTTCAGACCAACACCTCCTGGTCCCCTACACCAGCTCTGCTGCCTGAAGGCAGGGCAGGGCAGGACACACACCTGGGGATCATCCCAGCCCCGATCCCTGATCCCCGGGGAAACTGACCTTCCACCCTGGCTCACCGCCCTCCCTACTGGGGCCCCAGGAAGCTCCGGACCCATGCGCTCTCCAGTTCTTGACGTGTCCCCCTAGGCCACCCCTCCCACCCTCCTGGGCAACCCTGCTGCCTCTTGTCCCTGCCTGCTGGCTCCACGCCCATCAAACCATCTCGGGACCCGTCCTGAGTGGACCGACTCTCACCACAAACACAAATTACAAACCTTGTAATGAAAAGTTATCTGCGGGGTGCAACTGTTCCCCAGCCCGTGGCCTCCCACGCAGATAGGAGAGAAGACAGGTGTGCACCACAGGGAACCAAGAGGTAAGCAGACAATACTGGCAGGTTCAGAGCCTGCCCTTTCCTTTCCTGAACCTGCTTTAACTGCTGAGAGTAAGGTGACATTAACGGTGATAATAAGGCCATCCTTTCCCCACACCAGGCTCAGATGGCAGAAGCATCATCTCTGGAGAGGTGGGACACCAGAGGGCCCGAGAGCTCAGGCTCAGGGTCTGTCTGAATCCCTCCCTGACACCAGCTGATTGACCCTGACCGAGTTAGGTAACCCCAGTGTTCTTATCCGCAAAAGAGCCGTGGTAGGAATAAATACTTCTGAGGCTTGTTATCAGGATTTAATGAGTTACCTGACGCGCTGAGCACAGTAGAGTAATTGTGGTCATTACTAGTAACTTGGAAAGCCGCGGTAACATAGCCACTCAGGGAGGGAAGGGGCCAGATTCCCATGGCAGGAGGGAGAGAACAAGGAAGCCCCGCCCCCGCTGCAACACCGGGACTACTAGGGACTAGAGGAAAGTAAGGTCCCAATGCCAGAGGCCCTTCGGGGCACAGCCATGGGTCATAAGGGCAGCTCCTGATACGGTGTCCACAGCAAATATTGTCTGCATCTTTTTCTGAAGGACTAGGTAATCACATGCCAGAGACTAGCCTTGTATAAACAGAACCACCACTAAGTGCTTCACCACAGGGGTCTTCGGGGCTGTGGGATTTGCCCACCAGTGCAGAGCTAGAGGAAGAGCAAGAAGAAAGGGAAGCAGCTAGAGAGGAAGGAGGTTGGAATGACACAAAAGGATAGCTGACAACCCCCAGGGCTCCACCTCTGCCCTGGTGAAGGCACCGGACTCCCCTTACTGCTGGACCTGCGGGCAGCCTGTAAGGGCTCAGGCCTAGCCCACAGGTCTCCTGACCGCCCAGCTCTCCCCCCTCCAACCTCTCCCCCTCCTCACTCTCCCCCCAGGCCCTATTCCTCCCACCCCTCACCCTGGTGTTGGCTCCCCTCAGCCTTCTCCTCAGGGTGGGTGGCTGCTCTGGTTGGAGAAGGAGGTGAGGGAACCAAGAAGGAGAAGGAAGAACAGGAGAGGGCTCACAAGGAGCAGCGAAGGAACAGGCTCCAGGTGGCTGTGAGACGGGCCATCTCTGGAAAGCCTCCCCTGCCAAGCCTGACTCTTACGGATCTCTCCCGCCCCTCCACGCTACACATACTGTCTCTGCTACATGTCTGAAACAAGTCAACAAACACTGTTGAGTGTTAACTATGTGCCAGACACCACCGTACAAAGAAATAAAGCAGAAAACACAATCCCTGTTCTCCATGTCTTCCGTCTATCCAGGGACCAGTGAAGCTCAGAGGGTGTCCTAACTACTTTTGTGATGTTGCCCAAGTACGGAACAAGGAGCATCAAATAGTAGATACAACAGAGTACCAAATAGCATGATTAGGGGCGCCCAGGGGCCTCAGCCAACTAAGCGTAGGACCCTTGGTTTCAGCTCAGGTCTGGATCTCAGGGTCATGGGATAGAGCCTCAGGCTCTGTGCTCAGCAGGGAGTCTGCTTGGAAATTCTTTCCCTCTGCCCCTCCCCCCAGTCACATGTGCATAAGCATGAGCGCGCTCTCTCTCTCTCAAATAAATAAATATTTTTTTTTAAATAGCATTTTTGAATAGTGAGAAAGTTAGCCCCTTTCCAATTATCCTGCAAAGATAGAGTTTCAATTAGATGCCAATATACCTTTAACCTCTCTGACACTAGCCAAGCCTACTTTCTCAAGGAAGACTGAGCAGGTCCCCCAGCCTAAGATTTTCCACAGCCAGCTGTGTCCAACCATAATTAATAAGGTTTTTATGTTTCTGGTGTGGTTCATTTTTGCAGTATTGTCTACCTGTTGGTCAGTGGTATCAGTCCTCCATGTATAACAATGTAATGTTTCCTTTTAAGATAAATAAAAACTTAAAAAGCGAGCCAACTTAGCAAAAATATTCGACAAGTAACAGCACAGATAGTAAATGGCAATCCTGAAAATCCTACAATGGGTAAGCCATGGTAATCAAAATCACCATCATGGTCTTCAGAAAACTGAAATTGTGAGACTTTCTGACCCAGAAAAGAAGCAGTCAGCACACGTGCCCTCATGTGTCTATCACGTCTCCCAGCTGGACAGTAAACTCCCTGAATGTCTGCCTCCCTTTGGGGGTGTCTAATCCACACAGTGGGCATTTTCATTCACTCAGAACATGGGGAGGAAATTCAACTCAGCTCACAGAGAGGTTAAAAAAAATGATAAATTAAGACAAAGCATGGACAGGTGGGAGAGCTCTTGGTTTTGGCTCAGATCATGATCTAAGGGTCATGTGGTCGAGGAAACCCCACACCACTCCTATAAGGAACTGTGAAAACAAGGACAATTCATTTTCTAACATTTATGAAATATTTTCCCCGGTGGAAGGTGCTGGCTACAGGTCTCAGAAAAGAAAACTGACCCAGCATGCCTGACAGACTTGCACAAAAAGCACACATCAGTGAGTCCTGCTCATTGCCCTCCACATACAAAGCTCTTCCCACTACATTCTGCGGCTGGGCAAGTCCAGGGGACCCGCAGGAAGTAACTCCTACTGATAGCCACTGGTTTTCTAAAATGCTCCACTATCCAAGCTGGGACTCCTGGGCCCTGATCACAGACCATGGCGTGAGCTGGTCTGAACGCATCCCCTTCCAGCCCCACGGTGCGCGGTGAGAACAGTACACAGCAACACACAAGACGCTGTAACCAAGGCTGGGTGGTGTGTGTAGGGAGCCAGCAGCAAACTCATGCAAACTCTTAGGGCCCCGGGGCTTCAGCTCCAAAGCCTTTGGGGTTCCTGCCTCTGCACTTGACGAAACACAACAGAACAGCCTACCCATCAAATTCCACTCCTTATGAATTCCTGTTCCTAAAAAAGGTGCTAAGACACCACAGGCCCTCTCTGCGGCCTGGGAAACCTTGACAATCCAAGGGCCTGTGGATGAGCTAAGTGTAAGTTCCCTGAGCTGGACGAGCTCAGAGAGTAGGGGGAAACACAGCTTGAGCTACAACATTCCCAGCCAGACATACTCCACCCTTCAACGCCTGACGGTGATGGCCGGATTGCTGAGCAGAAACTCAACGAGAGGGTTATAAGAATGCCAGAGGTCACCCAGTGCCCTGGACAGGGGAACTGAACCCAGAGTCTGGCTGCTATCCATGGGGGGCTAGTATGCAGCAGATGATACCCCCAAACTAGCAAGGCTCAACGGATGGTAAACACATTCTAGAAGCCATCAGAATCCACTCAGAGCTTCCTGGAAGCTGTCCCACTGTAGACAGCAATCTCCATGAGTCCTGCTGGGCGATTCACAACACTCTTGCCTTGTGAAGCTGAGCTCCACGTCAAGAGGAATGGAGGGACATGGGCAGGTGGGGTCTCCGCAGTGCCCTGTCCACTTCAGAAGATGGTAACATGGCTAACAACCGTGACCACTCTTCTTCCTTTTGCTTCAAAAGTACTGTCGTTTGTCCTCCTCACAGACATGGCACACGGAACAGGGAAGGCTGGGAACACGTCAGGGCTCTATCACTTCTGTTTGTGGCCTGAAGGAAACAGGAGCACTATCTCCCCTGGAGAAGAGCCATCACCCCACTCAGACTCACCCACCCACTCACCCTCTACTCATCCAGAACGAAGGTCAGCCTTCTTAGCAGAAGGCATCCCCAGGTGCCAGATGTTCACACTGCCAAGCCGGCAGGGGCCTGGAGCCCACTCGGGCTGTCAGAACACCTGTAGCTCATCGTGCTCTTTGCAGAATCCTTTACAGAAGTCCGTCGAATACCAACATGCTTGATCCCAACATTCACACAAAGACAAATTTTAAGTGGAAGAACTCACAGGATAGGAAACAAAAAACCACAGCCAAAAGTAAGTTGCACAATTAAACATGACTGGCCAATTCTAAGTTTTCCCATTCGTGTTCTTGTACTTCTCACGCACTTCCCTTGCCCTCATCGAGTGCTTCCTGGCAGACCAGCCTCCAAAGGTTTAAGGAAAAAAACAATTTGGGGGGAGGGGGCAAAGGAAGAAGGGGTAGAGGGAGAGAGAAAGAGAGAATCTTCAGCAGGCTCTACAGCCAGCACAGAGCCTGACGTGGGGCTCTACCGCACGACCCTGAGATCATGACTGGAGCCAAAACCAACAGTCAGACGCTTAACCAACTGAGCCATCCAGGTGCTCCTAAGAACAATTTAAAATTGAGGAAATTATTGTCATCACTGCAATTTTCCTGCTAAATGAGAGAACAGTATCAAGTTTTCTTTTAGCACAGACAACATCAGTTTAAGTCACGAGAAGCTAGGACTCTCAAGTACACAGTTTGAGAATCCCTGATGATGCCCAAGCTTCTCCTTTTCCAGACACGGAAGTCAAGGTCCAGAAAGAAGCCAGTGGGTGGCACAAGGGGATCTAGAACCCAGGTCACCTGGTGCTTAGCCCAACCCTTTTTCTTCTCAGTGTCCTTCTTTGGTTCGAGTATATCACAGACTGAAGCACACGCTTCCAAATGCAATTAGCCACACGGGCCCCAAGGATCAGGGGCCGCAGCTGATGTCACAAGTGGCTCAGCAGACATGCCCATCAAATTAGGACCCTGCCTCAAGCACTCCTCAGGAACCTTCTCTCAGCCAGCCAGACTCGAGTAACCAGTGGCTGTCCGCATGGGATCTCCCTTCCCCCAGCAGCCAGGCGGGACCACCCCTCACTGCCTGAGGGGTTATGTGCAGGGAGTCATCATCTTTTGGGGGCCTTGGAGCCCTACGACAGTCAGCTAAAATGTATAGACCCCTTCTCAGAATATTTTTAGATATGTAAAATAATTAACAGAATAAGGAAGGAGTAAGTATACAGAAATACAGTTACTAAAACATTTAAATGTAAATTCACAATCTACTCATACACTTGCTTCTCTGTCAAACACATTAAATAGCAAGACCTGGCAGTGTATCTGAAAACTGTCACAATTTCAAAGTAATGACGAGCATCCGTGCTTTTGGAGGTTTGTGCCACCTGATAAGAATCTGCGTGTGCTTCCTATTGGCGACAAACTCACAGGAACTCATAGTATCTAGGTTGTGCCCATATCCTTAGTTGAAATAACCACTAAGTTCTAGTTAAATGTTGGTAAAAATAAAGCACAATTTTCTACCATCCATGTTTATGCACTCTGCCTCTGAATTCTCTTCACAGAACCCCCAAGGTTTAAGGAGCTCCTGATGCTGCCTCACAGCCCCAGGGTCATCAGATATGAGGTATGGAGGAGGCACCCGGATGAGATGACCTGAGGTGACAGGGAGACCCTGTCTCCAGTGAGGAGATGCTTTGAGCTGAAGCAGCCCCAGAACCATCCTCGCCACCTACCAAGCACCAGATATGACTCCTGGTGTCTCCAGACCTCGAAGGCTCCAAGACCCTGCCACATACAAAACCCGCTTGAGCGACACCTTTTACCCTGCCGAGCATCCCCCAGTGGCTCCGTGTGCAGACTGAATCCTGCCCAGAGACCTGATCAGAGTAGGAGACTCAGCCTGCTCACACCTGCCAAGACCCTGCACAATGGCAGGCAGAGAGACGGTGATCCAGCTTCCACGCAGATGCAGGACTGGGAGCTGCCCAGTCTGTCACTCTCCCCGCACCCTCTCTTACTGCACTTTTACATCGACTTTAGGTGACTCTCTGCAGTCAGGTCAGCGTCCCCTAACAAACTACGAGGTCCTTAAAGGCAGGGACCACACCGTAGTCACACATGTCGTCAACTCCCGGGACGTGGCACCTGCAAACCTCAGTCGAGATCTGCTGAATGAGGGCGCCTGGGTGGCTCAGTGGGTTAAGCATCTGCCTTCGTGACTCAGGTCATGACCCAGGAGTCCTGGGACTGAGTCAAACGTCAGGCTGCCTGCTCAGTGGAGAACCTGCTTCTCCGTCTCCCTCCGTCCCTGCCCCTGCTACTTCTGTCTTATTCATTCTCTCCCTTAAACAAATAAATAAAATCTTTAAAAAAAAAAAAAAAAGATCTGCTAAATGAGAGGCAGGAGAGGGTGGCAGAGGCAGAGCCTGGCAGGTCTCCCCCAGAGCTGTTCCCTTGAGTGTCTACAGCTCAAGTCACTGCCCAAGCCACCTCTGGCCCACAAAGACCTTAAACTTACCAGTTCACGAAGGGAGAAGGGCCTTCCTTCTCCGTGTCTCTCTCTGAGCCCAAAACGTCTAGCGCTGCCCTGAAGGGGAAGGACTAGCCGCACAGAGACCAACTGTCCCCTGACCCTCTCTTCACCAAACGCCAAGAGTGATGACAACCCCCCTGGAAAGCACAAGTGATATTCAAAATATTTAAGAGCCAGCGAGAACAGGCCCTAGCCACCGATCCCGGCACGGCTGGACCAGGAGCGCCCATCAGACCTCAGCCAAGCCACAAGTTTGGAACTCAGCTATCGGGACGACAGACCCAACAGATGGAAGCTCGCCCTCCTGACTTGTTTGTGGCACACACTCTCCATCTCCAAGATTTCATTTATTTAAGGCATTAACTAGCAACATGAGATCATACAAGCCACATCCTCGCAACCTTAGGCCCTGCTCTGATGGAACTGAAAGGAATGATCCAGAGTCCTCCCGGCTCTAATCTCCCATGGTCACATTTTCTCATACCTCACCAGTTGTACCTGGTAACAGAAAACCAGCAGGACACACCGCCAGCTCCCATAGGGCCCGGGCAGGCGGCCCTCAGCTAGGCCAGGCACAGATCCTTGCCCTCTGTTCTGTAGCATGGGACTGGCAAGTCAGAGCCTGGACACTCCTCCCAGCCCCTTCTGAGGAATCCTAGTGAGCTCTGGAAGCCCTGGACCATAAGGACCGACCCCAGGCGTGAAGGAACTGAGAGGGAGCCATACCCCAGCATCAGCAAACTCCACCTGCCTTCCACCCAACCTCTTTCACACCCCGGACACTGCTCATCTCCGGGTGGCAGACTGTGCAGACAAAACGCCACCCCTGGAAAGTCGTTTTAAGAGAACAGGGGGAGAAGTTGCAAGGCCCGGCCCGGCTCCTCACCGGCTTGGCAAGGCGTTTTCGGTTTCCTATGACAAGAGGACAAGAGCTGCTCTAACCACCTCAGCGGGAATGCCATTAGGATCAAGTGAGGATACTGAGTATTGTTTAAAATCCTTGGAAAAGGAACTAGGTACCCTGTTAGGGGGCACGTGACTTTCTCCCTTCTCCCGGTAGCCCCCCTCCACCAGGCTGTGCTGAGGAGGCCTCCCCTGGGAGAGAAGATCCAGCCAGCCCTGCAGAGGCTCTGCTCTACTCAGCTGTGCAGTCCCAGGGGCAGGGGTTGCTGGGGCTGTCTTTGTTGTGTCCCCTGAAGGTCCCTTGAGGGCAGGAAAGAAAGGCAGGTGAGAAGCCAAAGGCTGTCGCATGGAGCTTCAGGGTGGGGCACGTTGGACAGGAACAAAGTCAAAGCCAGGGGGAAATCAGCACGTTTTCCTCAGTCATTAGCAAAATCAAGTCGCCATAGTGCATGTGCTCCCCACACTCATGAGCACCGTGGCCCACAGCAAGACACGGCATGGACTGGGCCATCCTAGGATCCACATTTGCATTTTCCCTGCGTTTGCTGGAGCCTCTCCTAAGAATTCTGGGCAAGGAGGGATAGGAGAGCACTATCAGGGGCTTGGAAGTCATCCCTGGTATGACAACAACCCCAGAAAGAGTTCAAATCCCAGCTGGGTCCATCACTCCGTAGATGTCCCCATGTTGGAAACGCTAGCCTTTCTCCCCTCCTTGAAGAGATGGGGAGAACAGCCACCTGGCAGGGGATTCGAGAAGACTATCGGAGGGAGCACAGGTCCACACAGAAGGCACTCAGGAAGTTGGTTTCCTCCCCAATAACCATGGGTTAATGACAGAGAGCATTGCCCAAAGTCACCCCAGCTCATGCACATGCCAAGGAGGACACAGGGTCCTATCAGCTGCTTAATCAGATGTATAAAGACCTTTCTGAAAAGGAAGTGGGAACAGGAGGTGATGACAAGGGTCAAGAAACAGTGGTCTCTGTTTTTAAGAAAGCGAGAAGACATTCTGATTTCTTGGCCCACATTTTTTTCCCCCAAATGAGCCCCCGTGGGAGATCATGATATCCTAGACCTCAGATGTCCCCTAGCCTACTTCTCTGGCTCAGAACAGTAATTTGGGTTGAGACACCAGACATCCAGGGCTAGAGGGTGAAAGGTCAGGTGTCAGGGCCATTCTGACACTTATGGGGGGCGGGGGGTGGGGGGCACTCTCCTCTCTGCAGAGAGGTAAGGGATGTAGTGAGTCCTGAGCTCCCACCTGATACCAAGTCAGAGAGGAGAGCTCTGCCCCTGAATAAAGCTGTGGACCCCTGTTGCCTTCCACACCTGCCTCTGCCCAAAGCTGCCCTGGACATGCCGGAGATGCCAGATCATGCTGAAAAAAGGCACCTTCTGCTCTCGGTCCTCTGGTGCCCTAACCCCAAGAGAGCTAGTCTAGAGCAAGGGGGCCCTTGGCCTCCCCGTCAATGCCCTCTCCTCCATTCCCAGTTTGGAAGGTCCAGCTGCCCACACAGATGAAGCTGTGGGCCATGTCTGCCAGAATTTCAGGGCCTACAGGACGGGAGAAGGCCTTTACACCCCAAGTCCACACACGCTCCCAGGGCCAGCACGTGCACTGCACTGCGCCTGGCTCTGGGATCCCCTTGGTGGCCCTCGTTCATCTGAGTCTGTGCCTCTGTCCCTCCAGCTGTCTGGGTCAGGGCAGGGCGCTTGAGAGCAGGTGGGAGGAGGCATGTCACAGAAGGCCTTGCTCAGCCCACCCCTCCACAACCCCACCTGGAGCCCTGAGGTGGGCAAGCCCCTCAGATGCTCACATTCACCGGCCACTCGGCCGCAATGCCCTTCTCCAGACAGGTCGCCCTCATGTACCAAGTGACAGTGAGGGGACCCGTGTCTCTGCCTCCCATGGGCACTTCCAGTGATGCCTTTACATGAAATTCTAATCAAATGGCTACACGTAAGAACACAAACATGGGAACCGTCATGTAGTCATCTGATAAATACTAAACAGCCTTTAAAATATGATCACGGACAAGTCAATACACAGAACTACACCCACTGAACAAAACAGTGAAACACCAAAGGGAAGGTACGCGCCCATCGCCGTCCTGCATCAGGCACACTCAGATAGCAACCAGGGTCGGAAACGACTCCTGTGATATTCAGTCAGTTAGGATTTGATTGATGCAAAGTCCTTTTGATCTACAAGGCTAAATGAATAATTTTTAATGGGTCTCTGATAGAAACCCATTTCCTCTCCATTTATCTGAAAATCAAATTGAAACCAGAGCCTAAAAGACAGTGTAGCCCAGCAGGGCAGGGAGGGCCAAGCAGGTGGGGCCAACCACACCTGTCCCCCAGGCTGCCCCCCCCAGGTGCTGCTGAGCCACAGCCCCGCTCCCGTGAGGTGCCAGCAGCAGCCTGCTGCTCAAGGCAGAGACCGAGCATCCTGACAGCGAGAAGAGCTGTGCTGGCCCCAAAAGGTCCCCAAAGAGCTGCTCAGGCCCTCAGAGGCTCCAGCTGACCAATCTCCAGCCAGTGTTTAGCACTGGCAGGGTGGCATGGGGGCGGGGGTTGGGCAGGGGCTGGGCAGGGGGAGAGTCGGAGACAATCCAGGACTGCTGGCCTGGAAGGAGGGGACAATTCCTACTCCATCTTGTTGGGGTGGCACACAGTTGGAGGCAATGTGGGTGCCCATTATCCTTAGGGAAGAAACACGAGGACCGAGGATCGCAGTGGCTACAAAGCCCTCATCCATTAGGAAAGATGGGTTAGAGGCACATGCAGAACACGAGTGGTCTCACAATACAGGGCTAAGAGGAAAAGCCAAAAACGGAGTGAGCTGTAAAACGGAGTGCCTCCTAGCTACACTAAAAATGTGCCCAGTTTTGAGAAACTGTCCTAGCCCAGGGAGCCTAAGGAGGCAAGGAAACTGGACGCCATGTGGGGTCTAGGATGGGATCCTGGAACAGAAGAAGGATGGTAGGTAAAAACTCAATCTGAATAAAGCAGAGATTTTAGTGAAGGATTATGTATCAATATTTGCTCATTAATTGTGACAAAAGCACCATATTAACACAGAGGTTGATAGCAGAGGAAACTGGGTATGGAGTCTGCGGGAACCCTCTGTGCAATTTTTCTATACGTCTGAAACTGCTTTAAACAATAAAGTCTGTTTTTCAAATGAAAAACTCGCATAAAGCAAAAACACCACCATACATTCCCCAGAAACACACCGCACTGGTATGACTGCTTGTGGGGAGAGCCAGGCAGGTATCTGTGTAGGTGACAAGAAGGTCCTCCCACAGACCAGTGATGATGACGCGTCCTGAACGAAAAGTGCCATTAACTTAGCACTTTGCATCAGAGGTCCCAAAACTAACAATAATTAATTTTTAAAATGGAGGGGGGTAACACTACAGGAATGTAGGTCACAAAGGCTGCATGAGTGGTGGGGGCTCTGGTGACAGAAGGGGGCTCCGAGGAGCTGAGTCACCTGCCCTTGAAGGAGAAGAGTTAAGTAGGCTATGAAGGCGGGCAAAGGGGTCGGGGAGGCTGGGAGGGAGGTGCTTTTGGCTGGTTGCAGACCGGGGACAACCATCTAGGACCCGCTCCATGCCCCCATCGAACACTGGGCAAGAGCTATTTCAGGGCCCTCCTAATTCCCAGCCAGAGCTGGGAAAACCCAAGAGCAACAACAATGGAACCTGCTGGTGGGCAGCAAAGCTGGGCAGTGACATGGTAGCAGTAGTAAGAGTTGCCAGGACAGGAGGGCGTGGGTGGTTCAGTGGGTTAAGCCTCTGCCTTCAGGGTCTTGAGATCAAGCCCTGTTGGGCTCTCTGCTCAGTGGGGAGCCTGTTTCTTCCTCCCGCTCTGCCTGCCACTCCCCTTGCCTGTGCGCTCTCTCTCTCTCTGTCAAATGAATTAAAATCTTTAACTGGAGGGCAGGGAAATGGATGGGGGGAGTTGCCAGGACAGTTCCATTTGCAATCAAATGCTCTACCACTGAGCTATACCCCCTGCACCATTCCATTTGAATTTTGGATCAGCAACAAATAATTTTTTAAGTATCTAAGCAGGTCCCAGATGTTTCATGGAACATACTTCGGCTGAATCGCTATTTGCTGTTGATCTGAAATGCAAATGTAACTAGGCATCTTGAATCTGCTAAATCTGGCAACTCTAAATAATAATAATAATAATAATAGCAGTGACATGCACTGTTACTGTTCTAAGTACTTAATTCACTTGTCTTGTTTTCATCTTCAAACAACCCAGTGAAGAATGTACGGCTCTCCCCTTTACACAGACATGGAAACTTTGACTCCCAAGGAGCAAGTCATTCACCCAAGGTCGTGAGGCTAGTGGATGCCAGATCTGGGATGTGAGCATCTGTCTCTGGACTCCAGAGACCACCTTCCTGAGGACGATGCTGTTTCCCAACTGAACAGCTGAACGAGGCCCAGGGCCTCGACTCCCTGACACCCAGAGACAGGTGTGGGACTGAGCCTCCCACGATAACAGTGCCAAGAGCTTCTTGTTTGATCCTCAAAACAAACTACTACCTTGAGAAACCTTCCCACCAGACTCTAGTTCAAGGCACCAAGTGAGCTCTGGGTTCCAAAAAGTGAAAATCAAGGAGGCAAGGGATTCCCCAGTCTGTCTTCAAAGAGCAGTGTCCTTACATTGGTGGAAAGAATGATAGAAGCAGCTCCTAGTCTAAGGGTCTGGATAAGCAGCCCAGGCCAGTAGGACGAGGGTCTGAGCCAAGCCACGTGCCATATTTCTCAGGGTCAGAGAAATGAATGAATGTCCACTGGGGGCCCCTTCCAGTTTGGGAATGGTATTAACTTGACTCTTACAAAAGAGGTGAGAATGGCATCACATCCCTCAGCATGACTCTACTTAAAATAATCCTAATGAGCATTTATTGAGCGCCTACTATGTAGTACACATTGCGTGAGATGTTTTCATTGCCCCATCCATGGATGGGACCTGCGTGAAACTATAGCTCAGCAGGACACTGAACTGTTTTGCAGATGAGGAATGTGAGATTCAGGTTGGTAACTTATTTATTCAACTAACACTAGCTAAGCACTTACTACACTGCATTATTCTTCAGACTCTGTCCTAGGGGCTGGGGATACAGAAGTGAAGCAAACAAGACCCCTGCCTTCATGAAGCTGGTTGGGGCACAGATTTTAAAAAAAAAATCTAGGGGCACCTGGGTGGCTCAGTGGGTTAAGCCTCTGCCTTTGGCCCAGGTCATGATCCCAGGGTCCTGGGATCAAGCCCCGCATCAGGCTCTCTGCTCAGCAGGGAGCCTGCTTTCTCCTCTCTCTCTGCCTGCCTCTCTGCCTACTTCTGCCTACTTGTGATCTCTATCCATCAAATAAATAAATAATCTTTAAAAAAAAAAAAATCTATCTCGTTGTTCCAGGTAGCAATGCTAAGTGTGATGAAGGAAAGTAAAGCATGGCCAAGGATTAGAGTGATGGGTACTTTAACTAGGATGGTCAGGAAGATGTCTGCAAAGAGACGACATTTAGGCAGAGGTCTGAAGTGAGGGGCTAAGCAGGCACAGGTCTGGGAAAGGGTGCCGACGGCAGAGGAGACAACCAGTGCAAAGGCCCTGAGGTAAGGGTGACCAACACACAACCAAGAGAAGGCCAATGGGCCGGAGCAGGTGCAGGAGGGTAGGAAGGGTAGAAGATGAGTATGGAGGGGATGGTTAGGGCAGGTCATCTTTAAAGGATCACGTGATATGAAGAAATGGATCGATGGATGAATGAATGGATGGAAGAATGGATGGACAGATATGGATATGTAGATAAATGGATTTTCATGAAATCCCTTAAGCTGCTACTGACCAGAGGTCAGAACATATATCACTCACAAGTTGATAAAACATGTACAAAGTTCAGTTTCCAATGAATCCCCTCCCTCAGAGAGCCCCAGGCAAGCACATTCCTTAGTGACGTATATCCCCTAAAGAGGAAGGTGATCCAAAGTTCGACATGCAATCTGGGTCTTCACCTCAAAGAAACCTTTGAGGAAGAACACAGGATGGGGTCTTTGAGCACCAGGAAGAAATGTCTTGCCTCCCATCTCCAAGGAGGCCAACACCCACAGAACAGACAGGCAGCTCCCTACCACCACTACCCAGGATCCCCCAGGCAGGGGCACTAGCTACACCAAGGCTCTTCCTCAAGTCTTTGAACAAGAAAATCTGGTTTGCCCACCAGATAAAAAAACAAAATACCACCTGCCAGAACAAGGCCAATGTTCCCTGCAGTGACCCAATCACCACCAGGAGGCCATTCCTGCAAGGCCATCCCACCTCACGGCCCTTTGCCCCCTGCCCAACCTCACCTCCAAGTCCTTCTCGAGCTCCAGTCCGGCCTCCATCAGGTTATGCTCAAACTCCTCCCGCTGCTCCTTCTTCTCCTCCTCCAGGGCATCGAGGGGCCCCAGCTCAATGTCACCGTGGCCCCCAGGATGAGGCTCCTTGCCTGTCTCCCCATTAGAGACAATCGCCAGTGACTGGCCAGGGGAGCCCTGGCCGGGGTGCACCCCACGCTTGCGGTAATGGTAGGCTAGCACATAGTCGACCTTCCTCTGGTTGTCATAAAAGTGCATGCGGCTCCGGCGGGCCTCCGAGGACACTGGCTCGTTGGTGTCCAGGTAGTTGTTGATGACCTGGCCAGAGAGAACAGGAAGGGACAGTGAGGGCCGGTGAGGAAAAGGGAGTGATGGAGAGGGCTAACCTCATGCTCTAGGCCCAGGGAGGGGGACCAGGAAGCCCCGCAGGCCCCGAGGCCCTGACGCCCCCAGTGGAAGGACAGAGTGGCGTAGGTTCTTCTGCTACACCCAGCCCACACAGCCCCCCGCACCTGTCCACAGCCTGGTCACCCGCACCCTCCAACCCACTCTGGCCACCACGCACACACGTTCGCTTGCGTGCACGGTCTGAACGTGCAGCGGCAAAGCCCTGCACACCAGAGCCACACGGTGCTCCTGCACATGCAACAGAGCAAATACACACGGTACCCCACACACATGCGTGTGTGCACACACACACAGCACCCCAAGGCACTCGGATACACACACCCGCACATACTCAGCTCCTTGCAGATCTGCTGGCTGGCCCGCAAACACACGCTTCCTGACACACCCAGACTACTCACGGGCAAGTGCTCTGGATCCATCGGAACAAAGGCCAACCTGTTGTCACCAGGCCCACCCCAGCCCCACCCCCCAGGGATTCACTCGACACTGTGCCCCTCGCAGCCCCACATCCTCCTGCTCTGCAGCGACCAGTCGGGACCCTGCCAGAGACCGTGGCAGGGGGACCGGCTTCTGCTCTCCGCCAGCCCGGAGGTGGGAGGTTGAGAGAAGAGGAGGGGAAAGACCAAGGCGGGGCAGGAGAGGGACCTGCCTCCCTCCCTTTGGGGGTTTCCCTGTTTGTTCATGGTTTGCTACCATCTGCCTCTGCAGCCACCTGAGAGGCCACCTGGGCAACCAGATGAAGTGCCAGGCACAGGGGAGAGCCTCCGAGCAGCCGCAGCAGAGCTCTGCTTCCTCAGACCTGGCAGGGGAGTCGGGAAGTCTGCAGACCAACAGGGGGGCCCACGTGGCCTCTCACGCCTCCCCTTCCCTCTCCTCTGCCCACAGACTTAGCGTGGACTTGGAGAGAGAAGAGAGGAAAAGGCCCTCACAAAAACCCTCGGCCTCTTTCTCTCTCTCTCTGTCTCTTTCTCTTTCACACAGACTCACACACAAACACACACACCTGCCCCCAGGCAGAGGGGCCCCGGGTCAAGAGGCTACTTTGGGGTGCCCAACAGGGTCAGCCTTTACTCCACCCAGCACTCACCGAGCCGCTGCAGGAGCTCCCTCCGCCGGAGGCCAGGCCAGATTCTCCGGCAGAACTGCCCTGCTGGCCAGAACGGCCTGTGGGGGCTTGGGGACCCGGCACCTTGTGGTACTGCTGTCCATGTTTGGGGCCCTGGTCCCCTCTGGCCACTGCCCGAGGGCTCAGCCGGCGTGGGGAGCCAGGGAGCAGGGGGATATCTGTGAGAGGGAAAGACAAAAGAGGCAAAGCAGCTTCAGGTGACAGGAAACCCAGGACACGGAGAAACTGAGGCACTGAGGGAGGGAAACCGGGATATCTCTAAGAAAAAGGCCACACCTCCTCACGGTCTTGTTTAGGCAGAGTCACACTGGCCACAGGGTGGGGAGAGTGTAGAAGGAAGCAGTAGGATGCAGAAGAGGCTCTCACGCACTACACACACACATACAGGTGCGCGTGTGTGCACGCGCGCACACACACACACACAGGAGAGCCAGCAGCAGAAGCTCCTTCAGGTGACAGCTGTCACAATCTTCTAATTCCCAGACAAGAGGGGACAGTGTATCAGGTGAGCCAGGGTGAGTGGGAGCACTCCCTAGAGAGACACTGGAACTAATGCCAAAGGCTGGAGTTGTAGGGTCTCTCCCAGGGCACCCTGGCCAGCCCTCACACCCCTTGATGAGAGAGCAAAGACAGACACACCACCCGTGGGTCCCCTGAGGGCAGAGGCCTGCTCTGACAAAAGCGCTGTCTCCAATGCCCTTGAGGGGTTCCCACGCACCTGCTGCCTCCACCAGGGCCTCAGAGCTCCATAGCCCCTTCCCAGCCCTCCCTGGAGCAGCCCCCTAGCAACCCACAGCGGGCGCCAGCACTACTTCAGAGACCTCCCGGCTTCATCCCCGCAGGGAAAGGACGCGGGCCGGTGACAAAATTGCAGAATGTCAGAACTGGAGGGCACCGAAGCACTAAACACCCCAGACAGGGCCCACAAGCTGCCAGGACCTCGAAGCTGACCAGACCCAATCTGTACCCCCCTCTGAGAAATACTCTTTCCAGCCAAGCTGCATAGCGCAGGTCGCCGGGGCTTCCCCCTCAGCTCTGCCACTTGCTCAGACCTCTCTGAGCCTGTTCCTCCCGCCTGTAGCATGAGAATCCCAAACTGGCGGACTGCAGTGAGAAACCGAAGGACAGATACATATGCAAGACCCCCAGGGCAGTCATTAGCACACAGGTGTGCAATGAAAGGTGGTTGTCATAATTGTTCTCATTTTCATTCTGAGCCGCGTACGAGAAGAAATCACACCACGGACATCCAGCTCAGCCCCTAGCACCTGCTCTAAGGAGGAATGAGCAAAAAGCAGCTTGGAAGAGCCCTTTAGACACCCAGCTCTCTGCTGGACAGTTCAGGGACCCTAGAACTTTCGGTCCCTGTCCTGGAAAATCTGATCATCTCTTCACGAAGACAGAGCTGGCAGGCAGGAAGAATGCAGAGCAGAGCTCTCATAATTTACTTCTACACTGTGGGCTCCAGTGTACAGTTCTACACTGTGGGAGACCAGCGAGGCTGGAAGGCTTCCAGAGGGACTGAGCCCAAGTCTGGTCTTGAAGGGTGGATGGGTTCGGAAAGGCAGGGGTGAGAACACAGAAGGGCAACAGTGGGTGTGCGTGCTGGTGGTGGGATGGAGGACCTGGGGCTCAGGACGGCAAGGAAGGGCTTCCTTCCTCAGTCCCTCATCTTGCCTTATCCCTCTCCCCTTGTGCCTTTCACATGCCTGCCTACCACCTGGCCCAGGGCAGAACTGTCCCCAGGGAAGGCTTGAAAACCTCCAGATGCACATCGAAAGAGACCAAGACCACCCCAATGTACACCTGTGCTCAGGCAGGACAAAGGTAAGGCTCACTCAAGCACGCTGGTCGGCTATATTCCCATTCACAGCTGTAGCTCAGATTCAGGGTCAGTCCCAGCGTTAGTCAAACCACTATCCAGGAAGCACAAGCCCATGAAGATACAACCTGGGGTTTGAGGCTGGCCTCCAGGGCTCCACCAGCCATCCAGTAGCTCCCTCTGCTTGCCTCTGATGCACGGACCACAGCTGCCTGAGGCCCTGCCTTCATGCCCACCTTCTCCCCCCGCCCCCCCTGCACCCAACAATGAGAACACAGCACATGGCTGAGTCGTTCCACCTCCAGAAAGACACACCAGGCAGTAATGACACAGAGGTGGAGACACTCAAGTCGGCTGGCCTCACCATGAAATGGGGGGGGGGGGGGGGAGTGAAGCCTGGGCATCAGGACAAATGGGACAAGAGAGCCCACTCCACAGGACTCCTCCAAGAAGCTGAAAAAGGGGGAACTTGAGTTTGATCAGACGGAAAGGCCTACATACACAGCCTATGGAACATGTCACAAAGTTGAAAATAATCTTTCCTTCATTGACCATTTACTTGGCTCTTGGTCGAGGCTGCGTTGCCCAACAGAACCCTGGGTATGCAGGATGCAGCTGCCTCCCTGGGCTCTGAGTGCCATGGGGGGTGGGGAAGGTGCATGGCTTCCCCACCTCTGGATCAGCTGGACAGATTTTCACAAGGCTTGGACCTGGGACATCTTCTCTACACTCTCACCCTATGCCTGGATACTCTCATGCACTCCTACGGCCTTAATGATCAGCTGTGCTCATGACCCCCAGCATTTTGTCTTTAACCCTTATTTTCTTCCAAACGCCCTGGATCCAAACACCCTCCCGCCTACTGGCCTCTCCACCTGGATGCTTTGGCGCCCCCTTCAGAACCTACAGGTCCAAAACCAAACCTGCATTCTGCTCCGCATGAGGGCTCTGCTCCAGCATTCCCTGTCGCTCTGACGGCCACCACCACACCTGTCCACACTCCAGCCTGGACAGCCTTCCCCGTGCCTGACAGCCACTGTCACCCATCCTAGGAACTCTGCCCTGAAACAGCTCCCAAAGCCATCTGTTTTCCACCACCTCCATGACTACCACCCTAGTCCAAACTACCATGCTCATTCGGCAGGGTCACTCCAACAGCACCCCCTGCTTCCACCCTCACCCGCCTCCACTGTTCCCCAAAAGACGGTTGGCCTGGCTACAACACCCACATGCGTGGAGACTTCTGGTGCTTCCCCCCACCTCCCAAGCTGTGAAACCCTGCATTACCCGGCCTGCTCCCCGGGTCCGCTGTGTCTCTGAGTCCCAGCCCTGCTGCTCTGTAGACAGTGTCTGGAACACACCACACGCTCTCCCAGCCCAGGGCCTGACCCATGTTCCTCCCTCAGGCTAGGACGTGCTTCTTTGTCTAGCTGTGGGCCACCTGCTCTTTGGGTCACAAGGGACCCAGAAAATCTAAAGTAACACATGGCTGTTTCAAAAAGCTACTGCTCAAGGTCTAAGACGGAAATATTCAGACACTACAGGCAAAGCTAATTTGCTTCTTCTGCAGACAAGACTTGCGGTTCCCCAAGCTGAGGTGGTGCTGGGAGAGCTCGGGGGACACACTGACACAGGTCTAGCTGGCAGAAGGCCTCCGAGCTTTATCTCATGGACTCCACTGGTCAGGAGGGTACCACAAAGAGTGGGGCATTTATTGTCTGGGGTCACTGAATAAGGGTAACCTACTGATGGCAGCCACTGACTGTCCAGTCAAAGGAATCCCTCTCCTCCAAGCTTTTGCCCCGATCTGACCACTCCAACCAACTCCCCCAAATGGGACTAGCCCATCCTTCAGCCATCCAAACCCTCACAAGCCTCCTAGAGCATGAGGGTGGGGGAAGGGAAGGCCCTCCTCACCTAGTCAAGTGTAACTGGATGAAAATGACCAGAGGCCTCCCGGAGCCTAAACATAGACAGAGGCAGCCCCAGCCTGGCAGCAGCTGCCCACCTCCCCCCTACCCCGATCCATTCTCCCCTCCACCTTCAGGGGGACCTTTCCAAGTCACAGGGCCCCACTCTCCTACTGGAAGCCCTTTGATGGCTCCCTACTGCCAGAGCAGAAAGTCTTTACCATGGGCTGAGAGACGCCACATGTATTCTCCAGCCTTGTTGTCGTCCTCCTTCCCACTCCCTTCTTTCCGAATATTCTTATTTGCTCTATTGGCTAAGACGATGAAGCACAGGGAAACCACAAGGCATATGATGGGGGGGGTGCTGCACTTTTGGGGGAGGGCAGTGTTCTGGTCTTAGCTTGCTCTTTGGAGAACCTGCCACCCGAGTGGTTCAAGACTGCAGCTGACACTCTTTTCCAGGCCAGGTATAAGAAATTCAATAAATGTCAGCCTGTGATCTGGGACTACATGGGTGTCTCACAGTGGAGTGGGATCTACAGACAACTGAGAAGTGCTGGGGCGACAACCACATTGCTCCCCAGCACTCCTCGCAGGCCTCGCCGTCAGCACCCTGCCACATGGCAGGCCCCACGCTGAGCCAGGGGGACCCTCGGCGCCACGTCTTAGCACTGCCACAATTTCAGAAAAATAATGTGATTTCTTTGACATCAGTTTCTACTTCCACAGTTGAGAGGAGGGTGTCATTATCCTATCATTTCTCCACAGGGGGTGGGTGAGATAGAGCAAGAGGAAAAATGACAACTCCTGGGAAGCCCACGAGCTACAGAAAATGTGAGGGATTGTTACAAAATCTTACCCCAGGGCCTCAGGGCCTGCCCCTTCCCATGCTTCTGCCCACCCTCGCTTCTCTGTTTCATACCAGTCACTTGGCCTTAAACCCCAAAATTGCCCTTCTCTGCCACCCGCCCGCCTGCTCCTATTCACCTACCCCTGGAAGCGCTCCTAGAGGAGGCAGGAGAAGCACCAGCTCTCTATCCTCCAGTACCAGGATTTCGTTTGTCATCTGGCACCATTGCACAATTTCTTAGCCTTTAGAACCACAATTTCAGGGGTGAACTCTGTCCCTTCTGGACGGATCCCACCTCCACTGCTCAGGAGGGCTGCAGGTGCCTTAGGCTACATCACAGAGGCAGACAAAGGAGCAGGATCAGAGATCCAGAGGGAAAGGAACAGAGACAAAAGGCAGGGAGAGCCCCCTCTAAACGAAAAAGCAGGTAGAGCTTGTTTTCAGGGTCCTCCTGTGGCCTGCCCTTTCACACCATCCCTTCCCCCAGCCCAGCCAAAGCCCCTCCCCAGCTGGAGTCTCCATTCTGAGCAGTGCTTTCCCATCCACCATCAGGGGCTTCCGATGCCCATTCCCCCATTGAGCTGTTGCTGTCTCGGCTTACAAGCTAACAGACTCCAGAGTACCCAGAGCTAGCATCCTGAGACAACAGAAGGGAAAGAATTCAGGAAACTCTAAAGCACTCTGGAGATGTCCCAAGCCCTGCATGTGTGCAGGGGGCAGGGCTCTGGTCTCACCTCGAGGAATACCCTCCAATGGTAGGCACTGGGCACCATGCTGGGTGGGGGCACAGATGCTGCAGGGGTTCTTTCCGGACCCTTCGAACCATGCCCCCGCCCTCAAACAGTTTGGTGAGACTCTTTGGGGTCACAGCAAAGGATCGGAGTGGGGTGGGGCTTCTGAGGAGGGGAAACAGCCAGGCATGGGCTGTGGAGAGCGAGGGGGGTAAGGTGAGCTCAGGCGGTAGGGGATGGCTGGAGAACGGGAGCAAAGGGATCAGGAAGCACAGCCAAGAGCAAGGCGGCAGAAGGCTGAACAGACTGGGAGCGGGAAGTGGGTTCCCCAGGCAAGTAGGAGGGGGAGGTGAGTCATCGGGGCTCTCGGAGGTTTCCAGAGCCTCCAAGAAAAACAGCAGTAGGTGTTGTCCTGTGGGAGCCTGACTTCCAGGCAGCAGCGCTCTTCCTCGAAGCTTCCCTCATGGCATCATTACTGCCTCGTTACGAAGCACGGGCAGGGCAAGTGTGAAGGGAAGAACAGGGCCGCCTCTCTCCCCACCTTCAAGGCCACTGCTTCAGGTAAAGCCAGACAGGCCAGGGCTACCCTGAGCGGAGACAGCACGTCCACACTCTCCCAGGTCGAGAACAAGACTCCAGGTGGGGCTCACAGAGACCTGGGCACGTGCAGACTTTTGTGGATGTTCATGTGGCCCCTCCCCAAGCATCCTGGGATGGACGGATGGCAGTTCAGGTAGGGTCAGCACTTGTGCAGAGGTCTTACCCTGCTTTCCTGAATGAACTTGATAGTCAAAATTGGAGGTGCCAAGCTTAAAATTTGGACCCAATGGCCCTGCTGATCACCCTACACCCTGCCCCACGGCGTCTGAACAGCACTTTCCTAGACTCTGCATGAGGTCTGAGCAACAGAAGGACGGTCTTCCAGTTCCCTCCACACAAAAAAGGAGCGTTTGCAGATCTGCCTCTTGGGCTCTGCCTCTCAGACTCAAAAACAGCCCTCTGTCCACCGATGCTCAAATATCCTCTTCCTAAGGATGACACGGTGACAGTGTGCATCCTTACCTTGAACCTGGGTAAGGAAGAGCTAATTGGCCTCCCTGCCACTAGCTTGCTCCCCTCTGATCCTCGGGTCACAATCTGACCAACTTACTCCCATTCAATCTACTCTTCTTAGATGAAGACCAAATTGTCTGATATGCACACAGGACCTCTCACCATCTGGGCCCTGCCCACCTGTCTGAATACTCCTTCATCTAACACCCATCCACAGCCCGCTTACCCTTCCCGGCAGCACCCCCCCCACCACCACCACCACCACATGCCATCCCACCATGCTCCAACCTGGATTGGCTCTCCTTGCAGGGTGGGGGAGTGAACGCCTATGTCCCTATTCATTTTAGAACCATTTCACTTCCTGGGCTCTGTATAATACAATGGAAATATAAGGCTTGCCCTAGGTGCTCCTAAGGAAGGCAGATTAATAAGGAAAATAGACTAATAAGGAGATCATTTCAGGAACAAGAGAAAAGCTAAAGCTGGAGTATGAACAAGAACCCGTAGAAGCAGAAGCCCACAGCTCTGCTTAGAGCTAGCAAGAAAGGCCTCCCAGGGTACACGACTTTTGAGAAGCATCTAGAAAAGAGAAGTGGGCATATTCCAAAGGGCACGGGAGGTAAAGGGATTGCAGGGAGAAACGCAATCATTTGCATGTCCTTTGCAATCAGCTGCTGGGCTTGGCTGTTTCAGATCATCAACCTTCTGAGAGCAAGGCTTGCCTCCTCCTCCTCATGTTCCTTTCTACCCACATAGTCCCAGCAGGTGGCCAGCTATGTGATGGGATTGGAGGGGTTGAGAAAGGACCCTTCTGGTTTATAATACACACCTTTTAAAATGGCCTACAAGGCCCCTTACTCTCTTTTCTGTCAACCTGCTGGTATCAATGATCTCCTGCTGGCTACTCCCCCCTCCCTTTCTCCCTCCCTCCACTTCTCTCTCTCTCTCTCTCTCTCTCTCTCTCTCTCACACACACACACACACACACACACACACCAGGCACACTGAACTACCAGCAGCTTCCTTAAGGTGACCTGCTTTTTCTTATCCTTGGTCTTTGATCTTTGGAATTATACTCCCTTCTGCCCCTAAACATCTCTTCTCAACCAAGACAACCTGATAAGTCCCTTCCTGGTAGCATTCTTAACATCTCTCCCCTCCCCTTTACAAAATTCAAACAACGAGCACTTATGGTCAATGCTCAGACCCAAGATCCTAGGTCAAGAAAAGAATAAGAATTTCAGGAAGCGCTTCCCTCAGTGACAAAACCCATGGACTGGATCTGGAGTAGTTCTCCAGATGAAACCTACTCACCAGCTGCCCGTCCTACACTGCGGTCTGGAGTATGGCTGATGAGATTAATGTATAAGCGTCCCTACCCCTACACCAGGAAGACGCAGTCTACAGCCTAATTGATCAAAACTGTTCTGTTGGCCAACCACAACCTGTTGTGCAAGTCCATTAACATGAAAAGAGCATGATGATGCAATGGTGAGCAAAATGTAACCCTTCTTCTACCCGCCCCCCCAATACCACACACACAAGCACACGCTCTATAAGGGTGTCCTCTCGTGGACATATTTGGTGGATTCCTGCAACATCCCCCATTTTCCTCCATCACCAACAAACCTCTCAACACCAGGGGTATAACCAAGATTGATGATCTCTGTCTTATTCCCAGCTCTCCAAAGAAGGTCGAACAGATTTCCATTGCCCAAAATAGACTGGGTCTGAGACTAAAGCCTAAGACAGCTCTTGCAATCATAGCTCCCTGCCCAGGCCACCCCAGCTTCTGACCTGGATGAGAAATGAGGCATACAGAGGGATTCAGCAGGGAAGAAGAACATGGATGAATCTGAGAATTTTATAAAATATCTCAAATACATGTATAAGCTATAGGAAATTGCTCAAAAGTTTTCTCTATGCTATAGCTGGTTCATATCATATAGACAGCAAGCCTTATCTGCTCACTTGTGCTCTCCTCGAGGACAGGAATAGTGCCTATCTTGCTCACCACATATGCTTAGCCCCAAGCATGAGGACTGGCACATAACTGTCTTCAGAAGGAGGAGGACAAGTGTTTTCCCACAACTTGGGAGAAGGAAATTCACAACTTCAAGCATCAACTAAGATGGTTAACGCCACGTGGAGGCCTGAAGAATTGTTCATGAACACACTGGAAACACCCCTAGGGACTGGGTCAGACTTTTTAAAGGACTGGAGAGCCCATAATAACTAGGAGAGAGGAAAGTTTGAGAGACACATTTTTTTAATTTCTCCTAACTCCACTTCTACTAGGCCTAGTCAAATATAAATTGTTCTTACTTAAAACCAGATGTGTCCTCATTTGACTATCAGTGAGGCAATGGTCACCACATTCCAAAGGACAGAACCAGAAGTAGTAGTCCTGGAAAAGGAGAGACAGAAGCATCCAGGAGCTACTCTGTGGGGAGGAAGAGATGGTCGTGGGAAGTCAGACTTAAAATATTAGCAGTCAGCAACTGAGAAAGGTGAGGGCCCATGGAGAAACTGGCTGGTTCTCAACCCTGGATCCATAATTAGAATCACCTAAGAAAGTTAAAATATTGATGTCTGGGCTCCACCTGAAGCTTTGGACTTCATTTGTGTGAGGTGCTCCACTGGACCACCAGGGGTGAGATCCCTGGTCTACAGAATCAAAAGTGTGGGCAGAGATCGAGTCACAAGGAAAGAAAGGAGCTTATGAAGGAAAGGAGTACCACCTAGAACTTGAATAAAGTGAGCTTAAGACAAATAAAACTAAGCGCCACTTTGCATGGCCAAGTTAAACATTTTACGTTTAGAGACCTCTTTTGGCCTGGGTGTTTAAAAAAGAAAAAAAAAAAAAAAGTGGGTGCTGCATGAATCAAGAAGCAAGGGAAGCCTGTCCCTGCAGAAGGAAAAGAAAGCGACCATACTTGGCAACCAATGAACACACCTTGGGCCAATGGCTATAGAAGCGGTGTGTGCTTTAACCAGGGGTAAGACCCTCCACTCTTGTAGCTTTGGTTTGGCCCCCTGACTTCTAAAGCACACTGGAGGGCTTAGATCGTAATTTCAGCTTGAGATCAGAGTGGGTAGGAATGAGTTCTACACGGTCCAAGTAAATCCAAACACTAAATGTCATTAACTGTAGTGAACTTGTGCCTGAATGATATGATACAGTTTATACACGAACTGGAGGCTCGCCTACCTGCCATAACAAATAGAAAAGCAAGCATCGTCCTCAAAATTGGCACCATTCCAGGAAGAGCCTCAAGATCAATGTATAAAACCATCCTAATACAGCAAGAATTTAAAAAGCAACTTTTTAAAAAGGCGACCCTCGGGCAGGGTCATTTCACCTTTTATTATTATTATCATTTCACCTCACTTCAGAGGATCAGTAATACCCAAGTCCCATAACTCAGTACCCTGGCTCAGTACTTCATAATGAGGTTTTTATTGAAAGAAAAAGTTTTTAAATATGCAACTATATCTCCAGTTCATATATAATTTTTATAATTTCTCTATCTCCTTCCTTTAACCCAATGTGTTGATTTCATCAGGGTGTATAAATTCTGAAAAGCACTGAGTTCCAAACAGCATCTCAAAGAACTGCTTGGGTTTCAAGCACAAGTGAAGTATGTATTTCACATTTAAGACATGACTCACAATGCCTTCATCTGCTTACTCTAGTTCACACCAGTCAGATACCACTTCAATAAAATAAAGTTTTTTTTAGTTTTTTTTAAAAGAAGCAACTGAATCTGTTGGCCAACTAATTTCATACTGACTAACCATTAATTCATTTCTTCACTCACAGAACTAGAATAAATAATCCTAAAATTTGCATGGAACCACAAAAGGCCCTGAATAGCCAAAGCAGTCTTGAAAAAGAAAAACAAAACTGGAGGCATCACAATTCCAGATTCCAAGCTGTATTACAAAGTGATAATAATTAAAACAGTATGGCCTGGCATAAAAATACAGACACACAGATCAATGGAATAGACAGAAAACCCAGAAATGAACCCCCAACTATATGGTCAATCAATCTTTGACAAAGGAAGAATGAATATCCAATGGGAAAAAAGACAGTCTCTTCAACAAATGGTGTTGGAGAAACTGGACAGCAACATGTAAAAGAATGAAACTGGAACACTTTCTTACACCATACACAAAAATAGACTCAAAGAGGATTAAAGACCTCAATGTGACACCTGAAAACATAAAAATCCTTGAAGAGAGCATAGTAATCTCTCTGACATCGGCCATAGCAACATTTTTCTAGATACGTCACCTGAGGCAAAGGAAATAGAGAAAATAAACTGTTGGCACTATAGCAAAATAAAAAGCTTCTACACAGCGAAGGAAACAACAAAACTAAAAGGAAACCTACAAAATGGGAGAAAATATTTATAAATGGCATATCTGATAAAGAGTTGGTATTGGAGGGGGAGGAGCAAAAGGGCGGAGGTGTAGGAGACCTAAATATCATCAGGTCCCAGAAGTTCAGCTAGGTAGTTATCAAACCATCATGAACACCTACAAACTCAACAGGAGATTGAAGAGAAGAAGAGCAGCAAGTCTAGGAACAGAAAAGCGACCACTTTCCGGAAGGTAGGACGTGTGGAGAAGTGAATCCGGATAGACAAGAAGATAGACCACAGGGGGAGGGGCCAGCTCCCAGCAAATGGCAGAGCAGTGGAGCACAAAATTGGAACTTTTAGAAGTCTGCTCGACTGAGGGGTGGCGTTCCAGTGGGTGGAGCCCTCGCAGGGACAATGTGGTCTCAGGACCCTTGGGGTCACAGAAAGACCATGGGTGTCTGAGTGTGGCCAAGCTCCCAGGTATCGGATCGGGGAAGCCGGCAGCAAAGACGGAGCCGAGCAGCGAGCTCTCAGCTCGGGGTTACCTTCAATGGTGATCCACGGCACAGCTGGGCAACTGCTCTTCGAGCAGGTACCCCACGGGAGGCACATTCAGGGAGACTTAACCTTCCTCCTCTAGGAGGAGCAGCGCAGGAGCCAGTGGCAGGAATCTGCTGGGTTTGGAGACTCCAAACAGAGCCGTGGGCCTGTGATAGAAATGCTTGGTCACAGGCTGGGTGAGCTCAGAGTGTAGCCAGAGACTAGGGAGACAGGAGGGATTGAGTGTTTTTCTCTGAGGGCGCACTGAGGAGTGGGGCTCCCAGCTCTCAGCTCCTCCAGGCTGGAGACAGGAAGGCCGCCATTTTCATTCCCGTCCTCCAAAGCGGTATGGAAAGCGTTCAGGGAACAAAAGCTCCCGAGAGCGAACCAAGCAGATTACTTAGCCTGGCCTCTGGCAAGGGCAGTACAATTACGCCTCATTTGAGAATCCGGGCAACAGACCCCTCCCCCAGAAGATCAGCAAGAGCATCCAGCCAAGACCAAGTTCACCAATCAATGAGAACTGCAGAACTTCAAAGCTACCAGAATACAGCATGTAGAATTCATGGCTTTTTTTCCCATGATTCTTTAGTCTTTCAAAGTTAAATTTTTTTAAATTTTATTTTTTTCTTATTCTATTTTTTAATGTTTCCTCTTTCCTATTTTAACATTTCTTAACTATTTTATCTTGTCAATACCATTTTAAAAATCTTTTTTAGTTTTTATTGTTATACTCATGTTCTATCCCTTCATTGTATTTCATCTTATTTTTTGCATACATATAGGTTTTTCTTTCTTTAAAATTTCGGGATACAGTTTCTTCTAATAGATCAAAATATACCCTAATCTAGCACATGGCTTTTTCTAGTCTCCAGCCTGATCCCATTCTTTTGTCTTTTTTTTTCTTTTTTCAACCAACTTATCTTATCAATTCCTTTTTTAGAATCTTTTTAAATTTTCATCTTTACAGTCATATTCAAGCCCTTCAATGTGTTTACCCTTAATGTTATATGCATATAACTTTTTCTTTCTTTAAAACTTTGGGAGGTAGTTTCTTCTAACAGACCAAATTATATCCAAAATCAAGTGTGTGGCTCTATTCTATTCACCAGTCTAATATACACATTTTTTTCTTTTTTACCTTCTTTCCTCTCCCCCTGGTTTCAGGTCTCTTCTGATCTGGTTAGTGTATATCTTTCTGGGGTTGTTACTACCCTTTCAGTATTTTGTTCTCTCATTCATTTATTACCTGGATAAAGTGACAAGGTGGAAAAATTAAACACAAGAAAAAGAAAAAGAGGCAGCTCCAATGGCTAGGGACCTAATCAATACGGACATTAGTAATATGTCAGAACTAGAGTCGAAAATGATGATTATCAAGGTGCTAGATGAAGATCAAAAAAAGCATGGAAGATGCTAGAGAATCCCTTTCTGGAGAAATAAAAGAACTAAAATCTAACCAAGTTGAAATCAAAAAAGCTATTAAAGAGGTGCAATAAAAAAATGGAGGCTCTTACTGCTAGGATAAATGAGGCAGAACAGAGAATCAGTAATATAGAAGACCAAAAGATGGAGAACAAAGAATCCAAGAAAAAGAGAGACCAACAACTACTGGAACACGAGGGGACAATTTGAGAGATAAGTGATACCAAAAGACAAAACAATATTGAAATAATTGGGATCCCAGAAGAAGAAGAAAGAGAGAGGGGGACAGAAGGTATATTGGAGCAAATTATAGCAGAGAATTACCCTAATTTGGTGAAGGGAACAACATTAAAATCCAGGAGGCATAGAGAACATCCCTCAAAATCAATAAAAATTGGTCAACATCCCATCATCTAACAGTAAAACTTACAAGTCTTAGTGACAAAGAGAAAATCCTAAAAGCAGCTCAGGACAAGAGGTCTGTAACATACAACAGTAGAAATATTAGACTGGCAACAGACCTATCCACAGAGACATGGCAGGCCAGAAAGGACTGGCATGATATATTCAGAGCACTAAACGAGAAGAATATGCAGCCAAGAATACTACATCCACCTAGGCTGTCATTGAAAGTAGAAGGAGAGATAAAAAGCTTCGAGGACAAACAAAAACTAAAACAATTTGCACACCAAACGAGCCTTACAGGAAATATTGAAAGGGGTCCTCTGAGCCAAGAGAGAGCCTAAAAGCAACAGACCAGAAAGGAACAGAGACAACATACAGTAACAGTCACCTTACAGGCAATACAATGGCACTAAAGTCTTATCTTTCAGTAGTTACCCTAAATGTAAATGGGCTAAATGCCCCCAAGAAAAAGACACACAGTATCACAATGGATTAAAAAATTGGGACCCATCGACATGCTGTCTGCAAGAAACTCATTTTAGACCCAAAGACACCTCCAGATTGAAAGTGCGGGGGTGGAAAACAATTTACCATGCGAATGGACATCAAAAAAAAACCAGGGGTGGCAATCCTTCTATCAGATAAATAAGATTTTAAGCCAAAGACTATAATAAGAGATGAGGAAGGACACTATATCATACTTAAAGGGTCTGTCTGGCAAGAAAACCTAATAATTTTAAATATCTATGCCCCTAACATGGGAGCAGCCAATTATATAAACCAATGAATAACAAAATCAAAGAAATACATCGACAATAATACAATAATAGAGGGACTTTAACACCCCCTTACTGAAATGGACAGATCATCTAAGCAAAAGATCAACAAGGAAAAATGGCTTTAAATGATACACTGGGGACGCCTGGGTGGCTCAGTTGGTTAAGCGGCTGCCTTCAGCTCGGGTCATGATCCCAGCGTTCTGGGATCAAGTCCCACATCAGGCTCTTTGCTCAGCAGGAAGCCTGCTTCTCTCTCTGCCTCTGCCTGCCACTCTGTCTGCCTATGCTCACTCTCTCTGACCAAAAAACAAACAACAAAAAACAACAACAACAACAAACAAACACGGGACCAGATGGACATCTCAGATATATTCAGAACATTCCATCCCAAAGCAACAGAATATACATTCTTCTCTAGTGCACATGGGACATTCTCCAGAATAGATCACATCATGGGTCATAATCAGGTCTCAACCGGTACCAAAAGATTGGGATCGTTCCTTGCATATTTTCAGACCACAATGCTTTCAAACTAGACTCACCCACAAGAGGAAAGCTGGAAAGAACTGAAATACATGGAGGCTAAAGAGCATCCTACTAAAGAGGGAATGGGTCAACCAGGAAATTAAGGAAGAATTTTAAAAATTCATGGAAACAAATAAGAATGAAAACACTACTGTTCAAAACCTTTGGGACACAGCAAAGGTGGTGCTGAGAGGAGAGTATATAGCAATACAAGCCTTTCTCAAGAAACAAAATGATTTCAAATACACAACCTAACCCTACACCTGAAGGAGCTGGAGAAAGAACAGCAAAAAAAGCCTAAACCCTGCAGGAGAAGAGAAATAATAAAGATCAGAGAGGAAATCAATGAAACAGAAACCAAAAGAACAGTAGAACAAATCAACAAAACTAGGAGCTGGTTCTTGGAAAGAATTAATAAGATTGATAAAGCCCTGACCAGACTTATCAAAAAGAAAAGAGAAAGGACCCAAATTAATAAAATCATGAATGAAAGAGGAGAGATGACAACCAACCAAAACCAAAGAAATACAAACAATTATAAGAACATATTATGAGCAACTATACACCAGCAAATTTGATAATCTGGAAGAAATGGATGCATTCAAACTACCAAAACTGAACCAGGAAGGAATAGAAAACCTGAACAGGCCCATAACCAGCAAGGAAATTAAAGCAGTTATCAAAAAACCCCCCAACAAACAAGTGCCCAAGGACAGACGGCTTCCCAGGGGAATTCTACCAAACATTTAAAGAATTAATACTTATTCTCCTGAAACTGTTCCAAAAATAGAAAAGGAAGGAAAACTTCCAAACTCATTTTATGAGGCCAGCATTACCTTGATCCCAAAACCAGACAAAGAACCCTTAAAAAGGAGAATTACAGACCAATATCCTTGATGAACACAGACGCAAAAATTCTCACCAAAATACTAGCCAATAGGGGCACCTGAGTGGCTCAGTGGGTTAAAGCCTCTGCCTTTGGCTCGGTCATGATCCCAGGGTCCTGGGATAGGGCCCCACTTCGGGCTCTCTGCTCGGCGGAGAGCCTGCTTCTTCCTCTCTCTGCCTGCCTCTGCCTGCTTGTGATTTCTGTCAAATAAATAAAATCTAAAAAAAAAACAAAAAACTAGCCAATAGGATCCAACAGTACATTAAAAGGATTATTCACCACCACCAAGTAGGATTTATTCCTGGGCTGCAAGGTTGGTTCAACATCTGCAAATCAATCAATGTGATACAATACATTAATAAAAGAAAGAACAAGAACCATAAGATACTCCCAGTAGATGCTGAAAAAGCATCTGACTAAGTACAGCAGCCTTTCTTGATCAAAACTCTTCACAGTGTAGGGATAGAGGATACATACCTGAATATCATCAAAGCCATCTATTAAAAACCCAGAGCAAAAATCATTCTGAATGGCGAAAAACTGAGAGCTTTTCCACTAAGGTCAGGAAAACAGCAGGGTTATCCACTATCACCACTGCTATTCAACATAGTACTAGAAGTCCTAGCCTCAGCAGTCAGACAACAAAAAGAAATAAAAGGCATCTGAATTGGCAAAGAAGAAGTCAAACTCTCACTCTTTGCAGATGACATGATACTTTATGTAGAAAACCCAAAAGACTCCACTCTAAAACTGCTAGAACTCATACAGGAATTCAGGAAAGTGTCAGGATATAAAATCAATGCACATAAATCAGTTGCATTTCTATACACCAACAGCAAGACAGAAGAAAGAGAAATTAAGGACTTGGTCCCATTTACAACTGCACCCAAAACCATAAGATACCTAGGAATAAAGCTAACCAAAGAGGCAAAGAATCTGTACTCAGAAAACTATAAAGTACTCATGAAAGAAATTGAGGAAGACACAAAGAAATGGAAAAACGTTCCATGCTCATGGATTGGAAGAACAAACATTGTGAAAATGTCTATGCTACCTAAAGTAATCTACACATTTAATGCAATCTCTATCAAAATACCATCAATTTTTCTCAAAGAAATGGAACAAATAATCCTAAAATTTATATGGAACCAGAAAAGACCCCAAATAGCTAGAGGATTGCTAAAAAAGAAAACCAAAGTTGGTGGTATCACAATTCCAGACTTTGAGCTCTATTAAAAGCTGTAATCATCAAGACAGTATGGTACTGGCACAAAAACAGACACATAGATCAATGGAACAGAATAGAGAGCCCAGAAATGGACCCTCAACTCTGTGGTCAACTAATCTTTGACAAAGCAGGAAAGAATGTCCAATGGAAAAAAGACAGTCTCAACAAACTGTGTTGGGAAAATTGGACAGCCACATGCAGAAGAATAAAATTGGACCACTGCCTTACACCACACACAAAAATAGACTCAAAATAGATAAAAGACCTCAATGTGAGACAGGAATCCATCAAAATCCTTGAGGAGAACACAGGCAGCAACCTCTCTGACCTCAGCCACAGCAACTTCTTCCTAGAAACATCACCAAAGGCAAGGGAAGCAAGGGCAAAAATGAACTACTGGGATTTCAAGATCAAAAGCTTTTGCACAGCAAAGGAAACAGTCAACAAAACCAAAAGACAACTGACAGAATGGGAGAAGATATTTGCAAATGACATCAGATAAAGGGCTAGTATCCAAAATTTATAAAGAATTTATTCAACTCAACACCCAAAGAACAAATAATCCAAACAAGAAATAAACAGAAGACATGAACAGACATTTCTGCAAAGAAAACATCCAAATGGTCAACAGACCCCTGAAGAAGTATTCAACATCACTCGGCATCAGGGAAATACAAATCAAAACCACAGTGAGATATCAACTCACACCAGTCAAATGGCTAAAATTAACAGGTACAAAAGGACAGATGTTTGCGAGGATGTAGAGAAAGGAGAACCCTCCTACACTGTTGGTGGAAATGCAACTGGTGCAGCCACTCTGGAAAACAGTATGGAGGTTGCTCAGAAAGTTGAAAATAGAGCTATCCTATGACCCAGCAATCACACTACTGGGTATTTACCCTAAAAATACAAATGTAGTGATCCGAAGGGGCACGTGAACCCAAACATTTATGGGAGCAATGTCCACAATAGCCAAACTATGGAAAGAGCCCAGATGTCCATCAAAAGAGGAATGGATAAAGAAGAGGTGGTATATATATACAATGGAATACTACACGGCCATCAAAAAAGAAATCTTTTTTTTTTAAGATTTTATTTACTTATTTGACAGACAGAGATCACAAGTAGGCAGAGAAGCAGGCAGAGAGAGAGGGGAGGAAGCAGGCTCCCTGCAGAGCAGAGAGCCCGATGCGGGGCTCGATCCCAGGACCCTCGGATCATGACCTGGGCCGAAGGCAGAGGCTTTAACCCACTGAGCCACCCAGGCGCCCCTCAAAAAAGAAATCTTGCCATTTACAATGACGTGGATGGAACTAGAGGGTACTTTGCTAAGCAAAATAAGTCAATCAGAGAAAAACAATTATCATATACTCTCTCTGATATGAGGTATTTGAGAGTCAGGGCAGGGGGCCTTGGGGGTAGGGAGGGAAAAAATGAAACAGGATGGGATGGGGAGGGAGACAAGCCATAAGTGACTCTTAATGTCAGGAAACAAACTGAGGGTTGCTGGGGGGTGGGGGGAGAGGGATAGGGTGGCTGAGTGATGGACATTGGGGAGGGTATGTGCTATGGTGAGTGCTGTGAATTGTGTAAGACTGATGATTCACAGACTTGTACCCCTGAAGCAAATAATACATTACACGTTAATTTAAAAAAAAAGAGTTAGTATCCAAAATATATAAAGAACTGATACAACTCAATATCTAAAAAACAAATGATCAAATTTAAAAATGGGCAGAAGACCTGAACAGACATCTCTCCAAAGACACACAGGTTGCCAACAGACACATGAAAAGATGCTCAACATCATTCATCATCAGGGAACTGCAAATCAAAACAACAATGAGCTATCACCTCACACCTGTCAGAATGGCTAAAATCAACAAGACAAGCAATAAGAAATGCTGGTGAGGTTGAGGAAAAAAAAAAACCCTCATGCACTGTTGGTGGGAATGCAAACTGACGCAGCCACCATAGAAAACAGTATGGAGGTTCTTCAAAAAGTTAAAAATAAAACTACTATATTACATATGAATCACACTAATGGGCATTTACCAAAAAAATACCAACACACTAATTTGAAGGGATACATGCACCCTTGTGTTTATAGCAGCATTACTTACAATAGCCCAACTATGGAAGCAGCCCAAGTGTCTGTCGACAGAGGAATGGATAAAGAAGATGTGGTATATGTATACACAATGGAATACTACTCAGCCATTAATAAAAACAGCAACAATGAAACCTTACCAATTACAACAACATGGATAGACCTAGAAAGTACTATGCTAAGTGAACTAAGTCAGTCAGGAAAGACAAATACCATATGATCTCACTCATATGTAGAATTTAAAAAACAAAACAAATGAGCGAAGGAAAAACAAAGAGAGAGAGAGAAACCAAGAAACAGACTCTTAACTACATAGAACAAACTAAAGGTTACTAGAGGGGAAATGGATGGGGGTACAGGGAAATAGGGGATGAGGGTTAAAAAGTATACCTATCATGATGAAATAAAAAAAAGAAGTAAGATCATGCTTACAAAGCTTAACATGCAGTAGATGCTCAATAAATAGCAGTTCTTATTATCAATATCATCATCATCATTTGGGGACTTTGGCATCAGACAAATAAAACTAAATTTAAAAATTCATTCCTCCATTCAAAAACCATTTAATAAGTATTTAGCAACCCCTGTCCTGCCATGGCTGCTGAAACTTGAAGACCTCAGAGACTTTTTTGGAGAGACAAATATGTAATTCTGCAACTTTAATTCAGGAAAATAAGTGTGACCATGCCACACTAAAATTATCCTTTTTGGTAAGTCCCTAAGACAGAGACTACTAGCTGCTTACCAAAATTCCATGTTCTCTCTTTCTTTCTGGACACATAGCTAGACCCTATTTCCTAGCCTCCCTTGCAATTACATGTAGTTACAAGACAATTCCAGCCAGAGGAATGTAACCAGAGTGATATGTGCTACCTTCAAACCTAGCCCATAGAAACCTTCTATACGTGCTTCTGCTTGCCCATCCATGCTCTCTTCCCTTTCAGATAACTGGGAGGAAAGCCCTCGGGGCTGTCTTGGAAGTCAGAGTTGAAACTGGTTAAGCCTCCATCATGCTGGGTCCCTGAAAAGCTATATGGATAAGAGCTACCCCAGTCACTTGTTTACTCAGCTGGACTATTAGTTTAGCAAGAAGTAAACAGTCATGTTTTACTCATTACTTATTTTTTGGCCTATTCGTTAGAGCAGCTGAGTGTTACCCTAACTAACACAGTACCCTTCACTAGCAATGCAGATAATAATAAATAACTCTACTCACAAATGCAGTAATTAGTCTACTGAGATACCATACAAGCCAAATGTCCACATGTCAGAGTCCAGTTCAACAGACCCTTCCCCAAACTTCTCCCAACCTGACAGATTTAACAGCAAGCCCCCCCCCAATTTCTGCAAATCACAAGCCAGGAGAGATACTCAAAGGTAGGGACTGGATATCATCTTTGACCTTCACTGCAGCCTGGCACATAGTAGGTACTCAACGAAAGAGCAAATTAAAAAACTGAAATGCCCAAAAGATGAGCAGAAGGATTTCTCCCCTATGCTTTGTGCAAAATAATCTCCACTATGCTTTGTGCTATAGAATTCTGGAGCTTTCATTATGTTGAGTTCCAGTACTGTTGAGCACTAACAAAGGTGATTTTAAAGAAAAGTTGTGGCCTTACCTGCAGGCACCTCCAACTCTCTCTTAAGACAGACACTAAGGCTGGGCTCTCAGCTTCTCATTAAAATTAGATAAACACAACAAATTCATTCTTTTCTAAATCATGAAGAACACTTTTGAATTAATATTAGAAAGTCCTGTTCCTTCTGGCCTTTGCCAATGACCTACAACTGAAACTGTTTTTCAACAGAATACTTTTTACCTAAAAACCTGCTGATAAACTTGTTTCCAGTACCGATAAAATCACTGGTACCGGGGTGGACATTCTGCTGTAAACAGCCATAAAACAGGACAAAGTACACAAGCCAAACATTTTCAGGCACTGAACACATCCCTCGTTCGGAACTGCAATTTTCGAGAATAGAAAGTCACAAATGTAATCCCATAAAGACAAATTATTGACTGGGGTTCAGGAAGCAGGAACCCAAGTAAAGGAAAATCCCACTGAACTGAGGAGGCAGAGGTCAAGGCTTGGAGAAATTAAAATGGCTGGAAATTATGGGGCAGAGCGAAAAAGAGGAGAAATGTGTGCAAAGAATGTTCTCTAGAGAGATTTTTGGGGACCTTCATGAGTCCTTGGCTGAGAGCAAGTCTTCACACGCCTAAGGGCGAGATGTATGAGGCTGACCAGAGAGAGGCTACCACCACGCTGAGATCAGAACAAGATGCTAGAGGTCACGCGGTACTGGAAGACATTGATGTTCCATCCAGCCAGAGCAGCAAGACCTCATTAACATGTCCTAACATTCCAGATATCCAGCTGAGACATGAGATCCCATTTTAGGAGTAAGAACCACACGCTAGAAAAATGTTTCTAGCAGACTATCCCTGAAAACTTCTAAGGCCAAGCCCTGAACAGAGCACTAGGGGAGACACATGAGAGGCTGAGTCTTACCAAGTTAAAGAATCACGGGAAAAACCTTGCATTTTCCAAAAATATACCTTAATGAGCAGAAAATTAGACCTAAATATTAAGCTCAAAGGGAATCAGCTCATAATTGAACTACATGCTGGAAAACTTTTCTTTAAAAAAAATTTTAACTCTCCTGAAAGATGGTGTTGTAACATGCACAATGTCCATTTTACTATCAAAATTTACTAGACATGCAAGAAACAGACAAAAGTGGTCCATGAAAGACACAAAGAAAGCAATAAAAATTCACATCAGCCCTCTGGCCTTTTTCAGTAGGCCCAGAGGGACCCAGGGCCAATGAACTCTCTCCCCAACCTCAGGAAAGATTCACACCTGCACTGGCAAGGCTGCTGGGCCAGCTTTGGTCATACATAGACATAGCCTGTTCTGGATCTGGCCCTGTCAAGGGGATTAGTGTTTGTTCTCATTGCTCCTTCCTAGTTGCACTGTTTATACTTCTATGACCTTAGTAAGTGGAAGATATGGAAACTGCAAAAGTGCAGAGAACGAGAAAATATAAACAAAAATCAATGTAATTGGTTTCACACTCCCTGATTTCAAAACTTACTACAAGCACAGCAATTAGGCAAGAACAAGAAATAAAGATAGCCAAATTGGAAAGGAAGAAGTAAAACTGGCACTATTTTCAGAAGACATAATATTATATGGAGAAACCCTGGAGACTATCAAAAAACTGTTAGGACTAATAACTTCAGTAAAGTTTCAGGATACAAAATCAAATACAAAAAAAAAAAAAAAAAAAAAACCAACCAACCAACAAACAAAAAAAACCTTACTGCAAAGTTACTGTGGTATTGGCGTAAGGACAGAAAAATTAATCACTCATTAGAATTGGGATTCCAGGGCACCTGGGTGGCTCAGTCGTTAAGCGGCTGCCTTCGGCTCAGGTCATGATCCCAGGGTTCTGGGATCGAGGCCCACATCCAGCTCCCTGCTCTGTGGGAGGCCTGCTTCTCCCTCTCCTGCTCCCCTGCTTGTGTTCCCTCTCTGTGTGTCTCTGTCAAATAAATAACATCTTTAAACAAACAAACAAACAAACAAACAAAAGAATTGGGATTCCAGAAATAAGTCCTTGAATTTCAACAAAGGAACTAAGAAGTGGAAAAAGAAAGGGAGAAATGGTACTGGGACAACTGGATATCCACACAAAAAAGAAGGACGTTGGACCCTTTCCTCACATCATACATAAAAATTCACATTTTCCAGAAATGGATCACAGACCTAAATGCAATAGGTAAAAATATAAAACATGTGGAAGGTAAAACAGGAGTAAATCTTTATTACCTTAAGCACGTGTTTCTTAACCAAAAAGCACATGCAGGCAAAGAAAAATAGACAAACTAGCTTTCATCAAAATTAAAAATGTTTTAAAAGACACCTATGGAAAGTGTATTTTAAAACTATGAAAGAACCTAGATGTCCATCAAAAGATGAATGGATAAAGAAGATGTGGTATATATACACAATGGAATACTATGCAGCCATCAAAGAAATGAAATCTTACCATTCGCGATGACGTGGATGGAACTAGAGGGTATCATGCTTAGCGAAATAAGTCAATCGGAGAAAGACAACTATCATATGATCTCCCTGATATGAGGGAGAGGAGATCCAACATTGGGGGTTAAGGGGGTAGGAGAAGAGTAAATGAAACAAGATGGGATTGGGAGGAAGACAAACCATAAGTGACTCTTAATCTCACAAAACAGACTGAGAGTTGATGGGGGGAGGGGCGTTGGAAGGGGGGGTGGGGTTATGGACACTGGGGAGGGTGTGTGCTATGGTGAGTGCTGTGAAGTGTGTAAAACTGGAGATTCACAGACCTGTACCCCTGGGGATAAAAATATATTATATGTTTATAAAAAATAAATTTTTAAAAAATTTAAAAAAAAATTGAAGTGGAGGGGAAATCAATTGAAACCTAAGGGAAAACTATCTGGAGAGGAAGTCTGGGTACAAGGGGCAAATGACACAGAAAGACATAAATGGACAACTGTACAGATGTTTGTGGCAGCAGTAGATGAATACCTTCTTTACAAGCCAGTCTCAGAACCAGATGAGACAAGAGAAGGGAGCCTTCTCCAAATCCTAAAGGTCGAGTTTCCCAAAGTCTGGGCAGAAAGGAAGCCCCTTGGCTTGGCCAAGGGACAGCCTCCAGTGGAGGTACAATTAAAAGCAATGGCCACGGATGTTCGCGTCCGGCAGTACTCCCTTCCCTGGGAAGCAAAGGAAGGTATCAGAAAGCACATTAACTGCCTCCCATGGGACGGGATCCTAGTTCCTTGCAAATCTCCATGCGACACACCTTTGCTGCCCAACAAAAAGGCTGAGACTGGGGAGTACCGGCCCGTTCAGGACTTGCGGGAAGTTAATAAATGGGATGAAGATATCCACCCAACAGGGCCTAACCCCTATACCCTCCTCTCCCTCCTGGGCCCCAAAAGAACTGTTTATAATGTCTTAGATCTCAAAGATGCATTTTTCTGCATATTTTTAGTAAGGGACTATCAGCCCCTTTTTGCTTTTGAGTGGTCTGACCCACAGGAAGGGTTCCAAGGCCAGCTCACCTGCACAAGACTTCCCCAAGTATTCAAGAATTCACCCACTATCTTCAACGAGGCCCTACATGAGGATTTGTGTGAGCACAGAACCTCCAATCCGGGAGTCACTCTGTTACAGTGTGTCGATGAGTTGCTGATAGCCACTGAGGACTACGAGTCATGCTTGCGGAGGACGAGAGCTCTCTTACAGACTCTGCAGGAAAAAGGGTATCGGGTGTCAGCAAGGAAAGCACAGCTCTGTCTGAGCCATGCCACGTATCTAGGCTTTGATCTCCACCAGGGAGTGCGTTCACTGTCTGAGTCCAGGAAACAGGTGATTATCCGATACCCCAGGCCCACCACGTCCCGACAATTGAGGGAGTTTCTTGGGACGGTGGGCTACTGTAGGCTATGGATACCTCAATTTGCAGAGATTGCCTGACCTCTCTATGAACTGGCAAAAGGGGGTTGGGGATCACTATGATAGAGTGGACAGCTGAGGCAGAAGGAGCATTTCAGGAATTACAAACAGCCTTACTGAGTGCCCCAGCATTGGCCATCCCAGATGTTACCAAGCCCTTCCATTTGTATATGGATGAAAAAGCAGGGGTGGCCAAAGGAGTTTTGACTCAGACTCTGGGGCCTTGGCAAAGGCCAGTAGCCTATCTTAGCAAGAAACTAGATCCAGTAGCAGCTGGGTTCCCCCTTGCCTCCGCATAATTGCTGTCAGTGCCCTCCTGGTCAAGGATGCAAGTAAATTGACTTTGGGTCAAAATCTCATCTTGACCACCACACACACTATCGAGGACCTTCTCCGGACTCTACCAGACTGATGGATGATGAACGCCTGAGTGACGGGATATCAGGCCCTCCTCCTCAACAACCAAGAGTGACCTTCTGGCCCCCGGTGGTGCTAAATCCAGCCACACTAGTGCCAGAGGAGCTGGCTGACCACCCACATGACTGTGGAGAGGTCCTAACCCAAGTCATAGGAGTAAGGCTGGATCTCAGAGACATTCCCCTTCCGGGTGTGGAGATGACTCTGTTCACAGAAGGAAGTAGCTACATGATCGAAGGAAAGATGGGGGGGGGGCCTGTGGTGGTTTCCCCTGAGCAGGAACTATGGATGGCAGCCCTGCCACACGGATCATCGGCGCAAAAAGCGGAGCTGATTGCACTCACCAAGGCACTGCAGATGGCCAAGATAAAACCGCCAACATCTATACAGACAGCAGGTACTCTCCATATACATGGAGCTATTTATAAAGAAAGGGGCCTATTAACAACAGAAGGAAAAGGAATTAAAAACAGAGGAGAAATATTGGTTCTCCTCCAGGCTATTTGGGACCCAAAAAAGGTGGCCACTATGCATTGCCTGGGAAACCAAAAGGGGACTGATCTGATTTCAAAAGGAAACCAATTAGCAGATCAAACTGCAAAGCAAGCAGCCCGAGAAACAGTGCAAGAGCTGGTTACACTCCCTGCTCCAGCCTTATCAGAAAAACCGAACTATTCAGAAGAAGATTTAAAGTATTTACAAAAATGGGTTAAATTGGACTATGAAGGGGACTGGGCTCAGACTAAAACAGGAAAGTTAATTCCTCCTCAAAGACTAGGTAAGAAGTTAGTTGAGCAGATACATCAGGGTACTCATTTAGGGACACAAAATCTCAAGGAATTTATAAGCAAGCAGTTCCAGGTTTCTAAATTAGGGTGTATGGTTCAGGATATAGTTGATAAGTGTGCTCAATGCCAGGCAGTTAATGTGGGAGGAACTAGAATGGGAAGCAGGAAAAGAGAAAGAGGTAAGGAACCAGGAATTTATTGGGAAATAGATTTTACAGAAATGAAACCCAGAAAATATGAGCACAAGTATATGTTAGTTTTTGTAGATACCTTTTCAGGCTGGGTAGAGGCTTTTCCCGCCAAACATGAGACAGCAGGAGTGGTAGCCAAAATGCTATTAGAAGAAATAATTCCTGGGTTTGGGCTGCCTCTCGTGATCAGGTCAGACAATGGCCCTGACTTTGTGAGTTCAGTCTCACAGGCATTGGCCAAGGCTCCGTGGACACTATTTGGAAACTACACTGTGCCTACTGGCCCCAGAGTTCCGGACAAGTAGAGAGAATGAATTAGACTCTTAAAGAGACCTTTCACAAAGCTAATTCTGGAGACTGGCAGTGGATGGGTGGATCTCCTTCCTTTCACTCTCCTCAGGGCTCGATGTACACCCTACTTAAACAAGGTGACCCCATTTGAGGTAATGTTCGGGAGACCCCACCCGCTCTGCCCTTGGCTACAAGAGGTTGCCCTAGCAGAAATGACTGATCAGTCTGTACTCCAGTCACTGCAGGCATTACAGTCTGTCTTAAAAAGAGCCCACACAGGGGTCCTAACTGTCCACACTGAGACAGAGGTGGAGGCAGAACCACATCCCTACCAACCAGGGGACTTGGTTTGGATATCTCGCCACCAAGTGGGAAACTTGGAGCCTCGTTGGAAGGGACCATTTACTGTCATCCTGACTACCCCCAGGGCAATAAAAGTAGAAGGCATCATGGCCTGGATTCGCGCGAGTCATGTCAAATGAGTCAAGGACAAGGACGTCCCCCAGAGATGGAAGCTGCAGCCAATGGACCCCTCTGACCATGGACTAAAGCCAATACTCAAAAGACTATGAGTTTATTGTTGCTCCTATTGTTACCTGTTAGTGTATTTTTGCTCCTATCATTACCTATTTATGTAAAGTATAGGTGGGAAATTAGATGAACGAAATTAGAAAAAATGGAAAAGGTTATACAAAGCGGAAAATGGATAACTCATCAGCCAACTGTGCACGAGTGTCATTTGTACAAAAGAAAACTAGACTGATAAAAATGTTAGACTTACATGATCAATATAACATAGAAGTGGCTGAAAAGTCAAGGATTTGACTAATCTCCAAAGAAAAGGGGGGAATGTAAGGGCCTGGTTAGCCAGAGGGGGTCATTTTGTGTTTATGCAGTGAACTTAGATTGACCCCGCCCCTTCCAGAGGTACTAACTTGCAAAGCCTAGATACAAGGGTGGGTCAGGCCAGGTTAAGACACCCAATCAGTGGGGCGCGCATATATCTACTAGAGTAAATTGAAATTCATTTGGCCACATGTGTGTTACTTAGCAGTTTTTTCTGTGTGTGGCAGACCAAGCATGACTGTGCAGTTTTCTCTGTGTATTGCAATCTCATTGGCCACCTGTGTAAATCCCAGCTAAACTACCTCTATAAAAGTTAGTCTGTGAGGCTGGAAGGGGTCACCTCTTTGCAAGAGACGGCCCTGACTGGTCAGTTTGATTCTCGATGCTTGTCTCGAAATAAAGCTTTGCTTGACCTTCGCTTTGTATCAGTCTCGCTCCTTTGATTACGGACCCTAACAATAAGGAGTGGCACCACCTGAGTGCTCAGGGCCCAGTGGCTGAAGGAACAGGAGAGAGGATCCAGCCCACCACCGACCAGCTCTATTGTCCAAGCCCAATTGATTTGGGTCATGTGTAAGTCCTGTTGTTTTCTTTTGTTTCCTGCATCAACTCTGTGTTCCATGTGGGGCTCAAACTCATGACCCTGAGATCAAGTACCTCGTGCCCTACTGACTGAGGAAGCCAGGTGCTTCTTTGGTTATTTTCTCTAGGTTCTAGGCTGATAATTATGGACGTTTGTTTGCTGATTTCAACATGTTCTCGTTATATTCCCTTATACTGAACTACCAAATAACTCTCCTAATTATGGTGGCATTTTGCCATAGATTTCCTCACATGACAGTGCTGAGTGGATCTTCAGATTAAATACTGAGCTCCTTCATATGGTCTTTCAGGAAACCAGAGTCCCTCCACCATGGTCCTTGTCACTCCCTTGATTATCAAGCACTTCTGAAGCCATCAGTACAAGAGGAATGTCCCTGAATTAAAGTGTTCAAGTGGTGAAACTTGTAGGAATCAGACAGAAAGAAACAGATTTGTGGCACAGACATACATACCATTTGAATGATGAGTGTCAAATAATTGGAAATGGCTAAGTCGTTCAACGATGGGTCTTTGGGTGCTGTCAGTGAGAATGCCCAAGAGGACAGCAGTGACAGTGCTTGTCCACTGTGGTGACATCAGGTAGAAGAAGAGCCCAGCCCGAAAACTCTCACTACCTTCCCCCACCCACAGCATAACAGACACACACACACAAACAAGAAGGAAAATCACTGGAATTGGGACAAAATTCATTACAGGCGATCATTTCTTGGAGAAGGAACTTGTCTTCTTTTTGTCATATTTAAGTCATTATTTTACTACATAAACACCTTCGGGCTTAAAACTAAAGAACTATTTACACTATTACCTGACTTGTTAGTAATAAATGGGAAGATTTAAGATGTGATTTTAATATTTTTTATAAATTGCCCACTAGAATAATTTAAACATGGCCTATGCAGGATAATAAAAGAATTTAAAGGCATCTCATGGACCCAGAATTGCCCCCCTCCGTTTCCTCCATTCAAGATATCATTATGAAAGGGAACACTACCCCAGATAATGAGAGTAGCTTATTTTGGGGCTTCCCATGATGGTAGTTCTTTCAGGAACATTCGTTTGTAATAAAATGTTACTTTTATAAAACAATGAAAAAATTATATATCTTTCGTATATTCTGTAGCTAGACAATGAAAAAATTATATATCTTTCGTATATTCTGTAGCTAGACAGAGAAGGCCATATTGTAGGATTCAAGTTACATGAAAATCCCAGATGAGGTATAGTACCAGAGACAGAGTGAAGCGCAGTGGGGACTGGGGCACAGTAATGAGCAGTGAGTGATATGTAGCCCAGGTTTCTCTGTGATGGAAATGTTCTACAAGTAATTAGTTGTGCAACACACTTAAAGTACTTAAGTACACTTTTTAAGTACTTAAAGACACTTCAATATACCATTGAAAAGGATCAGAATAAATTTTTAAGTAAACTCTAATAATACTTTATGTAATGAGAAAAATCTCTTCAGCTGTTTTACAAGTGTATACAAACTCCTAGAACTGAAACGTACAATAATGAAAAAGAAAAATTTCATTGGGTGAGCTTAACAGCAAACTGGAGAAGGCAGAGAAAAGATCAGTGGAAGTTAAAGATGAAGTGATAGAAATTACCTGATCTAAAGAACAGAAGACTAAAGACTGAAGAAATTTAACACAGTCTTAGGAACTGGTGGGACCACATCGTCTAACATGCATGTTAGAAAAAGGAGAGAATGAAAATCAGGCAGAAAAATAGTGGAAGAAAGAGCGAGAGAAATTATCCCAAAAGCTCATAAAACACAATATCCATATTCAAGAAGGTAAAAAAAAAAAAAATCAAGGAGGAAAAAACACAAAGAAAATCACCCCGGACACATCATAGTCTGATTGCTGAACACCAAAAATAAAAATAAAATATTAATATCAAGAGCTACCAGATTAGGAAAGTATTACACATGAGTAAAATAAAAATCTGGATTAAGGGAGCGCCTGGGTGGTTCAGTGGGTTAAGCCTCTGCCTTCGGCTCAGGTCACGATCCCAGGGTCCTGGGATCAAGCCCCGCATCAGGCTCTCTGCTTGGCAGGGAGCCTGCTTCCCTTCCTCTCTCTCTGCCTGCCTCTCTGCCTACTTGTGATCTCTGTCTGTCAAATAAATAATAAATAAAAATCTTTAAATCCAAATGGAATGCCCCAAATAACAAGTGTTTAAAAAAAAAAAAAATCTGGATTAAGGCAGACTTCTCATCAAAACCACGGAGACCAGCAGAGAACACCTGGAGTCCTGAAAGGAAAAACTTGTCTGATGCACGCGTTCTCCCAGAAGGAGAGTAAAACAGATGGTCTTCCAAGAAAACACAAGCTGAGAGGGGCGCCTGGGTGGCTCAGTCAGTTAAGCGTCCAGCTTTTGGTTTCAGCTCAGGTCATGACCTCAGGGTCGTGAGATTGAGCCCTGCTCTGTGCTCAACGGGGGTCTGCTCAAGATTCTCTCTCTCCTTCTGCCTCTGCCCCTCCCCCTGCTCTCTCTCTCAAATAAATAAACAAAATCTTAAAAAAAAAAAAATACAAGCTGAGAGAATTTGTCACCAGCAGAACTACACTTCAACACCTGCTAAATGAGGTTCTTTAGGCTGAAGGGAAATGGTACCACAGGGAACCTGGGGAGCTGTTCCTGAGGAAGGGGCTTGTGTCCCTTGACTGGCAGCCTCTGGTCTAAATGAGTGAATGAACAGAGGAGCTTTTTATATGCTATCTGCTACTACTTTTCAAATTAGAGGTTTAACCCAGTGGCTGGTGACCTACAGGCTTGCAAACAGCATTTTTAAAAACATAGTAGGGTAGTGTGGCCCAGGAAAGAATAGCACACAAACACCCGTTTAAAAAAAAATCAGAAACAATAAATACTCACGTGATGAATAATACTCTTTCCAAAAATCTATTAATGAAACTACAGCTCATTATGTTGGGCAATGTCTTATATAAATAGCACAAATATCACTGTGACATTCTTCTTAAGGTTTAATGTTGATGAACTAGAACTAGTCTCCTTCTATCAGACAATGAAACCCATGCAACTTGCTGTCTGTTTTCTGACCTGTCTGTCAGAAGTTCAGAGATAAATTTTTGTTCAACTGCAATACCTATTCTTAGTCTAAGTTTTGTGATACAATACTGTTCTCCCAATCCTTCATTATTTGGCATTTGTTCGTTTAAGTGTTACTGTATCTGGGGTTTCCTCTTTTGTAAACTGTTTGAAGATTAATAAATAGTAAATAGAAACAGTTATTTGATACGGGCAAAAATAAAAACAGGCTAAAAAGGAGTTTGAGTGAAGACTAATTACCAAAATAATCAAAAACAAGGAACTTTTATTTTTAATTTATTTACTTGTATTTAAACATTTTCCACAATGGAAGTATATTATTGTTTTTTCTAAGCTATTTTTAATTAGCTAATGCTGTGTATCAGGCATCAAGGACTGCTAGAAACTATGGATTATCTCTATGTCAGTGAACAAGTCAGAAGATACAAGGTATTAAAAAAAAAAAAAACAAGCCCAAAACGGAGTCATCTGCACACACATGCACACAACACACACCCCTCCAGCAAATGAAGTTTCAACCTATCCCAGGAATGTGACCTTTTATCCTGGGTATGTAACCTTTGAAAGGTTTGTCTGAAATTTCCCCATCAACACTGGTGAGGTAGTAAACCGCATGATAAACACACTATCATTCCCTTGTCCCAAAAAAGGCGGAGGGGCGGATAGGGTGGCTGGGTGATGGACACTGGGTATGTGCTACGGTGAGTGCTGTGAATTGTGTAACCCTGATGAATCACAGACCTGTACCCCTGAGGCAAATACTACATTCTATGTTAATTAAATATATATATTTCTAATATATATAAATATATAATTATATAATATATATTTAATTATATAATTAAATATTTATATATATATATAAATTACATCTTCCAAATCATGGGGGAAAAAAGCTATTTCCAGGCCTGAAACAATCCTTTTTCTTTTGCTAATAACTTCTTGCCCCACCCACCTTCCTATAAAAACCTTCATTTTGTAGCGCTCCCCTCTATTTGCTGGATGGGATTTGCCCGATTCATGTACCACTTAATAAAACCAATGAAACCTTCCAATTCACGTGGTTGAATTTCATTTTTTAACAAAGGGTGGTGTGTCCTTTGCTTGTGTTTGGTCAGCAGAGGGAGGGCGTGACACCAGCTGATTGTGAGAATGGAGATCCTTCAGTAGTTTCAGTGCAGGCTGACCTAGAGGGAGAGTTGTCAGCCAGACAGACTTAAAAGTTATGTCCTTGAAGATTCTAGAGGAAAAGCAGGGCTGTCAGTAGGAGTCCAAGAAAGACGTTAAGTACATCTTGATATAACTACAGTGTGGTCGGGCTAATGTCATTGGTGTGGTCTGAACAAGTCAAAGTTTGACACCACCTCCTCCTTCCCAGGACGCACAGCAGTGGATAAGGCTGCTAAAGTATTAAGATCATCTTAGGGTTCCAAGAGTCTAGAAAATACAGTCTTGACAGGCAGGTGTTGTGCCTTATTAATCTTTGTAACTCCAACCCTGAGCCCAGTCTTTGGCACACAGTCTGGCTCACAGGTGTCCTCTGAGCTGATCTGAGCTGCACTTATAAGGGCATACTACAGTGAGCCAGATTTGCTAGAGCGCATCAGGAATTAAACACGCCTTCCCCAGTCATCACTAGGTCAGTTTCCCATGCCTACGTAAACCCTAAACGCGGAACTCAGCTAATCTGTGCTGGTTAAGACATGTGCCCAGCAGAGATCACAGTGGTACATTTCCTTACAAGTTTGGTGATGACATCCAGCCTCCCTGGGCTTGGTCCCACTAGATAAACTAACCATGATGATCTGAGACTGGAAATACAGTTGACTCGAACAATGCAAGATTAGGGGTGCCAATCCCCTCGTGCAGTTAAAAATCTGCATGTAACTTCTGACTCCCCCAAACTTACCTACTAATAGCCTACTGTTCATTAGAAGCCTTATCAGTAACATAGATAGTGAATTAACACGTTTTCTATGTGTATTATATACTGCATTCTTAGAACAAACCTAGAGAAAAGGAAGTGTTAAGAATATCGTAAGGAGAACAGACACTTCAGGTACTGTACTGTAAAAAAAAAAAAAAATCTGCATGTTAGTGAAACCACGCAGTTCAAAGCCATATTGTTCAAGGGTCAACAGTAGTGTAGAGATAACAGCCCTGCCTGGCCCGTGACCCACCGTATTTCCCCAACAGCCTTGCAAAATCAGTATCCCCCTTAAAGCCCCAGGTTCCCCCACATTTCCCACCCCACTTGCTGGTACCTACACTTGCTTCTAATGATTTCTTATGAAACAGAGCAAAAGCCACAAGGTGAGGTGCTGGGGAAAAGAAGCTTGAATTCCAACTTTATCTTTCCGTGATTATTTGGCGGTTAACACAAGGTAACGGGCATATTTCTGCCCCCTCTCTGAACGTCAGGCTCTTCTTCGATGAAATGGACTGAACGCCAACAATAAAGCTGTTGTGAGGCAAAGCACCTAGCACAGAGTCTGGATATAGTAGATGCTTAATGAGTATGAGTCTACCTTTTCTCTGAATGCCAAGAACAGGTGGCCTGAGTTACAGCACTCTGCGGGAGCTGGCTCATTCTTGCCACGCTCCCTCTTCATCTCTCTGCTCCAAGCACTCGGCTTCCCCACTATTTTTTGGACAGCTCAAGCACACTCCTGCAGCAGGGTCTTTCACCTATATTTGCCTTTGCGAGATCGTTCTCCAGATATTTGCAAGTCTTGTTCTTTCATTCAACACAAGCTCTGTTCAAACTCATCTCTGCAGAGAAGGCTTACCTAACCCCCTGATCACAAGTGGAGATCGAGTCTATTTTGCAACTAGAAGCAAGATCCTTACGTCTAATGGCCAAATTTCTGTTCTCCACGTGCTCTAAGAACGCCACACACAGGGTGGAACAAGTTTCTTTTGGCCAGCAGAAAGAGTTCACAGATGGGTGAATTTCCACAAAATCAGGTCCTCATTTCATTAAATCAAAGACAAGCTTCACTTGAGGCCCTATGCCTCATGTCCTGGAGGCTTGCCCTACCATGGACGAGGGCAGAGAAGGTACGCAGAGTGACCAGACAAGAACCTGAGGTTGGTGTTTGGAACCCACCGCTCCCCCTCACACCTCCACTTCATTCAGCCAGCAAAGGAGCCCAGGTTCTCACATCCATGCAACTCAGAGAGTATTTCAGGTTGCTGGAAAGGACCATCCCATTAGGTCTCTGCCTCCCAAAATGACAGGTGTGTGGCAAGACCCAGTGAGAGGAGCAAATGTCTGTCAGGGTGACCCAGCTAGATGGGCCAGGGCTCTGGGGTCAGGTCCTGAGAACAAACTCCAGGAGAGTAGAGGGACGCAGAATACCACAGACCTCTAGGAGAGCCTCCCCTCACCCCAACCGGTCTAAGATCCTCCCCCCACCTGCCACTTGCCTTTGGGCTTAATCTAACATCACTCAATACGGCCTTCTGTCCCCGCCCAGGGTCCACATGGTTCCCGGAGGTATCTCCAGGACTGTAACCAACACCTACCTTTCAGTTTCCTTGGTTCACAGTTTATGCCAATGGAGTGGGCACTTCCCAGCCTTATGCCTCACTCAAGAATCACCCGAAGACACTCAACATAATCCCTTTCCAGGCAAGGTCAACCCTGCCCAAGTGCATGTGTCCTCTCAGTATAACTTGAGAGATGCCGCAGAATAATATCCCCCTCCCAGGAAGTCCACCTGCACTTGCTTTTCCTCTAAAAAAAGGGGCGCCTGTGTGGCCCTGCACCCTGGGGTGTAAAGGCCCCTGTTGAAGGCAGGTTTGGGTTGGGGGGGGGAGAAACTTCCTGAAATCCTGAGGACACCCTGGGGAAGCCAAAGTCAAAGTCGCTGGTGATGAATCTGAACCTCCATCCTCAGCAGACTGCTTGGGAATTAAACCCCAGCTGCTTGCTTGCCCCAAATAAGCTCAACTAAACACCTAACGACTAGTAATGAGTTGAAGCCAAAACGCAGAGGTAAGCATGGGTCATCAATCACCAAAAAGCCGCTGCACCAACCCTCCGCCTCTTGCCCTGCCTTCTCTCCTCGATAAAAATAAAGAATACTAATAATAAGAGTGTGGGAAACTGCTCCGGCGTCTCTCAGCTCCCCGACCCGGGCGGGGAAGGGACCAGGGCCCCGCACCTCCCTCTCCGGGTTCACGTGGGGTCAGCGGCCCCAGAAGCGAGGAGTGGGGATGCCGGCTCCGTCCCTCGCAGCCCCGCTCCCCCCTACAGCTGGCCGGACGCCCAGGACCAGAGTCCGGGGCAAGGGAGACTCACCGCGCAGCCCAGGGGCGGCCATGGCGCGGGCACTCCGGGAACGCTGGCGTCCGCTCGGGCTTACTCCGCCGCGGGGCTAATTCCATGGCGCTCGGCGGCGCCCGGACGTGCCCGCCCCCCGCCCGCCCCTCCCCCGCCCCGCCGCCGGGGTTCGAGCGGACGCTCCCGGCGCGCCGAGCGGCACGTGGGGAAGGAGCGCGCCCGCGGGCGGCCCGAGTCCGGGCTGCGCCGAGGTTGGTGAGGCCGAGGGGGAGCCGGGCGGAGCTGCCGGCCCTGCCCGAGCCGGGGAGGGGCCTCCGAACCTGCGTGGGGGTGCGCGTTCGGCGGGATTATGGGGCTCGCGGTGCGGCTGAGTAGTTCGCGGTCCCGCCCAGCCGCCCCGTCCGTCCCGGGCACTGCGGGCTCCCCTCGCCCGGCGGCCCGCTGCCCCCACCTCCCCGGGAGTCCGAGGGGCTGGGGCGGGGGGAGGGGGGATAAGGTATAAGGGACAGGAGGACAGGAAGAGGGGCTGCGAGGGGCAGAAGGAGGGCGAGGTAGTCTTACGGGGCCGGTCCCTCTGAGACGCTCGGGACGGGGACATGGTGGAGGAGGAAGTCTGGAAGCTCCATCCCAGAGCACTCGAGGGGCGCCGTCGCTCCGCCGGGTACGGGTGCCCGCGGTGAGCAGAGACACGGAAGACCCTCTGAAGGGCCGCTCTGGGCGCTGGAATCGGCAACTCCCAGACGCCCCAAGGCTCAACGAGTTAGAGAACGCCAGGGACCCAAACGAGCGAAAGGGTATTCTGCTAAGGTCAAGTATGCTATTTATTCTTCAGTGTGAAGTGAGGAATCGTGTCTCCCGCACGGATAAGGGAGGCCGGTGGCGACTGCTCCCTGCTTGTCAGAGGACAAGGGGGAGTAGACAGCACAGAGGAGTCCGGGGCGGCGCAGAAGGAAAACCAGAAGTGTGAGATGCCAGTCCAGAGCTTTGTTCGGGCCGCGAGGAGTGATGGGGGCTAATGTTTATTCAGGACTTCCTTGTCCCTCTCAGAGCTGTACCTGGGGGATTGGAGGATTCTGACACAGCCCTGTGAGGCAGTTGCTGCTGCTGTGCCCATCTGACAGATGAGACCACAGTGTGAAAGGTCAAGCAACTCGCCTCTAAGAGCTGTGCGGGGATCCCCAAGCAGCCAGCCTGCTCCGCGTCCGTGTGGCAATGCTTTGCTATTCTGCTTCTTTCCCTCCCAAACGAGGGCCTTCTCCCCATTCGCTCCCAGCGACCCTTCTCCCTGTCTTTTCAAGGCCAAGAACCCTGGAAGCCTTTCTACCCTGGTTCCTTGATCCATTCCCTTTCTTCTCTTCCTCCTGCACTTTCTAATTCCTTAGCCCCTGTATACGCTCTCCTTGAGATTCCCCCTGAAACGCTCACCTTGGGGGGACTCTGTGTCACCTGCTCTGAGGACAAGCAGGAGGAGTCCCTGAGACCAGAGGCAGACCCTGTCCTGTTAAACCCCTGGAGGAAGGGAAAGCCCCCGAGACACACACACACACACACACACACACACACACACCCACTGGGGCTTTCTCAGTCTGCAGCCTCCTTTCCCTGCTCCTTGCCATTTTTTAAAAATCAAAACATACAGCTTTTCTGATTTGGCTTTTTTCTTGGCTGTGAATTGTCCTATCAGTAAATCTGAGGAGAAATTCAGGCTACGGAGGCATAGGGGGTTGGAAAGTTGACACCTTATGCTGGAGAGGTAGCCTCCCTGCTGAGTTTCTCTGGGGCTGAGGCCTCCGGTAACACCTCAGCACCAGGCAGAGTGTTAGGCGACCAGTAAGAAGAGAGATAGGTAATTCCCTGCCCCCAGATCTGGTTTCCTACAGAGACCTCAGAGGCTACTCAGAGTTGGAGGCCCGGAGATGGACGAACAGATGACAGCCTGTGAATTATTGAGCAGTTATATAAAACTTGTATCCATTCTTCCTTTCCTCTGCTGACTGAGCCACCACCAAAACTGCTCAACACAATCCACGCTGTTTGCCTGTAGCGTATGTCCCCTCCGTGTGATTCCCCACAGCATCAGAAGGGGGTGAGTCCTAGAAACGCAGCAGTCACTGGTTTCCACGCCAGCAAGGACCTGCCCTGTAAGCAACAGGGACAGCGTGGTTCCAGTGGAGTGACCTGGGAGTTCTTGCCTTGGTGTCAGGCACCTGGGTTCTGAATGTGCCCCGCCACCCAGGAGCTGTGTGACCTTTGGCAAGTCCTCTGAGCTGTTTTTATTCTCTGTAAAGGTGGGGGTAGGGGGCAGTGGATTGGATGACGTCTAAGTCCTTTCCAGCCCCACCAGCCAGCCCTTCCAGTGAGTAGAGGCTTTCCTGGGTTAAAAGGATCTGGAATGAAAATCAATTCTCCATCAAATTCCTGTTACAAACCCAGGGTATTCCCCTCATTCTCATGGGTCTTCTCTCCACAGCTAGAGTCTCCGCCATCTTGCCAGCTTATAAACTCTTCACATAAGTTTAAGGAAGAACAATCTCTCCTTGAGAGTGACCTTACCGGTTAGTGATTTGGGGACTGGGTGAAGTCTGGCGTTATCTCTGTCCTTCCACTAAAAGATGTCTGGAGTCGACAGGGCCTGGGCATCCAGCATACAGCCCAAAAGAAACTCAGCTCTTCCTCCCCTCAGGATACAGTCAGTCCCTAATGCTCTGCCACTGACAAGACACTTATTCCCCCACTTGGAGCCTTGATTTCCCCTCATTTTTATTCTTGCCGCTTCTTATGTTATTAAAGAGCAATTGACAGTTTGCCCCAGACTTTCAGTTGTATTTGACCCTCTCAACCCTATGACTCAGACTAATGTTCCTATTCTCCAGATGAGGAAACTAAGGCTGAGAACCACTAATGGTCTTATTGGGAGCCACACCGTAGAATGAAGGCCATGGGTAGAACCCAGGCCTTCCCACAAGTCTGGGGTTCATCCCCCAGGGCTGAGCTTTTGCTGGATGGGCCCCTATTCCTGTACCTGCCAGCACCCCATTTCCAGTCCCTCCGTCCTCAGTGTATCCGAGGATACATGGGAACTTAGGGAGCCAAGGGCTTGCAGAAACCCCTGCACACCTGCTCAAGTTCCTTCACCCCAAGGTCAGCCACACTGGCAATGATCACGTCTGCCTTGGCAGGAGCATGGCTCTGGGGCCCACCCCTCTGCTCTGTTCAGAAGCCCTTGGATCCAGAGCTTGGAGAACCTAGTGTTCTGAGCAAATCCCTTTGGAGATTTGGGCTGGGTTCTGAGAAGTTCTGCCCCAGACAATCCTCTCCCCACCCCATGGAGGCAGCCACCATTTTTTCCCAGAGGCTGGCCATGCCTGGGGCTGGAGTGCTTTTTCAGATGGAGCCTGTGCTTTCTCCCGCAGAACAAGGTGCGGAGCTTGAGCCCTGCCCCCCCCTCCCATCTCAGCCTGGAAGAGGCAGTGAACCACTAGCGTTTTGCAAAGTGAGAGATTAGCCTTTATTGTGGGCTCAGGAGGGCTCCAGAGTGGAGCACGAGGAGAAGGAGCGAGAGCAGCACGCTGGCTGGTCCAGTCTCCGGTGAGGCGGGCGACGGCAGGGTCCAGGCGACTGCAGGGTCCGGGGCGACCTCACTTGCTGCACTTCCTGGGGGAGCACCGGCACTGCATGGCATTGAGGATCTGGTGGTGGACCACGGAGCCGTTGGTGCAGTGCAGGGGCACCAGCATGGGTTCCGTCCGCGTGGGCGAGCAGCAGGAGCACTGGTCCTGAATGTCCTCCGTGTCGATGGAGTACAAGGCTTTGCTGGCACATTTACCCTGTGACAGAACAAGTTGGGGGGCGGGTGGCACTGCAACACTGGAAGGGCCTGCTAGGCAATTTGCAAATGTAGACCTCAGGAAAGTCTGACATGCCCCCTATCCTTATGGTCCTATTACGCCCGAATCCCACTATCTGCAATTTCTATGCATGTCTGATGAGGAAACATAATTCTACCCTTCCCCACCCCGGCCTCACTGAAGCCAGGACCCCCTTACCTCGCAGTAATGAATGTCCACCTCCTCTTCAGACTTACAGTCTCCCACCTTGACATACCGCAGCCTGGCCGTGATGTCTTTGCATTCCAGCTCCTCACCTACAGGACAGGTGAAAGACGGGGCGTGGGGCCTGGCTGAGATTCGATAGAAAGCTCTCTGGCCCATCTCCCTCACTTCACTGGAAAAAGGTCAGTTTCACAGTAACCAAATCACTGAAGCCGGCTGCGAGGGGGGGAACTAGTTATCCTGGTTCCTGGCCCTCCGATTCAGAGGTAATAGTTATGGCTGGGTTTAACTCACTTAGTGGTACAATCTGAATGGCAGGAGGAGCCTGGCCTATCACTGTGTGTTGGTGATACAGATGGACGAGACTCACTTTTATGTAATTGTAGACTCTAAAAACCATAATGACTGGAGCAATCTTCTTATGCTTAAAATTATATCCGGAAGCTAATGGGCAAGGAAGGAGCCAATAAATATAACTAACGTCTATCTTTGCCTTTGTAAAAGAGGAAGGGCAAATGTCATTACCACACAGGGGACTAAGAGGATCCCTAGGATCCCTTATGGAGTCTTCCCTTTGGGAATAGCTGTTTCTGGTCTCTGGCAAGGCAAGGATTAGTGGCATTCACATCTGAACCTCTGCTTGGCCCACCAATAATTCTAAGATTTAATACCAGCTCACCATTCCCCATCTGAACACTGGAGCTCTTCCATTCTTGAATGGCTCCCAAACTAAATCAACCCTAACTACATATTAGCCTGCCTCCCAATTTCCAAATAACTTCATTTTACAGTGAAAGTCTGCCAACCACATTAAAAGAATGAATAAGGAAAATATATTTAGGCCAACAGGCTATATTCTCTCACTGTAGATTTAAATCCCCAAGCCTGGCTTCCTCCCCTCACGAAGCGTCTCCACCCTCCTGAGACTACTGACCAACATGGGCCCCTCGCTGCCTCCCTGCTAGTTTGGCAAATAACTGTCTCTTGACCAAATTCCGTGCACAAAATGTGCCCAGAGAGAATTCATGCTCCCTGATGGTTTCCAGACTTCAGCATTCTGAAACTCATGCAGCTGGGAATCACAGAAAGAGTAGCTTTCAGAGCGTGTTTCCTCGATCTGCAACCTTCTTATAGCAACTGCAGGGACTGTCAGAGTGAGCCATCAGGAAGAGAATGAATGATTGAGGACTGAAGGTATTTGTGCTTTCACTCCTCCTTTCTTTACCCAATACCAAACATGGGCCCACGAACCCCACATAAAACAAAAAACACAAAGCACCAAACCAAAAACAAAAAAAATAGTCTATATTCAGAGACCACAGCACTAGCACTAGGATTTGGAAAGTTACTTGTCTCGTGAACACAGGAATGTGTGGTGAGATTACAGTCTGATGGGCACTGGCAGCCTGCTGTGAGCTACGAGGACCCACCGGCAGAACATAACTGCAATGCCATGAGGGCCCTGAGAGTGAAGAAGGGGAGGTTAATCAATGTAGACCAGTCTTCTGAACTCTTGAGAAGACTCTGTGGTCTCTGCGTCCACAGGCCTCACAACCTGTGGTGGGAGCTCATGTCAGCTAGCCGATGGCTTCTTTTTCTTTGGGAAGTGGCTGTCTGACCCTCAAAGAATACATGTGTCTTGAGTGTCTGCTCTGTCAAGATTATGGATTAAGGGTGCCTTTCTTCAAGGAGCTCTGGCCGGAAAAAGAAGATATTGTCTCAGGATGGGACTATGAGCCACCCTTGCCTCTGGGAGGGAAAAAGCAGGTAGGAGGATAGAAAGAGTTAGGAGTTTTGGAAAAGGGGAAGAGCCTGCTTCATAGGGATTTGAGTGGCGATCTGAGGAGTGGGCTGTTTAAGAACATTCAAGGGGGGTGGCGGTTCCCTGAAGAACTGAACCTAGTGATTGGCCAGTGGTTAAGAACGATCTTTCCATAACAAGCTTCCTCCAAAAAAAACAGTCCTTGGACTAGGTCTGACAAATTTCAAGGGACAAGCTATTGGCAATATACTTACATGTGTTACAGCAGGTGCCTGGAATTTTCATGATTCTCCCCTAAGAAAAGAGCAAAATCCCAGATTAGGCACAACTAGGACACAACAGACAGTTCCAGGTCATTCCAGGCCAGTTCCTGGCTCTGGCCTCGCAGCCCCAAGCTTCAGCCCCCAGACATAAAATGTGCACTGACATCACAACTGAGAGCAGACTGACCACCCTACCTAACCAGGCTGGAACAATTCTGATTATTCTAGATTCTCTCCCAGTTGCATCACCAGGACCATCATTCTCAGGAGGGACTAGAAATCATTTGATCTCTCACCCTCCCATTCGAGGATCGCAGATTCAGTGTCCCCGAAGGGAAAAGTATCTATTGAAAGCACCATATAGTGCTTATATAGTCTTTCCACTAGGCTTTGATATTGAAACCTCATGATTGTTGAACTAGGTCTGGGGTCTCCCCTGGACACTGGGACATCATGTCAGGGAAGACCATACCGTTCAGAGGACTCTGTTCTTAGAGTCAAAGATGGAGCTGTCAAGAGGAAATTAGGGCCTGAGCTTTAACTACTCACTCCCTCGGCCAGACACTTGCGTTCATCGAAGGGCGGGCAGCCCATGACCCTCTTCTCCCAGATGTACTCTCCTCTCTCATTGACCTTGCAGAAGTGATTATCACAGCCATCCTGGAGCGTCTCATCACGCTGAAAACAAAGAGGGGAAATGGGTAGAGCAAATCTGAAGACGGTTTTTGGTTTGCAAAGACACTTCAAACCATGACTCCTTGAAGTTGCTGAAACAATCTGGAGGACTATGGAGCAAGACTGAGACCATCTATGGTCTCCACACCCAGAGCACACAGTAGAAGTGGAGTCCCAGCTCATTTACTATGAACAGGGCTGCATAAATGCGGAGAATTCCCCAAACCCTTCTGACCACCTAGAAGTTTAAAAAATTAAGACATAGTGAGGGTAAACTAGCAAATCAATAACTGAACCAGAGATGAACCAGGCACCACCACCCAGCCCTAACAACTAATTTACACTCTCATAGATCAGACTTAGTGTCATTCTGACTGCCCGTCGGTCTTAAAGGCAATGGAGGCTGGAAGAAATCTTAAAGATCAACCAACTCTAAACCATAGGCCTTACGCCAACCATGCTCTGGTCAAGGAGAGTGAAAAAATTACTAAATCAAAGAGAAAATTCTGTACCTTCTACAGGCTCTCCATCTTTTCTCTATAAAATCAGAAATAGGTGGGAAGCTAATATTGACCCAAACTTAGTCCTTCTTTCTTGAAGAAGAAATGCCAAAATGGGAAACCAGGTGGTGACATGAGTACAACTTGCTCCCACCTTCAGTGTCATGATCTGTCCTCCTCTTAGCTGAATGGTACAAGCAGTAGGCAGACATTTCCCACAGCATTCACCTTGGTTCTTCTCTTCCTTGTAACCCTGTATCCAGGAGAAAAATCAGCCTTGGTTAACCCCCCAGAACGCCCTATCATAAGTAGGCTTACTTTTCTAGCTTCTCATCTCTCCCAACCAGCAGTTGCACCCAGAGCTCAGAAAGTTAACATTGAACTCTTGGCTGACCTTTGTCAGTTCTCAGTCCCCTAGATGGCATTCCTTCCCTCTACATATGTACATCTTGCTCATGTTCTAGCAGCCAGACCTATTAAATGAGACCCCTCCCTTGAGCTCCAGAATTAAAAATTCAATTGTTTAATTTGACAACTGTTTATCTTATCTTCTCAAGACTTATTTACAAAATGCAACTTGATATTTCTCCCAAATTTCATCCTTCTCCTGTCCTACCTTACCTTGGTAAATAGCTTCATTACCCAGTTGCTCAAAACCAGAAATCTAGGAGTCATCCTTGACTTCTTTCTTTTTCTCATTCCCCCACTCCCATCATCAAATCTTGCCAAAAATTCTCTCTGACTCAACCTCCACGTGTCATGACCAATGTCCTCTGTCATCACCTAGTCCAAGCAATCACCATATACCTCTAGACTCTGGTAACAGTCTTAATTTGTCTTTCTTCCTCCATTCTTGCCCCTGTACTGACCCTATAGGTCTCTACACATCTGTTAGAAAGACTTTCTTATAAGTCTAGTCATGTCACTCCTCTGCTTAAAAAACATTCATGGATTTCTTGTTCTAGTAATGGCAGTACAGCTTATATCGGACTGACCTTCTATAGACAATGATTATAAACTCTTGACAAAATATTTTAAACAATTGTTGAAAGGCACTGGATGGCAAAAAGAACATCTTGTAAATTCATATCTCATGTAGAAGTAAGTAATGTGACAACAATAGCACAAAGTATAGGGGGGTAAGTACATCATTCATGAAGTGTTTACTATCAAACCAAGGTAGACCATGAGAAGTCAAGGATGCATATTGTAATCTCCGGAGTAACTGGAATTATCTATGGCAAAATATTTTCTATCCTCACTTATAATTTCTTCTCTGATTCATGAATTAACATATTTTATTTAATTTCCAAGTGGTGGAGGATGTTTCCAAATACCTTCTTATTACGAATTTCAGTCTAATTGTGGTCACAGAATGTACTCTAAATTCAAAATTTTGACATATATTGACCTTTAATGGCCCAGAATTTGGTCCAGATAGGTGAAAATTCCATGTGCATTAAGAAGAATGTGTGTTCTGCACTTTGGGATTATAATAGTCTATTATTCTCAATTAGGTCAAGTGGGTTTTCCAAATATTCTATATCTTTATTGATATTTTTCTTACTTGTTCTATCAACTACTGAGAAAAAATATTAAAATTATGAAATATAGTTGTGGATAAGTCTATGTCTAGTTCTGTCAATTTGTGCTTCACATACTGGAAACTCTGCTACCGGATACATACACATTTAGGATTCCTGTGTCTTCAGAGTAGTCTTTTATAAAATAACCTTCTTTTATGTAGTCTTTTATGAAATAGTAGTCTTTTATGGCATTTTATGAAATAACCTTCTTTATTTGTGGTAACATTCCTCATCTTACAGTCTATCTTGTAGATTATCCATCGCAACTTTTTTATTCTTAGCATTGACTGGCATTATCTTTTCTCATCCTTTTATTTTCAATCTCTCCATCTCTTTAAAGTGAAAATAAATCTTGAGGCACCTGGCTGGCACAGTGGGTGGAATGTGTGACTCTTGATCCAGGTGTACTGAGTTCAAGCCCCACCTTAGGCAGAGAGCTTACTTTAAAAATAAATAAATAAATAAATAAATAGAATTGAAAGTGCATCTCTTGTAAACAGCATACTAACTGGGTCTTGCTTTCTTATCCAAGTCTGGCAAGTTCCATTTTTTATTGAGATTTTGTTTTCCCATTTATATTTAATGTAACTATTGATATGTTTGGGTTTATATCTCCCATTCTGCTATTCATTTTATTTGTTGTCTTCTCTGTTATCTGTTCTATTGTTAATGTTTTTCTACATTCTTTTGGTTTAATCAAGTTATTTGTTTAGAATTTTACTTCCTCTCCCCCTTTGGCCTTTTAGGTGCATTTCTTCACATTACTATTTTAGTGGTTACACAGACTTATCCATTTATCAAATCTCATCAAACTATATATTTAACATCTATGCATTTTATTGTAGGGAACTATCCTGATTTTTTAAAAATAATACTTTTACAAAAATTTTAAAAATAAGGCTTGCTTTGGCTTCCCATTACATTCGGAATAAAATCCAATCGTCTTAACACGTTCTACAAGGCCCTGTATGGTTTGTTCCTAATTTTCTGACCTTGTCTTCTATCACCATCCCCTTGCTTTTGACAATCTACGCCTTTGCATCTTCTAGGATTATGAATATCCCAACCTCCTTACCTAAGAGTCTTTATGTATGTTATCCCTCTACCTGGAATGCTCTTCCCCATGCTTTGTATAACTAGCTTTTCTCATCCCCCTTCAGTAATCATTTCAAATATCATTTTCAGAGAGGTCTTGCAAGATACAACACACACACACACACACACACACACACACACACATACTCTTCATAACACTTAACACAATCCAGGGATGCCTGGGTGGTTCAGTTGGTTAAGCCTCTGCCTTTGGCTCAGGTCATGATCTCAGGGTCCTGGGATCAAGTCCTGCATCAGGCTCCTTGCTCAGCAGGAAGTCTGCCTCTCCCTCTGCCTGTTGCTCCCCCTTCTTGTGCTCTCTCTCTCTGACAAGTAAATAAATAAAATATTTTAAAAACAAAACAAAACAAAAAAAAAAAACCTCTTAACACAACCTGAAATTTTCATTTGTTCTCCCTGAGAGGCATGTAAATTCCCAACTAAGTCTATTCTGTTGTCGTTGAACCCAGCACTTGGCTCTAAGTAGGCTTCCTACAATCACTAAGATCAGCTGAGCGGGGAACTCCATGACAGTGGCTTTAAGTGACAGTCCTTCATTTACATCTAAGCTGGAAAAAGCAGGAGCTTCCAGCTTCCAGTAAAATAGGACCTCACTGTCTTGCAAAAATGCCCCCAAATTTGGGAGACAATACAGGGCAACCAACTCTTTATCTTGCAAAGTAAGTGTATTTTCAGCAATGTTAACAAAATAAAAACCAAAAGCTACCATCAGCTGTTTCATCACTGCATCAAAATTTAAGCTCTTTTAATGCTACCCACCACTCCAAAAAAAAAGGGGGGGGAGACATAATCTCACGACATTTTTAAAGAATAAATTGAATTATATGAGAAGCCAGCTACAGCGTCACTCTTTTTCTCATTTTGCCACATTTAGTAATCACCACATGGAGATTCAGTAGTCCAGGTCCTGAGATTTTCCTAACACGAAGCTCTAGCCAGTCAGTTTGGAGCCCTCAGACAGAAAATGCGGGCCTTTCTGTATTGCTCCCTTGTTCATTGCACATGGGCTGAATGCTTCTAATCAGCAGGCAAGGTTAGGAGTCCATAAGCTTGTGCAGAACAAATGTAAACAATTTGCTACTCATAAACCAAGCTTTTGAACACAATGTGTTGTCAGGGAGTGGGCTGTGCAGAAAGCCAGTGAGGTAGAGTCAGCACAGAATCGGGGCTCCTGGGTCCAGGCCACACTCGCCATGCTGGGAAAGACACCGCTGGAGTCTCAGGCATCAGGTCGTCTTTCACTGGTGAGTTTTAACTGTGTTTTCAAAAACATACAATTCCTGGAAGGTGTACGACTGAGGTAAAGGCGACAAGAAGAAAGGGAGGGAATAAACAGTGTAAGTGAGTGTGGGTGGTTACAGTCAGAAGGAGGAGATTACAGGGATTAAATTGGGCAGGATTTTGTGGGAGCGTGGATTTGGGTGCTTTTCTTTTCAGTGAGCGTTAGAAGAAGAGACCTGGAAACAGGCTCTGCTCAGCAGGCCCAAGGATAGGAAAATGGAAAAATCTTTACAGGAGAAGTGAGTGGGCAGGGGACAAAGGGAGGAGGGGACCACTAAGTGAAGGGACAGGGTGATGGGGACAAAACCCACACTCCAGAGAAGCAGAGGGCACCATGAAGCCAAAAATAGGGAAAGGCAGAGGGTGTTATGATAGGAAAAAAAAACAGCAGGAAGTAAAGGAAGAGAGGGTAGAAGGTAATAGGAGAGGGGCAATGCTTTTGGAGTTGGGACAAGGGAGGAAGGAGGAGGGGAGGAGGGGCGCATGGCAGGACCCACTTACAGGAGTAAACAAAGAAAACATTCCCTCTGCAGGTCCCCGGCCCTAGAAGGCCAGAATGCAGCTGCACCAGGTAACAGGGCTTGTCTGGCCCTGTGAGGCTTCCCAGCCACTCCTGGCACCACGATGGGCTCCATATGCAGACATACGCACGCGCACACACACCCATACCCAGAGTAAGGCACTGCTGAATGGGCTTTCCCCCAAAACATCCAATCAGGAGCAGCCACTTCCTCTGCCTGCCAGCCAAGTTCCTAGCAGCCTGAGCTCACTTCTGTAGGTCTGAGCAGCCAGTCAGTCCTGCCCCTGACCAGTCATTCCCCGAACACTGCCCTGCCTGTGTCTCATGGCCCTTTCCAGAAATTGCATTGGCTGCCCAAAGCCTTCCAGTCTTGCTTCCCTCTGCTGTCCTCTTCTCTTACTTCCAGCTGCCAGTCCAGCCCCCATTCCCTTCCCGGAAGGTCCTCTATATTCAACTCTCTACTCAACGTCAGCTCGTGGTCAGGTCCCTCCAGGTGCCTTCTTGGCGTTCCATGTCGAGGACCTCTCTTCCTCCTGCCTTCCTTGAGAGTTCACCAGTCAGCCTTCATGTCTACTACCCACCAGCACAAACCACCTTCTACAGACTCCTTTTAGGTATAAGCACAGTCTCCACTGGGAGGAAATGAAGGACTCACATGGTGATGACAACACTTCAGTCTGGTGTAGGCAGTTCAAGCCGGCCTACCTAAACTTAATTCACCACAGCACCTCACTTGCAGGAGACCTCTCTCACCTCACAGCAGAGGACAGTGGCAAGACCAGTTAAGGATGCTGAACTACAATGGGGACAACTGAGGCAGTTTTCAGCAGAAGTTGAGAAATAACATGGAAGGGAGACGGATCTAGCAGTTCTCAAGAGGGAGGAAGTAAGGACACTGCCATGGGGAAATATCAAAATTTTGGAGGAAAGGAGGAAGAGTAAAAAAAAACAAAAAAACAAAAAACAAAAACAAAAAGCAAGGCGGGGGGCGTGGATTTAAAACTGCTGAAACCTAGTGCTAGCCTGGATTGATTCTAAAGCTGGGTTTCTGTGGATGCAGAGGAGCGGACTGTGCCACCTTATGGCCACGAGAGGGCGCTGTTAGAGAGTTAGCCGCTTGCCCTCTAGAACGCACTCCTTGGAGATGTTGGTGGGGACTTCCTGCCGCACTGACTGTGTTTCAGTGGACGTCCAAGGTGTAAGGTCTGTCGCAAACTCCACACAGCATTATTTCATTCCCTATTCAAGCTGATATGTATTCTAGGGGAGCTGTTACATGCACATACACCACCCAAAATCCTAGAGCAACAACTGGGATTTTTTTTTTTAAAGCATGTGCTTAGTTGGCTTCGTTCTGATTGAGGCAGAAATGTTCTCTTTGAATCATTCTGTCAGAAATAGTTGTGTCTCCTATAGACCCATTCACTCCGCAGATATTTTATTACGCCCCTTCTTTGAGCATGAGTCCGTGCCAAGTGCCATGAAGCACACAGATGTGGACGCTCAAGTGTTCTTCGTCCCTGTCCTCCTGAAGTCCCCCTCTGGCTGGCTCTGCTCCTACTCACATGAAGGACTCCTCCCAGACGCCACCCGACAGCCTGCCTGCTCCCTGACGAAGCTGAGAGGGAAAGCCCTCGGTTGGCACCGAATGGAAGAGCTATTACTGTGCCTCTGGCTGACAAGAGGCTCATCCGTCCAATTGTGTTTTCCAAAAAAAAGGCAGGAGCCCCCAACACAGACGGCACGTTGAGGAGGAAGTGTCTGTCCAGCTCTGGAGGTGGGGCTGAGTCATCATTAAAGCAGTGAAATGCCGGTTTTTATCTACCCAACTAGAATGATGATTCCACTTCTCAGAATCCACCCTCAGAGCGAACAGAGTCATTGTGACCTGGCGGAAACAGGGCGAAAGGTTTTAAACCACCTCAGTGCCCAGTGAGGAAAGTATAGGCTGGGGTACATCCGCTCCAAGAAAGAGTGTGTAGAATTTTGCACACAGTGAGTGTCTGATCAATATTCATTAACTAATTAATATTTGATATTTTCAAAGAATGGTAGTGATGCTCCTTAAAATTCTGTGTGAAAAGAAAAAGAACTGTACATATGGTTCCCCAGGCCTTGCAAATATTATCTTTTTTCTTTAAATTTACAAAACAAGACTCTCCATTATAGTTGTGAAATATTGCCCACAATCAGAAAATAGCAAAACCTTTATTCACAGACCCAGTGAGGTCCCAGTGCTTGGGTCCCCCAAGTTTCTGGGTCCCCAGGGACTCTGGGTACCTGACAAACCCTCTTACCGGGGGGCAGGGCTCACAGGTGGTCTTCCTGCACTCCAGCTTGAATCCAGAGATGAACCCCACCTGGACTGTGCAGCGGCAAGTTGTGCACACATCAACCATCAGACTTTTCCCGGGCTGAAACCAGAGGCACCAGCGTCAGACTGCCCAGGCTAACCCCCTAACCCTCCCATTCACCTCAGCCATCTGCCTTAAGAAAGGGGGCCCCATGGCCCACAGCCAAGATGAGTCATCACCCTGTCACTTCTCCTGTGTCCAGTGGCCTGCTCCCTCCCTGCCCTCCCACCTCAAGGATAGGAATAGTAAGCCAGAGCTTTTATGCCTGAAAGGGAGGCTGAACAGTGGGAGAGGGGGATAGATTGAAATGTGTGTCATGCCATCAGAGGGCTTCTCTGCACACAGGAGAGCTGCTTGTGAGCCTGAGTGGAGGCTGGAAGGTGAGGCCCTAGACAGTTAGCAAGATGGGGGGAGCCTGGGCACCAAGATGCCCCAGAAGCTGGGAGGCAGTGGAAAGTTGAGGATAGGGCTCCCTGCTTCCTTTCATTTCCACTTCAGAATGACTGAGCTGCCTACCCTTCCCACAGTACCCCCATGCCTCCCCCACGACTCGCCCTGGAGAAGAAGGCTTACCCCAATGACGGTGCCATTGAGCATGCAGGCCTCCAGGGGCTCTGAGAGGAGAGAAAAGTGCAGAGCTGATCCCCTCAGGGTCTTCTCCTCTCAGTCATTCGCAGTCCGTCGCCCCACCCATGCTCCAGGCGCTGGGGGTCCTAGTGCCAGAGCCACAACGGCCTTGCTCCCCCCAGGCCTGCGAAGGAAGGGCAGGTGGCCTATCCTACCTCCCAGCCCACAGTGAGAAGATCCTTTTCCTTCAAGTCCTCAAGGGGACAGCCCTTTTTAAATGGTCCACACTTAAGGAGTGAGTGAGAGGGCACTTGGGCTTCCGAAAGAAGGAAATTCTACTCTGGAAACTTAAAGTCCCAAATGATTCAGAGCAGGTGGTGAAAAGAGTCACTATTTTGTTTGTTTGTTGGCAGGGTTGGGGTGGGAAGTTGGAGCACCTTTTCCCAGCAGAAGCATTACCATGAATGACTGAGAAGTCTGGAGTGAGCGAGTCCACCACTCACTAACTCACATGAGCAAACAGAGGTCCCATGGTAGAAAGCCACCACTGAGCACAGTGATGACATTCAGGAAACTGTAATATTTTTGTCCTCTTATTTGCTTTCCCACAAAAGCACTAGGAATGGATAGGAGGACTTTGATCCTCCCCATCTCCCTGAGTTGTTGAAAAGGCAAAGAATTCAGGAGCCCTTAGTGGACAGAGAGGCTTGGAGGTGGGGCCCCTGGACACACGTCTTACCACAGCGACAGGTGGGACAACACTCTGAGGTCTTACAGCTCAGCTGGAAACCCACGGGGCAGGTGGGGACTTCCAGCTGGGGGCAGGAGACATTCCTCTGTTGCACAAAGACCTCTTCCTTCACGCGGACACACTCGTTGATGAGACAGGGGTTGTCAGGGGAGGCCCAGTGAGAGCCAACCTGCAGGAAGAGCCCTGGAGTTGAGCAAGGCTGAGGCCAAGGGTCCTAGAGAGGTGTGCTGTTCTCTCAGGGAGCTGATCTGGGATCTGGGGATGAGCTCCAGCTTAATGTCTAAGTCCCATCCACAGGGTAAGGCCCACAGAGGGAACGAGTGGGGCACATCCCAAGTCCTTCAGTGAGTCTGGGTCAAAGTCTCCCTGACCAAGAGCCTCACTCAGGACCATGCATGCTACGGACAGAGTCTTTACCATGTTAGGGAAGCCTGGGGACACTCCCCCCCACCCTGGGCACTGGCGGTGAGCTGAGCTCAAGAGGCTCTAGGGTACTCTGACTGAGAAGCGGCAGCAAGAATGGACACAGAAGGGATGGGGAAGGAACGCCACGCATTTCCCAGCCAGGTGCTACTTTCCACTTACTCCTACAGGCAAATAGTGAGAGACTAGGGATGTTGGCACCTGGCCACCACAGCCCAGCAATCTGTCCCCCGGGCTTCCAGGCCCAGCCAACCGCAGAACAGTACTCAGAGCCTGTGGAGCTTTGGGGCGGTGGTGGGCCTACCACAGACACAGGATGGTGAGGGTGACCCACACTGAGCACTCAGGGGAAGCAGACCTCAGATTCACAGGTAAACAGGAGGACACAAATCCCCCAGGAGTTCACAGAACTCTTAGGGAATGAACTGGGCCTCTCCTCACATCAACCAAATGGGAAGTCGGAGGCAATCTCAACTGTTCCTATCAAGGGCATAATCATCCCAAAGAACATCTTGCTCAAACCACAGCCAGATACAACTCTCTGTGGGGAGACCGAAAGGTGGTGGGGGGGTAAAATCAAAGCCAGCAGTGGACCACAGGGTGGCCAACCAAGCTGGTTAGGTCACCACCCTCCTTCCTTCCCAGCCCAGGCCCCAGACCTACATTCTTCCACTGAGACAGGGAGTCCCCCCGCCGTGAACCAACGACCACCTCACAGGCAGAAGGCAGACACTTTCCACAGCACTCGCCTTCATGGATGACGTAAGTGAAGCCCTGGAAAAATGCAAAGAACAGAGATTAGGACAACCCTAGGTCTCCTCAATGACTAAGGAAAATCAGTCAGGATGCCTGGGCTCTAGTCTCTGCCCTCACAGGGATAACATCTATACAAGATGAACACCTTAACCTCTCACCAACATACAGAGTTTCCCCTGGTCATTGCTTGATATGATCTAGTGGTTTATGGACACAGTAAGATAAGAAAGTACACAGATTGATCTTTTCCAGAAAGCGTGTTGGGGAGACCACGGTCCTGCAAGTAGGCCCGCCCATCTTGCCTCTTGGAGGTCCTCCATCTGGCCAAAGCTTTAGGGAACTTGGACTGAAATCCTCCATGGAAACCCTGAAGCAATATGCAAAGAATGAGCGAAACACTGCTATGTGTGTTTGTCCCAGGAGCCCCAGAAAGAGAACCCAGGACCAAGCTTCATCTTGGAGCTCTGTCCTTGAGAGAGAAGGAATGATTGCAAGCCTGCTCTGCTCCAGAAGCACACTCACGAGCAAGGCCAAGTCAGGAGATGCGCACAACACTGGAGCCTCTCCCTCGGGGAAGACAAGCACTCCAGAGACCCGGTTCAACCTCACACCATCTGCATGGGACCTACTCACATCCCCACCTGCGTCACGACAGTGCTCACTGAGCTGTCCCCAGTCTTCTATCAGCTGAGAGTCTAGTCATTTATTGTGTATCTATGACGTACGAGGTACTTTGGAGGAGCCAACAAATGAGGATGGTACAATCTAGGCACCCTTCACTACAAGTGGAATCCACAAAGTGCCAGAAAAGAAAGCCTCAGGGGAGCACAGAAGAGAGTCATTAATGCCTTCAGGGACCTAGAGTCACTCTCATGTGCCTCTCTCAGAGTGCTGAGTCACGTGGATTTGCATAATCTTTCTGTTTGCTGCTGCCCCATCCCACTCCCACCATCACAGGCAAACATGTTGTCCATATGTTGGCTAACTCCAGACCAGAAGCCTTGTTCTCAAAACCCCACCAACTTCTCACACTCAGGTACTCCTAGGCATGCCACCAAATTTCTTGGTCGCCATCTTTCTAAGATTCCCTCCAAGCCTCCAATAGTCCCATCTTCTTGCTGTGTATTCCCAGGTTCATCCTACATGTCACCTCTCCTTCTTTTCCCATATTTCTCCAAATCCTCTAGCTTACAACTGTTCAAAATCTATATCTCACACCTTCTCTTTACTCTTCTCCACCCTGTTTCCACTGGTTCCCCAGTTAAGAATGGAACTAAGTAGAGACACCTGGGTGGCACAGATGGTTGAGCATCCAACTCTTGGTTTTGGCTCAGGTCATGATCTTGGGGTGGTGGGCTCGAGCCCCACATCAGGCTCCAGGCTCCATACTCAGTAGAGAGTCTGCTTGGAATTCTCTCTCCTTCTCCCTCTGCCCCTCCCGCTCCTGCTCTCTCCCTCTCAAATAAATAAATCTTTACCAAAAAAAAAAAAAAAAAAAAAAAAAAAAAAAAAAAGAAAAAAAGAAAGAAAGAAAGGAAGGAAGGAAGGAAGGAAGGAAGGAAGGGGAAAAGAAGAATGGAACTAAGTGTAACTATGATCCCCCTATCTGAAGACAGATGCTCCTCATAATAAATCCCTAATGCATTTAGCAGCACAATTGCCATAGCTGACATGGAGGTGGGAGGCATGGAGCTCTGGTTCCTTGTCCTTGTCCCATGGCTGCCTCAGACCAGCCCTTGCAATGCTTGCTGGTGTTGCCAGTATACTGGCCTATCAGAATGGGCCCTGGGCCAGGAGTCAGGACACTCCCATGACCACTAGCTTCCAGTGAACTGTAGAACTTATGGGCAGCTTCATGACCTGTGCTAGTACTCTGCTTCTTATCTAGCCAGTGGGAAGAGTAGCCTTGTCTCTTTTTCCTTCTGGAAGAGAATCATGAGGATAAATAAAACACAATGCTTAATATGCAATCCCTCAGAACGGTTCCTAAGTTTCCATGATTTAGTCTGATTCTGGAGTCTAAGGGTAGGGAATCGGCAGTCAGAAGCCTTCAAAGAAAAGCTCTTCCAAGATTTATACAAAGGAGTGGGAATTCCTCTTGCTGTCCACATGGAAGCAAGGCCGTATGCCCATAGGCCACCCTTGCTACAAATTCTATGGGAAGCCTGAAATGCCCCTTGGTAGCTTTACATTTTTCTGACATGAAGAGCTGAGGACTATGGAGGTGGTCAGGGAAAGCCTATTTCTGCAGACTGTGTCTTCAGAAAAGAACAATCAGGGGCACCTTGGTGGCTCAGTGGGTTGGGGCCTCTGCCTTTGGCTTGGGTCATGGTCCCGGGCTCCTGGGATCGAGCCCCGCGTGGAGCTCTCTGCTTGGCAGGGAGCCTGCTTCCCCCCCTTCTCTCTGCCTGTCTCTCTGCCTACTTATGATCTCTGCCTGTCAGATGAGTGAATAAAATCTTTTTAAAAAAATATTAAAAAAAAAAAAAAAAAGAAAAGACCAATCAGAAGGTGATGGTAATGGTATTCTTTGTGGGTAAGGCTGTCCTTTGTTTGCTTGGTGTCACAACCTAGACAGCAAACGAATTCAGGCAAGTGAGCTCAAATATCTCTAGAGTTGGACCTGAGCTGATGCTACCCTCCTGGAAGAATGAAGTCTGAGGCCCTCTCAGTTCAGCAAATGCCCCACCTCAACTCAACACATTGCGCGGCCTCCCACATCCCCTCAGCTTGAACTAAACCACGAGGCTGCCTTCTCCCCGGAAGATGTGAGCATTCCGTCTCTAAGACAGGCATGTCTCTCAGACAATCGCCTCGAGCAATCATACAGTCAAGAGATCTAAACATGGGACCCCCTCCACCCATTCCCCTGACCTCTGCACCCGTCTTCTTTGTGAAACTGCCTCCAGCACCGCAGCCTTCCGATAGCCAGGCTTATCCCACGTGACCTGCACCCTCCCTAACAGCTGACCAGGCCAGAGTGGGGACTGGACAGAGGACCCAATCCATAGACTGAGCTGAGCGCATCAGTTTTCTTCCTGAGAAGTTACTCTGTGGAACATAAAGACCGAATAAGTCAGATTAGACAGGGATGAACCCTGGATCTGCAAAGCCATGTGGAGTTGAAGCCAGATTCAATAAAGCCACGTGCAAAGGAAATTTACGAGAAAGCAAAACTTCCTCCCCCAGGCAGTCCACCTGCAGGGAGGAGCTGGAACAGATGGGCAGAGAGAAGCAGAGACAGGGGCTCACGGGACGAATGAAGAGAAATGCTGTATGACCACGGCACCCACTCATATCTCTTGTATTTCATTTCTGAAAGCTTCCCTGTGTTTTCCATAAATCCCCTTTTCATTTTAGCTAGCTTTAGTGGAGTCTGTTCTTTGCAGTCAAAACTCCCTACTGATAGCAAAATACATTGGGGGCTGAGGTGCCTGGGTGGCTCAGTTGGTTAAGTGTCCGATGGTTGATTTTGGCTCCGGTCATGATCTCAGGGTCGTGAGATGGAGCCCGGTGTCAGGCTCTGTGCTCAGCATGGAGTCAGCCTGAGATTCTCCGCCACCCCCCCCGATTGCCCCTCCCCTGCCTTGCATTTTCTCTCTTGAATAAATTGAATCTTTAAATTATTTATATACATGCACACACTGGGTGCTGGTTTTATAGAAATGACCTCTAAGCAGCACTCTCTTGCTTGATGGCAAGTTATTTCCATCACCTTCCATGGCCTGTGGGAAGCCTGATAGGTTTTCCAAACTCAGTGTCCCCAGTGGGAACACCTGGATACCACATCACGATCTCCCAAGGGTGCCTCGCAACTCCGTCTCTCCTCAGTACCAGCAAGGCAGGTGGAGAGCAGACGAGCTGAGCAGACTCTCCGACTTTGGGATCTGCTCTCAGGCCCTCCCTTCCATCAAAGCACCCACTTCCAAGCCAGCATCAAGGGCATTAGCTCCACTGCTGTTATGAAGACAAGCACAAGACGTATGCCCTTGTCTGTCCCAGCTACTCTCCTCTTACCATCATCATCTCCTGATAACACTGTCATAATAATAATAATAATACCACCAGAATTTGACCCACAATTCTTCCTGCACACCATTGCTCCCTTGTGTCTAGGGTCTCGTCAGTCTGAAATGAGCAAGAATAGAGTGCCCCAGAGCACACAGCAGCCTTAGTGGTCAGGCCACCGCCGGAAGAATTAAAAACTGAATTGGGGCAGCAGGGACCATGTTTCCTGTCCCACAAATTAGAAACGCAGTCTGAAAAAATTACCCATCTGTGTAGATACACTGTAGGACATTGAAACTGGGGGAACTTCAGAAAAATCAGAATGTGTGTCTGTTCTAGGGGCAGGCTGAGGTGATGTCTGAGGGGAAAGACATGGGGAAAATATCAGATCCTCCTCTGTAGGCATTAAATCCAATTTCTGCTCAAACCAATTCCACAGCGCTCTCAACTCAAGACCATACAACAGACACATGGCCATTAGCCGAGGACGGACTCACAGAAGGACGGACTCACAGAAGGATGGCATAGCAATCCACTCCTCCTGCCTTCTTTCACTCATCCCCAGCCACAGCCCCCTCCTTCCCCTCAACTCTGACCGGGAACCAGAAGTTACTAAAGGGGATTTCTTGCTCCTTCTTGAGACCGCACCCCCCAACCTCCTGCCCTGATGGCTCCAGGCAGTGCCAAGCTCCTCTGCACCCCTTACCGACTGACAGTTGTCCTCACAGGGCTTCTGGGAGCACTGGGCCACGCGCAGGCCCATCACAGAGTCCTCCAAGTCGGTGCAGGTGCACACATCACAGCCCTCCTCCCAGAACTGGCCCACAGGGTAGACGGTACCTCGGTGGACGCACACCTGCAGACACAAGGTTGCCGTGAGCGAACTCATTCTGTCCATTTCAGCAAGAGATCAGGAAGCACCTCCTGTGTGTGGGAAGCTGCTGCAGGTGCTGAGAATACAGCAGTATGTAAAACCAACATGCTCTCCACCCACCCGGAGGGATATTTATGAAGGAGGTTTTGCCCTCTGCCCTTCCCCGTCCACCAGCCCTCAAGAGCCATCACGGGTGTATGCTAGTGGCCGCTAGTGAGTCTGTCTTGGACCATAGGCTCAGAAATAATTCACTTGGCTGCCTCAATCCAGTTTCATCGCTGCCTTAATTGCATTTAACTTCCTCCTATGTCACACAGAAAACTGTTCCCTAATCCTCACCCACTGAAGTCCTTAGACTTAGCCCCCATCCACACACAGCCCTCTGTCCTATTAGGAGTGGACTGAAGGTGAGGGGTGGGCTATGAAAGGGTGCTCCCTTGACACCCGCAGATGACAAGGAGCAGGACAAGGAAAGAACCTGGGGCACAGAGAATGGAATATGCTTGAGAGACAAGGGATCCTACTTGGAAGAACTACAGGCTATAGAAGGGATATGGGAAATGAAGTTATAAAGGTTGATTGAGATTAGAATATGTAAAGCCAGGCTATTTATTCAGACTTTATTCTGTAGGAATGAGGCACTGTTTGATTAGGACCCTAAATGACAGTTTTGACATAATCCCAAATCTGCCCTCGGAAGCAATGAACAGGTGGAGACCCTCACTCACACACACCATAGCAGTACAAGTATTCATAAGTCATTACACTTTACCAGCTCGGTCTTCCAGCTGCTGCGTAATGAAGTTGAATCAGACCCCTGGTTCTTCTATTAAGAACCTGCTAGAAAATATTAACCACCCAGAATCTCACTTCCAGGAACTTACCTCAAAAGACACATTGCCCCAGATATAAAATGACAGGTGTGTGAGGCTCTCTGTTACAGTGTTATCAGTAATTATGCTACTATGACATGGTATGTTTCATGCAACAAAATAGTAAATCAAAAAGGAAGTAAAAGCAAGCCCTAAAAATGGAAAACAAACTGAAATATCTGATTAACTAGATAGCAAAGCAGTGGCAAGATCACACAAGGAAAATAATTATTTCAAATAACTTTTAAAAAGCCAAGATTTTGACCATATATCCCTAATGAGTTCTATTCCTAGGCTAAAAAACTGCAAAGAAATCATCAACCTCTTCCAGATGTCTTAAATTGTTAGCAATAGTATTGGCATTGTTATTTTGGAGACTCTTCTAGGCATTTTATAGTATGAAGCAAATAACTAATGATGTCAATTATGTTAGGAAACCAGTATCTGCAACTTAGAAGAGAAGTGGTATGGGTATAAATCAAAGAAGTTAAGTAAAACCTTATAATTGCATTTGAATCTGAAATATCACTATGAATGCATGAGTTTTATCCTTTTTAGAAATACATTTCCAAGCTCTATTCACCAAAAAGGTCTGGAGGCAATGACAGCCCAGAAGCAGCAAGTATCCAGGGAGGGAGAACCACAGCTTCTCCCTGGCATTCATTCTCAGGCTCACTGTCAATAATCCAGCAGCTGCAAGTGGACCCAGGTCTTCCTGCAGCAGTTCTGGCTCGTGATAGCTCACCTTGGTGCATCTCTCCCCCAAAACACCACTACTTGCATTTACTAGCGGTACTGTCCCTTGTTTACGATATTCAATTTATAAACAGTAATCTATATACTACCAAGAGCATAGGTCATCTGCTCTTACATTTCTCCCATAACACCTAACATAGCACCAGCTCTGCTAGAACATAGTTGTTGCTCAATGAATATTGGATGGATGGACAGACGGATGGACAGATGGATGAAAGAAAGGATAGGTGGATAGATGGACGGTTGCCTAGATGAGTTGATAGCAATTAATAAATTAATAAACTATTAAGTAATAATTCACGCAATTATATTAGTTCCTTAGCTAACCTACAAAATAAGCTTTGTAATGGTAGGGGCCATGGGTTATAGCTTGCTTTAACCTTAGCACCTAGCCATGCTGAGAACATGGTAGGTTCTCTCTAAATACCTCCCGAGATAATTAAATGTCCATTCAGGCTGTGATGGAATGTTGACTGCTCACCCACCATTAAAGCCCTCAGTTTGGGCAGAAGGGGATGGTTAGGTCGGCAGAGTTTGTGAGGAGCCAATGTTTGGCCATCTTCCCAGCCAGAACGAAGCAGCCCCTCTACCTTGTCAGGGAAGCAGGTGGTCGTGGTGCAGCCACAGTCGTTGGTGACGGCCGAGGTCAGGTACCCCAGCGGGCAGCTCACTGTGGAGTTGACACAGCTGCAGGCGCACTCGTACTCATCACAGCACTGGGTCTTCCGAAGGGTCGGTGTCCGGTGCGGGGGGCAGGAGGGCGGGGACTCCCTTCTGCACTCGTCCTTCCTGCAGGCTGAGGGGCAGAATGAGGTAACGTCCCCGTCCTGCCACACTGGACGGTACGCTCAGCCAGGGTTCATAAGTATTCAGCCTGGATATAAGATCCCAGGAAACTCCAGACCCCAGACTATAAAATCAGAAATGTCCATGAGCCTGGCTTGGGGGCTGTGGGATTTTCAGTCATACCAAAAAGTAGTCTACAGGAAAAATAAGAACATTAATCAAAAGGAGAAATGTGAAGCTCGGAATTCTAATGGAGGAGAAGTGAAGGCTGCTTGGGTCTCCGCTCTATAAAGGAGGGTCCTTCCAGCTGTAGAATCTCAGAGACAGCAGACATAGAATCTCTAAGACCCAGACAGGCATGGGCACACCATGGGTTAGCAAGTGTTCTCACAGGCTGGTAGCTTCTGTGATCCTAGCCCTGGCTCAGTACCTAGAATGATGCCCTGTAGTTTTAGATCTTCCAACAATGTTGAACGGAAGAATGCTGCAACCGTGTCAAACCCACAGTGTCGGGGTGCCTGGGTGGCTCAGTGGGTTAAAGCCTCTGCCTTCGGCTCAGGTCATGATCCCAGGGTCAGGTCATCAAGCCCAGCATTGGGTTCTCTGCTCAGCGGGGAGCCTGCTTCCTCCTCTCTCTCTCTCTGCCTACTTGTGATCTCTGTCTGTCAAATAAATAAATTAAATCTTCAAAAAAAAAAAAAAAACCCACAGTGTCTTTTTATAAATGCCCATCCCCTCCCTGTGTCCTTTGCCTCTGTCCAGGTCTCACATCTAGGAGCTCAAGTGAGACTCCAGGCCAACAGGACAGGAACCCCACTCGACATCAAGTGGGTATTCTCAAAGGAGACACATGGAATTGTGTTCCTTGCCATGTCTTGCTTTAGCCCAATCTTATGCTCACATGACACAAGTTGGTGATCCAGTAGGTATACAAAAGGCATATGGCTTGGCATGACTGTTTCTTCAAAGGGGGAGAAAACTGACAGATTTGCTTGGGAATAAGATCTAGTGATGAGGACGACCCAAAGGAATATTCCTCCCCTCAATGGTGTGTGGGAGGATGAGAGTAAGTTCAGGTTGGGCCTGGATGCTTCTCCATCTCAGGTCCAACTGTCTCTCAACACAGTTCCAGAGGGAGGTGTGTACAGCTATGTCCATGCCTGGTAGGCTACAGCAGCATGTGGCTTGGAAGGTTCAATTCAGGAGCGATCTGACCTCCTCTGCTCCAGCTGTGCCCAAAGCCCAGATTTCAATGAACTAGAATACAGGACACCTTCCCCAGGCCAGAAGACAGTGGCCATGCCACACCCTCCTCATCCATAGAGGCCTTACCGCAGGTGAAGTTGGGCCTGCACTCTCCAGGATTGGTCAGGGTCATCTGGAGGCCACCTTCACAGGGAGGAACTGGGGGCAGGTCACAGCTCAGCAGGTCGCACACTGAGGCCAGGAAAGAGAGACACCCACTCAGAGGTCAGCAAGGTCACTATTGCCCGTGGCACCCTACATTCCTATTCCTGCAGACCTCCACTGTTAGATGCATGATGGTGATGGGATGGAGCTGGAGGTGGAGGAGAGAAGCGGAGAAGTGACATGTAGGTAGACGGACAGACAGATCCAAGTCATATGATAAGCTCAAGTTGATTACTCTCGACAAGGCTGGGACTTCCAGATGTCAGCCACGTCACCTGAACTCTCTGGGCCTCGGTCTCATCTTCTGCAAGGTGAGGAAGGCTACCTTCGAGGACCAGTTTCCAGATGTCATGAAATAATGGAGACAGAGTGTCTGGCCCATCGTAGAAGCTTAATCACATCTTCAAAATGTGGGCTTGAACTAAAGGCTGCCCCAGTTCTCTCCACCATTAACATTCTGAGCCCTATTTTCCACAAGTTTATCTTAAGCCACATCTTCCTCCACACAAGCTTTCTATTTGGGCCTTATAAATTTGATCAGCATAAATAAATTTCTCAGATGATTTCATTCTTTTTTAGACCCCCCGACAGTCCCTCGATCTATTCTCTCTCCCTCAAAGATCTGCATCATTGCAAATTTGATGTCCCTGTGCTTTATGTCCTTATCTGTCCAATTAATAAACACGTTGGACAGGACAGCAACGGGGCACTGGAGAATTCCTGTCATGTTAACCATGATTCCATCAGCTCCGGATTCATCTCATTACACTGTTTGTTCAGCCCATTACTCACTGTGGAGTTTGCAAGCCTATAATGAAACCCTTTGACGAATCACTTGCTGAAATCAAGGTACCCTGTGTGTGCCCTTCTCTAGAGCTTCTACCCTCAGGATTTTATTGAAAAGGCATATGGGTTGGCATGACTGTTTCTTCAATAAATCTCTGCACTGCCTCCTCCACCAGAGATTACCCCATTCTTTTTTTTTTTTTTCTTTAATGCTTTCAAACCTTACATTTCATAATCCACTGCAGAATTTTTCCTAGGAAGCAAATCCTACTTTGCAGAGGTTACTCTTGCCATTTTTTTTGGAAAAGCCAGTCAGCCCTTACCCCCTTTCTTTGGCTCACCCTGTGCCTGAGCCCACACGTGCCTTGTAGCACCTGCCGCGTGGGTCGCCTGGGGCTGGGGCCTGCACCCTGGGGGAGGCGCCCAGGGCGGGACACCTACCACACTCGTACTCCGGGCAGCACTGCTCTGCGTTCTGGCGGAGACGGGCCACTTCACACGGGCCGCACACAGGAGCTGAGGGAGAAGACCACGGAAGTGGGAGATATCAGTGATGCTGCAGCCTGCAGCCTTCAGAATGCTGCGGAAAACCAGCACAGGCCCTGCCTGCGAGGCCCACCAGGAATCGGGCCAAGGGGCCTCTGACAAATGAGTCTCCTCAGGGTGTCCTGGTGGCCCCCTCGAACGTGCCCTCCAGGAGACTCTGAGTCTGAAGGCCAAGGTAGGGATGGGGTGGAAAGGGCAGGATTAACCTCTGAGAGTATCTACTCCAGGTATAGAAAAGGGGACCCTGAGTCCAGTTAGGGAAGGAAGGGTGGGCAGGAGGGATGGAGGAAACAGACGTTCGTATCTGGCCCGCCAGGTATGCAGACAGGGTGGCCCAGGGCTCCAGGGAGTGGTCCTTCCTCCAGGAGCAGCAGGGATGGGGACGCTCACCTCTGGCCGTGGGGCAGGGCTGCGACGTACAATTGACCTTCCGCCCACTGAGGCACATGCAGATGTGGCATGGCTGGTGAGCTGGGACCCAGGTTTCCAGGAACTGAAGGAAAACAAGTTTCAGAGAAGGCCCAGGACACTGGGGGCACAAAGCCTCAGAGGTCATGGAAGTCGGTCCCCCCAACTTCCAGCTCGGTCTCCCCTCGTAGGGCAGGGCCTGAGCCGTGCCTGTCACAACCACACAGTTGAGCACACGCTGAAAGGCAGTGTGAGGTTCTGAGAGGAAAGAGCTGGAGAAGCACCAAGAGCGCTGAAAGGAAGCAGGGCGAGAAGGTGAGCATTCCCATGCCACACAGCTGGCCGGTTCCTAAGCCAAAGCTGGGGTGCAGCTGGAGAAACAGATTCCATTTCTTCCTGGAATTGATAAGACATGGATGGGGCAGGAAGAGGTGTGAGGGGTGGACAGCGAGACTCTCAAACTCGTCTCACTGTCGGGACTGGGAGACCGGAGGGCAGATGATGGTTGGCGAAGCTTTCCCAGAGTTGCAGGCAGCCCCCCTGCAGCAGGGCTGCGAAGTCAGGGAGGCCTGAACTCCACTGTGGGGCTTCACTCCCCCGGCCAGTTTCCTCCCCTGCAAACAGAGGGCACCAGGCCCACCTCGGCCGTGCAGACTGTGACCAGTGCAGGCGGGGACCACCGAGCCAGGACCAGGCATCCCTCTATGCTCAGCCAGAGAGTCAAATTCAGAGTTAAAATTAAATTCACATTTAAATGGCCTGCCCCTGAGAAAAAATAACCTTCTTGTGGTGTTGGTGGGGATGCAAGCTGGTGCAGCCACTCTGGAAAACAGCATGGAGGTTCCTCAAAAAGTTGAAAATAGAGCTACCCTATGACTCAGCAAATGTACTACTGGGTATTTACCCTAAAGATACAAACATGGTGATCCGAAGGGGCACGTGCACCAGAATGTTTATAGCAGCAATGTCCACAATAGCCAAACTATGGGAAGAACCTAAATGCCCATCAACAGATGAATGGATAAAGAAGTGGTGTATATATACAATGGCATATTACTCAACCATCAAGAAAAATGAAATCTTGCCATTTATTCCAACATGGATGGGACTAGAGGGTATTATGTTGAGTGAAATAAGTCAATCAAAGAAAGACAACTATCATATGATATTACTCATATGTGGAATTTAAGAAACAAAACAGAAGATCATAGGGGAAGAGAGGAAAAATAAAACAAGATGAAATCAGAGAGGGAGACAAGCCATAAGAGACTCTAATTCATAGAAAACAAACTGAGGATAACTAGAGGGGAGAGGGGTGGAAGGATGGGGTAACTGGGTGAGGGACATTAAGGAGGGTACATGATATAATAAGTCCTGGGTGTTATATAAGACTGATGAAACACTGACCCCTACCTCTGAAACTAATAATACATTATATGTTAATTAATTAAATTTAAATAAAAGTAGATAAAATAAATCTCCCACCCCAAAATGTGTTTAAGAATAAACACATTCTTAAGCAGTAGCTCAAAGGCTAAAAAATTCCTAGGTCAAGAAGGTCTTAGTTAGAGGTGCCTGGGTGGCTCAGTGGGTTAAAGCCTCTGCCTTCAGCTCAGGTCATGACCCCAGGGTCCTGGAATCAAGCCCCCCATCAGGCTCTCTGCTCAGTGGGGAGCCTGCTTCCTCCTCTCTCTCTGCCTGCCTCTCTGCCTACTTGTGATCTCTGTCTGTCAAATAAATAAATAAAATCTTAAAAAAAGAAGAAGAAGAAGAAGAAGAAGAAGAAGAAGAAGGTCTTATTTATTGCATGTTTCCAGGTTCAGCAATCAGTCAGCTGAGAAGGAAGGTCAGAGGTCTCCAAGGAAAACACTCTTCCCCCAAGCTGCTGTCTTCCTCCAAGGTTAAATCCTTTGACCTTGATACCTTCCCCTCACTCAGTATGTAATACCAGCCAATGTCTGAAGAGCATATGCTCTGTACCACTGTCCTATGGTTTCTTTTTTTTAAGATTTTATTTACTTAAAAGAGAGAGAGTGTGTGTGTGAGCTGGTGGGGAGGGGCAGAGGGAGAGGGAGAAGCAGGCTCCCTGCTGAGCAAGAAGACCAATGTGGGACTCCGATCCTGGGACTCCAGGATCATGACCTGAGCTGAAGGCAGCCGCTTAATAGACTGAGCCACCCAGGCACCCCTGTTCTATGGGTTTTATATAAATGACTCATTTAATTCACACTGCAGCCCGCTAGTGAGGACATCTGTATTACCCCCACTTGTCAAATGGGAAAGCTGAGGCCTCTGCTTAGGGTCATACCATCAGAGCAGCGGAGCTACGATATGAACCCACAAGCCCTCTCTTCGACACCATGCTCTATTGCCTCCCAGCAATAACTAGCATTAAATATGTTCAAGATCTCTTTCTAAGGACTTCATATTTTATTCACGTCATACTCCTTACAGTAACCGTATCATGGAAGTACTGTCATTATCTACACTTACAAATGACGCATGGAGACCCAGACAAGAAACGTGACCAGGAGGTACCCCCAGGATTAAACCTGGCATTCCGGCCCCAGACACCTTGTGCTTTCTGCACTCCAGCTGCCTTCATCGGCAATCACACTGCCTGCAACGGGCAGGTCACACTGTTGGGCCGTGGGAGGGGTGGGGGGCCCGAAAGCCCCATCTCAGCCCTCAAATGGCTGACGCTCAAGCCGGGGAAATAAGACCCATCGATGAAAAGCTGAATGAGAGAAATGAATTGTGATACATTCACAGCCTGGCACATTACTCAGCCATGAGAACAAACTATGGAAACGTGCAAGATGAAGGGATCTCAGAAGTATCAAACTGAGTGAAAGAAGACGGGGGGGGGGAGAGTACACACTGCATGATTCCATTTATAGAAAGTTCCAGAAAATGTAAACGTCTCTCTAGTGACAGAAAGCAGAGCAGTGGTTGCCTGGGGATGGGAGATGGGGGCAACGGATGCCTTCCAAAGAGGCCCAAGGAAACTTTGGGGACTGATGGAAATGTTCATTGTCTTGATTGCGATGATGGCTTTATGGGAATGTCCGTATGTCAAAACTCATCAAATTGTACACTTTAAATAGGAGCTGTTTACTGTAAGTAAACTATACCTCAATAAAACTGTTTTAAAAAACGAGAAATACAAGAGCCACAGCAGGGCAGAAGAGATGTTCACAGAAGCTGGGGTGCTCCACAAAGGCCTCACAAGGCGCACTGTGCTGGGTGGGAAGGAGCCGGGCAGAGGGAAGGAGAAGGAATTCTGAGTGGGAACAGAGGGTGGAAGGTCCTTGTGGATATCTAGAAGATTCTAGAGGCCTTCCCTTTCCACTTCGGGGGGTGGGGGTTCACAAGGTAGGGGATACTCACCCTGACACTTTGTAAGCAGGACCCTGCCTCAGAGAGAAGAATGTCGAATAAGGACAACCTTGGTGACAGTGAGCAGGACAGAGAAGGCAGGAGCCAGCCCCAGAGCCCAGTGCTCTCCTAGGGGCTGGGAATGTCCAGGGAGGGCCCAGGGCGCTGGCCTCTGAGGCCTGGAGTGGAAGGAGGAGGGGGACATCTCACATCTCCCCAGGCCTCACTCTGTTCTGCCTCTTTCCTGCCTTTTGCACGGATGGTAATGCCAAGAAAATGACCAATCAAGGATCTATATTTAGACCTTTAAACGGCAAAAGTGATGAGATGAGAAAGGAGAGGATCATATATTTTTTTTTTCCTGTTTGGGTTTTTCTTCTCTCTTTTTAAATGAGAACTTTAGATATCTAAATTCAAGAAAAAAATAATACAATTTCCCCACAATCCTGACAGTGAACAAGAGACAACATCAGATGGCCAAAATCAGGTGTTAAGCCTCCTCTTTCAGGAGGCTTTAATGAGGAGTGCCCGGGGCAGGGGACAGCCTCTATGGTCCCTGAGAAAGCCCTTTCCGGATAAAAAAGCACCTGCGGCCAGCTCTGCCCTGGTATCACCTGTCCGGTTATGCAGCGAACACGCCAGCAGGTGGCACTCCTGCACCAGAACAGGTCAACTCCAGTTGCCTGTCCTGCCTCACCTCCTGGGTACCAAGGCCAGGAGGGACTACTCCCAGGACAGAACAGGAATGAGAACTGGCTGCAGTTCTAAATCAGTAAAGATGACAAAGAATGGCCTGCAGATATGGTAAGGGAAAACTGAAGTCTTCAAAACCCCAGGTCAGAGAAGGGACACAGCCAGTGACCATGCACCACCCACCCCAGCCAAAGATCTGGGGGAAGATGCAGGAAAATGTGAGCACTGGGCCACCAGGGCACAGCAGAGACCACGGAGGAGCAAGAGCAGGCTAGAGGCGCTCTGTCCCTGAGTGATGGAGGCGGTCCTTGCTGCCCCCTGCGCAGCCCCCAACCCAGAGAGGAACAGCCACTTGCTCTTGCTCGCTGCTCGGCCTGGATCCCCTCTGAGCCAGCCACAAAGTCTCACATGTTTATACTGCGTTCTGTAAAATCAACAAGAGCTATGGAAACTGGTAAATATTTTGCCCTTCCAACGTTACCACCAGAGACTTACACCCTGGATTATTTCCCTGAAGAAAAGCTGTCTAAGCTTTCTTTTTTGCTTAAAGACATTTCATTTAATGGAACTGTTCTCCGTGTTAGATTTTTATTCTTTCTCTGCTTTGAATGGAAAAGCTGAAATCGCAGGTGGCTGATCAGATATTTGTTTTCATCCATTTAAACTACATTTTCTGCAATAAACTGAAACTGGCTCTGTTCCCTTCGTAGTTTTTGATTAACTAATTTTACTGTCACTTGGTTCTGAAATACATTTCTAAGATTGCTTCTATGTCCAAAATATTGCACTACTTGGAAGCATTCTCTACCCAACTCAAACACATATTCCAATGTGTTGGATGGAAGGTGAGAGGAGAACTCGAGTCAGAGGGGGTGGGTGGAGACACGGAGATAAAATTCACAAGCTTCCAGCTCTCAGCACCCTGCAGCCAAATGACACTCAGGGAGCTAGAAACGCTTTACAAACTTCAGCTTCCTTCTCATTGCAGAATGCCTAAGAAGAGGACAGAAACCATTTCTGCCTCCCTCTGAGAGCGCCTTGCCACCACCAGCAAATCCAGGCTGAAAGGACCACTGGGTCCTGGTACCCCATGTGAAGCGTACCTACCTTTCGAGTCCAGTGGGAGGGACTCTAGGAGTGTGCGGGTCAGGGAGAGCAATGCAAGGTTTTAATTACTCGTTTTGGAGAGTATTATGGGACATGCAGTTACTTCATTTGGCAAGTTGAAATACAGAGGTAGAGTGGGACTGGTCTTCCCTCCTAATTCATCTGCTCCACAGTGAGAGCAAATGGGGCCCACTAGGATAAAGCCCCAAAACAAAACTGGATGAACGCCTGTGCGTCCATGAACACGCAGCTCAAAGTTTAGCTCGCGGTTGCAACGGGATCGAAGGCAGGGCTAGGACACTATGGGATGCCCTGGTGTCATGGGTAGGAACCCCAGCCTTATCTGAGCCTCAGTCTCCTCGCCCATTCAGTGGCACAAGTAATAATGACCCTATGGAGTTTTGGAGAGAGTGAAAGGAAATGGTTCATTTCGTGGCTGACAATGTCTGGGACAGACAGTGTTGTTACAGGAATTACTGTTTTCATCATTCTCTAGATTGGTCAGCTAGTTACCATGAGTTTTCCTAGTTGTGGTTAAATAATAGTAAGTCACCTCACCTGGTTCAGTTAGTGATATAAGTCCTCCCTGGTGATGATGGAGATGTTAGGTGTGGGGTGCAGCATCTGATCATAGAATAGAGTCTCTTTTGCTAGAAGCCAAGTCTGCTCTCCCTCTATCATGCTCTGCAGTATCCCTGTCTGAGAGGAAGGACAGGACTCCTGCACACAGCCACGTGCACGCAGACACACACTGTCCATCTACTACCAATGTCCACGTTGTCAACTTTGACACTATGACTGCCGTCGTCGGCCAAGATGGGGGAGAGTCTGGTAAGTATTCTTTCAAAATGTACTCAATAACTTTAGAGGACTATAAGAACTGATGACTCCATGACTCCCAAAAAATCAGCCAAAGAAGACCGAGCAAAATGGCATTTTCATAGATCAAAAGAGCATACTTGGGAGTCAGACAGAGCTCTGAATACTGAGTCCAGTTCCCAAATCCGTCCCTTACAAACCACGTCCGTGGGCAAAGAAGTTCTCTAAGCCTTGGTTCTCTCTTAAAGATTTTGTAAGTATTTACCAAGATGATGAAAGACATCCCAATGTGTTCTGTGGTACCCTTGTCCAAGGGAATGCTACACACACACACACACACACACACACACACACACACCTGTTCACTCACTCCCACACACATACAAGTGCCATGGTCAGATAAGGTTGAGAGGCCAAAACCCTCTTACATACTTGCACCATACATTAGCACATTAAAAGCTTTAAAGAATGCTGCAGTAAAGAAACCTGTTTAGCTAGTGTTCTTTAAACTCTCTTGACCACAGGTGATTGTTAATATCTTGCAAAACAAGCCTTCAAAAAATGTTGAGATAATGAATATATAGGGCTTAATACAGTGCAAGGTACATAAAAGATTGTAATCACAGTAGACATCACTATTAATATAAATATTCTTTTCCCATCCCCTCTGGGTTCCTACAGCCTTCTACTTACATGAATATAATGATGGTAACAGTAGTAGTAATAGTAACATGTTATTAATACTTTGGTGTTTGCTTACAAGGCTAATACAGGACACACCTGGGATTCGAACCAAGATGTGTCTGGTTCCAAAGACATTGTGCCATACTGTTTCCCTATTCTTCAGTGATCCCCTTCAGAGTTGACCCTTGCTGCCACAGTCAGAGGGGCCACTGACTGTGAACACTTCACCCTACCACCCCACAAGAGAAGCGGCCCATGGGAGCAAATGAGGAGGTGAAAGGCCAAGGCTCTTACCTGGTGCTGGACTCCATCCTCACTGATGCACTGGGTACAGGCATCCTTGGGGACACAACTACCTTCCAGCATGACTTGGTTCTGGGGGCAGAAGCAGCCTTCCGAGGGATGGTCCCCACAGGAGCTTGTGTTGCCCTCACAGAGCCGGGGGCAGCCACGCTCACAGTGGTTGTACACCAGGGATGGTGGGCATGACATGTCTACAGACAGAGAACAAGGTCACACTCAGCCCACACCAACCTCAGAGAAACAGAGACACAGCTGTTTCAAAGAGGTTGACTACCCATTTTTATTTCCTCTGTTTTCCATAAAAGTAGATCTGGAAGTGAGGCACCTGACCACAGAATACAGACTATATTTCCCAATTTCCCTTACGGCTAAGTGTAATCACATGACTGCAGTTCTGCCCAATGACCTGTAAGCGCAGATGTAGACTCCAATAGCAGTTTCCAGGGTTCTTTTTTTTTTTTTTTTTTTTTAAAGGGCAGCTGTGCTTATCCTTTGTCCCTTTTCCTTTCTTCCCCTATGCTGCCATTTGGAACCTGGGTTTGACAGCTAGAGCTCCATCTTAAACCAGGAGAAAAAAGCACACCCAAGTGAGGACAGAGCAAAAAGCTAGACTCCAGTTTGAAACCCAGAACAGCTGGAGGCACCTCCCTCTGATCACATCTGTGAGAGAGAATTTTTACTTCTCTGTTATTTGAGCCAAATTTAATCCTAATGGATGATGTATCCTTAGAAAGTTTTATGGGTCTTCCTTTTGAATACAGGTATGGTGAGTCCTTTAAAAAGACTCCTAAATTAAATAAGGAATGCAAAGCTATGAAGAGTTGCCTGGAGGAAATGTACAAGATGATTGATTCACTTGTCCCACTCTGGCCCCCCTCAACCGCTTCTCACCGCGCCAAGGCAGGGGGCAGGAGTGTCTAAGGATTTAGAGCACCAAGCATTTTCCTATAAACGCACCATGAGTAGCCAGGGGTAGACAAAGAAATGAGTAAGTAGAGAAGGACTATGGCTAACTCAGGAACGATCATTTGCCCCTTGATCTGCAGGCAGACTGAAACAGGGCACTACCAGCTAAGAGACTCAGAACAGCAGAGCTGGAATGAACCTAGGGGTTATCTCATTCTGAGAAGCAGAAAGCAAGGTCCAGAGAGAGAACAGCTGGTCACCCCCTGAGCTGGGACTAGGTGCCCAAGTCCTGCAGCCACTGGTTCAAGATGCGACTGCTCTATGACAATAAACTCTGAGACTCCAAGAGGCTTGCATATATTGGTTGCCCTCCAGAGGAAGTCAGGGATTATATCCAGTAACTGGAGGTGCCGAAGTTCAGTGTTCTTTCCATTCCAGTGCCCCTTGAGGCAGGAGGCACATCTGATTTGTTGTGGTATCCCCACATGCTAAATGATAAATAAATGCCAACTCCAAGTTAGGGAGCTGACCTTGGGAAGGTACTTCCACTAGCAATCCCGTGGTCTTTGTAATTAAGATGCCTCTTGGTATTTCGGTGACAAAATTCCACTCACACTTCAACATCCTGCTCAGCTGTGGCTCACTCTGTGAACCTCTGCTACCCTGGGGGAATTTCAAGCAACTAGTCATTCTGCACTTTGCTGATACCTATCTATGTCCAATACATTAAAGTCACATTTGTCTGAACTATAGAAATGTTTCCATTTACACAGACTCTACACTCAAATTACTGAGATGTCTACTGTCTTATTTGATCTTAAATGGGATACTAGGTAATGGGAAAAGCAGGGATTCATTCTTTATCACCCAGAAAGAGAAGGCCCAGAAAGGGTTGAGCAAGCCCAAATCAGTTTGTCTTCACAACTTTACAGGACACCTATGGAGACTCACCACAGGAACTGGTCCTCCTCCAGTCGACACAGACCCCTTTGGTCCGACAGAGGTGGGCATACAAGGCGATGGCCTCACACACTTGCTCCTGGTGACAACTGTCCTGCTGGCACATGGCATAAAAGGTGGCTGGAGCAAGGACCTTGTGGCACTCAGCAAACAATTCTGAGAGAAGGACCTGGCAGTGGGAGCTGCCGGAGACAGGACACGGCTCCCAGGAGATTGGCTGGCATGTCTTCCCTGGCTGTTGCAAGGTCCATTCCTGGACAAGCACTCTCCAGTCCGTGGTGACTGTGCCATCCCTGAGCACAAAGTCATTGGCTCCGTTCTCATCACAGATCCCTAGACGGATAGGAAAGGCAAGTTTGGTAGCCCTGGGTGCCCATGTATTAATGCTGGAGACCTGGTCATTCTCCATGTTCACCAGCATCTGAACCTTACAATCAACTGGACCCAGAAATACAAGCAGCCAAGAGACCTGAGACCAGAACAAAGGAGAATGTTCTCACCACAGAGACCATACGTCTTTGAAGCAAAGGTCTTGGGGCTCAGCTGCAGCTGGAATTCATTGTTTCGTGGAGTGAATGTGAAGATGTGGCCAAGATGGTTGAATCTGATCTCATACATGATGGTGCCGTAGACATTGACTTCCATATCCCCACCCACATATGGGACGGACACCAGTCTCCCATTCACTGTCAGCTGTCCAAAGAAGGAAGTGACTTATCAGTAGTCATAGCAGCAAGGAATCCTAGAATTTCGCTCTTAGCTTCTTCCTGAGGCTCCTGACACTCCCTACGCTTCTGCCACACTCAACTCCAATGTCATCCACAAACTCTGATATTTGCCAGTAACTCTTCTAAGATAAAAGGGCTTTGCACAGCTTAGCAGAACAGATTATCAGAATCCTATACAGATGGCCACGCTCCTGGAACCCGAAAGCCCAGGGGATAAAGCCAGCCTTGAGTCTGTGTGCATTCAACAGGAAAGGATGACCCCTCCCAGACAGGCTGAGAAAGTTGCCTTTTGCCAACTCAGGGACAGTGTCTCCAGGAGCATCTCACGGAACTATGGTAAGTCCATATATGTATGTATGTATGTATGTATGTGTTCTGGGTCACTAGCGCTTTGGAGGCCCCACTATACATCAAACATATTTTTTAAAAGGCAGTCATGTACCACAAGGAACATAATTTTTCAAATTTTCAACAAATATCAACAAAACATAAATTTTCAAATTTCAACAGATTTTTAAAAATTTGGAAGCTTTTTTTTTTTTAATTTTAAAATCGGGGGCTGTGAGTGGTTCATTTAGTAAAGACCTGGCTACGATTGTTCAATAATTAGTGTGTATATTCAGGAATTCTTACAGAATGAGAGGAGCTAACCTACCAGTTGTTTTCATCTCATGAAATACTTACGATTTCTAAACCAACAAATAAATAAGTTCGCATCATGTAACCTTTTGTGAATATTTAGTCAAACATTTATTTTTACCAGTTTTTCAGTTTTCTTTTTGAATTCTGGAGCCATACATTTTGTTTAGGCCCTAAATATTTTCAAAGGCCCTAACTGAGGCTCAAAATATTCTCCTTCGGGAAGCTCACAGGCCCTAGGCGTGGGGCTCGTAGTGCCTGCTGGGTAAACAGCCAACCCCAATCTTCTGCCAGCAACCGGAAACCAGCTCCGTTCTTGTGATTTAAAGCTACCTAAAATTGATCCTTCCTTCCACATCTGGACCAGAACAACGTGAAAATGTGCCACCAGGGAGATGGGAATGAGCCCCTCCTAAGAAGGGGGTGCTCTACTAGGGAGGCAGAAGGTGGAGTCCCTAAAAGACACACCAGCTAAAACCAACCACCAGCAGAGGCTTCTTCGAGGTTCTGCCGCTGCCTTGCACGGGACCCAGAGAAAGCACCTCTCACCTGCATATCACTGTGGAGCTCAACCGAGAGGCCTTCGTGCTTCACCTCGATGGATTTCATGCAGGTCTGCCTCACCCCAAGGCTGCAGGCCCCATTATGCAGAATCACCTCCAGGTCCTGCTCTTTGTTTTGGAACAAGACGTACGAACAGCTGCCAGTCAGCTTGAAATTCTGCCCATCAAAGGTCACAATGTGCCGGGTAGAGCTGCCCATGCACACACCTGGACAGGAGAGCAAAGGATGGGTGTGACATTCCCCCAAACTCCCATACGTGTGAAGAGGCAGAGGCAGGTGTTACCAAGCTGCACACAGTTAACAGAGCTGAGAGCTGAATGGGACCCTTGAGGTCCTGCTGTCTAACTTCCTCCTTTTTACGGAATACGAAAACAATTCTAAGAGAGTGTCTTAGGTAAGTAATCCTTGGCCCGTAAATATTTTTCTAGAAAATATTTAGAAGGACAAGTATCACATTAAAAAAAAATGGAAAATTATAGAACCATACTTCCAAAAAACTTCAGTGTGCGAAATGAATGATCTCCTCTACAGGGATGCCTTGGCCCAGGAAACAAAGTTAAGTTTCAGAGTTGTTAGGACTTGTTGAAATCATGAGGAGCTAAGTGTATCATGAGCTTATGAGCTCATTGTAAAGAAAGTTCACCTAAAGACACATGTGTCCTCTTGGCTGCCAAGTTTCTAACGGTACAAGAGGCCATGTTGACTTGATCCTTTAAGAGATCACACAAGAGGAAAATTTCTGAAGCCAAAACAAATGATTGGGTCTCAGCACTCCCTCATTCGCCACTCATTCATTCACATGGTCAGCAAATTCTCAAGGTTCCTATTAAAACACCACCTGGGAATACCAGTCATCTTGCATCTGCCTAAGACCATTCCATAAAAATGCCCCCAGGGAAGGCACCACCACCATGCGTGATTTGAAAGTTAATCTTGGACCAAAATGAAGCTGGAGAACCATGGCCACAGCTACGGTGGTGGTTAAATAAAAGCCCAAGAAGTGAGAGGCAGACTCAGGGGGTCAGCAAGAAGACGCTCATGTCCTTCACGCACACAAGGTCTAGGCAACCTCCACCTGCACGAGTGGCCTACAAGTCAAGCAACATGGCCACCAACAAAGGAAGGGGCTGGATGCACCAGCTGTCAGAGCTGAGTCGCCTGCCGGGAGCTCTTCCACTCAAAATCTCCTGCGTCCTGAAGCAGATGGTCCCTTCCAAGTGGAAGTACCGAACGCCATTGGGTCCCCGACACCCACGCTGCAAGTGGCCCCAAGACTCCAGCTGTGAAGAACGTCCAGCCTTAGGGAGATCAGCCCCAGCTCCATCAGGATGTAACAAGTGACAGGCAAAGAAATGGTGTTAGCTCCCATGCGGTAAGTCAGTGAGAGTGGCTCTGCCCACCGTCACATGAAATGTTACAGACAAGTGGGTACTTGTGAGCCAGAGAAACCCAGGATTGAATTCAGCTCCCACCCCGTGACTGTACTGTGATCTGGGATAAATTACTCCACTTCTGTGATCCCCTCCTGTCCCCGCTGCGCTGCGGTCTTTGAGCTCATAGAGAGGATTTCCAGGCTATGTTTTTAAACAAAAAAGGTGAAGCTCATTTGTGAAGAAGGATGAACCTGGCATGAATGAGATTGGTGGCTGCGCGAACGTAGGTGGAAGGAAGTGAGCAGAAAGGACATAGGAAAGGGAGCAGTGGGGTGACATCTGAGTTAACCTCTCCGTGCATTCTCACATTTGGACCCACGTTAGTAATTCACGTACTGAAAACAAACAAATGAATAAAATTAGCAAGGACAGGGATGAGGGAAACCCAAAACAGAACAAACGGAAGCAAATTAAACTCATGATCATGAATAACGTAACTGTAGGGAGCTGTAGGGAGGGGAGAAACTCGCCTAAATAACTTTGGGGGGAAACGGACTATGTACTCAAAAACAAAAGACAAAAAGAATTGTGTGTGAATATCGGACACTAGTAGGTAGATTTGTTTTCTACCTGGGCATTGGTTAGCAATTCTGCAACTAGTGTATTCTGGGATTAAGCCAACATAGAAATATATTTTGGATAATAAGAGCCAGGCCCTTCACTGTGTGAGAGAGGGAGCTGGGGATGTCAAAAGGACATGAGTCCCAACAGAAAGTACTCCCAGTAGCCAAATCTAGGACCAGCTGATGAAGAAAATAAATAATGCTAGGAATTGATCCTACCCCCTAAAATAAAGTAAGAACCAATGAGACCATATTGACAAATAGTTAATTGAATTAATAAATGACAGAGAAGGAAAAGTTCTTCTTTTCAGTAGAATTCCAACTAGTAAATGTGGAAGGAATGATGGAAATCGACAAATAGCATGGAGGACAAGGGGAGATGGAGAGGAGAAGGGAGTTGAGGAAAATTGGAAGGGGAGGTGAACCATGAGAGACTATGGACTCTGAAAAACAATCTGAGGGTTTTGAAGGGGAGGGGGATGGGAGGTTGGGGGAACCAGGTGGTGGGTATTGGAGAGGGCATGGATTGCATGGAGCACTGGGTGTGGTGCAAAAACAATGAATACTGTTACACTGAAAATAAATTTAAAAAATTTTAAAAAAAGATTGATTAAAAAAAATCCCTATTTGGCAAATACTACAAAAAAAAATTGTGTCAGGTAGGGATCACCTATGCATAGTACACTCAGTGGGTGAAAGCATAGTTCCACAGTTCCAAAATGTCTCTGTATATGATCATTAGTAATTGCAAGGAGGAAAACAGTAACCTTACAGTGGAAAATCTGGTAAATACCACCTAAACCAAGCGATCAAACTTAACATCACCTGTAACAAAGCAAATTGATACCATGTGCCTCCTCTTGATAAACCAAAAAAGACACAATATGTCTTCTGGGGTATTCTTGACAACATGTATAACCTGGCTCTAACTCAGATTGAGGGACATTCTACAAAATTACTAGCCAGAACTTCTCAAAAAAGGTTAAGGTCATAAATATCAAAGAAATACTAAGGATCTCTACAGACTTAAGGAGATATGACAACCTAATGCCATGTGACTCTGGGTTGAATCCTGCAACTAAACAAAGGACATCAGTGGGAAAACTGACAAAAACCAAGACTTTTATGGATGTATTTTACAGAGGTTAATTCCTAACCGTGATCATTACCCTGTGACTATATATGATACTACAATCTGGGTAAGGATATTTAGGAATTCTTTGTCCCGTTTGTGCAAACTTTTTTTTTTTGTAAATCTGAAATTATTCAAAATAAAAAGTTTTAAATGTGTCTATTTTAAATGGCTTCAATTTAAATTTTTTAATCCCTAAAAAAAAAGAGCCTAAATCAAGTTTTACCACTACTGACAAAAGAGAACATAAAGAATAAAAAATTTTTAAAAAGTCAAGGGTTTAAAAGGAGTCCAGAGGGGTATTGAGGGACTGAATTTAAGAAATTTGTTTGCACAAAGCTCCTATTGCGTTGTGAGCCTCACACCCCCAGGTGCCCCACTAGGGACAAATGGGATACCTGAGCCTTATGAAAAGGACTTTCAAGAGGCCCCTCCCAGAGATGGGTTTGCATCCCACAAGCAGGACATGCCCCTGTCCCGGGGGCAGGCAGCCCAAACTGGGATTAGGGAGCTGTTTTAACTCTAATTCAAGTTTTAGGTTCTGGTTCTTACACGGGAGGGGGCACCTAATTACCAAATTGAGAGTTTGTTTTATAACATAATGGAACTATAGAACTGTTTACGAACAAACAGAAATGACATGAGGTCTGGTAGCATTCTCAACCAGTCCCAGGAGATCATTTCACCCACTAAATAAATTGTCAAGGGAGGATGGGGTATAACATACAGTTTTTCTTTTATCCCACTGGTTGTGTCTGTTCAACACAGTAATTACCCTGAGTGGGTACCACCAAACGCAACCATTTCTCCCAACCACGAGGCAGAGCACTAACCCATCGCTGTGGATGAATGTCCTCCATGGGTCTGCCTGTCCTCCTCATACACCAGGCCACTGTGATGATGTACCACAGCACCCAGCTCCCATACAGCTCTAGGTGTGAGCAGAGAGTTTTCTGGGGGCATCACTCTCACTGCTATACTTCTCCAGCAAAGACTCCTAAAGGCTGACTTGCAAATAGCCAGGCTGAGCACTGACCTCAGAAAATCAGTTCTTCCTTCTGGTTATGCCTGATCCGGGGAAGTGCTTTTCAAAGATGCAGAAGGAGAACAGTGATCCCTGGGACTGAATGAAAACACGTCCAAGGACACAAGGGGGAGGGAACACGGGTAAAGGGCACACGCTGCATGTAGCGAGGAGAGAAAGCGCTTCTGGTCTACATTTCTGCACAGCCATGCTAAAAGCACGGCCCTTATAACACTGTCCAGGCTGGTGAAGCAAGGGACTTACAGGGGCAGGTCCAGCGGCAGCCACAGGTCTCCTCCACCCTGAGAGGGGGCTGGCCGTTGGGACATGAGGGCCTCGGCCCCCGGTCACAGTTGACCCGATGACTCTTCAGCAAGGTCTGGCCATCTGGCAGGCAAGTAACTGTGTGGCACTGGTCTGGCAAGGTCCAGACGTCCCCAGGCTGCAGAAGAGAGAAGCAGATTCAGGAAGGCATAGGCTGAGACAGTCCAGCCCTAAGCCCATCAACTGGGCAACTGACCCTCTCTGAGGACACAGAGACTAGGACGTGGACATGGGCCCAAGCAGCAAGGATGCAGAGCACAAGATTTAAAGGTGGAACCCCCCCCCCCCCAACAAACAGGCAGGACATAATGGTAAGAGGGAGAATGGAACCAAGATAGAAAGAGGAGTGCTCGCTTCGGCAGCACATATACCAAGATAGAAAGAGGAACAAGGGGAAAAAAGCACCCCAAATACTCATTCCCAATCTTTCTTTCAGTCAGCTGAAAAGAACTCACCCTCTTCTCATTCCCGTCCTCATCCACGCAAACTCTAATGAACCCTGAAACAGACACAAATAAGATCTGAATTTCCACCCATTATGCAGAAGTTCCAAGCCATTCACGATGTCTGCTCATCCTGGGCTCGTCCATGAAGTGGACTTCACTCTGCAAAGGATTTAGTGGGTTTAACCATGGGATGCTGGTCCACCAGCTGGCCCTGCGGTTTTTCTCCTACATGCTTTGTGGTTCTTAATAATTATGGTGCTAACAATATCAAGAACACAGAAATCCCTACAGTGTATGAAGCCTCTCATGGTCAGTATCTCCTTTTCCCATTTCATATGTAGATCAGGGCCTAGTGAGGGAAAAAGGGAGGAAATGAGGGAAGATCCTCCCAAATCTGAAAGAAATCTTTAAGAGTCCTGCTAGGAGAGCTATCTTCCAGCACGAAAGGGCAATAACTCTGTAGTAGGTATGGACTCACAGCTAACTACTTTAGGAAAATAAATAAAAACAGGCAAAAAAAAAAAATCACATATGGAAAAAAAAAATCTAACTAAGTCAGTATAAACTATGGTACTTTGATATCAGATTTTACATTGCTCTTTCCCTAAGGCCCTGTATACGCATGCTGAGGGTGAATATAGGGCGTGGGGAAGAAGACCATGGTCTGTGGGATGCTGGGTTTCCCTGCTTTTGTCTTACACTTCTTTGTCTAAGATCACTCTGCACTAGTAAGCATGGGCTGTCTCTGCTAAAGTCTTGATGGACAGTTAGGATGGGAGGAGGGTTATACCCAGAGAACTTTCTGGTAGCCCCTTGGGCGTTTGTTGTATGAACTTTCGATGAGCAGGGACTTAAAGGTCCTGGTCTATGTAACAGTCTTCATCAAGGCCAGAGCCTGCCTGGCAACCTCAGGTCTTTAGAATGGGTTTTGTTTTTGTGTTACAAGGGGGTAAGAAAGGCATGAGGAGACTCACCGGAGCACAGCTTGTGGAAGAAGGAATTTCCCAGGGTGGCCATTGTGGAAAGGTCTTCGATTCGCTGGAGCCTCAGCACATTGGAGCCAGCATTTGGGCCTGCCAGCCTCCTCAGCTGGGCCTCATCATAACGATCCCCAATTCCAATGGGAAACACAGTCACTCCTGGGGTTAGCAGAGGAACGAGAAAGGGTCTGTGTCAATCTGCTTTGGTCAGCTGGGACCCAAATGGATGGCTGTACCCAACATCTGTACAGAGCCTTGTGTTTTCCAGACGGGTCACATAAACCGACCCTGGGAACACGTCATTCAGTCAGTCAACCAACATTAACGACACTACTCTGTCAGGCATGATTCTAAGCAATGGGGACACAGTGAGCTGAGCAGATGAAGTCCCTGTCTTTATGGACCTCACACTGGGCAGAGACAGACGCCAAACCCAAAAATAAGTAAGTACTCCATGTTTCAGATACGTACAAGTGCTTAGGAGAAAAACAAAATGGGATATGAGGATGGGAGTGCCTGGGGGTAGGAGTGGGAATTACTGTTTCTTGTAAGGTGGTTGGAGAAGCATTTGGTGAAGAAACCGGGGACCTGAAGTAAGGACTGAAGGAGCCTCAAGGATATCCCAAGCAGAGGGAACAGTGAGCGCAAGGGCCGGAGCAGTAGTATGAGTGCACGTTCTGGGGTGGTGGGAGCAGAGCGAGTAAGAGAGGGGGTGGGGCACAGACCATGCAAAGCTTCATATGACACATAAGAATGTAACATGTTCTCTGAATGAAATGAGAAGCCAGCCAAGACTATGGACCTGAGGAGTGACATGGACTGACCAAGTTTTTTCAAGATTTGTTTATTTTAGAAGGGGGAGGGGCAGGAGAGAGAGAGAGAGAATCTCAAGCAGACTCTGCATGGAGCATGGCGCCAGACATGGGGCTCAATCCCACAACCCTGAGATCATGACCTGTGCCAAAATCAAAAGTCGGGCCCTTAACCGATGGAGCCACCCAAGCGCCCCTGGGCTGACCCATTTTAAAAGGGTCACTATAGCTGCTATGTTGATGATGAAATACAGGGGGCAAGGGTGGTAGCTGGGGTTCCATCAGAAAGCTCTTACAACAGTCCGGGTGGAAGGCAGAGGTGGCAGTGGTGGGCATGGTATGGCAGGGTGGGATTCTCAATCTATTCTGAAGGCAGAGCTGTAGTTTGTAAATGGATCGGACAGTGGTCTCAGAGAGAAGGAGGAATCTCAGATGCTGAGGTTTTGGTCTGAGCAGCTGAAGGACAGAGCTGCCATTGTCTAAGATGGGAAAACCTGTGGAAGGAGATTCAGATGTGAATTTGGTTTATGATGAGTTTCTCTTTAGAACATCAAGGTGGAGTTGAGGCAAGAGATCCAGATGGGAGAAGGAATATTGAGGTCAGCGGTGTATGAATGGCTTTAGACCCATGACACTGAATGAGACCAGCTAGGGCGTGAGTGTAAGAAGAGACGAGAAAACGTCACAGGCCTGAGCCCAGAGTATGCACATGCCCATTGACCGAAGAGAAACTGAGGCTCTGAACAGTTAAATGACTTTCCCTAGAGCACATCTGTTTCTCCCAGACTCCAACTGCTTCCCTTCCAGACAAAAGTCTTTCTTGGGATTCATGATACTAGAGAAGTGATGTCTCTATTTTAAAATTCCCCAATTCAGTTCTCCAGAAAGTTCTAGGTATTTGCAGTTGGCTTAAGGTTAGAGCTGATTTTCTACCAGCAACTTTTCCGTTCTTATCAGCTCATTGTATCACCCAAATGTATATCCTATTAGAGTTCTTTTCCCCAAAATAATCAATTTCATAAACTCCCCTTCATTCGTTCAACAAACATTAGATGGCCTCCTATTTTGCGCACCGTGCACAGATACAGGAAAATAAGCAAGCTGTTGCCTGGGCCTTCCAAGACCCCCAGGTTCGGTGAGAAACAGCTATGCAACCAACAAACACAGTGTGACTTGCTCCTGCTAGTTGTTCAGATGAGGCACAGAAAAGGGAGTGAAGAACTCTCTTAGGAAGACATCAGAGCAAAGACAACTCCAGAGCAGGGTTTTGAAGGATGAACAGGTCTCCAGGTGGCCACGCGAGGACTTAACATGATTCCACTCACCCGGGCCTCCCTGGGTATGATGCCACCTGCCCTGGTTCATGTTCCATAGCCACTCACAGCACAGGTTCGCATGGGGCACCAAGGCTGGGTCATGCCCACACCTGTCCCTTTCCTGAAGCTGTACACTTTCTCTTGTCCAACCAGCACCCCACCCATGCCTGTTAGGGTTGATGGTTCCCATGGCCCCATAATGAGTCACTCTGGCCTCAGACATGGTGAGAGTGGGGACAGAGCAAGGACACCACCTCAGAAAGGAAGGGTGTGGCAGTCTGACCCAGCCCTGGACGCACAGGGAAAATGTGGAGAAATTACAGGTCACAGCAGAAAGCATAAAGATCAATGAAGGACAGATGCATATGTATTACTGTCGGGTTTCCAAGTAACACGGGGATTGGGCCACTTCCTGCTGTTTGAAACCAGGCCACGGGTGGCTCTGTAGCACTCCTAACCATCCAGGCCACCCGGAAGCACCCCCACCCCCGGGCCCACTCTTGGTGCTCTAGGGGTTCAAGAGAGTCTCAGCATCGAACACCAGACACTTACGGTTGGATGTGGCGGCGTCGGCTGCAGCCTCCACCGAATCTGCGGAGACATCGGTGACAACGATGACCACCGCCTTCGAGGCTCCGGGCCGGGCACCATGCACTTCAGAGGTGATGTACCGCACAGCATAGTCCAAAGCGCCCCCTGCCGGTGGAAAACAGACCACGCCAAGTCAGTCCCGACTGCAGGAACGTCAGGCAGCCCGTCTCATGGCAGATCCTTAGGTGGTCAGAACGGAAAAATTCAGAGGCAGGGAACCATACGCGGAGGTCCGGAAGAGCAGCAAGGCCTGCGCGCTTTCCCGGAAAGGAAACTAGCCCAACGAGCCAAGGGACCGGCTAAGGTCACTCAGTCCCAGATGCCAGGAGTTAAGACCGGATGGAGTTCCTGGCCACTGTGGCAGATTACCGATGTGGCTGAGGCCTCCTTCCCGCTGCATGAGGTCCACGTGGCTCAGGAGATGGGCTTTCTCGTAGGCCACGTTCCACGGCACTGCGGCGGTGGTGGTGCTCCCGTACTGCAGCACTGAGACCTGCGTGAGCTGGGGCCCTGGCAGGAAAGACAACGTGGGAATCGCACTCTGGATCGGGTGGGGACCCCCAGGATGCACCACCCAGGGCATCGCTCACCTATATTAGCTCTGGAAATGAAAGCCTTGGCGAAACTCTTCATCTCCTCGAAGTAAGAAGCGGGAAAGCTGGAGGAGCCGTCCAGGAGGAGGGCCACGTCCAGCGGCTGGCTGCAGTCTGCCAAGAGAGCAGAGGGGGAGTACACATGGGCCAGCAGGGGGGCTGGCATCAGGCCCCCCATGGCACCCAGCACATCCAAAGGTGAGCAGGATGCTGCCAACTGCGTGGCACCACGAAGGGGAGGTTGTCTCTGTTGGTCCCGCACAGTGGGAACACGGGCCGAGGAGGAGCGAGAGGGGCCCATGACTGCCCCAGGTCTGGACACATTGGAAAGACTCCGAGTCCACCCAAAGGCAGTTTATATACCTAGAGCTGAAAGCGAGAGACATCGGCTCCCTCGCTAACTGGAGGCTGCAACTCTTCTAGAACTGAGCAAAATACCAGAGCGGCACAGCAGGGAGATGGGTGGCTAAAGGAGACGGAGTGGCCGCCGAGGGCTGGGGGACGGACTTGTGTGCTCTCAGGAGATTAAAAGCATCCTTATCGTGATGAGCACTGAGAAATGTCTAGAATTGTTGAATCACTATGTGGTACACTTGAAACTAATATAATACTGTGTGTTAATGACGCTTCAATTAGAAAAAAACAATAAAGCTCTTTGGGGGGGAAAATAGAAGTTAATGATTCTGGGATAGTCTCAAACACCCCAAAGAATGTCTTGAACACTCCTATGGTCAAGAACTGGGACCCAAGTAGACATTAGCATCAGTTAAGAAGGCAGTCACATAGCTCTGGTGGTAATCAGGTTTTGAGTCCTTGGCTATGTGCTGGGTACCGTTCTAAGCATTTTACAAGCACTGTTGTTATCTCCATTTTACATATGAACAGAGTATTACACAGAGGTGCTCGCTCAAAGCTAACCCAAAATTATTACCAACAATAAGTTGTTCCAAATTAGCCAGCTGGTAAGTGGCAAGAGTTGAATTTCAAACTAAGGGCTCCAGAATTTGAAGCTCAAACCTGTCACCTAACTTCCTGGTCTTGCCCCAAAGAACATCAGCTACTAGGAGTGCTTTTATCCGCCCCACGTGGTCAAAGCTGAGAGTCACCCCGTGTAACAGTTTACCTCCAAAGCAAGGAGTGGGCTGGGTGGGGATGAGGCTGCGTGATAAAGCAAGACTTGTATTTTTCACTCTGTATCCTTGACATTGTTTACATTATAACAACAGCCTCGTGTAACCTTTGAATTTACAAGCACACTCAGTAAGAAAAGATGCCCCTCCACCCCCACAAAAGGATCACGGATGCATCCCCCGGCTGGGAGGTGAGGAAACAAGGCACTCTACAGGCCAGGGTTTGACTGAAGGCACAGAGCAGGGAAGCAGGGTCAGAACCCAAGAACTGCAGCTCCGCCCACCCTCGGCAGCCCTCGCATAGGGCAAGGTGTCCACCTACCTGGGCTGGGGACGGGGATGGGGTGCTGCGGCCCCTCTCCGGAGCAGCACCTCTGCAGCACCAAATCAGGGGCCTCTCGGGGGAGCCTCTCAAAGTCCTGGATGAGGATGGGGGCACTGGGCCAGCTAATCCTCTCCAGCTCCTGCGGGTCGGCGTGAGGGCCCACTCCGATGGGCACCACCTGGACGTCTCCGGGCATCCGCTTGATCTCATCAGAGGCGGGGTTTCCCGTGACCATGTAGACCAGGTTAGGGACCTGCTCCCGGTCCCCCTGGCTGATGGAGAAGCTGTGCTCAGACAGGTACTGCAGGGCCAGCCCGGTGTTGGTCCTGTTGCCGCCCCGGAATCGGATCTCCCGCAAGTGCTGCAGGACCTCGCCCTTGGACTGGGCCTCGCTGAAGGTGTACTCCACGGCCACGGCGTAGGAGTACTGCAGCACCGTGACATGGATGCCATCCTGGCTCACGTCCATCCGCCGGATCACCTCCTCCATGAAGTCCCTGCTCTTGTTGAAGTTGGCCTCTCCAATTTTGTCTGAGCCTTCCAGGATGAACACCACATCCAGAACCATGGAGTTCCTTCCGGGTCCCGACGATGGGACCCCCAAAAGCTCCGGACCCACAGTGACCGACAACACAGGGGGCTGCTGGGTAAGGCGGGGTGCTTCGGGGGCCAGGTCACACAGGTAGCTGATAATCTCGTCCCTCCGCTGCTCCAGCTCGTCCACACTGCTGAGCACGAAGGCCTTGTTCTCCGGGGCCTGCTTCTCGATGTTGTGGATCTGCTTGAGGTTGACGTGGGGCCCAATGCCCACGGGGATCACGATGACTTTCTTCTTCTTCAGGCCCTGCACGTAGCGGACCAGATTGCGGGCCAGCTTCGGGGGCTGCTGGCTGGCCGTGAGGAGCAGAGCGATGCGGGAGGCTTCGGGACGGTCGATCTTCCCGAAGATTTGGAACAGCGTGTACTTGAGGACCTCGCTGGTGGAGGCCACCTCGCTGCCCACGTACCTCACTTGGCTGGCGATGCGCCGCAGCTCTGAGGGCCGCTTCCGGTCTTGGAGCTCGATGTAGGAGTGGGAGCCGTCGTGGTACTCCACCACAGCCACGCGGATGCGCTTCTGGGAGATGTGCAGACGCTCCATCATGCCCACCACAAAGACCTTCAGCACTTGGAACTCGCCCTCAGACAGCTTGGAGGAGCCGTCTAGCAGGAAAACCAGGTCCAGAAGCCGGCTGCAGTAGAAGTCGTGGAGGGGCGGCTCGGGGGTGTCCTCCACGTACGGAGTGGGGGAGCCGACGGGGCCTTCCGTGGGGGGCACCACGAGGCCTCCAGGCTCCCTGCAGGCCTCACAGGTGAGGTTGACACCCTCACAATGACTGCGGTGGAGAGAGAAGACCAGATAAGGCTCAGGGAGAACCTCTGGGCACTTCTCAACCTTATCTAGAACCTTCCAAGCCTTCCCATAGAACAACCCGCCTGGTCTACCTGAGCTGTGCTCCCATGGACCACTCCCCACCCAAGTGACCCAATATTTTTTAACAAAGGTCCCTAAACAGCACCTGTGCACATACGGCAAAGGCCTCCCTTTATTCTAGAAGCCGAAGCTCTAACCCCTGTAGCACCCGAGGAAGAACCCTTCTTGCTTCTAGGCCATCCTCGCAGCCATCCAAAGTCAATGTCTTCTCAACCTACACCTCCAGCAGGATAAATACTTAATCGTAATCCGAACTCTCCCGAACTCTCTTGCAAGGGTCTCCAAAAACAAATACCGCTCTAAAATGTTGACGCTGGCCAGGGCACGTGAATGTCCTATCGAAGATAAATGCTTTACGGTATTTATTGTACCAGAATTTAAGCTAAATTAATTTTGTACCATGTTTAATACATTGTGCCTTAAGAAAAAACAGGAAAAAGTGGAGTGAAAACACTTTCAGAAGATGAACAAAGATTCAAAATCCCAACTTTATCCCAGAATAAAGATGGAAATTGTATTCAGGAAGGTCTAGATATTAGGGGGAAAGGCAGTGGCTCATTCTTTCGTTCATCCAACAACCACATGGTGAGCACCTGTCATGTGCCAGGGAGCACCTAAGCCCTGCACCCAGCCCCAAGCACGTACCCCAAGCCTGTGGCAGAACCTTTGCCCTCACATAAATTCTGGCACTACCAGGCCAAGTTTCCAGTCCCTTCTGGTCACTCCTCACCAGTGTCCTAGAAATGGCAAAGTATGCCAGACCACGCGTGAAAACCAAGTTGCTCTATGAGAGAGACCCACAGACCCACAGAGACCTTCTCCTACTTGTATACTCTGCCTTCGAAGCAACTTGCCTTCAGCACCCACAGTAAAGTTGAGAGGCCGCAGTGCCCTGAGCCCTGAGAAGGGTCCCCATGGCTTGCCTCCCAGGCAATGTCCCCAGCCTGCTTTGGAATTACTATCCACAGCTGTATGAAGCCATAGTCGGCTCCCTGGTACCTGCCCCTCCCCTCAGGCTAGCAGGGGGAGGTTGGGAGAGGGCTCTAAGCTCTCATGCCTGTGTGGCTCAGAACCCCAAGCCAGTGTTGGGTTCACCCCCTTCTTTATTCCTTACAGCCTCTGTTTCAACATGGGAAAGGTAGGCCGGCAGGATCTTACCAGTAAGTTAATTCCTACTTCCCTGTGGCCCACACGATTTATTGCTTCAATCTCTGGTTAACAATGCGTGAGTGACAGATTTTCTCGTTTCCTGTGTCTGCTAGAAAATTTACCCAGGCAGTGTTCCCCCTTGTTTGTACAGATGGCGGTGGTGGGGTCTGATTCTGGCAGCTGTGGCCACAGCCCTTCCCCAGAAAATTTAAGTTCTCGAGTTCAAGTTCCCATAAGGCTCCATCAGTGTCAGGGTGTGGTATTAAACACCTCGAGGTCTGAATACATGTTCCCAACTTGGGAGCAGAGCTCCAGAAAGCTCAGAGCCTGCCCTAAGGACTTCTTCTCACTTCCCCAAAGGCCAGTGCTCAGAAGCAATCCGAGTGGGAGCCTGGGGTGCCATGATGAGTGTCTTCCCTCCCAAACACGAAAGCCCCATCCGGGGACCTCGGCTGTGGCCCCAAGGGTTCTATATCACACAGAGCAGTTGCGGCTCTGAGTAAAAAAAAATTTGACTCCCAGAGGCACCTGTGTTTGGGCTAGATGTGACCTCCAGGAGCAATAAGAGACCACCTTCTTTCTTAAGTGAGAAGAGGCCAAAAACCCCAGCCTCTTAAGAGGTGTTTTCTTGGAAAGCAATGGGGTCTGTCCTTAAAGAAAGAGAAGCAGACTCTAGAAACAAAATAAACTCAGCATTCAACGTCTCAATTCACATAGCAGAGTTCGTCCCCACACAACTGCCTCTGAGCAGGACCCAGAGAAGACAGTAATACTCTTTCCTTCCAACACCAGGGGGTCTGTGTTACCAAATCTGGCAGTGCTCAGGGTCATCGGGATTCAAGGTGATCTTCTTTCCCGGGGCCAAGCGACGACCAGCCACCTCACACACAGGACAGTCTTCAGGGTCGATGCAGGTCTGCAAAAGCTCATCTAGGATTTTCCCTGCATGACACATCCCTTGTTAGCAGCTAAAACTCTCACCTTTCACACAAGGAAGACTCGGTTTTAACTACAGGGACCAGTCCCGGAGGCTAGCTCTGCCTTCCTCCCTCAAGGAGCCTCTCACCTCCGAGGGAGGAACTTTCCTTCTTTGGGCCTTGATTCATCTCTCTGCCAGACCAGGAAGGGGTATTCCTTCAACCTCTCTCACCACACCCAAGCCTCAAGACGAATGAAATCTTCTCTCCAAGGGTCATTTCATGCCAGCAAAGTATATAGCTAATTACTCCACATCTGTGCTACCCCCTAAGGTAGCTGCCACGGGCCACTAGTTAAATTAAAATGTGAGCTGACACTAAACAAAACTGAAAATTCAATTTTTCAGACACAGCAGCCACACTGCAGCAGAGCTTTCCCATCCTTGCAGAACATTCTATCAGAACATGCTCTCGGTGAAAAACCCATAAATAGGGGTGCACAAGCCCCGTGCAGGAGCTCAGCCTGACAAAACCATGGCTGGCCTGGCTTGGATGAAAGGGCACCTAGAAGCACAGCCCAGGGTGGCAGGGACAGGGACAGGGCAGTGCTGGGCGAGGCAGAGGAGAAGTCCCGGGGGAAGCACCCTTCCTGACAGCCCAGCCCAGCCTTTCCACCAGTCCCGACCACGGGGCAGGTGCCTTACCTGGAGGGCAGTGTGCATGGCAGCCTTCGACACACTGCACGGGGCATGCCAGCGGCTCGGGGTGCTGGCACGTGATGGGACAGGCAGGGGCACAGCTGTTATAACGCCACTCGCACTCATACCCATTCTCATGGAGGTTCCTCTCCTCACAGTTCTGGGCTGTAGAAACAGAACACGACCAGTCTGTGCAACCCGAGAAGGCAGGCCTGCACCCAAGTCCCCCAAAGAGACGGTGGCGAGACCCATGGGGGCCATGGTCCTGAGGGAGGCGATGGTGATGGTGGGGAACTAAGCAGCCAGGGCAGTCACCAATATTTGAGACTGTTGATGTTTTAAGCACCCCATCAGGGGTGCCTGGGTGGCTCAGTTGGTTAAGCATCTGCTTTGGGATAAAATAATGCCCCGGGGTCCTGGGATTGAGTCCCGCATTGGGATCCCCGCTCGGTGGGGAGTCTGCTTCTCCTTCTCCCTCCTTCCCCCTGCTCGTGCTCGCTCTCCTTCTCTCAAATAAATAAATTCTTTAAAAAGAATTAAATTAAAGAATCTTTAAAAAGATAAATAAAGCACCCAACCAGGAACCAAACGTTCTCAATCAGTTTTCCATATAAAAACAATCAGTTGCCCACACCCGAGGAGGACTCTACAGAAATGTGTGCGTTGCTTGCTCACATTGGCATCTAATTAAAAGATACTGAATGTAATTGACTTCCCTCTTCTCTTCATCGCTGCTCCATCTTCTCCCTCTTCTGGAATTTCTCTAGATATTAATGTCTTCAGTCACTGTCCCCTGTCCCTCCTCACTCACTCGATGTGTTACTCCCTTCAGCCCTCGGCCATCGGTCCCCATACGGGAGCTCTGTCTTCTCTCCCATGAAGGAATCCTCCCGCACCCCACTTTGAGGTCTAGACTCATGAGGGGGGAGGGTGGGTGTCCGAGACCATGAAGGACATCAGGACTCACGACACAATGTGGCTGTCCTCCAGGCCACCACCTTGCCGTGCTGGGCACACACATGGGCGTAGGCAGCAATGGTGTCACAGAAGCAGGCGCAGTCCCCAATGGACTCGCAGGAGCAGGAGTCGTAGATGCAAACGTCCAGGTATGGCTCAGGGTCCACCTGCAAGGGAACCTTGGGGTGGGCCTCCGCCTGGGCAGAACTTAGGAACTCGGGCTCTTGGTCTGGGAGAGAATGTTCTGGGGGTCAGAGTCGGGCAATGGGGGCCTCTGGCTGGAAGGAGACATGCTAGTCAGGGGCCCAAACAGGGAGTAGGTACAGAGGCATAATTCCCAGGTTCTAATCTGGACTCCAATAAGCAGAGTTGGATACAGGAGTGCTGCTGGCCTTTCATAGAATGTAATGTGCCTTAGAATTTTTCAGAACATTCTCTTTGATCCATCTTTCCATGTACCTGCTCAGCCAGCCAGCCATTCCCATAACCCACTCCCAACCTCATGGATATTTGCGTGTTTCTACACAAAACAAAGATGTACAAGCTGGTCACCTTCCTCCTTTGCCTCCATTCAGCAAAGCAAAGGAGGAGACGCATCAGACTGCTTACATTGCCTCATTGAGGTGCTGTGGGGCTATTCCCTGGACAGCCGGGCCGGCCTGGGCTCCCCGGACTCTGCCCCCAAGCCTACCCACCCCCTACCCACCCTCAGCCACTTCCCCACCCCCCCACACACTGCTGCCCACACTGGCCTTCTCCAAGGTGGTTGTGACAGGAACGACACTAAGTGGGTCATTGTTCCCAAGACATTGCAACAATCCTGATTGCCCTGGCTGCCAGGATCTCAGCATTCTTCCAGCTCAGATGCCCAGGGATCCCCCAAACCAGCTTTGCTGTATCCTCAGGGACCACAAATCAGAGGACAGGAGAAGGAGCGCTGGGTACAGGAATTCACGTTGGTACCACAGAGCAGCGTGCGTGTACGTGGCTGTGTGCACATACATACATAACCACACACGGACCCACACAGGCACCCACATACATGCATTCATAAAGAGACAGAACACGAATTCAACTTTGGGGAACTGCTTGTCACCCTTTGAGATAAAGACCCGAAAAGAAGTCTCAACAATGCCTCAAAAATCCCTGGGTATCGGCCCTGAGAAGAGTTTCTGCTAAAGGGTTTTGTGAGGGCAGGAGGTGCTCAGGCCGGACACGCAGCAGGAACAAGAGGATGAAATCCTGGCTCTCGTGAGGGAGATAAGATCCTGCGGGGTAGGGGATTTGGGCGGGGTGGACAAGCCCTAAGATGAAGGCCCAAGGAGAAGCACTGACAGGTGCCCAGAAGAGCTACACTTTGCGCGGAAGAAGAAATGATTCACAGGGCGTCACTCTCCTCCTACACCAGCCACCACGCTTTCTGTCTCCCAGCCTGAAGCCAAGAAAGGGACCGGAGAGCTGACGTGATACAGGTCCTTTCTAAGCCTCCGAGGTCGCATCCACAGGGCAAAGCTTACGCTCCGAGGGCCCAAGCCACGTGACCAACCCTCAGGGCTCTCTTGCCTCTATTCCCCACCAGCCCTCACCAGCCTGTTGCAGTCCTGGAAAATATCACTGGTGAGGATCCTGCAGGAGGAGTCCACCATCGCCTGCTTCATGAGGTTGTTATGGCAGACAGCAGGAGACGAGTCCTGGGGCACCTGGTGGGCAGGGCAAAAGGACACAGACAGACCCCCAACCATCAACCCAGAAGGATCCCAGAGACCCTCCTGGCCAGCCCTGCCACCCCAGCCATTCAAACCGCTCCACACCCTACCCCACCCCTCCAGCCCCCATGAGAGTACTGGGGGTGGGGTGACGTTCCAGGAAGCAGGCTGCTGGGGTCCAGGCCATGCGGAGAGCCCAGACATACTTTGCTGGTGTCGGCACACTGTGGGTTCACTTTCCAGGAATTTCCAAAGTCCACGGGGTCCTCTTCCACCTGGAGGCTGCTGCTGGTGAAGTCATTGTTCTGGATGCCATCAAAATTCCCGCATAGACCACACACCCGCTCCTGATAGACAAGATGAGGTCATGAGCACCGTAAACCGCAGGGCAAACTCTCTGATTCGGGGAAAGGAGGGCTCCCCGGGGCAGCAGAGGAGGCAGGCTCATCAGAGGAAGCGGTGGCAGGGAGAGGGAGGAGGACAGAGACCCAGGAGCAGACCAGGGCGATGGACAAAGCTGCGTCCCCACCATGGTCTCTCCCAGGCTTCCTCACAGCCCATCTTAGAGCTAAACAGAGTTCATCTCTCTCCCCAGCAACAGGCTAAACAGAGGGAGCTGCTTCAACATTATGTCAATGAGAGTGTACAGGTCCCAAGAGAGAATGTTCTGGTCCTATTTTACTGCAGACAAGCAAGCCCATTATCTGAGCAACTGAATGTCTATCCAGAACAGGCTGGCCGGGATTCTGCTGTATACTGAATGCCACCGGAGTCCACATCATATCTCATCTGTCTCCGTGTTCACCCCTCATGCATACAACAGGCACACACGTGCCCAGCTACGGGTCCCAAACAAGTCATTACTGAATGAATGGAAACCATCACATAAGGACTATGTAAAGAACTGGAACTATCTGGCCTGGAAAAGAAACAAGTGTGATGCTCTTGAAACATATTTAGAGCCCTGTCTTGGCACAGAGAGATGTGACTTGCTCTAGTTCACTTCAATATGGAGAATTTGGTTTGGTACAAGGGTGCACTCACTGGGGAACAGCTAAGAAGAATGTTCTCACAGTTGGACGAAGGCTTCATGGCCCCAGAGTACAGCCCCTGTCCTTGTAAACTACCACTCACTCCAGTCCCTCCTCTCCAGCCACACTGGCATCCTTGCTTAAATACTCCAAACTCCATCCACCGGAGGGCCTTTGCACATGCTATTCCACCTGCCTGGACTCTCTTGTCTGGATATTTACATGATTCACTCCCTCCCTTCCCTGAAGACTCTTCATGTCACCTTCAGGTCTCATTGGACCAACCAAGCTAAAATAATAGCCCGACTAGAATATGATCTCCACCAGGATTGTAAAGGGCAACACCACAGGCCCTCCTCCAAAGATGTTCATGCCCTAATCCACACATGGCAAAAGGAACTTCACAGATGTGTTTGGGTTAAGGACCTTGGGATGGAGAGGGGGTCCTGGACAATGTAGGTAGGCTCGGGATAATCACAGGGTCTTACAAGGGGTGGCGAAGGCATCAGAGTGAGGAGGGTGAGGTGACAGGAGCACAGAGGGAGACTGGAAGAGGCTGTGCTCTTGGTTTTGAACATGGAGGATGGGACCACAAACCAAGGGATGTGGGAAGCCCCTAGAAGCTAGACAAGGCATGGAAATGGGTTCTCTCCTAAAGCCTCCAGGAGAAAGCAGCCCTGCCAACCAGCTTTATACTTTTGACCTCCAGAACCTTAAGGTAATAAATTTATGCTGCTGTTTTAAGCCACTAAATTTGTGGTAGTTTGTTACAGCAGCAAAAGGAAACTAAGACAAGGCTTAAAACATATATATATATGTATATATATACATATATATATATATACACATGCAGGTATGGGTGTGTAGATACATATATAGTTACATATATGTGTATCTATAATAATATATATTATACCGAATAGTAACAATATATATTTTATGTGTGTGTGTGTATGTATGATATACATGTGGTTTCTTCCCTACTGTATCCATAGTACCCAGAATAATGCTTGACGACAACGAGAGCTTAGTAAGGATTTGGTGAATAAATGAATGTGTGAATTGTTAATGCTTTCCAGAAAGAGAATGGGCAACCACAAGAAGTAAGGGCCACGTAGACTCACCTCAGCACAACTGAAATGAACAGTGCGGTCAGAGAGGCCCCAAGACTAAATCAGCCACCAGAGTACGCAGAGCACTTGTCCCACGCTCATCAGAAAAATAAGGTCCCAACACGCTGTCGGAACCTGGCCCCAAATACCATCGCTTTCACAAAAGCAGCGTTATCAGCAGTTCTGGAAATAGCTCCCACACTGGGCTGGTGGATGGCTCCATGGCAAGGCCACACCCCAGAATATTTCCCAGGGTTTTCCTAATAGTGTGCGTGATCGGTTTGCCTCTTTAAGCTAAGAAAACTTAAGAAAAGCTGTTGTCTGATCTTTCACTTCCTTCTTCTGTGGATAGAAACTGCCTGCCTAGCATGACCAGTCAAGGAACTCTTTGCTGGGCTGGGGGGGTTGCGGGGGGCCTCCCACCATCCTTCCTACATGCGGCTGACTGAAGAAACAGCCAAAGCTGACCCCACACATGGAATCCACAGTCTTACGTGTGTCAGGAGGGAGACTGGGCTGGAGGGTCACCCACTCTCTCCCGTAATGGTGGGCAAGCCAGTGGGCTGAGGAAGGTGCAAACAGTAAGTCACAGACAAGATGAAGAGGAAACAGAGAAGAGCCCTTGACCTGGTATGTCCTCTTCAGGCTCACGGAGATGCTCAGGCGGCGGTCCCAGACCACGGAGAGCGCCTTGCCCAGCAGCAGGATGACATAATGACCGGACTCCACCACCTCAAAGTGGGTCTCATCCTTCATGGGCTTCTTCACATTCACCTGAAGGTGAGAGAAAACAGAGAGTGGAGAGCAGGCAGGGGGGATGTGCTCCTCCCTCTACCCCACACCCCTGCCTGCTGCTGCAGCCCCCCTGGAACCACAAGTTGTTCACCCCACCAGGTCAGAGCATGTCCCTTCCAGGCCAGCACCCTGCCTGGATGCTTCTGGGTCCGTCTTGCCTATCACTGACCAATAATCCTATGACTAGCCAATGACAGCATAGATGACAGCAAAATCATAATTAGGAGATTAAAAATACAATGAAGCCAACTAGTGGAAAATAGCCTTCACTGTGCCAAAAAAAAAAAAAAGAATTTTTTGATACTTGATCATTAAATGCATGTGGTCCCCTAAATTGGTTTTAACATGAACATGATTTGAAGCATTTCTAAGCAATTTACATAAAAATCTATCCATTTATATAAATGAACACTAGACTCTTCCCTTTCCTTCTCCCCACCCTGCTCCCCAGAGTCCCTGCCATCAGGAGCCACCACTGACAGAAAAGGGACACTGAGGAGCTCAGCGCTAGTGGCCAGAATCATGGATTTCCATTTCCAGAAGGACTCTGACCTGAGCCCTTGACTTAGCACGCTTATCACCAGTGCTGAACACTCAGAGCCCATTTCAGCATGTTTGGCTGACTGATTTGTAAAACTGAAGTCATTGCTAAGGGCCTGTCATCCCTTTGCAAGCATTCTCTCCTTAGTGACATACCACACACAGAGCTAATCATAAGTGCACACATCCTATCGGACATCACCATTGTCATCTGTCCTCTGAAACAGAGTTGACACTGCTGACCTACATGGAATTTGCCCCTAGGTCCCCTAAGATTAGCGGTGCATATTTGCAGGAAGGCAGGGATGCAGGCTGAGGCCATGGAACAAAATGAAGGTACCAGGACAGGTCTGAACCCAGAGCCTGGTCTCCCCAGTACAAGATGCTTCCCTTTCCAGACCAGCAGAAGCAGAATGGTGATGCCCAGACTCCCTGGCATTCCGCATGCAGATTCCAGGGTCCCACCCAGACCCAGTGACTCAGAATCTTGGGGTAGACTCTAGGGTCAGTATCTTAAACAAAATTCTAGGTGATTCTTCTGTACCGTTCTGAGAACCACTTCATAAACTCTTAGTACACAAGGACTGAATCTGATTACTTCTCTTTTGAGCTCTTTTAAAAAGATTTTATCTAAAAAGAACTGAAAAACATAAAGTCAAAATCCCCCAAAACACCATTACTTCCCAAAATAGATGTTTATGAGTGTTACATATAATATATATATTTGTGCATATATGTTTGTATATAATGGATATGTAAATATGTATGTGTATTATATAGTGTATGTTATGTGCATATACTACATGTGTATATATTACATGTGTATATGTATGTATATATATGCATGTCGTGTATACCTGTATAGCTGATGTACATGTAGATGGTAGATATATAGATGTGTACAGATATGTAGATATGGTAGATATGTGTCTATGCACATATGTGATATGTGTTTATATTATGTACATGTGTATATGGTATACGACACATGTATACATGCCATGTATATATGTGTACACATGTGTATGTGTATATGTGTGTATACTAGATCCCTGTGTTACATATATGTTATGCACACACGTGCATGTATAAATGTGCGTGTTGTATATGTGCATGTGTGGATATATACCTATCATGTGTTCATACCTATCATGAAAGGGAAAGGCCTCCTGCCCTCCAGCCCCCACTCCACCCTCCAGAGGTAAGCACTGCGCTTTGGCAGATACAGTTACACGTTCTTCTCCACACACACCTCTGCCCTTTATTAAAATGGGATTGCGTTATCCACAATCATCTGCAACTTGTTCTTCTCACAGATCACGTCAAGTTCAGATGATACAGCTCTGCCTCATGCCCTCTAACGGCTGTACAGTATCCCACCACATAAGCTCTAAACAATGCTTGATGCCTGCTCTTCATTGGCTGACGGGAGAACAAGGGGGTTGTGAGGGTGGAGGGGGGAAGGCTGGCACTCACCTCCCCGTCAAACAGTTCAATCTCTCCTCCTTCCACCAAGATGGTGGCCCGCTTCTTGCATTTCACTGAAGGGTAGCTGCACCCCTCGTTCCCCACCAGGATCCGGAAGGTCCCAAGGTTGCCGTCACAGTAATCCTGGGGAAAGGGGGTCCCAGGAGAGGAATATTATCTCTGCTCTCTCTCCCCAGATTGGAAGATGGGTACCTCATCATCTCAGACCATTGAAGGATACGTGTTAAAGGATATTACCATGTCCGTGCATATGTGTGTGTGTGCGATGCACGTGTGTGTGTGAGACAGAGAGACAGAATGAAATTGAGAGAGAGGGAAAGAGGATGAGATGCGGGTGGGGGAGAAGGGACAGGTGTGTTATCTTCAACTGTGACATACAAACTAGAGTCAACGAGCCCTGGGTTCCACTCCTATCCTCCAGGAGCCCAAGGGAGCGAAGGAGGGAGAAGGGGAGAGGGGAAAAGGCCTGTGGTATGCTTTGCTGAACACATCAGCCTAAAGGCCCCTACCCAGAACTGGTTAGTGCTTAGTCTTACCCAGCTAACTGGGACAGTTTGACCACAAGGCACTTTGTGGCTCTTGATTCCAGTTGAATCACTCTGGACTGTCAGCCCAGAAATGTAACCAAAGGTCATCTGACACAGCTCCATGGCACTGAGCTATACCCCCTCTAGTTGGGAATAGAGGATGAGGGACTGCTGGTCCTTGCTGGTCAACTGCATAAAAATTATGGAAAGAGAGGACATTTCTGGCAAATACCGCCTCATGGTGGCTATTGCTATGGTATGATAGGAGGGGAAAAAAAGACCCAGAAAAAGGTATGAGCCTTTGTGCTGCCACTTATTTGATACACAGAGCAAGTCACTTACCTCTCTGACACCCCCTTCCCCATACACACACATATACAATCTGTCCCTCATCAGCCAATGGTGGGATTGTTAAGTTAAACGGGTCTGTGTTAATGGGATTGTGAAAGGTAAAGGAGGGAACAAAGGTGCAGGTGCTTTATTCATGGCTCTTGGCACCAGCTGAAATTTGGCTCAAAAAGAGTCAAGTCTTGACATGTCCTAAAGGAAGAAGGGAAAAAGGGGAAGATCTAGGACAAAGTGTCAGAAGGGGACAACAGGACTGGCTATGAAGGAAAATAAGCAACCCACGAAGCAGCCCAATTTGAAAGGGACTCTAAAACTGGCCCACTTGGGAAAGCTTTGCCTGTGCAGGGGAAAAGCGGGGAGCAGATCTGACCAGCTGCTTCTCATAGCACTGAATTAGTGAGTGCTGTCTGGGTGCTCACGTTTGAAATTGGCTGGGTGGTTGAGCCCTAGAGCTGGTGTCACCTCATCTTTTGCTACTAACATTGGGAGGCAGATAATTGAAAGACAGGCTGCCAGATATAATCTGTAGCACAGCTCTAGACAGGGATACAACCCCAGGTTCATAAGTGTCCGTAAAATCATGTCACGATGAGCATGTCCTGTCTGTCTCCCCAGCATGCTGCCTGCCTTTCTGGGGCCACACTGGGGCATGGGAGATGGAAGCTTGGTTAGCTGGTGCCAATGCTCGCTCCCAGCATGCTCTGCCCACAGCTGCTCACGCTGCTGCCAGTTCCACCCACTCCCAGCATGCTCTGCTCTGCTGCCGGTTCTGCCCCACTCCCAGCATGCATTATGCTGCTGCCAATTTCACCCCACTCCCAGCGTGCTCTGCTCTGCTGCCGGTTCCGCCCCACTCCCAGCATGCTCTGCGTTGCTGCCAGTTCTGCCCCACTCCCAGCATGCATTATGCTGCTGCCGATTTCACCCCACTCCCAGCATGCTCTGCGTTGCTGCCGGTTCCGCCCCACTCCCAGTATGTTCTGCAGACATGCATGCTCAGGCAGGCTCACTACCTAGTTTATGGGGTCCCATAGCCTCTCTCTCTGCGGCTGAGGCTCCTATGGGTCTGTGGTCTTCCCTTGAGACCACGCCAAGCCCCTACCCTTCTTCCCAAGAATGGAGACAGAAAGACCACATTGTTTAAAGCTTCGCAGCATCAAGTTGTCTCATCCCTCATGAGAAAAGCACTCCTGTCTCCTTGCTTACTCACTTTGGTGTCAACCAGTAAGAGAAGTTTACAGTAATCCACACGGTGGGGAGAGGGAGATGGAGGGGCGGGTCTCCTTACTCACCAGCTAGGATTTTCTGGGCAGTACGACTTTTCTGTGCCTCCCCCTTCTGAACTGGACTCGGCTCAAAATGGAAATGGTGGACAACAGGATCATAGGGCGGGAAGCCAACTCCAGGGATTATTCCAACTGTCCCCCAGTCCTGGGCCACTCACCAGCAGGGAGGGTGAGGGAGCTGAGTCTAGCCTGAGCTCCCCTCTCCCCTATAAGTCCTGACAGAGGCTGTCTGCCAAAAGGAACCGATGCTTTAGCTACTCATGTAGGTGCTAACTTGGGCTGGGGGTAGCCATGCCCCCACACCCAATCCAGTCAACAAAGGAGTTTCTGCCCTGTTCTTGTAAGTCTCCAGGTCAGCTGAAGGAAAACAGACCATTGCTCTGAGTTTCAGGCCCCTCTTTTAGGGGCTGGAAAATTGCTGCAGTAGAAACAAGCCCCAGAGCTGTTTCCACAGACAGAACAGTAGAATCAGACCCAGAAACCCCCAAAGGGCAGTCAGCACCTCCCAGCGCCCCCCCCAAAGACAGACAGCACCCCTGCCCTCCCTCACTCTCACCTGCACCAGAACGTACTGGCACTCCCCAGGAAATAGGTATTTGAGCCCGTCAAAGGTGAGGTAGTGCGCCATGCCAATGGCAGAGCACGTGGCGTCGCACACATGGTCCGTGCAGTTCCACTTCCGGTCCCGACAGACACTAGGAAGAGTAATGGCCAGAATGACCAGCTGGATGCTGTGGTGTGAGGGGCTCTTCTGGGCATTGGGGAGTGAGAGACAATGAAGGAATGCAGATCACTCTGGGGTGCCACCCCTACCCTCCAGGAAGCCTCTAGAAGCCACACCTAGGAGGTGTGGGTGTGGGAAGGCAGTTCATAGTCATCAACAGTCACATTTTTAGAGCACAGGGCCGAGGAGGAGAGAGGGAAGCCATGCTGCTCTCCTGTTACAAGGGGGAAAGGGAGGCAAAGAAGCAAGCAGGTCACCCACGGGGATCGGGCAGCCAGGGAGAGACGCTCTGAGAACTGCCTGCTGTGGATTTGCCGAAGTTCGGCCTCCCTGGAAGATGCCTGAGAGTGGCCATGGGGTCTCCACAGAAGAGGTACACTGAGGTTGAGAGCCCTCTGAGGTGAATGGGGAGAATGAGACACAACAGCAGGAAAGTTCTGAGCTGGGAAGACAGTGATCGACCATCATCTTCTGCCAGGAGAGGTTTTGTGGGTACATAGCTATATTTAAATCTACAGTGATTTGCCCACTATCACGGCGCCCCATCCCTCCACCACCCAGTAACCAGAGCTGACATCAGGAAGCCCACTCTGTGCATCAGAGGTGGTAAGCTCAGACCCAAGAGATAGCTAAGCCCCTTCCAGGTCCCAGCCCTGGCTGCCTCTGTCCACGTAGGCCTTCCCCTGAAGCTGTGCACAGCCCAGAAGTCACAGCATGGTGAGTGAGCAGAGCAAAGGGCCAGTGAACGGTGGCCACAGAGAAGAAAGAAGAAAACCAGCCACGCTCAGAAGGTCCTTGGTGAAACATGCCATTACAAGGACATTTACAGTATGCTAAGGGGACATTCTGAGGCCAGAGAGGGAACCTCCAAAGCCCATGCCTTTTGGCGGCTTGGCCACACGCGCAAGGATTTATAAGGGCCACAGTCCTTCCTGGAAACGCTACTCTCCGGCGGACTGTCTGTGTAGGATGAGCACAGGGGAGAATAAAGATTCTCCCCCACTTTACAGATAGAGAAAAAGAGGCACAGAGAAATGGAAAAGAATAACCATGTTCCCACAGGGTGTTAGAGGCAAGTGCCAAAGGCCCTGTGGCCATGTCGGCCCCCACATCCCCACTCTCACTAACCCCACCCCAAGGGTTCCAGTCCCCACCCAGGAAAGCCTCTCCCAGGCCTCACCAAGTGTTGCAGTCAATTTTCACGGTTTCTCCTGGGGCGTACTCTCTGCCTTGATGGAAGCAGGGACACCTTTCCAGAGCCACACACTTGTTCTCATGCCGGACCTAAGGGAAAGGAATCCAAATGTCTTGGGGGCCATAATGAGTGCTGGGAAGACAGCCTCGGCCACAGGCCAGGCCCGGGAACCCACGCCCAGGCTGGGGCTCAGCAAACATGTGCCCCCATCCACACAGATGCTTCCTCACTCAGCTCAGCTCGCTCATACTCTGCCCTCATACTCTGCTGGGACCATGGTGAAGACTGGTAACCTGTGGCCAAAGCCCCAGTAATCATAGACCCAGTAATTCCACACAGAGGATTTCTCCACAGGGAACAGACTTATGGACAAAAGTTAATGTAGAAACATTTATCATTGCAAAAAATGGAAACAACCAAGCATTTAACAATAGGAAAATGTTGAATTCTATTAAAGAATCTCCAGGTATTGGCATCCTCTGGAGCTCTTGGAAGGGCCCTTTGGAAGACTTTTAAATGCTGTGAGAGACACTGAGGCTGTTCATTTTTTTTTTTTAAGATCTTTTATTTATTTATTTGACAGAGATCACAAGTAGGCAGAGAAGCAGGTAGAGAGAGAGGAGGAAGCAGGCTCCCTGCTGAGCAGAGAGCCCGATGTGGGGCCCGATCCCAGGACCCTGAGATCATGACCTGAGCCGAAGGCAGAGGCTTTAACCCACTGAGCCACCCAGGCACCCCGAGGCTGTTCATTTTTAAAGCAAGGAAAACTTTACATACATATGGTCCCAATTATAAATATATATATGACATATATATCTATCAAAACTTTACACACACTCATATATATATACATATATGGATGTCAAAAAAGACTAGAAGGAAATACAGAAGTTCCATCCAAATAGAAGGCTGAGATAGAGAAATAGAGGAATTTTATTTTCGTCTTTGGTTTTTAAATTTTTTTTCCCAAATGTTCATCAGTGAGCCTGTATTATGTTTACAACAGAAAAGATGGACGATATATTTAATAAAATTTCAATGCATTTAATGTGCTGGAGATGAAGGCTGCATATTGGTCACAGGCAGGAATGTGCCAAAGCCAGAGTCTGGGGGCTTGTTGGAGCCCCGCAAGCCCACTCCTCACCCAGTCCCCCAGGATTCTGACACCCTCCATGGGGTATGCTCTGCTTCCTGCCCTCCGCCCATGAAAAAAGCACTATGTGAGTGTGTCATACTCCTCAGGGGGACAAAAGAACTAAGACCCACTGGCTCCAGTGGGACCCAGAAGAGCTGTCCAAACCCTCTGACCCCAGTGTGTAGACATGCTTCTGTCCCAGCCCCATGGAGTGACAGGGCAGATGTGGCTGTCTGCTCTGGAGTGGCCTAATGGCAGGTGATCTCAAAGAGCCCTGGGTCACCCTCAGGTGAAGGGACCATGGCACTTCTGTGCCAGAGCTACCTGAGGGGTGAGGAGCTCCTGGTCTGTATGTCAGGATCTGTGTGCTCCAGTCACTCCCCAGACAAGCCTGAGTTCCCACAAGGCTCTGGGAACAGGGCAGCCTGGGCCTGAACAAAGGGCTTTCGTGTCAGGAACCATAAGCTAAAGTAGTGTGTGTGTGTGTGTGTGTGTGTGTCTGTCTGTCTGTCTGTGTTGGGAGGGGATGGGAAGAATGACCTCCACTACTTCACCACTACCTTCATCCAACCCTAAGTCCTCAACACCCAAGGGGTAGGGTGGGAGCGCAGAGAATGAGAAAGAAGCAGGTCCACCATATCCCGCTCTTAGAAGACAGTGAGCTTAGGCGCCCAGCAGAAAAGATGGCAGCTTCGGAGGCACAGGGAGAAGGCAGCCTCTGTTTCTGCCACAGCCTTCAGAAGCTGTCCCAATTAGGGTTCATTCCCACATATGCATCCCCCACCCCCAAGCTTCATCAGCCTTGACTTAAGTCTGAGGCCTACCAGTTAGTGGCTACTCTGAAAATGACCGCTGCATCGGCTGGAGAAGCTTGATGTGCTCTCCAGCCCCCACATCTACCGACGATGGAGACCAGACATTAGTCTCCCTATTGGAAACATTATTATTTTTTTTAAAGATTTTATTTACTTATTTGACAGACAGAGATCACAAGTAGGCAGAGAGGCAGGCAGAGAGAGAGGAGGAAGCAGGCTCTCTGCTGAGCAGAGAGCCCTATGCAGGGCTCGATCCCAGGACCCTGGGATCATGACCTGAGCCAAAGGCAGAGGCTTTAACCCACTGAGCCACCCAGGCGCCCCTATTGGAAACATTATTGAGACAAACGTGATGCACAGAGATCGATTCCAGGAAACAGCTCTGCCCACTTCACCTCGCCTTACCTCACCTCACCTCACCTCACCTCACCTCACCTCACCAGAATATGCACTACCCCTTCTCCTTTGAGCAGGCTGAGTGGAGGCTCCCATACCTCCTGGTCTGCATGCTGGCTGTTTCTACCTCTCTCCAGGATATTCAGCCCATTGACAAAAGTGCTGCACACCCAGGGTTTAGGTAGCCCCTCCCCTGGCCCATGGGTGAGTCCAGCCCCCTTCCAATGGACATAAACTTAAATGCCAGCTTGGTCGTGAGATAATGCCACCACTGCTGCTCCCATTTCCTCCTTCTGCGCTCTCACTGACAAACCACAAGGCTCCTCTTTGCCCTGACCCATGGATGGATTACAGTATTAAAATAGGAACTGGTGGAGGGGGGCGCCTGGGTGGCTTGGTCATTAAGCGTCAGCCTTCAGCTCAAGTCATGATCCCAGGGTCCTGCCTGGCGCTCCCTGCTCAGTGGGAAGCCTGCTCCTCCTCTCCCACTCCCCCTGCTTGTGTTCCCTCTCTCACTGTGTCTCTTTGTCAAAAAAATGTATAAAATCTTTAAAAAAAAAATAGGACCTTTGTACTGGAGGAAGACTTCTATAGACAACAGGGGTGTGGAGTTAGATCCACAAGTGAGAGCTAGAGAGGGGACAAAGCAAAACCTTAAAAGGAAAGAAGAGGGTTTCCAGGCCTCATCTCAGTACAGGCTCTGACTTGGGAGAGAAGATCAAATAACATCAGTTCAGCCAAAAACACCCAGAGAGTCCTAAAGCATTAAAAAAAAAAAAAAAAAAAATCCCTGGAGACTGAAAGATAAAGGCACAACACAGGGGATGAAGAGGATAGAAGATCCAGATGAGGACTGGGCAGACACATAGGGTAAGTCAGGACAGCAGTCCCCAGCTGGGAAAAGTCACTTAGAATCACATTGAAAATAAAGTAAACCATCTCTGCCGAGTGTTTGTCCCTTTGGAACACCAGAACGATAATAAGATAAAATTAACAAATGCCCTTCCAAGACTTGAGAAGAAAACAGGCAGAAATCATTGTCACTATTCATCAACTTGGGCCATCTTGAGGAAGAATGGTTCATGCTAAGAACACGGTACTAAGTATTGAACAGCTCCAAGAAAAATTATGAAGTAGAAAAAAATTGGTTTTGTTACTCTTCTCTGAAAAGGCACCATCCTCCCCTTCACCCCACCCAGCCCCCATGCATGAACACCATACTGACCCATTCTCCAAAATCTTTTTTGCCTCCCAGCTATCCTTTGTTCATTCTCCCTATCCCATCAATACTTCCAGCTCAATGCAGCTGATTACAACTAGGTGTTTCCTACTGAGGCAAGAACCTGATTAAATAATTCACACTAAGGTGTGAATGACTTCCTGTGAGAATTTAAATTTAAATTTAAATTTAAAAAAGCTGTAAGCTTTTCTAAAACTCTTGTTAACCAAAATGAATTTATGCTCACTTTATGTCAGTAGGCCCGATTAGGTGACCAGTCACATAAGGAGTAGAAGATATTTTTGAGACAGAGAGGCTTTCGGGGCCTTTTAAAATTACATCTCATAGGATTTACAGTGCCCAGATGTGAGGCCCAACCCCAATGGGCCCCAGAGCCCCAAACTTTACATTTCAAAAAAGCAATGCCAGAGTCTCTTTAGTCGTCATACTGGGCCAGTGAGAAAAACAGGCATGAAAGGACCAGAGAGATGAACACGTTTCCTAGCCGCCAAGGGCTTCCTCGTAGCAGCTGAACTAGGTACCAGCTAGGAAAGTGTCACTACTAGATTTCAGAGAGTAAGTCAGCGTCCCCCACACTGGGATGCCACACTATCCAAGACCACCTCGCAGGAGAGAGGGAGGCAAATAGGGCTGAAGATAGCCTGGGAATCAGGAAACCAGGATTTCCAGGATGGAACTATGTAGCCTTGAGTGGGTCTGGTTCCTGTCTTTCCTCAGACTCCCATGTGGTAGAAGGGGCAGAAACCCCGAGTCCTTAGGGCTCCTTCTCACTTCACCACTGGATCCTGCTCCTGAAGAGAATTAACCAGAGCGGCTGAACGAGGGAGCTGGGCAGTGGCTTGTGCTTTGCTACCACCTCGTGGTAAAAGTGGGTAATATTCCAACAAAGGCAAATCCACTCCGTTTTTGAACTAAAGAAAAAGATGGAAGTTTTTCTAATGCAACCCCCTTATTTGATTGATCTCAAGGGCCTCCGAATGTGGACACCAAGGTCTTAAAATTGCTCCCGGTGTGTGATAACTTCCTATAGCATCTCTCCGTTCATAATACGATTCATAGTTTTCCTCCCCGAGCTTCTAACAGCGGTCATCAAAGCACCACTTACTAAGCAACTTCCATGACCCCGCCCCTGTCACCGCCAGTCCTCCCAACCACCCTTCTAACCCAGTTTTACAGATGAGAAAAATTAGACTCAAGGATTTTAAGTGACTTGCCACTCCATTAAGTACATGTCAGGAGCCAGGGTTCACACCGGGAAGGACGGGACTCCAATTCAGTGGCCTTCCCACTCAGCTCCTCCACTAACCATTTACCTAGGAGGACACTGGCCACGTATCAAAAGCATCCCTCCTGGCTTTTTCCTGTGCAAGGAGACCTTTGCACCAGTGTCAGGAGCAGACAAAGTGGCCAGGAAATCCTAGCTCTAAGCAGATACCAAGGCCGGGCACAGACTGCAAAGAGGAGGGACCCCCAATCCATTCCCAACATTTTCAGACAGTTGCTGGTCTTACAGTGGACACGGAGCCATGCCTTGTACAGACAGAGAGAGGCAGTCTTCAACAGTGTGGTCTCCTGGCCAGTGTCACTCTGTGATAATGAGTATGCAAATGAAAGGCACTGGGAAAATCCTACGGCAATTGGCCTGAGTAATACATCACATCTGTGGAATCAAATAAAAATGGGGGGGGGCGCCCATTTTGTACATATTTTGTATGTCCTTGCTTTCTGTTTCTTTTTTCTGGTCATTCATTGCTATTGTATCTACAAAAGCTTTAGTCCACGACAGATCAAAAATTTAAGAAAACGGGCCCTTCTTGGCTCTCTCCTGTGGACAGGAGGAGGTCGAGAGGCTCCGCGACTGAGACTTGGTTATTTACAAAAAGAATTGAAGCTATCCTTACGATTCTACAACCCCTTCGGGCCCACAGCCGATGCATGAGGAAGGCAGAACAGGAATTATACGCCCATGTCACAGGTAAGGCAATCGAGGCTCAGAGAAAGAACAAACGCTCACTCCAGGGGGAGTAAAGCCTGAACAGAGAACTCAGGCCCTCTACCCTGTTCCTATTCAGGTGCTCTTTCTGCTCTCCAAGATCTGCCCCCCAGCAAAGAGCTCCTTCCCCACCCTCACCCCAACCCGGCCCCCTGGTTGAGTGTGTAGGATGCAGACTCCCGACCTCTTCCCCAAACGCTCAGTCCCGAGCCACATCCTTATATCTCCCCCGGAGGACAGGCCACACAGAGAAACACCCCTGGGTAGGATGTCTACACCATCACATGGGCCCAAACAGCTCCTTTGTCTTTGCATTGTGGCCAGGAACATGTGTCCAGTGCAGCGGCCAGCCAACTGCGCACTTCATAAATCATGGACTTTTCTGCTCTGCTGAATCTAGCCTCAACGATTTGTACCTCTGTTGGCATCCTAATGAGGCAGTTGTGAAAATAAGCCAATCTCTCACACTCTGAGCTTTTGAGCATTGAGTCCCCTGCAGTTGAGGTTAGAGTCACCTCGCTGTAGGACAGATACCTAAAGATTGTCCTCAGAGTGTGTGCCAGATGCCTGGGGAATGCCAGGGAGCTCCTGGTGTGTCCATATGCTGTGCATGAGGTCTCGCTCCCCACTGGGGATTTGGGACCATGATACAACTATTGTGGTTATTATCTGAGATGATCGTCCCGTTTGCTTCATTGAAAAAAGAAAAGGGTGATTTAAAAGAGTCTCTGATGCTGACATAAGCCCCTGAGCGATGCCCCTTTTCTTGCCAGAGGCTTCTCTGTTTGTTTGGGTTTTTTAAATATTTTATTTATTTGACACAGAGAGAGAGATCACAAGTAGGCAGAGAGGCTGGAGGAGAAAGATGGGGAAGCAGGCTTCCTGCCAATCAGAGAGCCCGATGCAGGGCTCGATCCCAGGACCCTGAGATCATGAGCTGAGCCAAAGGCAGAGGCTTAACCCGCTGAGACACCCAGGTGCCCCCAGAGGCTTCTCTGATGTCTGGAGAATTTCTCCTCCAGGTACAGTGAAGGGACAGTCAAATAAGAGGCCCTCGGGATAAAAAGAGCAATGAGAAGCTTCCTCTCCCCATCCTATTTCTTGCCGCTCTGCAGCTCTAAGGCTCCCCTCCTTATTTAGCCTCCTTGAATAGCCACCTCCTGCAAAGAAGACCTTCTAGGTCAGGGGTGCTCCCAGGCCAGTCTCTAGCTCCCCCATTAGAAAAGACAGTTCAAAATCGTCAGGGGCTAAGGCAAAGGGGAACACCCCAGGCAGAGTGAACAGCTCGTCTCTCTGTCTTGGAGGACAGCTGGAGGGAAAGATCAGTCACGTGCCCTGCGCACCCCCAATGTACAACCAGCCTGAGGGCCACTGGTGATGGGTCCCGGTTCCCTCCACAGGACACTGGCAGCTCCCATGGCCGAGGACCTCACCCCTCAAGCCAAGGCCTGGGCATCACTCACGCCCTGTACAGTCATCTAGGACAGCCATCCTACCCCCTCCCATATGGCCTCTCCAACTCCTGCCCCAGCCCCAGCTACTTACTTTGGGTACAGGGGAATCAGAGTCAGGAAAAGCCAAGAGACATGAGGCTTTTGAAAAAGAAAAACCCAGAAGTTACATCCTTCAGGGTGACAAGAATAACCTATGTATGCAGTTGTCTCCCCCCCGCCTTATCCACAGGAATACATTCCAAGACCTCCCAGTAGATGCTAAAAATCGCAGTAGGACCAAGCCCCATATATACTGGTTTTTTCCCTATGCACACATACCTATGATAAAGTTTAATTTATAAATCAGACACAGGAAGAGATTAAGAACAATAACTAAAAATAAAACAGTTAAAACACTACACTGTAGGAAGAGTGATATGAATGTGGTCTAAGCATCTTACTATACCCACTCACCCTTCTCCTTCTGGTGATGATGTGAGATAATAAAATGCCTCGTGGTAAGATGAAGTGAGGGGGATGGTAGAGGCACCGAGACATGGCGTTAGGCTACTGCAAGCCCCTGCTTCTGGACCCCAGTGGACGATGGGTAACTTCCACCGTGGGTAGGGGAATGACCGACTGTAATATATGTGTACAAAACTGACCCACAAGCAGACTTGGGAGGAAGGCAAGGATCTTGGGCACGCTCAGACCCCTGCTGCCAGCAGCTGTCTAGAACCAGATAAAGGCAAATCAGCAGACCTTGGACAATGCAAGGCATGCTGGGAACTGCTGGCCACAGGCTGTGTGTCTGTTAAGAGCTGAGCAAGACCTCGTAACTCACTTCCCAGGTGAGGAAAACCAGGCTCAGTGAGGGGAAGGGACTGGGGCCGGTCCTTGCTGGTGAAGGGGCAGCAACGTCAATATCATCTCTTGCAACAGAAAGTTCTACACATATATGCAAATGATATACAAATATATGTGTGCCCTCTCCTCTTCATTCGGGGAATGCAGCAGCCCTTGGGAAAATTTCAGGGGAAATGACAGTTTCCACACATAAGTATTTTCTGGAAATACTCACTTTGCTTCCTGAGGCACTTCTGTGCATGGAATTCCTGTGTTTTTGTCGGATCTCATCAGGATGGACTCCAGACACTTTCCCACCATCTCCCTTCCCGGCTCTGGTGGCTGAGTCAGCCACAGAAGACTGTCCCCCACCCCTACCCCAGTCACAGCCTCCACCCCCATTACCATTCTTGCTTTGCTCCTGTTTCTTCCTCTCTCTGCTCCAGAGCCACCTGGTCCGTGCTTAGCCCACAGCAAAATGCAAGGCTTCCCACCCTCCAAGGCTCCTGGCGGCTCTGGTGGCTTACCATGCCTGGGGGGCAGAGGCAGCCAGAGACACAGCCTGAGCTCATGCACTGCAGGTCATAGTTCTGGCAGGTTTTTGCACACTCGAGCCCTTCAGCCCTCGGGTTATCGGCGGGGCACACCAACGTGACCATGGGAGGCCGGCAGGACAGGCTCCTTTTACCTTGGAAGTAGAAGAAAGCAAAAGAGTCCATGGATCTCCCTTCCACACTGTCCTTGGTCCCCCCACACACACTTGCATCCAGAGAACCAGCCACCCGCTCCCTGGGATCAGGTGCTCCCGCAGGCCTTGCCCTGAGCCAGGCTCCCCCGGTGAGACTGGAGGGCCACCCCATCTACTCATCTGAGCCCCTGACCTTCGCCTACATGGAAGGCATCTGTCCTGCCCTCCGCATCCCCGTATCAGCCCACTCCTCATCCCCCTTGAACCCACCGCATCATGTTCAAGCATTAAATCAGGATGCACTGTGGAAATGTCCAGACCCACGCTCTAAAGGACCTGCATTTGGGTGCTAAAAAGGAACCATTGTGGGCCCCAGCTGGACCGCTCATAAAATTGTCACAACTAATTGAGCCACAAAATCTTTAAGAGGGACTTTGTTTCCGTGCCATCCTCTGAACAGCCACTGGCCGCCACAGCTGCTCTGTTTGAATTTGCTACACTCTGTCCCTCCACACTCCTCCCTGCCCTCCCGGCTTTGTCATCCTCCATCTGACCATCTCCAATGCCACCCTGTGATAAGTACATAGTATTATGTACTTATTTGTTGATTGCCCACACACCCACCCACCCCCAGAATACCGCATGTATGTTCCATGAAAGCAAGGGGTTTTTTCAAAAGACTTCACTTATTTGAGAGAGAGAGAGAGCACAAGCAGGGGGAGTAGCAGGCTAAGGGAGAGAGAGCGGCAGGCTCCTTGCTCAGCAGTGCTTGATCCCAGGACCCCGGATCATGATCTGAGCCAAAGACAGATGCTTAACCGACAGCCACCCAGACAGCCCAAAGGAAGGGGTTTTGTCTCCTTTGTACATGGATGTATCGTATCTCCTGACCGTGGGCACCTATCACGGGCCGATTGAATAAATGATGACAGGAGGGTTGCTACAGCACTTTCCTTTCCAAAACCTGTGTGTGCTTCACAGCATATATATCTGACTATAGAGAGCACCTACTATCTCCTGTGGACAAGTTCCAGCCTTATTTTTACACAGAAACTTTGTTAGGAAACTGAAACCCTAAAAGATTAGGTGGGCCTTCCAAATTGCACAAAATTCTAGAAGCTTCCTGACTTAAAAAAAAAAAAAAAAAGGCACCTTCCAGGGACTATAGGATAGAAAAAAGCCAAGAGGGTGGGGACACAAGCAACCGCCAGAGAGCGGGGCAGGACTTAGTGACCCTCAGGTCTCTTACGGACTGAATGTCTTGCCCCCCCCTGAAATTCACATGTTGACCCTAGAGGTAGTGGTGCTAGGAAGTGAGCCCTTTGGGAAGTGATAGCGCCGTGAGGGTAGAGCCCTCACGGGTGGGATTCATGCCCTGATGAAGAGAGCCCACCGAGCTCCCCAGTCCTCTCCACCCTGTGAGAACATGAGAAGTCTGCAACCCTCACCGGGACCTTGCTAGCACCTGACCTTGGACTTCCAGCCTCTATAACTGTGAGAAGTACATTTACAAGACAAAGAAATCTGTATTTCTTACACTTAAACCACCTAGTCTGTGGTATTTTGCTATGGCAGCCTGAACAGAAAAAGAAAAGGTCACAAGTTCTTATTTCAACTTCTGAGCTGCCCACATGCTTGGGATCTTGCCCCAGCTCCAGGCTGAGAGATGCTCCCCAAGCAATCACACGGGACAGCCTGACTTCTCACCCAGGGTGAACTAGAGAACAAAGGCAGAGCACACACCCGGGTCACTTGGAGAGATGGGGTCTTGAGGGAAGAGAAAGGCAGAGAGAGGTGGTCAAGCTGGACATTGAAAATAGCACATGTATCTGCCTAAAGTCATTCCTCTCCTTCTACTGGGTCAGTCCTTTCTAAGCAAAGATCCATTTGAAAGCCAATTAGTTCTCCCTGAACCATAATGTGAATATGGTCCCACCAGTGCTGGGCCAACCCCTTCTCCCTTCTGTGCCTTGTCCTTAAACTGCGTACCAAGTATGAGGACCTTCAAGCTGAGAACAAAGGGTCCAAGATCCCTGCCTTCAAATCCATCTGAAGAGCTTTCTAAACAGACATCCTCGTCATTAAAGACTTAAATGTGAGAACTAAAACCATAAACATCCTTGAAAAGAGAAGCAGCAGTAATTTCTCTGACACGGGCTATAGGAACTTTTTTCTAGATAGGTCTCCTGAGGCAAGAGGAACAAAAGTTAAAATGAACTATTGGGACTATATAAAAATAAAAAGCTTCTGTACAGTGCAGGAAACAATCGACATGGGAGAAGATATTTGCAAACGACACAGCTGATGAAGGGTTAGTATGCAAAATATATAAAGAATTTATGCAACTTGACACCCCAAAAACAAATATTTCAATTAAAACATAGGCAGATGACATGAACAGACATTTCTTTAAAGAAGACATCCAGTGGCCAACACACACATGAAAAGATGTTCAACATCAATCATCATCAGGGAAATGTCAAAACCATGAGATACCACCTCACACCTGTCAGAATGGCTAAAATCAACAACACAAGAAACAAGTGTTGGAGAGGATGTGGAGAAAGGGGAGCCCTCTTACACTGTTAGTGGGAATGCAAGATGGTACAGGCAGTCTAGAAAACAGCGTAAGTTTCCTCAAAAAAATTAAAAATAGGATTACCAATTATTCCAATAATTCTACTACTTGATATTTACCCAATGGCAATAAAAACACTACTTCAAAAAGATACCTGCACCCCTGTGTTTACTGTAGTAGCATTATTTACAATAACCCCACTACGGAAGCAGCCCAAGCGTCCACCCATAGACAAATGGATAAAGAAGAGGTGGTGTATAGATGTACAGTGGAATATTATTCAGTCATAAAAAGAATGAAATCTGGCCATTTGCAGCAATATGGATGGAGCTAGAGAGTATTAATGCTTTGAAAAATCAGTCAGAGAAAGACAGACACCAAATAATTTCATTCATATGTAGATTTTAAGAAACAAAGTAGCAGAGGGAAAAAAAGAGAGAGAGAAATAGAAACTAAGAAACAGACTCTGAACTATAGAGAAAGCGCTGGTTACCAGAGGGGAGGTGGGGGGGCACGGTGCGGGGTGTGGGGGATGGGGATTAATGAGTGCACTTATCATGATGAATAAAAATAAATTAAAATGATTAGGTAGATAGACAGATATCCTTGTCAGCATGTCTGTGGGCAAAAGGAAGCCAAGGAAGGAGCCAAGGTCACCTATAATCAAGGCGACCAACTTATAGCTGCCCTCTAGGTTAAGGTCACCATGGGCAAAACAAAAGTCCCCCTGAATCCACCTTGCAGAGAACTCAATATTTCCCCCTAAAATTCCTCCTTGCCTCAATAATCTGGATATACACATGCAAAGGCACGGCAAAGCCTGAGAGTCAGTTATACAGACACAAACATTGTGTCAGTCCTGACCCACGCCCGAATGCATGCACACGTGGGACAGAGCAGCCCAGCGGGGAGATGGAGAGCCCAGTACTCACTGCGGTGAGACAGGGGACTGCTGAGCACAGTGTCGGGCAGCAGGCTTCCTGGGGTTCCGCTCGTTGTACAGTGCATGAAGCCATCCTCACAGTAGCTGCAGACAGGAAGGTGGGAGCCCAGCTTTGCAAGAGCAGAGACCCTGGCCAGCTCCTTTTCCTCTCCTCCTGCTCACCCTCTGACCCCTCCAACTCAGGCAGTCTCCTAACTCAACAGAAACACAGCCTGCTGGGGATCCCAGCAGCCTCTGTGTTACCAATCCTAATGGAATGTCTTCAGTTCTTTCCTTACCTGATCCCTTTTAACATTATTCATCACTGTGACTATTCTGTTCCTCTAGAAAAAGAAAAAAATCCCTCCTGGTTTCCTCTTACCTTCCTAGTTGCTCCCTTAGGCTCGGCCCCCCACCCCCTGTCGCTGGCTCCCCACTCGGCTCTCTCTTCTCACCCCGTGCTGTCATCCACAGCTTCTAGGACAGAGATGACTCGCACACTCACATCAGCAGCTGGGATCTCCCACCTTGAACCAGAGATCCATACATTCAAGCACTTACAGGATCGCCATCTTGGTGTCTCAAAGACTTCAAACTCAGTATGTCCAAAACTGACCTCATGATCCCCCCCAACCAAAGCCAGTCGTCCTCCAGCGCTTGGATTCATTGTATGATACCACCATCCATCCACGTTCACAAACCAGCAAACGAGGGGTCGGCCCTGCCACCGCTTTCTCCCCACCCCCATATCTGGCCATCACCCAGCCCTTGGACTTCATCTCCAAAACATCACTGGCACTCAGACCGACTTCTCGAGCCACCACTACTTCTCACCCAGACGAAGCAGAAACTCTGAACTGATGGATACAGACCAAATCCCTAAGATGGCATCCTTGGCCCCATGTGCTTGGAACCCCTCCTGCCCTTCCTCTAGCCCATGTCAAGCATTCATGGACCACATACTTCTCTTCCTCCTACCCTTGTGCCTTTGCGTGCATTGGAGTTATTATCTGGTTAACATCTCTCTCTCTCTCCATCACTGGACTATGAGATCTAAGAAGGTAGAAGCCGTGACTGGTCTTGCTCATTATCTCCTCAGCAGCCAGCACAAGGCTTTGCATAAAGTACTCAATATATTTTTTATATTCTTTTCTTCCTCTCCTCCAATCCCAATCCCCTCCCCTCACACGCACCACTATTTCTATGATATCTGGTCTCCTAAAGGGCTCCCGGTGATGCCTGTATCCTGGTGTTCACACTCTTGTGTCATCTCTGTTGCACCAAGGTTGGTCCATGTGACCAACAGGATGTGGCAATGGTGACATACCACATGTCACCTAAGATTAGGTGATGAAAGACTATGGCTTCCCTCTTGGTGCCCTCTCTTGGATCACTCACTCTGGGGAAACCAGTTCACAAGCCACCCAGTGGAGAGGTCCACAGGGCAAGGAACTGAAGCCTTCTGCCGAGAGCTGTGTGAATGAGCTGGGGCTGGAGGCTCCAGCTCCCTTTGAGGCTCCAGATGATTCCAGGCTTAGGAGCCAACCTGAGCCGAGCCACCCAGCCAAGCTGCTCCGGCAGTCCTGACCCGAGAAACTTAGAGAGAGATTATACAAGTTCACTGTTTTCAGCTGTTACATTTGGGGTTCATTGTTTTATGCAGCCATAGATAAAGAAAACTAATACAATCTTATTCTGTTTAATGTATATCTGCCTGAATGTACTCTCATAAAGTGTGTTTATTTCACGCGTGTGTATGTTTAATTTACACAAGCAGTGTTATCTCGTATATCACACTGTTTGGCTGTTTTCTTTAGCACCATGTGTTTAAGAGTCAACCCTGCCAGGGAGCCTGGGGGACTCTGTCGGTTGAGCGTCTGACTCTTGATTTCAACTCATGTCATGATCTCAGGGTCGTGAGATAGAGCCCCGTGTTGGGCTCTGCGCTGAGCGTGGAACCTGCTTAAGACACTCTCTCTCCCTCTTCCTCTGCCCCTCCCTGCTCTCTCTCAAAAAAAATAAAATAAAAAAAAAATCCACCCTGCTAATACATACCTACTTGCCAGGGTCCTTCTAAGGCTGCCCGGCCCTCTACTGTTTGCATCCACTACATTTTACATATGTACCCTCCCATGGATAGATGTAGATTGTCACCTGCTCCTTGCCACAGCAAACAAAGGTGTGATTAACATCTTCATACATGTGCTCTTAAGAGCCAGTGTGAGAATTTCTTTAGTATACGCGCAGCAGAAGGAACTGTGGGCATATCAAGGGTGGATATCTAATTTGCATAAACTGTGCCAACTGCACTCCCAGGGGCAGCTGACCTTGCACTTGAAGGGAGCAACGCACCTTCCAGATTAAGGAAGGCCAAGAGGCTGGAGAGGGGAGGAGTTGGCAGGGGTCAAAGTGCATGGGCCCCGGGAGACCATCTTGAGGATTTGGTCTCTATCCTAAAGCCTCCTGAAAGGAAACTATTAAGAATTCCAAGCAGGGGAGCACCTGGGTGGCTTAGTTGTTAAGCCTCTGTCTTCGGCCTGTGTCATGATCCCAGGGTCCTGGGATGGAGCCCCACATTGGGCTCTCTGCTCAGTGGGAAGCCTGCTTCTCTCTCTCTCCTACTCCCCTGCTTGTGTTCCCTCTCTCGCTGTCTCTTTCTGTCAAATAAATAAATAAAAATCTTAAAAAAAAAAAAAAATTCCAAGCAGGGGTATGACATCATCACCTTGAGGTTTTGAAAAGCTACTGGGTTCTCTGAACCAGGGTATGTCCTACCCATAGCAGATCGAGGGCCCCATATTCCACAGTCCTGCCAATACTTGGCATTATCCAGAGTTCCAGTATTTCTACTCTAACAGATATGAGTAACACTCACTGTTTTAATTGTACTTCTCTGACTGTAATGATTTCGAACATTTTCAATGTGGCTGCTGTTTAATCAAAATTGAACCGAATGAGCAAGAGAATCAGTCCTTCCCGACATGGGCACATTCAGAAACTGTACCCTCTGGTTTTTAGCTAACACTCGATTTACAGATATCCTCCCCCAAATGTCTGGTCTGTCATTTGGACATGACCCAAAAGCTTAATTTTGGGGCACCTGGGTGGCTCACACAGAAAGCATCTGCCTTCAGCTCAAGTCATGGTCCCAGCATCCTGGGATCAAGCCCCACATCAGTCTGCTTGCTCAGTGGGGAGCCTGCTTCTCCCTCTCCCTCCCCCCTGCTCCTGCTCTCTTTCTCTCTCTCAAATAAATAAATAAATAAATCTCTAAAAACAAAAGCTTAATTTTATTTTTAGAAAGAAGAAAAGAAAAACCTTGCAGGAGGGTTTACAATCAACTCCTGTCCCAGATCTTGGGCTTGCAAGAGGGCAAGCACTCTACGGGGAGGCCCATTCGATGACCAGCCAAATGGCCTGAAGACACACGCTAGCCACAGGTGTTTGCCCTTCCTACCACCTGTTGTAGGTGCCCCCAGCATGCGTCCATGGGACTCATGATCGTCTAAAGAGTAAATATAAAGAGCCACAAATGGGCCCTGAGTTCCCGTCGGTTCCTACTTCGGTTCCTACTCTCTGGAAAATCCAGTTTTCTAAATGAAGTGGAGAGAGAAGAGCCACTAGCTTTCAGCCCTGGTGCCTGAAGGGAAGACCAGAAAGAGGAGGTTTCCACATCATGGAGAGGTCACTGATGCAAATCCCAAAGACAGCCTGAAGCCAGGGCTATTCCCCCCCCCAGCCCTATTCACCCAGGGCCCACGGTCCACCTCATAGTGGGACACTAGCTGCTCTCCAAGTCACCCCAGCCTCCTATCCTCCGGCTGCTTCTCTCACCACGCTACCGCAACATGGGGGCCACCATGACCTTCTGATCGCCAAATCCAGCCGCGTACTCTCCGTGTAATATGAAAAGTTCAAGAGTCCCTGGGTCCTGTCACTGGCTAAATGATTTGGGAAAGCGATAATCTCTCTAAGCCTCAAATTCTTTGCTAAAAAAGCAATGCTTGACTCCTAATAACATTGTTTTAAGGTCCCAGAGAGAAACACCCTAAAAATCACAGCCGGACAACTGCAGTAAAACGACCACTGGGCAAAGGCCCAATGTTCAACCCAACAGATGTTATTACTCCCCTGGTCCCTTCACTTCCACAACAGGGCTCTGCCCTAGTTATGCCTTTTTGCTGGCCTTTATCCTTTGGCCTCTCTCATGGGATCCTCTTTCTCCTGCCCTGGTCCTCAAGCATCCCCCCAAGCTCTGGACTCAGTCCCCTTTCCTGCTCCTTGGCCCACGCCCTCCATGAACCTCGCTACTCCCATGGCTATCCCCCCTACCTTCACACGAATCTTGTCCAGACTCAAGATCTACCCACACCCATCATTCCTGTGACTGTTTCCATTTACTCACCAACGTGCCTTCTCAGTAACTCAGTCATCTGGGCTGAGACCAAACACGTTATCTTTTCTCTACCAACGAGGAGCCCTCTTGCTCTTCCTGTCCTCCCTTCTGGTCTTCTTGGCATTCCAGTTCAGAGTCCTGGAGTCACCTTCAGCAAACCTCATCCCCCCACACATGCCCCCAGTCTGTTTACTTCCCAGGGTCTCTGGTGTCTGTCCCCTTGCTCCATTTCCTTGACTGGTATTGGCCCGGGCCTTAACACCTTTTGACCAGATTGTGTCCACTTCTTCCCACAGCGGATCTCCCTGCCTTCATGCCTCTCAAAGGTTCCAGAACGCACTGATGCTATCTGCTCTCTGTTCAACACCTCTGAAGTCCTCACTGCCTACTGCTCAAGTCCTCACCCTACCTTTCAAAGTCCCTCAACATCCCTCCAAGCTTCTCCTCCCTCTGACAGAGGACTTACCTTAGTGATGGGCGAGGCCTCTTTGTGGGTTTCAGTCCCTGGGCATGGGCCCACCCCAAAGCCCTCATCCCATGGGCCCACTCCATGCCCACTGTTAGAATCCTCCCCAAACCCAAAGCTACCTCTTACACCGAGTCTTCTCCAACTGGAAGCAATCTGCCTTTTCCTGAATAAGTAGAGATTTTTTATGTCTCCAAAACGGCAAGTCTACCAAACACAATGTTCTTTCATCTCAAGAAACATTGATCGTACCTATTTCCTACCAGAAGTATGTTGGGTGCTGGGGATCAGGGCCTAAGATATGGTCTCTACTCTTGGGGAGGTCACGGTCCCAAGGGGAAATAGACATATTGTGCTGAAATCTAACTCCGATGACAGCCACTGCTGTACTCCGAGCGTAAAAAAACTTCCTCAGGCACAGGAGATCGGGAATGACTGTAAATTCAGCTAAGTGAGCTTCATTACCAAATGCAATGTCCAGACCTTGTATGGATTTTGATTTGAACATACCAGTTCTACTAAAAAGACATTTGGAGATGGACAGGAAAAAGTGGACACAGGTGGAACATTAGGTGTTATCAGGAATTATTGTTAACACTTAGCTTGATACTACGGTCACTTTTTTTTAAAAGTGCTTATCTATTAGAAACACAGACTTAAACATTTTCAGATGAAATGACGTAAGAGCTGAGATTTTCTTTATTCGAGCCAAAAAGGAGAGGTGGGGATACATAAATAAGATTGTCAAAGTGCTGATCATCGCTAAAGCTGGGATGGATGCCTTAGGGCTCCTCATACTATGCTCTCTCCTTTCATGACAGAATATTCCAGAATCAGGATATGTGCATTCGTTTCCCTACTAGACTCTCAGCTTCCTTGGGGCCCGCAGTGTGTCTTGTTCACCTTCCAGCACCCAGGGCAGAGCATGTGCCACGGAAGCATTTGCCCAACAAATGCTGTGTTACCGGTTTCTCTCATGGCCGTGACGGCTCTGCTGAAACTGACTGTGACCGAGGCCCTGGGCAAAAGGCCACAAGAAGTGCATACAGTAGGAGCTATTTTTCAGGCAGTGCAAGAAGATTGAGATGCCATGCATCAGGGAGGCAAAGCTGCCGCGGTCAGTCTTCCTCTGGCTCAAATGCCCTTGCATGAGAACCCTGCCAGGAGGCTATAGTGGAGGGGACACTTACTGTTCTCAAAAGGGGAAGCAGGCAAACAGGAGTTGGCAATGAAGCCAAAGCAGTCTTGCTGGTAGCCTGTTCTAAGTCCCCATGAGGTAAGGAAGTCATTCGAGCTGGGTGAATCCTGCTTTGCTTCCAACCAGCTGTGCAACTCTGGGTGAGTCCTTTCCCTTCCTGGGCCTCAGTTTCCCACCCATGAAATGAAGGACATGGAGGACCATTTCCTTTCTGAGCTCTGCCACTCCTGGGGTCCGCGGTCCCACCGCTCATACTTACCACATGGTGTGATGGTCTGAGAAGATGTCTTCAGGCTGAAAGATCTCGCCATCATAGTAGCAGGGGCACTGGGCCTTGGGCACACAGTCTCCCCTCTCATCCACGTACAGCCCTGGGGGACAGAAGCAGCCTTCCAAGCAGACCTCATCGCAGTCCTCATCCGGGTAAGAAAGGGAGCGGCAGGTCATGTTACATGGGGTCCCACACTGCAGGTACACCTGGCCCGGTGGGCAGCTCAGCGCTGGGAGAGAAGGGAGGGGAGGAAGGCCTCAGTGGAAGCATAGAAGCACACAGATGCCAAGGACTGGGGTTCTGGGACTTGGGGTGCCACGCTTGCAGCTGGAACTCCAAGTATAGCTCTATGATCACTACCTTCCTTTCCCACTCTGAGCAAAACTGTGTTTTTAGGTTCACAAACGTCTCTGATAATAACAGATGCACATGGATTCCCCTTTGCTGAACCTGAGGGCTCCCACCTTAGCAGTCTCCAAAGCCTTGAAGCCTGGGACATGTAGAAATTGGGGGGATGTTGATACTGTGACTATTAAAAAGAACTGGGAGCGCCGGGCAAGGGCATTTCTCCCCAGATAAAGATCATTAACTTAACCCCTACTGTAACCCTGCTCTTCACACCGCTTTTATGCCTTTTACGCCTCTCACTGAGCTAGATCTCATGGCCCCCGTCCTACATGGAAGAAAACTCAACACAAGCTGAGTGACCGGTCAAGATCATGCTTCCCAGGCAGAAGCTGAGGCAGGATTTGAACCCAGTTCTCCGTGACCCAAAAGCTCATGCTCTTCATCATTATGCCCTAAAAGCAAACTGCCCCTAAGGAGCCGCGCTTTGGAGGACAGCCGCAAAGAGCCAGCCGCTGTTGAACCTGCTCCAGCAAGGCGGGCAGCCCTGCCTCCCCGCTGCCCTCACTCTCCCCGGCCTCCCACAGAAAGACAGCACGGCGTCCAAGAGCCAAGAGGTTGTGGGGCCAAGTGTCGCAACACAGGGAAGTAGATGGGTTCTGTCTCCCAAATTCCTGGGTCTGAGACCCAGTTCTGCCACTAGTTACTCCGTGACCTTGAGCAGTTTCCTGGCTGGAAGGGACTCATACCCGCCTGGCTTGTGGTGAAGGCGGAGCAAACCAACCAGGCCAGAGGCCGGCCCGGTCACTGCTACTTAATCACTGTGATGACTGGGGAAATGCAGCCTGAGCTCTGAGGGGTCCCAAAGGGAGGGGCATGCCAGAGAAAGGCCTAGGCCGAGGAAGGCCTGAAACGCCTGGGATCTGGCCACTGCACACACTCCTGGGAGCACCCCAGTGATGAAATTTCTTTATTGGGGTGTGCAGGAAGCCCTTTGCCCCTTCTGCAGGCATTCCTGCTGTGTACCAGCTGCTGTCCAGGAAGTGAGGGCCTCACTCTGAGGACACTCCTGAGACCACTGGAAGCCCTGCCCTCTCTGTTAGGATCCACTTCTACAGTAGGAACCTACGGGCAGCACGTGTCATGGGAGCTGTAACAAGAAGACCAGGCCAGGAGCCCCGGACATGGGGGTGGGAACATCTGGGGAGCCCCTGCGGCCTCCGCCTCCTGTAAATGCTCAGGGCTCGGGGTTTGAGGGTAGCTGAGAAGGGAGGGGGCTCCATCGCCATATTAGATGTGGATTCTTCTCTGAACCAGCAGAGAGGCTGGGTCAGTGGATGAATATTTAGAGCAGGGTGGGTTAAGATGGGGCGTGTTGGGTCATAAAGATGCGACTCGCTTTCAGTCCACTGAACCTATGATAATAAGGTCACGTTTCACCCATTAAGGAGCATTTGGAGCAGAGAGCTGGCTTAGAGCCCTGTGAAATATCTCTTTTGGCCTTCTTCTCCAGAAGTGGTACACACCTCAGCGTAACAGAAGCGAATTGCGCGTCCAATGTGTACTGGGGCTGTGCTAGGCTCACGGATGCAGAAATGGTAAGACTTGGTCCCTGCCTACAGGGAGCCTGGGCTCTTGCCCAGTTACAAGAAGAAGAGAAAAAAAGGGTGTACTTCTCCCAGATCTCCTCCCAGCATCCCAGAGGAGCTACGTGAATGGTCCTTGCTCCCTGAACATCCCCAGTGGGCGTGGTTCTTCTTAAGGATGGAGTTAGTGGCTTAAGGAGTTCTGTTCATTTTTCAGGAGGAAAATGCCCATCCTCCTTAGGTTCAGGCCTCCCAGGCCTCCTGGCCAGCCTCTTCTCTGGTTTACCTCTAAGTAAGCCCATAGATCCAGAAAATTCCTTCCCACCTCCCCTCAGATTTTTTGCCTCCCTAACCAAATCTCAGCCTTTTCCATCCTGTTCTGCTCTCAATAGAGGTGAAGGACGATGGCTCTTTCAAGATTACTGAATATGTCGGTAAGCCCTCAGCCTCTGGGACAGTGTCCTTAATTAGGAAATCCTTCAGATGCTGCAGCACACTGATAATACAGAATTTCTAATGCTGGTGGACAAATGAACCATTATATAGCAGGCAAGCATATTCACGAACAGTATGCCATTTACTCCTCACTACTCTGCCTAATTTCTAAACAGCAAACCCCGAGGCTGAAGCTATGGCATGGAGGGCGAGACGAAGAGTTCAAGGCCACAGAGCAGGGAAGTCAAGGGCTGGTTCCAGAAAGGCCTCAGATTCTCCTCCTCTGGCTGCTGGCCATGAGTCTGTGTCGTGCCAGGCCCAGAGGGACAGGGAGGCACAACAATATGCCTGCATAGACATGGTCCCTTTCGTCCTTACTTCTGCCTCTGCTCCTCTTTTTTATGACCTTGCTTAGACTCCAAACATGAGATGGCACTTAGGCCCCAACCCTTCTAGAAGGGTCTAGACACTTCTAGAGCCCCCTACCTAAGCTTCTTTTCAAATACATGATATGAGATTAAGGCCTTTCACCATTTCTCATAGCTCCTCTATTTTCCTGCTTCTGCCAAAACCATGGACATTTTTGTCTCCAAGCACATCCTAAAAATCACTCTAAAATTCAGAATATTTATGACACCTCATCCTCTCAGAATATCCCCCTCATTTCCCCAAATCACTACTATTGTCCCACAGTGGAATAGCTCTTTTTGGCCAAGATGGAGTCTTTTTAAGGCCTGGTCAAGTACACGACCTCCAGAAGGTCTTCCTTGGTTGCCCCTGACTTAATCTAATTATCTTTTATTCAGTGTGGTAGTCACCTATGCCTCAAGAGGGAAGAAGGTTCAGGCTTTAGTTACACCACTGGCATTGCCTGACCATGCTGGGCCAGCCAGCCTGTGTTATTAGAGATTTGGGCCAGGAGTCCACAGATGGTTTGCCTGGAGTTATAAGGAAGGACTGGTGTGTGCATTCCCCTACTGCCTTCGTGAGACCCTCCGGGATGCAGAGACCCATTGGGATCTGGGACCCACTCTCCCCTCAACCTGGCCATACACGTATTGAACTCTAGGTGGCAGCAGCCACAGGAAATTTCTGCTTGGCCGGGACTCCAAGGTTCTGGACCTCCAGGTAGGGGGCGTGCAGCTCGAGCTCCTAGGATAGGCCAGAGTAATCACACTATTCTGTGGGAGAGCCAGTCCCCACCACCGCGTCTTGCTGGAGATGGAAGAAAAAAAGAGGCTGCAAATGAAGAGCTCAGGATCCAGGCTTGCTGAATGCCCTTGGGCCCAGTTCTGAATGCAATCATGCAGAGACCGTGCCTAGAAAAGGACCAGCAGTACGCAGGGCACCCGAGGAGGGCTCGCCTGGGTTGTGTGGGGACTGGCGGGGAGGGAGGGCACCCACCACAGAAGCTGGGCTCCCGCCACCCGATGTGCACGCCTCTTCGGGCACAGGCTGCGGCGTAGTTGGCCACGGCACTGCAAAGGCAGTCTCTGCCGTCGGAGCAGGAGCAGACGTCGTAGCGGCAGTTCTGCACGTAGGGTTGAGGACCCACGGCGCGGTGGCAGGCCTCGAACTTGGAGGATGTCAGCAGGGCGCACGCCTCCTCTGCAAACCTGGCTGCGGCAGGAGAGAGAGCAGCGCAGGTTTGGCCGAGGCCCCGCCCCCCTCGGCGCCCAGCCCCCAGAGGGCCAGGACCCGTCTGGGCTCTGAAATCCCCCCACCAGCTCCTCCCTCGGCAGCTCTCCCCACAAAACAACCTCACATCCCTCTGGAAATCACTGTGATTTTTCTTCTGCAGCCAATAAACTCTCCTAATTACATTTGGCTTAAATACATAACAAACTGCATTTCCAGAGCACACGCCCACTGACAGAAGGGGGAAAGTTCCAGGATGGGCAGGGTAAGAGGGGGAAATTAATGCAGGCCTGAAACGTTGCCACAGATAAATCTGCAAATGGCCACCCCAGAGCATTAATCTTCTGATAATTTAATTCTGGATCTGTGTGACTGCTGCGCCAACAAACTGAGAGAAGGTCCAGGGACAGGAAGCATGTACTGTTCTCTTCTTTCCCAGGGTTAGGCTCATGGGGTGGGGGGTGGGGGTGGTGAGGGGTTGCACAGTCAAGGGACTTTGAAGAATAAACAATCCAGATAGAGATCATCAAATGCTGATGGTGTGAAAGCCAAGGGCCCCTGTACCCTAAAGTGGGTGCACCGTGCCATGGAAGGCACTGGAAGCCGGGCGACCTCGGGGCTCTGCAAGGTCCCCCATGCCCCCCGCAGGAGCTTGCATACTCAGGCGCGGGTTGAGGCTGCAGGGATCACTGTGCTGCTTCTGCCGGTCTTCACAGTCCCCGTGCAGTTTCCAGGCGTTCCCGAAGTCTTCCACCAGGGGCTCCGCCAGGCCTGCGGGTGTCACGAAGTCGTCACCCCTGTTGCCGTTGTAATTCCCGCACAGGCCGCACGTCTTCCCGGCGTAGACTGGGGACAGCTGTGGGGAGACGCACACCCCTTTGGAGCCGCGGCTGCCAAAGCAGCCACAGCTTCCCCTCAGCTAATGAGGTGGTTTTCATAAAAAATCTCTCCCCGGGTGAAAAATATATACGAATTTAATAAACTGCAGCAGAAGCCTGAGGCTGTAGAGGTGGGGGGGAAGCCAAATGGGGTGTAAGATTACCACCAGCAACATCCCACTCTTAAATCATTAGAGTCAGAGAGCAGCTGGGCCAGAAGGGACTTCAGAGATCATCTAGCCATTTAAAGATGGAGAAACAGTCCAGGAGAGCGAAAGTGACTGGCCTAAGGTCACAGAGGTAGTGGCAGAGCTAGGACCAGTAGCTGGGTCAGGTCCCCATCCAGCATGCTCTGTGCCTATCAGAGGAGATGCTCCTGCCATCAGGCCCTGCCACCCAGGAGAACCAAGTGCAAAGAGCCCTTTACGGAACACTTATCGGTCACACATGTGGGGGAAGCAGGTCCCTTGTGGTCCAAGTAGTCTCAGAGCTCATTTGGTGACAAAGAACAACACTTGCCCGTCTGGATTTGACTCAGCCACTGGGTGTCATTGGAGAGAAAACACCATGAGCCAAGGAGGACTCTAGGGGCTGTGATCAGAGAAGCTAGGGTCAGCAAGGACTCTGGGGCAGTCTACTGTGGGTGACCAGGATGGTTCTAGGGGCAAAGCTCTAGGCCACCAGCAAACAGTTTGCTCTCCATCCTTCTGAACCCAAAGTGCACACTCACGGACAACTTGGAGAGTCAGAACTGCCTTTCACACTTTACAAGTGGTGGCTTCCACCAGTTTCTAGTAAGAGAGCCCTGATCCAAAGACAGAGCCAGGGCCGGGACCCCAGAGTCCTGACTCCTACTTTGCATGTAATGAATATGGCCAGACAGCCTTCCTGGGTTGAAACCATCACGCGGTAGGACTGGGCCCCGTGTGGTCATCTCTAGAACCCCCTTCCAGCTTCTAACTACAACTTCACAGGATGCAGGATGAACAATCTAGTGGAAGGTTCCAGACCCATATAAAACGTACCCAAGGAAATAGCATTAAAAGAAAGAGAATAGAGTGATGTTTCCTTGTTTGCTTTACAAATTTTAAGTATTGCCACTCTAGGCATGGAGACCTGTCCTACCCTCCCTATTTAAACTGTAAATCCTCTGACCCTGACACTTCCTGTCCTTCTTGTTGCTTTATTTATCTCCTCCGGATTTATCACCTTCTAATATATGGTATAATTTACTGCTTGGTTTGGTTTCTTGTCTGGCTCCCCTGAGGGAAACATAAATGAAGCAGGACAGGGTTTCTTGTCTGTTTTGTCTCACTGTTGCAACCTCAGCCTCTCAAATGTGACTTTGCTCATTCACAAGGTGCTGTGTTGAGTCAATGATGAACAAATGGCTGAGTTCATGAATGAATGAGGCTCTCCCTAGGACACAGGCTGAAACATCATGCTAGCGGTCAAGGCCAGGCCCCAGCTGAGCAGCTAAATCGGTGGTATCTTCACTCCACCACCTGTGCCTCAGCACCCTCCTCTCCCGCTTCATCCCCAGACTGAGTGCCCTTGTGCCCCCCAAAGTCCCTCTGGTCACCCCAGGCCTCCTGTCTCACCACCCCCCACTAAGACAATAGTGTCATCCATTCCCTCAGTCCTTTTGGCTTGACTCAAGGGTAGGCTCAGCCCTCAGATCAAGAGCACCTTTTCCGGGAAGTGGGAGGTTGTGGAGAAGGTGGGATGGCCATTGGCAGGGTAGGGGGGCACCCTCCCTGAAGACCAGGGTACAGGAGGTGAGGGGGTCAGGAGACCTGAGTTCTCTGGTCCTTGCTCTGTCACCAAATGACCACAAGACCCAGGGTGAGTTCTTTCTGGTTCCAGAAAAGGATTTTATTTCTAATTGCAAATGAGCAGCTGACAAGATGTTCTCCAAGATCTTCCTGCTCTATGATCTGTGGTCATAAGGTTTATTTTTTTAGAAAAGAAAAGAAAGTCACTAATATGGAACTTTCTCCAGGACTCTAAGACAAGGGAAAGAATATGGTATTATGAGGACAGAGGAAACCAAGATCTCATCAGGAATGCCCTAATGCCCCTACCAGGATTATACCAAGGGCCCTGTGCCCCACAGGACCCCTGTGCATCAGAAGGGACTCTCCAGGGATCCAAGGAATGATCTAGGGCAGCAGTTCTCCAAGTCTGGCCTTGGGGATCTGTTGGAGTTGGGGGTGAGGGATCCCCGAGGACTTGCGAGGTGTCCATGAGGCCAAAACTATTTTCCTAATCATCCAAAGACATTATCTGTTTTTTTTCCTCTCATTCTCTTACAAGTGTGCAGTGGAATTTTCCAGAGGCTACATGACACATAATGTTGCAAAAGATTGAATGCAGAAGTATATTTGTGACTCCAGCTGTCTTCTATTAAGCCATCCATTAAAGAAATTGGCAGAAATGTAAAACAATGGTATTCTCACAACTTATTTTTGTTTTGGAAAACATGATTATTTTTAAAAAAAGATATTGTTTATATTAACATGGAGTGGTTTTATTAATGTTATTTTTTGTTTGTTTTTTTTTTAATTGAAGTGTCATTAACATACATTATCATACTGGTTTCAGGTGTGCCATATATGATTATTGTAATTTTTAAGTGAATTCGTAAATACATATTTTAAGCCTCTGATTTAATTTCTAGCATGGTAAACATTGACAGCTACACCCTTCGCAAAAGATCTTGGGGTCTTCAGTAATTTGTAAGAGTACAAAGGCATGTGATGACCAAACAATGAAAGCACCGGTCCAGCAGGAAGGACACTGTCCTGAGCGCTGAGCAGCTCTGCCCCAGCCTCGTGTGCGGTGTTGGGTACCTCTTCCCACTCACCTGAGCCTGAGTCACTTCATTCATAAAAACAGCAGTGAAAACCATACTGCCCACTGCTTCAGGAAATTTCCGGAGAAAACAATGTATAAGGAAGCCCTGTGATATATATGGATTGCTACCAAATGTGCCTCTGGGACCACAGAGACCAAGGGGGAGTGCTCCCCGCCCCCAGATTGCAAAGGCCCAGGGAAGGGGTGAGAGAGCTGGTGGTTCCCAGGGCAACCCTTCAGGGCCAGGATGGTCTGCACCCTTGGGGAGCACAACATAGGGTCTCAGTGGCCACTTCCAGACTGGCTCTTTCCTTTCTGCTCACTGTGGGTACCTCCGCAGGGAGATGCCCCCGGCTCCCATTTGTCACAGCCAGGAAGCTGTGCTCCAAAATGCTATCTCTTAGCCCCTCGGGAGCCCACCCAGTCTGGGGGCTCCTGGGGACCCAGAGCCTCAGAAGTGAGAACCCCCAGGGCAAACAAGGGGCGTCCAAACAACTAACACCAGTCTCTCATAAACAAGAGAGGCCTGTTCCTCCCTCTGGGGGCGTAGGGCCTGGGGAGAGAGGAATTCTTCTCCCACCACAGAAAGCCACTCTCGCAGAGCACAAGAGGCACTCTGTAAGGTCCCCGCTGCAAGGCGGCCGAGTCCGGGAGGGCACCTACCATCACCAGCAGCTTTCCCCGGCCGTCCCAGTCCATCTGCAGGTCCTCCCCATAGCTGAGGCGCACGGAGGCCATCACGGTGTGCTGGATGCGGAGGTCACCTGGAACCGAGCAGGGACAAGATTTAGCCCTTCAGCCGAAGTGGTGAGAGGCAGATGTATCGTGGAGAGAGACGGAGTGTCTCACAAAGGACTGTAACAATGACATCAAGGAGTTGGGGACAGATGGAGATGTCCATGAGGTTGAAGGGGTTCTCAGGAGGAAAGATAAGCAGGATAAACCTGGTGCAAATGGATTCCAGAGAAAGGTGTCCCAGTATCCCAGCGGCAGCCTGCCATTCACTCTACTGCCACAAGAGGACGGCAGAGGCTCCTGCATCCTCTGCTGAAGCAGCTCTGCCTCCCATTGAATCCCTGACACCACACCTCCACACCCCCAGGCGCTTCTGCCCTTGCACCGGCTTCTAGGCTCCGCCATGAGTGTGCAGAGCTGCATACAGCACTTCTCCCTGAAGACGAGACATACCTTTTGCCCTGCAAGAAGGGATGTGAGAGGGAGACACACACCGCTAATGACAGCTTCCTCAACTCATCCTCCCCCTCCAGGAAGACTTCTTTGCTTGCAAGGACGCCTGCTGAGGATACCCACCCCTCCACAGATGGCCCTCCTCACCGAACAGGTGGGCAGGGAGCATGGCTGAGGAGTGAGCAGACCAGCCCCTGGCCTGGTGGAGGAGGACAGAACACACCTTGCAGGAGAGGGATCTGGACATCCTGGCCATCCACGGACACGCCTCCTCCATGCTTCAGCTTCACAAGGCTGTTGTGCCATTGGGGCAGGCGAACAGTGACTGAGCGGGTGCAGACAGCATCGGGGTCATCGGCACACTGCCAAGAGGGCCACACAGAGTGATGTCACCACAAACCCCCTGTCCGGCACCCCAGCCTGAGACCCATTTACTCAGGGAAAGAGCACAACCCCAGGCAGTCTCTGGTCTTCTGAGAGACAATTCCACTGTCACAGAATGGTCTCTGTGAGTAGGTCCCCTGGAGGTGTGGCGGGACAAGGCCCTGAGCCCAGTGCTCACCGCTGCCCAACTCCCTGCAGCTCCCCACACCCTTTCTCATCCTCCTAGCCTCTGCCTATCTTCCTGTTGCTTGGGCCTATGGTTCCAAAGCGAATCTGGGACTTCAGTCCTCAGGGGGAGCCATGTGCCCTCTAGATTTGCCCTCCTTGCTCCAGTTCCTGGAGAAAAGAGGGATAGCATATACCACAGCCACTCAGAGACGGAAGCACCTTGCCCCTCCCCTTCCATCACTGCCTCCTGCAGGGCAGCAGGCCAGCTCACCTGCACAGTCTCGATGACAACAGAGAAGGTGTGGTCCTGGCAGTCCTGGGCCAGCAGGTACTGGCAGACCCCACTGAAGGTGAAGTACCTGTTGTCAAAGCTCTTGAAGTGGGATTGTCCCGTGACGAGACACTCCCCTGGAGGGACAGAGAGGGAGGAGGTAAGAACAGGAAGGGGAGACCCCTGGCGGGGGCGGGAGAGGGGGGACAAAGGAGGCCTGCATGAGCAAACCAGGCCCCTCTCGTGGAACTCCACAGACGTTCTCTCCCCACATCGGTCTGAAAATGAGTTCTACGGGAGGACTCGAACTCAGGTCCCAGTCCTCAAACAGTGAGAGGTCAGCGCTGGATCTTCAGGTCAATGGCTCACTTTCTGGAAGGGACAACCAAGGGCAGTGACAGAGCCATATGCAGTCTGCAGCAGAGCCCGGCCTGGAGCCTGCGGCTTGAGCTCTTGGTTCACTGTGGCTCACCATCCTTCCCCACAGCCACCCCACAGGGTCTGGCTCTACGGGGGTCAGGCTCCTCTTGGTCCCAGGACGGGCCTTTCTCGGTACTGGCCTTGTGGGGGGCTCTGGGGCACGGCCCCACCCTGGAGAGTCCCCTGAGGCAAGCAGGCAGAAAGGTCAGCCCAGGCAGAGGACGGAGGAGGGGTGATGTGGGCATTCTCCAGGCTCAACAAGGCATCGGCCAGGGCACCATCCTTGCCCCTCTGCCGAGGGGCGGCTCTAAGGCCTCCTCATGGGCAAGTCCATGTTGTGACTTCAGTTGGGGCCAATGGGGGGCCAGGAGGCCATCTGCCCATGATCTCACCACTGCCCCAGCCAGCTCCCTAGCTCAGGCTGACACATCTGTGGGTGGGGACAAGGACTCCCCTTGGTCACCCTGCCACGCAGAGCCCTCGGCTCACCCTCCACCTGAGCCCCACTCCATCCTCCCCCAGACCGCAGCCCCGCCATGTGGCTGGCCCAAGGCACCTCAGACCAGAGGTCACACATCCCGCAGAGTGTCCACGCAGGGGCAGGAGGGGCCCTCTGCCAAAGTCTCCAGTGATCCCCTACACACCCCAACCCAGCTCGGGGCAATCCCATCCCCAGGACCCACAATGGACCCATTGAAGCTGAAGTGGGCATCTGGATCCCTTCCCAATCTCCTTCTATGTATTTCCTCTCTCATTTGTGCCTTCTACTCTTTAGAGAAATACAGACACCCACCATGGCCATCCCATAAAGTAGGGGGCCCTCCTTCCCACCCAGTCACCCTTGACCTCCAAACTGCAGACACCTATTCTCCAGAGCACTAATCCCACCGAAACCTAAAGTTCCCCCTAAGATGGTCTTAGAGTCAGTCCCACCTTGGCCATCCCCAGGGGCTGCTCTTGGGGGTCTGTCGCGCAGTCGGGGCCGTTGGAGTTGTCCACCTGGCGAATACATGCTCAGCAGGTCCCTACCACCTGCTGCCTCAGGCCCACATCTGCACTGAAAGGCATGGCGGGCACAATTTTGGATCTGGGTGTGGTCCTGCCTTTGCTCTGTACTGGAAGGCAGGGGTAGGGGAGAGTAGCCTCAGGTCACTGTGAGTGTCCTCTGACTGGTCCCCAGGGCAGATGACCCCTCCCAAAACGACATGGGCCAGGAAGGCACACTCAGCCCAGAAGAAATTGAAAATCAGGGAGGCCCCACATCATTCTCAGCATCACCCTCTGCGATACTAAGAAATATACATTTGGTCTTTATCCCTGCTTCCTGACACAGAGCTCCTAAAGCCCTTGGGACATCCTAGGAGCAGCTGTTGTTCTACTGAAACCACTCTTGGTGGGCCCCTAGACAGCTTCAGGATGGGAGTGGGTCACCAGAAAGACCCGGGCAAAACGAAAGAGTCGGAACTTTCAGTCCTACTGTCCAGCCTCCAGGGACCAGAGAGAGGCTGGGGATTACTGATCGATCACGTCTGCATAATAAAACCTCCCTTAAAATCCCTAAACAAGAGGATCCGGCAAGCTTCTGGGTCAGTGAATGTATCCACACGTAGAAGGTGGCTAACCCCAGTTCCACGGGGACAGGAGCTCCCGTGATCACAATCCTTCTAGGCTTTGCCCCATGCACCTCTTCACCTGGTTGTTGATTTGTATCCTTTATAATAAGCCAGTACTAGTAAGTGAAGTGCCTAAGTCTGGGGACCCATTCTAGCAAATTATTGGACATGAGGAAGGCATTATGGGAACTCCCAACTTGTAACCAATCCAACAGAAGTGGGTACCCTGAGAGCCCAGTACTTGGGCTCAATACCTGAAGTGGGGCATCCTGTGGGACGGAGCCCCTAACCTGCAGGGTCTGCACTGATTCCAGTCATTAGTGTCAGGACTGAATCGTAGGACACCCAGCTTGCATCCAGAAAGTAAAAGAATTGGTTGGCTTGGGGAAAAACCACACACATTTCATGTCAGAAGTGCTGTAAATAGGACAGGTCAGGTCCTCCTCCCATGACATTGGCCCCAAAGAAAGCAAGAGTGAGGGATCACTGTTCATGGCAGGCTGTAAAGGTCGGGCCAAAGGTCATCCCAGCCCATTGTAAATGTGCTGAAATTCCCAATCGGCTGGTGTCACAGGAAAGCCTTTCTGCAAGGGCTGTTTCTCAGAATCCACCACGATCCTGCAAACAGAGTGATATGGACCTTGGTGTCAAACATCTTGACCCCACGGCAATAAAATGGGTGGGAATTCTTCCCCTGACCTTTCTCTGTTTTCTCAGGAGGGCTCTTATCTGAGTATGAAAGTGGGCCTGCATTATCTCCAATGAGGCCTAGGAAAAGAGGGGTCAAGAAGAAAAATGCACAAACATTCAAAAGCAGAACTTCCAGAGCTTGAATCTAATCACCCGATCTGATTTCCTGCTCCGACCCCCACTGACTTGTGCTCTGAATTTCCTCAGGAATCGAAAGTCTAAATATGACATTTAGCTTATCGCCTTGGTACCACTGAGGGACGGAGCTGTGAGCGCAGGAAACCTAACAACATGGGTGGGGAAGCTGCTGGGCTCATGGATGGCCCTGGGAGCTGGAACCCATCTCTCACCCGTCCTCTGCCCAGAGCAGGATGGCCAGGACATTCCCAGTCAGCTAGCTGGTCAAGCCACAAAGGGCAGCCCCCAACCAACGGCTGCACCCCCCACCCCCTGCCTCACGCAGCTGACGGAGAAGGCAGGCAATGACAGTCTGGTGAGGAACAGGTGATTCTTAAAAGAGCCTCAAAGTAGAATGGCCGGGAATTAAAGCAGATCTGCTATGTGAATAAAGATTTTCCCTCACTGGGGCACCTGGGTGGATCAGTGGGTTAAGCGTCTGCCTTCAGCTCAGTCATGATCCCAGAGTCCCGGGATCGAGCCCCACATCGGGCTCCCTGCTCAGTGGGGAGTCTGCTTTTCCCTCTGCCTGCCTCTCTTCCTGCTTGTGCTCTGTCACTCTTGCTGTCAAATAAGTAAATAAAATCTTTTAAAAAAAAAGATCTTCCCTCATGAAAAAATTGGAAAGAACCCTCTCCCCTGGTGGGAACGCATGACCTTATCTAAAAGAAACCCTTCTATCTGCAGTACCTGAGACGTCCCTGGGGCTTCTCCGCTCAGCCAGTCTGCTTCTATCCTTTGCCACATGGCCTCCAGAAATGTCAGCTTCCGCAAAGCAACACAGACTACCTCAGTGGAAGTTTCCCCCAAAGCCTGCCTCTAGACCGACAATAACATCACCTGTCCCCCAGATGCACAAGGTGCACTTCAAGCGCTCCGTGGGTGTGTCTCATGCACTCTTTCCATGAGGCGGTCATCACCAGCCCCAGTTCGCAGCTGATGAAAGTGAAGCGCAGAGAAAAACTCACCCAAGCCCCAAGGTCCTCAGACAGGGATTTGCTCGTGGGCCTTGTGCCTGGCTTCAGGGCCCAGAACACGCCACACTACCCAGCACTCCCCCACGGGCTGGCTCCTGCGGTTTCTCATAGGCCCGACTTGGGCACACATGGGCCCCGTGCCAAGGGGCTGAGGTACCACTGAGTCTGGATACAGAGACTGAGTGGAGACGAGCCCCGGCTTCTTCCTTATTTATTTATTTATTTATTTATCTGAAAGAGAGAGTGGGGAGAGGGCAGTGGAGAGAAGAGAGTTATCTCAAGCAGACTCCCCACTAAGCGCAGACCCCGATGTGGGACTCCATCTTACAACCCTGAGAGCAAAACCAAGAATCAGATGCTCAACCAACTGAGCCACCCAGGCGTGCCTCGCCACTCCTTTTTTTTTTTTTTTTTTTAAGATTTATTTATTTCTTGAAGAGCCCTGGGTTCTAAAGGTAGTACACTGGCCTGGCCTGAAGGAGGCCTGCTGGGACTCCAGAAGCCCCAGTATTGGCTGGGGCAGGCCCCAGCAGCATTTCCGTGAACTTGGGCACTCAGCTCCCCCAGGCGAGCTCAGGTGCCTGGGAATGCACACTCCCATTGGACAGGCATTCGTCCTGATCACCTTCTCTGTTAGCCAACAAGGAAGTCTGTCTTCCCGGAGGCTTCTGAACAGACATCTTGAATCCTAACGTTGAATTATAGGGCTGGGTTAGAAGGCATCAGAAATTATACAGAACCAAACAAGGAGCAAGTTACACCAAGGCCCTCCCCTGCCCCGCAGCCAAGCCCAAGGCAGGGCTGGGTTCTCTCTGACCTTCTTGCCCTGCAGGCCCCAGCTACACCCTGCCTCCAACCACCCCTGCCCAGGCCAGACTCCTTTGGGCGTGTGCCTGTATGTCTCAGTCCTTCTCCCATCCTGCTTAATGAGGTAGCCGGGGCTACTGGGAAGGAATACGGCTAACATTAATTGAGTGCTTGCTGTCTGCCAAGTAACAGCTTCTGTGGGACAAAGCTGCTGTTACCATCCCTGTGTCACAGATGAGGACACTGAGGCTGCAAATGATCGGGCAGCTTACCAGAGTCACCCCGCTGGGAAGTGGGGGGACTGGAATTTTGGCCAGGCTGCCTGAGTCCACCCCACCGCCTAGGCCCTTGGCCCCCTGCTATAATAACCTGTCAGTGGGCATAGGTTGGGCAAGCGAGGAACCCTCCACTCACACCTTCCCAGCTGCAGAAGAGAACCTTCTACATTCTTCCATCAGGAGTTTGAAATTCTAGAGCTTTTACTGGAAGAATAGTCCCTGTTCATAGGCAGGCTCCTTCCTCATTGACCCTGATCAAACATTTATGGTTCAATGGGAACCAAATTAGCAGAACTTTCCTGGGCAGCATGTGTTGCAGAGGAAAGGAAGAGGAGGAGAGGGAAGAGAGGCTTGGAGTTACAGAAAAGGAAGTCTGAGAAAACCACAGTTTTGCCTGCTGCTGCCCTAATTCCTAATAAGAACAGAGAGCCTCAGTGAGCAATGAAGGCCTAGAGGAGCCTTGAAGCTCCAACCCCTCCCCATACAGACTGATGCTCTCCTGGGCAATTTCTTCTCCCTCCCACTCCCCACACACAATACTCCCTGTGCCAGGCAGCCTCTAAGATGGTCCCACCTCCTGTATTCATGTCTTTGTGTGATCCCCTCACCTTGAGTGTAGACTAGACATGTTGACTTGTTTCTAGTAAATGTAATACAGCAGAAGTGAAGGATATCACTTTGGAAATTGGGTTTTTAAGAGACCAGGGCTTCTATTTTGGCTGTTCTCCCTGACTCTCTCTGAGGTCACTCACCCTAGAAGAAGCCAGCTATCAAAGTCCTAAAGGAGCCTTCAGGTAAGACCACAGCCCAAGTCAGCAACTAGACTGCAACTTCATGAGAAATAGTAAGCCAGACTCAGCCACACCCAGATTCCTGACATACAGAAGCTCTAAGATAAAAAAAAAGTTTGTTTGCTAAGTTTGGGGTAATTTGTTACACAATAGACAATTAATACACTCTCATCTTATCCCGGAGAATCAAAACCCAGCTCCCTACTTCTAAGATTCGCAATGTCAGCTCTTCCAGGGACTGTGGAGAAGTCATAGCCTGCTCTTTGCTGTGCTAGCAGAGTCAAGCATATCCCCTTCCAGAACCTTCCCAATGGAAGCTTTACCAGTGGGGCTGTCTTATGCCCCCCACTGCCAGCTGCAACATGGCAAATAATGGAAGTATGCCTGTGTGCTACACGTAGAAATGGAGTCAAGCATTTGGAGATGGGAGACAACCAGACAACAGGAGATGGAAGATGACCAGCTAAACTCCAGAACTTGAAAAAGAGGGTCAGAGCTGAGGCTTTTAATATATAGAGTATGAGTTTAGCGATTGTGTGAGCAAAATACAGATAGTCCACTCTGTAGACTGCAGAGTTGCAACTGGTTATCCTCCCATCAAGGAATCAAGAAAATTTCTTACATCCTCAGCAAAGCTATCTTCTAAATTTTGAACCAAAGACCAGGGGTTGTAGTCTGCCCCAGACCAAGCATTCCAACATGTGCACAGTGAGTGTTCAAATCATTGTTGGAAGGATGGATGGTTGTATGAATGGATGGATGGATGCAATTTAAAAATTGCACAGAAGATAAACTTGCTGGTTGGCTATCCCTAAGCCAGACTAACTGACCTAACTCTAGTGCCCACTTTCCATCTAGTTCCAGAATTTTCCCAGTGTGGTGGGCATTGAGTTAGATCCTAAATGACCATCCAGCCAACAGGCCCCAAATATGACCCCAATATCCAAGTTCAGGCCTTGTCAGCCCACCAAAGCCAATGTGGCCTCTTTGAGCCAAAAGGAGGGGAGCCTGTTATCAGGCTATTTGCCTTGTAGTTTTTTATTGTGCTCTACAGACCAAGGGTAACCAAAAAGTAGTACCCAGCATACAAGCTGAGGCTGAGCTGGTCTTTAACTAAACGTGGGTCCTCTCCTGGGCCGGTGAAGGATGGCAAAGACCTTCCTGCAAAGGAACAGATGGAGGACCAGCAAGGAGAGTAAACGGAAGGGCAAAAGCAGCAATCAGGGAGCTGTGAGTTTGAGTCCTGTCATTGTCTCTTAGCAGCTGTGTGACTTGAGCAAGTTATGAAATCTCTCCAGCTCTGCCTCCTTCTCTGACCTAGAATAACTGTACCTGCCCCACAGGCTGGCATGTAAAGTGCTTAGCACAGAGCCTAACCCACAGCAAACACCATGTGAGTGACTACAAGAGGGAAAATTATCAGGAGAAGAGCCAGGGTTATGGGGGGGATGAGGCAGAAGGGAGCCTCAAATGGGCAAAGTTTGCAACAAATAGAATAGAGCTGGGGACAAGCAGAAGACCCAATAAAGGGCAGAGATTATTATAAAGCAACTTTTCCTAAAGACATTTTCCAGGGTGCCATTCTAAGGCCTTCCTATCAGGCATTCCAGAAACTTCTCACTTTGAATTTAAAGAATTACCAGGCCCTTTTTCCTCTGAATTTCCAAAGAATTTGCATCATCTTTGTTTAGACTGTGACCCTACAGTTCTTACAGTTCATTGAACCATAATCCCCTGAGCAAACAGGTGAGAAGAAAAGGACAATAAAACCTTAGCCCAGGTGCATTCTCACCTTTCAGCTATGCTGGGTGTGCCTCTGCCAGGCCCACGAGTGGGTCAGCACAGCTGGGATCCCAAAACGGAGCTGTGGTCAGAGGGTTGTATCCAGCAGGCACAGAGGCTTCCTTACCCCTGCCTTGAGAAGAGGCCCTCCCTATCTAGCAAGGACGACACACCATTCCATTGGGAGAAGGGGGGATGAGCGGAAGGGCTCCTACCTGGGCATTCTTCATTGCTACAGATCCAGAGGCTGTTTCGGCAAATGCTGTTGGGGAGAGAAGCACAGGGCATGGCTAGTTGTGCAAACACGAGGGCACAGGAACAGACCTAAAGCACGAGGGCATTAAAAAACACTAAAAAGCACTAAATTAAACTTAAAAATACTAAGAAGCACTAAAACACGAGGGCACAGGAACAGATGCCACAGCCCCCAAAGGGAGGGATCTGGGAGAAGAGGGAGCTAGTGCTAAGGGGGTCTTTATGAGGCTGGACATGAATGGCGCAGGACTGTGGCCAAAGGGGGAAGCACCTTGGGGATGAGGCTGAGAGGGAGCAACCCTGACAAAGAGAGGAGAAGAAAACTGAGGGGACCCGACATGTCTTCAGAGACCCTGAAGACAAATCTTCAGGGATTTCAGGATCCCTGAAAATCCACCCAGCCACTGAGCAATGAAAGTCCTAAACCCCCTTCCCCCTGCCAGCTGTCCCTTCCCCACAGCTGGGAGAAGCGAAGATGGGAGGGCTGCTGAAAGGGGTGCCACCCAGACCCATGCCGGCTAGCCCATGGGGGCTCCTGGAAGACAGCCGAGAAGGGAAAGACAGCAAAGGGAAGAGGCCTGAAGATGAAGTGAGGGGTTCTGTCCTCAAAAAGAGAGCTGCCTGTGGTGTGGTAATGGTCAGGTAGCCTTCCTTCAGAGAGTCATTCATTACAGCAGAGCTTGAGGGGAAAGCTAGAGACCATGTTTGCATGTAAAGGGGCCTTTCTTCCCCAACTCCCTCCTCTAGGCCCATCCTTGCTCCTCCTCATTGATGTCCCCCCCTTCCTCAAACTGCCCCCACATCTCAACCGCTTCTCCCTCTGCCCAGCCAGATCCTATTGCACTTGCCACTGCCCTTCCTGATGCCCACTGCCCCTGGGCTGCCCTCCCAGACCCTATGGCACAGCCCCACGTACCAGGTGTTGCAGTCCTGCGATAGGGAGGTGCCCGGAGGGTACCGTTGCCCAGCATGCACACAGGAACACTCAGCGCTCCCCACGCAGCGGCCTTCATCCAGGAGCTGTCCTTCTGTGTTCAAGGGCATCAAGGCAAAAACTCAACTTATCATCATTACTCATCCCACAGCTCCGGAATACCCGTGGGTGACCACAGCTTAGGCTTCTTCAGGAAGCTCAAAGAACCTGCTCTGTGATGTTGCTCTGTCCCAATAGGGCCATATTGGGGGGGAGGGAGATTATTAATCTTTCTCTACTAGTGAAGAAATGGGGGAAAGAGCTTTGCTCAAGGTCCACCAGTAAAGAAAGCATGAGTCTAGGCTGTGAGCCTCTCCCAGAAAGCTCTAAGAACTGGTATGACCCTTACTTTCACAGTCATGCACTGGAAGAAGTCATTTATTTATTAATTTCCATTGCACAGATGAAGAAAGGAGCCAAGAGTTTTTGTTCTAGGTCATCCAACGGGGAAGTCATTAGTCAAAACACACAGGCCTCACTCTCAGTAATTAAACAGTGTTTTTCACCAAAGCTCACACAGCCTCTCCGGAGAAACAAGTTCTAGTGCAAAGCTCTTTTTCAGCTGAGCTCCCATGGCAAACCCAGGAGACGTTTTAAAATATCTCGCCCAGACCCGTTCCCTGACACTCAACTGAGGAAACAAAAGTGCCGCTCAGATCGGGCCACGTGCTCTCCAAACAAAGTCGCTGTTGGAGCCCAGACGGTCCTTCTGTTTCCAAGACACACGCGCTTTCATGGATACAGTACCACAGGAAAACAGAAATTAAAAATAAACCCCGGCTCGATCCTGATCCCTCTGTACAAAGACTTTTTTAAAAAATAAATAAAAGGCTTCTGATTCCAGCCATGGGGGACAAACACAAGTGGCCTTCATCTGGCTTCCCCAAGCCAAGGACACCGGCAAGGTCTCGGATTTGTGAGTAGAGTAAGAAGCTTATTACCAGGGCAGCTGCAGCCATCCACGCATGGCTCCTGACACACTTCTTGGACGTGCAGGCTCTGGCAAGTTCTGGTGCAAGGGGACACACACTCCTTGTACTCCATGCCAGCAGGACAGGCCGGTCCTGAAACAGGAAAACGTGGGAGACTTCCCGGAGCAGCTCCCTCCCAGAGGTTGTCACCTCAGAGCTGTCCTCAGAGCCCCTGCGCTCTCTCCTCTGCTCCCCTCTGTCTTCAGGGTCCCAGGGGCCAGCTCCACCGCAGTGACACCCCAATGGCCCAGCCACCCCTCCCCTGAAGAAACGTCTTCCCTCTTGTAGGGCCAGGCTAAGACTCAGCAGAGTCACCTGGGACCAGCACCCCTTCCCCCTTGGTCATCTGCTTCTCCGTGAATAGCTTGGCATCCCCCCCACCCCTATGCTCTGTCCCTTTCACCTAAAACCCTCTCAAGGTAATATCAAAGTCCTCTAGGTTGAAAATCAATGTCCTCCGTGGGACAAGCATGGGGTAAGTGGCATCTGCATCACATCCCTCCTCTGAGGGCTCCCCTTCCTCATGAAACTGGTCCCCATCGAAGGCCCCTGCCCAGTACCATTCATGCCCACTTTCCCCACGTGGGTGACATGCTCCATATTTATTTTCCACTGCGCTGCAGGACTGTCTTCAGAGCCTTGTCACCCAAGCATCTGTCCTCCCCCACTGGACCCAGCTCCTCCTGGGCAAGGACCCACTCCCCTGCTTTGCCTCTCAACCCTGTGGCTGACTGATGCTCAGAATCACTGAAGAAACAGAACATACCAGTGACTTTTCCTGGGCTTCACAACACAGAACAATGGCTCTGAACCCCTTCTCCTCCAAGAGGCATCTCCCCACCCCCCACACCCTATCTTCAAAGACCTCAAATAACAGCCACTCCACTGGACAGCCAAGAAACCAGCTGCTAATAGCCACCTTCTCACACCCCCACAGCAGAGCTAAAAGCTCTAATTTATAAGCGGAAAAAACACACACACTGAAAAACATGTGTGTGCTGTAAATATTTGGCCTGCTGTTCCATCTCCATCAGCCAGGATGGCCTGTGTAATTACAGCGGACTGTCCATCTGCATGGCTTTTGGTCCACAGTGGAAAGTCTGGGGAGAGAGCAGCCTTCTTGCAAGGGAACCAAAGAAGTTCCTATTTAATTATGATAATTTGGGGATGGTGACAATGACAGTGATCAGGGACCCGGTGAGACTGGGAGATCCGAACCACAGGCGTCCTGAGGTGGAGGGAAAGGGGAGCCCCGTGTGGGGAGGAGAGAGCCTGGGTTCACAAAAGGGAAGGGCTTATGGAGAGGTTGCTGGTCTCTCTGAGATCACGCTGCTGCCACCGCCACCACCACTGTGGAGACTGTGGGCAACTCCCCGCTCCTCATCAATGCAGACAGGCCGGCAGTGGAGCTGTGAGCTGAAATCAAGACAGCTGGGTTTCCCATCAGAGGCAGGGAATGTTCTCCAAGTCCAGGGAATAGATTTCCCAAGGGAGTCCAGGGCACTGAGGGAGGCATGGCCCCGGATGGAGGCAGGGGGCCAGGTGCTGGGCAGCCTTCCTAGCCACAGCCTTTAAGGGAAGGGACGCCCCCTGCAGGCCAGCCTTCTGTGATCAGGTGGTCCAGGAGCGTGACAAGCTGGAGGGCTTCCCTAGTGACAGGAGGGACAGATACCACTTGTCCCCAGCTGGGAGGGTGGGCGGTGGACTTACGGCAGGTGCTGTGGTCGGTCCAGCCATATAAGACCATGCCCTGCTGGGCACAGGCCCGGGCGTATTCCAGGAGGACCTCGCAAGGGCACCTCAGCCCCTGTGCACAGGTGCACAGAGTCCTTTCACATAGGGCCACGAAAGGCTCAGGGTCCACCAGAGGGTGGCAGCGGGCAAACGCCGAGGCACTCTTCAGAAGCTGACACTGCTCCCACGGGCCCTGCAGGAACAAGATGCCACTTGGTGAGGATAGCAGCCGTGCAGACCCGGCTCTACGGGGCACTGGTTCTGTCTTCCTGAATGCGCCTCCGTGAAGAGCCCACCCCACAAGGAAACCTGTGGAAGCTGCCTCACGCCGGGCATGGAGCGGGTGCTGATGAGCTGTTCTCACAGTCTTACCAATCCAAGGGCAGATACTGAACACATGCTATCAGAAGTAGACGGAGACACTGAGGTTACCTCCCAGGCTGAGCCCTGAACCTCAGAGCCCAGGGCCTCTGAACAGCCATGGCAAGTTGGGGGTGGGGGTGGGGGTCCTAGGAAAGAAAGCAAAGAGCAGAGATAGGGGAATGAAAGGTGCAGAGCACAGAGCCGGGCATCCAGGAACGCCCAGTGGCATCTCCTTCCCGCTGACCTTGCCTCCTCCTCCTCCTCTTCCCAACCGGGCCTTCCCTACCACACAGGAGGAGATGGCCCCAGGACTTTCAGGAATTGAAATGAGTTCTACTAGGGGTGGAGTTCAGCGACAGGTTTTCCCAGTGTTCACCAGGTGATTCCTGGCGCCAGACGGAATCCGTTCCCATCAGCAAAAACAAGCTAGGATTCTCAGAAATGTCCGCCAGACCCTCTGCCAGGCAAAGGCTGGCATTTTACACTGGCTTTTACCACCTTGTTAATACCTTCAACCTAACAACACAGGGCGGGGTGGAAATTGTTGATCACCACTCCCGAAACACAGTAATACAGACACTCCTATGTGCTGTCTTTATAAACATCTCTGCATTCTGCTTTAATGAGTCCAACTGCACTGTGTGTGTGTGTGTGTGTGTGTGTGTGTGTGTGTGTGTAGTTTAAAATCTCTGAAGCTGATGGGGAACCTGGATGGCTCAGTTGGTTAAGCATTTGACTCTTGGTTTAGGCTCAGGTCATGATCTCAGGGTGGTGAGATCTATCCCTGCACTGGGCTCCCACGGAGTGAGCTTATCTCTCTCCCTCCCCCTCTACTCTGCCCTACCCTCCCTCTCTCTCTCTCAAATAAATTAATAAATAAAATCTTGGGGTGCCTGGGTGGCTCAGTGGTTTAAGCCTCTGCCTTCGGCTCAGGTCATGATCTCAGGGTCCTGGGATTGAGCCCTGCATCAGGCTCTCTGCTCAGCAGGGAGCCTGCTTCCTTCTCTCTCTCTGCCTGCCTCTCTGCCTACCTGTGATCTCTGTCTGTCAAATAAATAAATAAAATATTTAAATAAATAAATGAATAAATAAATAAAATCTTAAAATCTCTGAAGTTGGAGTCACAGCTTTGGAAGCCATTCCCTGTGATCTCTTTATTTGCTGCAAATAAACGTTATCTTTATGTGACAAAATAAAGTCTCTGAAGTTAAGGTGCCTGTTCCAATCAATCTTACACTTCAAATGGCAGCAGCTTTTTTTTTCTGGACTTGAGAATGGATTCTGGAATCTCACCCTACAGATCTTTATTGAGTCATCCTAATAACCTGTAAGCCATCTGACCTGCTGCAATAATTCCTTCTTATTCTAGTTTTCTAACGTGGACTCTCTTCTGTGCCTCAGAATACTGACCAAGACAAAACCTCAAAGAAAATTTACAGAACACATTAAAGAATTAGTTTTTCATTTGTTTAGTATATTTTTACAGGAAAATCAGTGAATGATCACTGACCCAGATAACAGACCTCCCTCGGATTTCTCTCCCTCTCACTGCATTACTTTCTGCTTCCTTCTCTCTGCTCCTCGACTTTTCTTTCTTAGTGACACATGGAACCATGATGTGTCCAGGACTTGACACAGTACAGTAACGTCACCACGGGTCCTCCCCGTGGGGGCATCCGCCCTTTCATGCACAGAACGCTCTCCAACTGGAGAGTAATGGACGGACTTAAAACCTTCAGCGAAGGGGGTGCCTGGCTGGTTCAGTCGGTACAGTGCACAACTCTTGATCTCGGCGTCATGAGTTTGCGCCCCACGCTGGGCATGGGGCCTACTTTTTAAATAAGTAAGTAAGTAAGTAAATAAATAAATAAATAAATAAATAAGAAAAACTTAAAAAAGAAAAAAAAACCTTCTGCCAAAAAGAAAGAAGTACCAGAGCATCTAAATGGAAGGCTGTGCCCTGAAGAATAAATGGGAGCAGATTGGGTGAGTACAGGGGACAATAAAAAAGAGCTTTGATGAGAAGGAAACCCACCCGCTCAAACTATACGGAAGGATGGCCAGAGCAAGCCTGTGCAAACCAAGAGCCGGGAGGCAGGCCCGTGGGGAAAAAAAGCCCAGAGGAACAGCAATCGTGTGACGTCAAAGATAAGCTGTTGTTCTGGGAAAACCCACATCCTGCCCACAGGCCACCTGAGCTGAGACCCTGCCCCTTCCCCAGCCTGCATGGAGTCTGTCCTCAGAACTAGGAAGCAGGGCAGAGTGTCACAGCTGCCTTGGGGTCACAGCAGGCAGGGGGGTGGGGAGGACACAGAAGGATGCCCAGGGTCCCTGCCCAAGCAGGTGGGTGTGGTCAGTTCCCCCGCACCTGTTAGGAAGGCCATGGCCACAGGGACTGCTGGACTGCAGGGCTGCAGCTGCAGATATAAGGGCAAGGACCATGAGCCAGCCGGGCCATTGGTGAGAGCCGCTGCTCCCTCCATGACTCCACCTCTCTGGGCTTACCTGCTTCAGGATGGAGACTCCATACCCACTGCAGGGCTGAAGCCCAGGCCCTGCCATTGCTGGAGGCAGGGACTGAAGCAAATCTCGCCTCACTGGAGAAGGGCGTCCTTGAGTAAAGCGGGAATAATCCCCGCAGGTGCTGCCTTGCAGGCAGGAAGACACCGCAGTGCCCGGCACTGAGCCAGCGATCCACGAATGAAGACCACTATAGTCGGTCCCAGGGCCACTGAGGTCTTGGGTGATGACCTGCCTCCCACTGTTTGCCACACCAAGCATCTTATGCAGGGGAAACTGAGGTCTCGGAAGACCATGCCAGAAGAGTCCTGCCCTGGACTTGTTACGACTTCACAGCCCTGGATCTGAGTTTTGCCTCTTGCACCTGCTAGCTGCATGACCTTGGACTATTGTCTGGACCCCTGCTCCTCCATCAACTGGGGATAAGAATGACGGTTCCTATGTGATGGGATGGTAGTGGAGATTGAATGAAATCATGCAGGGAAAGGCTTCACTGCAAAAATGATGACTCCGTATCATCACCGTGGCCACCAAAGAGGTCCCTTTCCCTCTCCCTCCTGCCAGGAGGCTTGTCCTCCAGAATGGTGGGCAGCTCGGCAGCAGGAAAGGGGACATCTTTGTCCCTTTCCCTCTGTCTGCATCTTGGGGAGACTGGGCAACACTGGGATGAATGGTCACCATGACAACACAATCACTTTACTAGTATCTTGGAGACTCTTTTGAGCAAGGGGATGGAGGAGGGACCCTCTCTTCTTTGCCATAGGCAGGTCTAAGACTCTCCTGAGGCTCAGGGGGAGGAGGCTGGAGGCTGGGTCTAGTTCTTTCCATTCTGCTACACTGTCTGGCCCATGAGATGGGCCCCTCAGAGAGAAATGTTCCTGGGATCTCAAAGGGCTGCCAAGGGTGTCCCAGGGAGGGCCAGAGGCTTGGGCTCTGAAATTTGGAACCAGAGAAAAACCCAAGCAGGCAACTCCATGGGATATTTTTTGTTCTAGTGATGCTGCCATCACCTGGTCTGTCGGGCAGCAGCTTAGAGCAGCCCCTGTATCACAGGACGGTTCCACAGGGACCAGGCACCTGAGGTTCATCACCAGCACAGCACAGCGTCAACCGGAAAAAAGAAGAGACTCAGGAGTCCAGTGCCCCTCCCACACTGAGAGCGATGTCAGGCAGAGTCCGGCATGGCCCATCTCCAGCTGGCCCAAACCTGTCTGTTCCCTGCTCAGAGGAAAAGTGGGACCCATCCTCCAGCACATTTCCTGGGAGGTCCCTTGAGATATTAAATGGTTTACAGAAAGCTGTAGCAAGAAGGGTGTTTTCTGATTATTTGCCTGCAGGATGGGAGTGGATTTCTGCAGAAACAGCCACCTCCCTTCTGAGAACAATGCCTCTGGCCTCTCCATGTGCACCTGAAAATCTGGCTAGGATTGCTAGAGACAAAAGGAAAAATCTGTCTCCCTGTCTTGTTCTCTGGTCTTCCTCTCGTCGGCTCTGGCCTGAACTTGACCTATGAGGGTGACCAGAGTCTGAGGGCCCCACGGTGCCGTGTGGTAGCACACCCTGCTTGCCACCTTTGCCTCCCAGCCTTCCCTGCTCCACGTGGAGGGGCCAAGCCAGGTCCCGAGAGAGAAATAAGTCCAGGATGGAGCTGACATGGCATCCTCTCGGAACCTGGAGAGACATCAGCAGGTAGGAGGTGACCAAACCTTTACTCAACAAGCACATCTGACTGTGTCCCACCCCAGCTTAAAGGACAAAGTTCTAGCTCCTTAGAAAGGCAGCAGGCCAGGCATTCTAGGATCTGATCCTGGCTACTGTCCAGCTCTCCCCTTCCAACTCCCCATCTCACATATCACCAATGTCCCCCGAACAAATAAAGTGGTTTCAGAGACCACCTTGGTACCCACTCCCACAAACGGGCCCTTCATAAGCCTAAAACACCTTCTAAGAACACAAAACTCCTCAGAGAAAGGCCAGATAAACAGACTTTCAGATTTGGAAATTGAGGCATGGAGAGAGTAAAGCATTCACTAGGTCAGTGGTTCCAGTGACTTGGTCCAGAAAGCCCCTAGAGACCCCCAAGATCCTTGGGAGACTTTCCAAGATCCTTGCAAGACTATTGTAATAATCATACTAAGATGTTTTCTGGCCTTTGGGCTCTCACCCTTTCATAAGTGCACAGTGGAATTTTCCAGAAGCTCCACGATAGATAATCGCACCACAGACTGACTACAGACGCTGACATGGGAATCCAGCTGATTTCTCTTAAGCCAGATAGCAAAGAGATTTGCAAAACTATGAAACAATGCCATTCTTCTCTCTACACATTTTTCTGCTTGAAATTTATAGTGGCTTTTATTAAAAAGATGTTAAATATAATGTGTTAAATATAGTGTGTTTATTATTTTTAAAGGAGTATGTTGTAAATGTCTCCATTTTAGTATCTAATATAGTATATATCAATAGATAATCCAAACCCATAATCAACAGATAATCCATAGAAAATCTCTTTTGTGTTTTCTATTATTCTTAAGAGTGTCAGGGCGTCATCAGACTGCGCAGCTCACAGACTCCTGTAGCGAGCAGGGCTCAAACCTGATTGCAACCTACAGGCCTGTCACCTGTCACCAAACCACAATTTATATGGTTTTCCTCCACGCCCCCACCCTCCCCACCTGTTTCCTCACACCAGGTTAGACAAGTGGAGCACAGGAGACAGAGCTCGAGTTTTAGAAGCGTGGTTGTTCTACAGTCCCAACCCCTTCACTTCCAAAATGTGTCTCTGTGGGAAAATGATCTTGCCAGTCTGTGCCTGTTTCCTCCCCTGTAAAGAAGGCAGCGCGGAGAAGAGACTGAAAGTTGTCTGGGATCTCTTCCTCCCCTCTTTCTTAGTCACAATTTTCAATCATCCCCTGAGCATGTGCCACCAGGCACAAAGATTCCATCTCTTAGCTTCCCCGGCAGCTGTGAGTAGGCGTAACGAAGCTTTGCCCGGTAGGGCATAAGCAGAAGGATAACGGGCTACGTTCTAGGCAATGTCCTCAAAAGGAAAGGGTGCTTCCTCCTTAGCCCTTTTTTCTCCCCACAGCTGGAATGCAGCTGTGATGCCTGAGGCGAGAGCCGCCATCTTGGACCATGAAGTGGAAGCTCCATGCCAACAACAACAGAAAATCGAGACCCAAGGACCCTGGGTCCCAACACCAAGGCATCCTGTGCTGGCCCTGGACATCCTACCTGAGCTTCTTTACACCAAGAGAGAAATAAACTTCTCTGTTAGTTTAGGTGTCTCCTCACTCACAGTGGGACCTACTCCTCACGGACAGAGACAGCAATACCTACGGAAGCCGGATACTGCAAAGTAAGACTGAACAACTTTACATGGGAAAGGCAGTCGAGGGCCTACCCCTAGTGCCACTAGCCTATTGTCAATAGCAGCCTCACAGAGCGAAAATGGCTCCTCCTCAGCGCTCTGCGGAACTGTTCTGGCAGAGACACAAGCGGCGGTCAGCTCGTTTGCTCGCTCCCAGCATGTCCCTGGCTCCAGTGCCTGACAGCAGCTACCTTTATCTTCCTTCATCTCGTCTGCAGTGCCAGCAGCTGGCGGGAGAGATCCAGCCCCAGCTCCGTCAGCCCATGACTTCACCCTGCTTGGGCTGGTGTGCAGAGCCAACTGCAGCCCAACTTAATCACATTTAGAGTTCATTAAAGAAGTCCAGGCCTCTTCCCTGGGGATGCCGAGCCGGGTCGGAGGGAGCGAGGGAGTGGGAGAGAAAAGCAGCCCATCTCCCCTGAGGCAGACAGGCAGGCGGGGAGGAGACCTAAAGCTTAGCTATTGTGTTTGTTCCCAAACAGCTGACCAAAGAGAGGGGAGGGGGCATTCCTAGGACTGAAGTGAACAAAGGAAGGAGAAGCTAATATAGAGAGTGCAAGATTGTTCACCCCAGCCCTGATCTTTCCAGCCCTGGAGTGGGTGCTCTACGGCTGGCCCTGGAGGAGGTATGGAGGCGCCTGGCGCCTGAACAGGTCCAGAATAGTGGGTTCAAGAATTCACCCCTGTGGCAGGGTGTAGTTTCTCATTGGTCAGCCTGCAAGGACGGATGGGGGAGGGTTGCTGATTCTATTTATATCTTCTGGCTGGCCTGGGACTCCCACCCACATTCCAAGATCTGGCTCACAAAGCCCCCATGAAACTGGCCGATAGATTTCCACCAAATGGACATTCTTTGTTTTTTGTGGGTTTCTTTCTTTCTTTCTTCTTTTTTTTTTTTTTTTTTTTTTTGCAAAGTTGGACATTCCTCTCTCTGAGATGCCTGGGGTACAGTCCTCATGAGGAATAGGGTAACTGGATATGTCACAGAAGTCCCCATATTCCAAAGGACCCTCCTTACCCTCTGCCCTGGTCTCCTGGAAGATATCTGAGCCATTGTCAGGGACCAGGGCAGGGCTCAGTGGGCTGGGATGCGGGCCAAGCACCATCCCCAAGTTCCCACTTTAGGGTCTATCCAAGCCCTGGGATGGAACCACTCTACTCATCCTGCTCCCAGTGAGGAAAGATCGTCAGCTCTGTGCTAAGAGCCACAACACCACTCACCATTCTTACGGCAATAAGAATGCCATTCTTATGGCAATCTGTCACCTACAGATCCAAGATGGCATTTATGTTGTTCTCTTTCATGGTTGTTCAGTTTCCCAAATGCATTTTGTCCCTTGAACAAGATTGCAGATCCAATCCATGCAGATTACCATCACCCAGACCCCATAAAATACCTCAGTAAATATGTACGCATGGGCACCATCAGATTCTTGCTCATTCTTGTCCTCATCAGGGAAAGGAAAAGGAAAATAAAGCCACTTTTGTTAATTTTGTTAAAGGATTTTGAGATTGTTACGTTAGGAAGCCATTTAAACTGAAAACTTGAGGACTAGGACCTTATCTGACCCTCCTCAAAGGTTCGTCAAATAAATACTGCTTGACTAGGGAAAGTCTCTGGAACACTGTGGCAGCCCCTGATCTCTGTTATAAAACTAGACCCCAAAAGCACACCGGTCAAGGTCACCCCCAACCCACCACATGCACACCGGTTCACTGTGATTCTGAGTTATGATAAGCCTAAGATTCCTAACATCGATGAAAAAACTTTCTTCTGCTCCAGACACCTGCCTGATTTTGCTGCTGCTCCTGCAGGACAACTGACCCCTGGAGGGCCAAGCAATATATGGTATACTCAGTCTTCCAAGAAAGACTGGTCATCTTGAGGACCAACTCTGGGGAGGTATACAGAGAGAACTCTTGGGGCCGGGGGCCTGAAAGCATCCTCACATTCAGGTAGCAGCAGCAAAAGCAAGAGATGGTCTTCCCAGTCAGGGGGAGGTGATCCTGGGGAGGAGGATGGCTGCAGCAACTGTGTTTTCCAGTGGAAGCGAGGTCAAGGTCACGGCCATCGAGTAGAGTTCTTCAGGGTGTCCAGTGCATGGTGGCAACATGATGAGGCCTTATCTTTCGCACCGTAGACACCACAGAGGTACACGTACATTCTATGCACATTTCTAATGCTTATTATGGCAATTTCCCAACAGGGAGCGTCAAAGCGCCTTGAGGAAGGGGCCCCTTTGTCTAATTAGTAAGAATATTGGGTGGACTAGCTGTCGTAGTGAGGACTAAGGACAAAGACAGGATCCTTTCATAAGGTTCAGCCCTTGCTGACAGTAACCAGACTAACAGAATGTGAATTTAAAAAAAAAGGGGGGGGGCAACCTAAGACTCTTTCTAAAATGTTCATTATGTAGTAGAGTTACCTGCAAATTAACATCAATTATCTGAGCATTTAGAGCTTGGGGTTTTTTATTACTAGGTCTGAACCCTGAGCTCCAGACTCCAGCAGCCCTACCCTCTGTTTCAAAGGCTGAAAAAAACCTGGAAATTTGCATGCAGTCAAACAAGGCATTATTCAGTCCCAGCAGGGAGACTGGAGGGTGGGGTTGTTGGCATAACAAGGAAACATTCATCCTCTAGGTATAAGTAATATGACCTGGCTCAGAATAAACTGACTCCTGGCTACCAGCATGGAAAGGAGAGGGCCAGAGAAGGAGGAGGAGAATAGATTCTGGCGGCTCTCAAGAAAAGTTCTTAGGTCAAGGTAGCCTTCACCACAGAACACTCTGCCACAGCAAACGGTCCTTAGAGCCACAATGGCAAGCTCTTGTAAGTGATGCCCATTTACCAGACCTGACTTTTGAACCCGGTGGCCCAGGGGAACCAAGCAGGTGGGGAACAATTCCAGAGCCTGCACTAATCACCTCCCAGGAGAAGAGTCCTTGCGCTTCCCAGCCAATGAGGGCGCCCGGTCTTGGGTGAACACAACCTGATTGGCGGAGACCAAGCCAGCTCTGTCTTCGCAGGTAAACAACCTGATACTACTTCTGAGCTTAAAGAAGCCTGTGCCTGGGGAGGTGTGGCGTGTCTGGGGGGCCTCAGCCCAGCACTAAGAACTTGGAAACCAGTTTCTCAGGCTGCTCCCAGGACACTGGTTAGTGAGGACTTCAACACACCCAGGAGACAAAGTGAGTAGCAAGCCTGCAGCTGGAGCCTCCAAAAGGCAACCCCAGAGACAAACAAGGCTTCTCATGGATTCTTCCTCCCTCCCCCGCCCCCGGGCCCCCTCTTTGTCTCCAGCAGACAGAGTGGCCTAGGATCAGGTTCTCCATGTGAAAATCCTGTCTTCACCTCCCACCTCTTAGACATAGGTGAGAGTATAGAGTATCCCTTTCTATCCCAAGGGTGGGGGAATATTTGTCCAGCGCTTCTTGGCACTGGCCTGTGTTTGCAAAGTACAGTGAGACAAAGTCCATGCTCTGGAGAAGCGGATTCAGCATTAGAGGTACTTAGGTGACTCACAACCCCACCTCACCACGGAGGCACCCCCTGCCTAATCCCACCGCTGCCTAGAGAACATTGAAGGGCAGGAGAGGGGGAAGCGCCTGCCAGCCACAAAACAGGAAGCTAGGAAATAAAGACAGAAATGACCAAAATCTCCCTTCCTGCCCCTCAGCGCACCTGATTCCTGGAGGGCCCTCCATCTGAAATTCACTCGGGTTGCCAAGCAGCTCTAGAAGAAAATCTGGCTTGTCACATACCCGCCCCTCAGCGTGGATGTGTTTAGACACCTTCTCTCCTTCTAACCTCAGTCTCTGCTCAGCTCCCCCAGAAGGAACTGGGTTATAATTGGGAAGAGGGGAGGAGAAGAGAAAGGAATGAATTTTGGATCTTAGGCTTAAAGCACTGTGTGTGCTTGGCCTCTTTCCACGCTCACGGTAGAGACCCTGCCGCTGAGAGCCCAGACAGCAGGAGGATGCCTGGAGTCAAGACATAATAATAATTAAGAATAACAAGAACAGTGCCTACAGTTGAACTCCACTGCCCTAAACACTCCACACAGATTCTTTCTCTCTTATCCTTATAGTGACCCTCTGTAGCAGTTGCTCTTCCTATGCCCATTTTACGCATGCAGAAACTGAGGCTCTGACAAGGCAAGTGTCTTCCCCAGAGTTACAAAGCCAGGAAGTGGCCTGACCCCAAACCCATATCCTTAGCATCATGCAGAGGCCCATGGAGGAGAAAAAAAATCGAGGGGCTACCAAGGACAATCACCAGATATTTCAAAAGTTTTCCTGGGAAGAAGAGTAAACTACCCTCTTCCACACAATAGCACCCTCCTCCCGGGTGTTAGAACTTGGTCGACCTTAGTCGGTTGCCAGGACTAGGCTATGGTCCAGGTTGACACAGATGTTTATGGACAAGCCGGAAACCTAGCACCACTGAAACCTTGGAAACCCAAGAAAAAGAGGCATTCGGATTGTGCTTGTTTAGAGATTGGAAATTGTGTTTACAATCTCGGCAGCTGGACTAAATATCAAGCTAGAATATTTTCCCGTGCCTGACAAAGTCCTTGGTTCCAAAGATCAGACTGTTCCACAAATATGGAAAGGCTCACTACCTGAGTTACCAGCTAGCAATGAAAGTCTCTTGTGCTAAGGTAGGGGAGTGTGTGTGTGTGTGTGTGTGTGTGTGTGTGTGTTTCTTTTGCTTCTGGAGCAGGAGAGCCTGGAGTTTCTCGACTTCTGGGCAGAGCTGGGTAAATCAGACTTCTGCAAGCTGCAGATGGGGCATCGATACCACGGAGGTAGTCCCAATCTGCAGACATATAACACCACCCACTGAACATTTATCGAGACTTATTAGAAACTGTCTTTCTAGCCCAATCCAGTGAAACATACAGTGTTCTAGAGCTGAAAGGAACCCTAAGAATCCTGGAAGCCATCTCCTCAGGGAAAACTCAAGGACCACAGGCGGAGATAATGAGCCACCTGAGGCAATGAGGCCAGAGCTGCAGACTCCAGGGAGCCAGAGACCGGGAACTCTGACTCTGCAGCCTGTCAGCGGCTGCCGCTGGACAGGTACCTAGCCTCCCAAGGCTTTGCTTTCCTCATTGCTCTGGAGAACTATGGAGGCCCACCATGGCCCTGGAGGCCTGTCAAGGCTGTGTGCCAGGGGCCGCCTTCTTGCTGAGGGCTGGAGCAGGGTGGTTGCTCCCTGGGTGGGGGCTGGGGGACGGCTCTCTACAGGGGATGTCCAGGGCAGTGTGGATGCCCTTCAAAGCCAAGGACTCATCCCCTCACAGCTAAGGGTGTTGGTGGCTAAGGGCTCACAGCTGAGTCGCTGCAGGCATTGCCCTCAGTCCAAGAGAGCTGTCCCGCCTCCCTGACCCAAAGGAACCCTATATCCGATCACCAAGTGGTCAGTTCAGGCTTGCCTAGTGGAGGCATCATCCGCCCCGCCCCCCCCCAGGTTTCAGAGCTCCCTGAAGGATCTGCCTCATGAGTACATGGCGATTCACCCTCCCCACTGTCCAGTGCTGCCTTTCTCACTCCCTTACAGATGCTGCTTCTGAGAAGGTCTCTAGTCACTCCCTGCCCAGGAGACCTGACTCACACCATCCCCAAGAAATCTTGTCCCCCAGACAGTGAGTGTGTGCACACAGCCTCAGTAGGGCCATCCATGTGCTGACAAGGGCCCAGCTTCACCCAGAGCCATGCTGCTTCTCTCTCAGCCTCAGCAGCCGGACCCTATGGGGGAAGAGGGGTCATCCCTCAAGGGAGGTCTGCCCCCTACCCATGAAACATCACCCTCTTAACACCCCACCCACCATGGCACAAGGCCACCCCTGCAGATGGTAGAGGCATGGTACAGTCCTGCCACTCTCTCCCACCAGACCCCCTCCTCTCCAAGGGGGAGGGTCTGGTAGTGGGGTCGTAAGGGGCAACTCTGAAGGGGAAGAAGCTGCCATATGGTTAGAAATAGGGGCTTTGGGGAAAGGGATGGGAGGTGCCACCATCTGTCCTGAGTCTCAGGACAGAGGCACACACAGATGCTTAAGGCCTTGTGATCACAGAGGTACTGACTGGACTGATGTGGCCACAAGCCATGGAATGCCACAGCCACCAGAACATGGAAAAGGAAAGATTTGCCCCTAGAGCCTCCCTAGAGAGAGTGGCCCTCCTGACACCTTGATCTTGGCCCAGGAAAGCTAAATTCAGATTTCTGGCCCCTAGAACTGTGAGAGAATATGCTTCCACTGATTTTGTGACTAATTTGCCACCACAGCCTCAGGAAAATATTATCACGTACAGGTTGGACACCTCAGGCTCACCTCCCTCCTCTCTGCTCAGCTTCCCTGAGTATAAAGTAACCCCCTACCAGCTCTTATGCTGGTAAGACCTTGGGGCCTTGCCCTCCTATTCGTACTTTCTAAAAATCGCTCGTTGAACACCTAAAAAGGAATCGTTTCCCTTTGCAGAATTTCAGACAGGCGGCAGGTGATGATGGACATAGTTGGGGACAAGAGAGGGCATTAGAATGTAAAACAGAAAAGTCTGGTTGTCCACTCTACCAACTCCTTAGACCCATTTTCAGAGGTGCAGGCCCAGAACAGTGTTAGATTTGAGCTAACCAGACTCTGGCCACAGTTGGTTTTCAGGAAAAAAGGGGCCTGTGGGAACCCTTCTTTGAAGAGCCAGAGGGACCCACAGAGGTAGGCCCACTCTGTGCCTCAGTGGAAGACCTGAGACCAGATGACTTTCTGCCTCTTAATCCCAGAAGACCCACTCCATTCAGACCACCCCAGCTGGGGTGGTACCCACCTGCTGCATTTCCTCAGAGGAGACATTGCATGGGCTGCCAGGAGGGGACACCCGTTTGCACCGTTGTTCCCCGCTGCTCAGGGCCCAGGAGTTGGCAAAGTCATAGGGGTCCGTGGTCAAGGTCCCTGTGGAGAAGGTTTCAGGAACAAAGTCACAATTAAGCCTGAGCCAGGACTTCTGAGTGAAAACTCTGGGTTTGTTGTCACCTGAAACAACCTTCCATTAGGTTGTTACATAGGCGCCTGGGGTGGGGAGTACCTTTTGTGCAGCGTTCAGCAGGTTACCACGGGGCACAGGGCTCAGAGCTCAGCCCGTGTGTGGAGAGGGGTGGCTGGATGGATGGGCACAGTGAGGAGGGCAGCGTGAAAGAGGATGAGAAGCGGGCCCATCCACGCTGTCTCCCCGTCCTTGCATGCCTTTCCCCTCTGTGCAGAATGTTCTCCACCCCCTAGTACCTTGGCTGCCTCCACTCATTCTTTGAGATGCAGCTCCAATGCCACTTCCTCCAGGAAGCCCTCTGAAGTAGTTCTGTTCCCAGCCCCCTGCCCCAGCCTGTGTTCCCTCATCACCCCTGCCATCCTTCCATCAAAATGCTCATCGCCCTCTGTGTTAGTATTCCCTTTTTTTATATTCATACTCCATTCAACCGTGAGCTCCCTAATTCAGGGTACACACTGTGTCTATTATCTCTGAATTCTTATCTGGCACTTTGTAGACACTCAAAATGTTTTTGCAGATTAAAGGTAAGAATGTGACATGGAACCTGAGCCCCCAGTCACTGCATTCCCCGGGCTCTCACGGCGTTGGGGCCTTAGTCTTATACCCATCGTGCCTTCATCAGCTCCCACAACAGACAGGGTCTACAGGCTTCCATGGCAAAGGAGAGTCCAAATACCCCTTCTGAGTCTTCACTGCCAAGGGACTAATGGAGTATTGAGGCAAACAGTCCTTTTGCATAACCAGGTCTGGAAGACTGAAGCATGTTTCAAGGTCAAATAATGTACTTGAGAATAGAAAATAAACTATCCTTGGGAAAGGAAAAGCAGGACCATGGAAGTATTGTCAGCTGGCATCTGGCATGTCGTCCCCAGGGAAAATGGCACCCTTCAAAGATTCACTTCCTAATTCCTGGAACCTATGAGTATTCTCTTATAGGGCAAAAAGATGTGGTTAAGTTTTTAAGGATCTTAAGAGGAAAAGCTTCTCTTGGATTATCTAAGTGGGTCTTAGATCCAATGACCCGTATCCTTATCACAGGGAGGCAGCAGGAGGAGAGACAGAGACACACACAGAGACACGATGTGTGTGTTAAGGATTGTGTGTGTAAGTTAAGGATTGCCTTCGGTAGTTGGGAGAGGCAAGGAACAGGTTCTCCAGAAAGGCCTCTGGAGGGGTGCAGCCCTATCAACACCTTGATTTTAGATGTTGGGCCTCCTGAACTTGTGAAAAAAAAAAAAAAAAAAAAAAACTTCTGTTCTTTTAAGCCATGGGAGAAGCCAAAGGGAATTTAAATTTATGGAGTTTCTACTGTGTGCCAGGCATTATGATAAGTGCCCTCTGAGTTCTTCGTCACCATGCCACACAGGCTTGTCCACTTTCTAATATAGCATGAGAGCTCCAAAAACTTCAGGTAATACCATCTTTGTATGGAGGTTATAAGACAAATATGCTTAAAATTATTGCTATAAAGAAGAAATTGAAACCTAATACAAGGAGAAAAGACAATAAGAAAAAACATGAGAGTTGAAGAAGGACCAAATTTACCTTCTAAAGCTACAAATGTAGACATGAAATAGAAAGAAAACCCAATTGGTGGGTTAAACATCATCTGGAAATTAGAGTTGAGGGAACTAGTGAACCAGAAGATAGATCTAAGCAGTGATGGGCTGATGAGCCAGCTGTCTGGGGAAACGCAAAGTCCTGATTTTTAGGATTTGCTGATTTCCATGCTGCAGATACTCTCACCATGGCCAGTTTCTAACTACCAATCTGGCAGTATTGAATGTAGACCTGGTAAAGACACATGCACCCGGTTCTCATCAGCCAGCATGAGTGCACCACCCAAAAAGCAACAAAGAGGAATAGAGAGATAGAAAAATGAAAGTAAAGGGTTTAAAAAAAAAAAAAGGATGGAATAAAAATATCTGATATATGTCTAACAGATAGAGAGAAAATGACTGAAAATTTTCTAAATCTGATGGAAGATAGGAGTCCTCAGGTTCAGGAATCACAGCCTCAAGCAAGATAATAAAAATAAGACTGGGACACCTGGGTAGCTCAGTTGGTTAAGCATCTGCCTTTGGCTCAGGTCATGATCCCAAAGTCCTGGGATCGAGTCCCACACTGGGCTCATTGCTCAGCAGGGAGCCTGCTTCTCCCTCTACCTTCACTCCTCCCAATCTGTGCTCTCTCTCTCTCCTTTCTCTCAAATACATAAGATCTATTTTTAAAAAGATAATAAAAATAAAACTCACATCTAGACATAACATAGTAAAATTTCAGAATGCCAAGAACAAAGAGATGACTTGTATACAAAGATAAAAGATATTATCTGCAGTGAAATAACAGATGGACTGACAATCTACTTCTCCAGAACAACAATGGAGTGGCATCTTCTGAAGTACTATGAGAAATAACTGATGTCCTAGATTTCTATACCTAGCTAAAGTATCGTGTAAGAATGAAGGGGTGTTTGTCCAGTTACCGCTATTATCACTATCAGACCCTGAATGAAGGAAGAACTGAGGGACATTGTTTTAAAAAAGTAGAAATTGAACCTAGAAAAAAAGAATAAGATACAAGAGGAAATTATGAGCAAAGAATCTGTTAAACATGAAGGTACATCTAAAGAAGCACTGATTGTGTCAAGCTATAGTAATAACGCCAAATTTGGTGGTATTCAAAAAAGGTACGGGGGTCAATGAAGTAGTGAGGAGAGAAGTAACATTTTAAAAAGCAGCAATAGTAGAAAGCATAAAATAAGATGGTTAATGGAAATCCAAATATACCAGCACCACAACTGAATATAAAATAAATGAAAAGAGGCAAAACTTCCCAGTAAGAAGACAGGAGAGTTTAGGTTTTATTAAAATAACAAGAATGAAGGATGCCTGGGTGGCTCAGTCAGTTAAGTGTCTGCCTTTGGCTCAGGGCATGATCCTGGGGTCCTGGAATCGAGTCCTGCATCGGGCTTCCTGCTCGCTCTCGCTCTCTCGCTCTCGCTCTCCCTCTGTGTTCTCTTTCTCAAATAAATAAACAAAATCTTTTTTTTTTAAGTACTAAATAATAAATAAAAAAGAACTGCCACCTGATTCAGCAATTCAAACTCTAGATATCTACCCAAAAGAACTAAAGGCAGGGTCTTTTTTTTTTTTTTAAAGACTTTATTTATTTATTGGACAGAGAGAGAAACAGCAAGAGAGGGAACACAAGCAGAGGGAGTGGGAGAGGGAGAAGCAGACTTCCCGCTGAGCAGGGAGCCCGATATGGGGCTTGATCCCAGGACCCTGAAATCATGACCTGAGTCAAAGGCAGATGCTTAACAACTGAGCCACCCAGGCACCCCTGAAGGTAGGGTGTTGAAAAAAATATGTGTACACCCCGGTTTGTTGTAGCATTATTCACTCTGGCGAAACATGGAAACAACCCAAGTGTCCATCAAGGCATGAATGGATAAGCAAAACGTGGTAGATACATACAATGTACATTCAGGTTAAAAATGAAAGAAATTCTGACCTAAAGGGGATGAAGGGGTATGAACCTCCAGTCACAAAATAAATAAGTCGCAGAAGTGAAAAGTACAGCATGCAGAGAATATGGCGAATAAGACTGTAAAACGTGGTTTGGTGACAGATGGTGATTACACTTATCTCGATGAGCACTGAGTAATGTGCGGAAGTGTTGAATCACTATGTTGTCCACCTGAAGCCAAGATAACACTGGATGTTGATTATACTGCAATAAAAAAAGTGACTTTCTTCTTAAGGGTTTATTGTTAATAGCGATACTGCTTCAGAATATCCCACTTACATGTATAGCGTAAATGTGTACTATTTTACTCTGCAGGCACATTTGCAAGTCTATTAGCACTTACTTCGGGGCTCATTGTGACTGGCACTGTGTTTCTGACACAAATGGGCCTTAAGCACTTTGTTAAGTTGTTGACAAATAATCCTTGTCTGCTGTTGTTCTCAAGGCTGTTTTCTAGATGCTGAAATGTGTTACAAAACAAGGTGCAAATTTAGGGGTGCCTGGATGCCTCAGTTGTTAAGTGTCTGCCTTCGGCTCAGATCGTGATTTCAGCAGAAAGCCTACTTCTCTCTCTCCTACTCCCCCTGCTTGTGTTCCCTCGCTTGCTATATCTCTCTCTGTCAAATAAATAAAATCCTAAAAAAAAAAAACAAACCCACAAGGTACAAATTTAAAACAATGCCTGTGTTGAAATAAATGATTTAAATACCAAAAAAAAAAAAAAAAGGAAATTCTGATATATGCCTCAACACATGGATGAATAGTAAAGCCATTATGCTAAGCGAAATAAGCCAGTCACAAAAAGACAAATACTGTATGACTCCATTTACATGAGGTACTTGGAGTAGTCAGAATCATAGAGACAGAAAGTAGAATGGCGGTGGCCAGGGTTGGAAAAGAGGAGGGCCGAATGGGAAGTTATTGCTTAATGGGTATAGAGTTTCAGTTTTGCAAGAGAAAAAGAATTCTGGAGACAGAGACTGTGATTGATTGCATCAAAGTGTGAATGTACCTAATGCCGTTGAAGTGTGTACTGAAAAATGAGTAGGACAGTCAATATCATTTTATGTGTGTTTACCACAATTTTTTTAAAGATTTTATTTATTTATTTGACAGACGGAGATCATAAGTAGGCAGAGAGGCAGGCAGAGAGAGAGATACAGGGAAGCAGGGTCCCTGCTGAGCAGAGAGCCCGATTCAGGGATCAATCCCAGGACCCTGGGATCATGACCCGAGCTGAAGGCAGAGGCTTTAACCCACTGAGCCACCCAGGTGCCCCTGTTTACCACAATTTTTAAAATGGAGAAAAAACCCCTATACATGAATTTGGGGGAGGGGGAGCGGAGGGCAAATGAGAGCGAGAGAATCTTAAGCAGGCCCCACACCAGCACAGAACTTGATCTCATGACCCCGAAATCATAACCTGAACTGAAATCAATGGTCAGATGCCTAACCGACTGAGCTACCCAGGCGCCCCTGCATGACTGTTTATAGCAGCTTTATCCATAATTGCCTAAGACTAAACACTTTCCTGGTGCATGGATAAAGCAGTACCCTTCAACAACTGACAGGAACAGTCTCCTGACACATCCAACCACACAGATGGATCTCTAAGGGATGATGTTAAGTGAAAGAAGCCAGACATGGAAGGCGAAGTACTCCAAGTATAGTATGATCACAGTTACATGAACTTTGGAAAAATCAAAACTATAGGATCAGAAAAAAGGGCAGTGGCTATCAGGGCTAGGGGCTCAGGGAGAGTTCACCTACAAAGGAGCACAAGAATTCTGGGGGGAGGACGCTGTTCCATAGTTTGTGGTGGTTCCATGGCTCTCCACCTTCCTGAAAGCTCTTAGACCTGGAAGAGTGACCTTTACTGTATATGACATATACCTTGATAAATCTGACCTTTAAAAATAAGAATAATAGCGGCACCTGGGCCTGGGTGGCTCAGTCGGTTAAAGCCTCTGCCTTTAGCTCAGGTCATGATCCCAGAGTTCTGGGATCGAGCCCCACATTGGGCTCTTTGCTCGGCAGGGAGCCTGCTTCCCTCTCTCTCTCTGCCTGTCTCTCTGCCTACTTGTGATCTCTGTCTGTCAAATAAATAAATAAAAATTTAAAAAAATAATAAAACCTAGTTATGTGCTTCTTTCATATAATACATCTGAAACAAAACCACACAGACCAGTTAAGTATGAAAAAATATATGTCAAGCAAATACTTAAAAAAAAGTGAGGTACTTATATATTAATGTCAGATTTTAAGGCATAAGGCATTATTAAAAATGGGAGGTCATTACATAAAAGGAACAGTTCACTAGAAAGATTCAATATTTCTAAAATCTAATTACAAAGGTTCAAAATATATAGAGGAAACTTGATAGAACTACACGAAGTGATTGACAAGTTCACCACCACTGTAGAAAAATTTAATACAGCTCTCTTAGCAAGGGTAGTTGAAGAAGACATAAAATAGTAAATATGTAGAATATTTGCATAACATAATTAACAAACTTAATTCAACAAGTATATACAGAATCCTGCACCAACCAGAGAACACATTGTTTTGGAGCATAAAAGGATCATCTAGGAGGTTACAAACAAATCTCCCCAAATTTCTAAATTAGAAATCAATTTAGTTACCAAAGATAACTTTAGAAATTCTAAAGATCTGGAAATTTTAAACATGCTCTACAGGTTAAGAAAGAATTCAATGGCAATTAGAAAATCCATAGAACTAAATGAAAATGAAAATACCATAATTGGTGTAGCTAAGATGACATTTAGAGGAAAATGTATGGCCTTAAAAACATACATATCGAATGATACAAATTTTGAGAAATTAATGCTGGAGAAGATGAAAACAAATGATCTTACTATTTTCCAACATATACAGTGAAATGAAAGGAATGGTCAACTGTTTCTCTAGATGCTCACCCCCTAATCAGAGGGTAGTTGGGCCGTAAGGAAGAAGAACTTATGTACAAACATTCAGCTTCTGTAAGGAAGCATCACTGATTAAATGTTCACATAATTGAAGTTATCAAAAGACGATTAGAGATAACTAGTGGTTTCCACATTGTCCATATTCTATTGCTCATGAACACACACATAGACTGGCCTTCTTGGACTACGGACCTCCCTTTACAGACTTCCTCCATGAAGTCCTATTGTACTCATTTGGGAGGATCTGTTGAAACCATCCAGCATCTACCAACCACCTACCCTGTGTAAGCTTCTGCGGGCAAATCCAAGTTGAACCAAGCCAAGATGAACCAACCAACCTCCAAGATGTGGTTTGTGGGCAGGTCTAGGCAGTAGGGTGGAACGCTCAGAGTTAAGGTTGGCAGAATAAACATGACATGCCTGGGGAGGGGTGTTAGTGAAGGTTTGTAAGCAGGGAAATGACAAACAATACCACAACTCCAGGGAAATGGTATCCGAGAGACACTTACCTTCCTGCGTCCTGAAGTCATCCTCAGCAAAGATGTTAAAGTCACCACAGAGCCCACAGGTCTTGTTGAAGTATCTGTCTGATAGCAGGACTTGAAAGTTGCCACTGCCATCAATTTTGGCCACAAAGCCGTAGGCCTCACTGGACAGCTTGTAGTAGCCAGCCTCAGTCTCCAGGTACAGCCCGTTGGAGGCATAGGGCATGGAGATGCTGGAGGGACAAGGATGAGTTTGGGAAGTGTGCATCTTGTTTGTTTCCTAGGTGTCTCTCCACCTTTCAACCCCAACCCCTTGGTCCAGGGTTGGGACCTTGGTGCAAAGTCACTAAGGGTCTAGACCAGGAGTTGGAACAGGGAGCTCTCACCAAGCCCTGCCTCTTGCTTTCCCTGGGCACATTTACTTCCTCTCTCTGGGCCCCAGCTCCCTCAGCTGAAAAAACAAGGAGGTTGCAAGAGGGATCCCCAGGGTCCTTTTTTTTTTTTTTCTTAAAATTGTATTTATTTATTGGGAGGGAGTGCAGTGTGAGAGAGAAAGAGAGATCACAAGCAGGGGGAGCAGCAGGCAGAGGGAGAAGCAGGCTCCCCTTGGAGTAGGGAGCCTGATGTGGGGCTCAGTCCCAGGACCCCAGGATCATGACCTGAGCAAAATGCAGACGCTTAACCGCCTGAGCCACCCAGGCGCCAGCCCCCAAACCCCCCCCCCCAACCCGTCCCGGCGTCCTGTCCTTTTTAACTCAGACATTGCAGACATTCTGGGCTTCAGACTTACTTTTGGGTTCCCTGCAGCACAGTACCATTGACAAACAAATGGATGTCGAAAAATTCTCCGAGATACACGGAGAGGCTCACTCTTTTACCATTTTGGAAGCCCCCTGAAAGAGAAGAGTCAGTATCATGGATTATTACCAAAAAAGTTAGGATATTTATTTCTAATCATCTTATGTACATCACAAAATCTCCTCTCCGTGGAAAACTTTCCCCGCCACATAAGGGCTTAAATGGGCAATAAAATCTTCCCCAAAATACCATTTACTCACTCATTTTCCCATTCATCTAAAAATATTTATTGAATGCTTTCTGGATATATAGCCCGCTAATAGTCTCTTCTTCTCAAAAGAAAACCATAAAAGCATGACCCCTTCTGGGAGCTTACGATCTTTTTTTTTTTTTTTTTTTTTTTTTTTTTAAGATTTTATTCATCTATTTGACAGAGAGAGAGGAAGTGTACAAGCAGGGGGAATGGCAGGCAGAGGGAGAAGCTGACTCCCCACTGAGCAGGAGCCCGAAGAGGGGCTTGATCTTCAGGACCCTGGATCATGACCTGAGCCGAAGCAGACACTTAGCCGACTGAGCCACCCAGGCATCCCTGGGAGCTTATCATCTAAGTAAAATAAGCAGGCAGTAATTCACCATACTGTAAGGAGGCAAATAAAAGCCACATTGTGAGTTATCTGTAACAGGTAACCTAGGATAGAGTTATATAAATTGTTCTCTTAGGACAGCCCAAATCAGAATCCCTGGGCTCTTTGTTTTAAATGGAGACTCATGGGATGCTGGGGCAGCTCAGCGGGTTAAATGTCTGCCTTCGGCTCAAGTCATGATCCCAGGGTCCTGGGATCGAGTCCCGCATCAGGCTCCCTGCTCAGCAGGGAGTCTGCTTCTCTCTCTCCCTCTGCTGCTCCCCCTGCTTGTGATCTCCCCGTCTCTGACAAATAAATAAATAATCTTAAAAAAAAAAAAAAAAACAAGAGATTCATGAGTTCTGTCTCAGTTTACTGAATGTGATGCTCTGAGAGACATTTAAAACTCCTGCTGGTGAAGTGCCTCACTCCTCCTGGGAATCTCAGGAAGGAGGAGATAAATGATCGATACTGCCACGAGAGATGTGTGACTAGACGAACACATGAGACAATCGTCTCTGAACAAGGGTTCCGTTGTGAGGGGCCACCCAGAGGACAGGGTCGGGGCAGTGACCTGAGAGCAGGAGAACAAGCAGGAGCCCCAGTGGCCCCACCACCATGGAGACTAATCCCACCACGAGGCCCTGAGAACTGGGGGTCTTCGAAGATTACCAACTGGCCACGGAGGTGAAGGAGCCAGAAGGGACAATGTGGAGGCTGAGTCTCCAGCCTTGGAGACTGGGAAGTTGCTGAAAATAGGAAAGAGGAAGGGCAGCAGTGCACACAGAGATGGAAGATGCTGGAGAAAAGGGGGTCGAAGATGGGGTTCAGTGTCTGAGGGAACCTTCAGAAATAGGGCAAAGGACCCAGGCAAAGAAGTTAACCTTGGAAATGAAGAAACAGTCCCTCTCCTAGAAGAGTGTGGGCTCCCGCCGCTCAGCAAAAGAAGAGGCAAGAATGTGTGTGGAACTGAGGTGCCTAGGTGGCTCAGTTGGTTAAGCAGCTGCCTTCAGCTCCAGTCATGATCCCAACGTCCTGGGATCAAGTCCCGTGTAAGGCCCTTGTTCAGCAGGGAGTCTGCTTCTCCCTCTACACTACCCCCCACCTGCTCTTACTCTTTTTCTCTCTCTCTCAAATAAATGAATAAAATCTTAAAAAAAAGAAGAAGAAGAAGAATGTGAAACTAAGTGCAGGAGACGTGAAGGTTTGCTCGCATGGGTACTGCTGCCACGGTTTGGGCCACTGACCTCAGAGAGGAGGAGTTCCCCAGCTGAGGCCTGAGCTGGCCGGAGCTGCTGCAGGACAGCGATGAGCTATGGCGCGCGCATGCGCACACACCCACACGCGCCAACCAGAAAACATAGTCGTTTCCGGTGAGATTTCAGTGAGGGAGTCACAGGTAAATAACTGGCCCATTCTAAGATTCGATTCCTAGACCATCCATTCTTAGCAGCTCAGGGGCCTCCAGGAAAAGCCCCCAGACCAGCCGCAGCCCACAAACCACAGTCTGCAGAGCTCCAGACCGACACAGGAGGAAAATGAGATGCTAACCACAGTAGAGGGGTTTTTGTCCTGTTTGCCTGAGGAGATTGCCTGCTCTGCATTTTCATTTAGAACAGTTTTGCAGCAAGCAAATCTTTATAAACAGTTAAGCAAACTTTCTGACATCAAGAAATTAGGCAAAGAAAAATAAACACAACCGCAGAGATAGGTGATCCGACAAATAGAGTTGAACGTTAATGGTAGAATCTGAGTGCTGGGCATATGGGTGTTATTTTCTTTTTTCTTTTTTTTAAGATTATTTATTTATTTGACAGAAAGAGAGACAGCAAGACCAGCAACACAAGCAGGGGGAGTGGGAGAGGGAGAGGCAGGCTCTCTGCTGAGCAGGGAGCCCAATGCAGGACTTGATCCCAGGACCTGGGGATCATGACCTGAGTGGAAGGGAGACACACAACGACTGAGCCACCCAGGTGCCCCTCACTGTCTTATTCTTTCAATGTTTCTAAATAGTTGGATATTTTTGCAGTAAATTTTTGAAAAAACAAGCAAATGGAACAACCTGGTGACCACCTCCAGTTGGCGGTCCCTCCCCAGAGCCTTCCGTGCCCCTGGGCCTTTGCAGCTCCCTTCCTGGGCCTGTTCTGGAGCTTAGCCCACCCAGTCACAGCTCCATTCACCACATGCCTGTGGGAAAGGGGGACGATGAGTCCAAGAAGTCGGGGCTCTGGGTCCTGTATGACCACAGAACCTGGCTCCCCATCAGTACGACTTTCTCTGCCATCATGCCCAGTGTCACGGAGCAGATAGATGGGCGGTCTTGCCCCTGCCTCACTGAATGATTCAACCAGCATGTTGCCCCTGAGCCAAAGGCATCTCGTTCCTGGAAAGGAGAGGAATCCCTGTGTGCCTCTCCCTGTAGAATCTCCCGCCCTCTCATGGGGATTCAAAAGGGCTCTGGAGAACAAGGCTGCAAGGGAGCATATTGTTGGAGGGCTGGTAGGCATTGGGAAGGCAGGGAACACCCGCTGAGCGGAGACTGGGTGAGGCAGCGCCCTGTCAGGGGAGGTGGAGCTGGCTGCCCAGGGTCTTCACTTGTCCGGGGGCCCGGGGGGGCGGGGATTGGGACACTCGGTGAGGCTGAACTTTGAGGAGTCTGTGGGATTTCTGACACTGGACATCTGAGGAGCAGATCACTCCACACCCAAAGCGGGGGAGGCAGCAAGGAGATTTTTGAAAGTGTGTCCTGAAGACTTCACTACAGAAAAACACACTATGGGGGCACCTGGCTGGCTCAGTCATGAGAGTGTGCGACTCTTGATCTCGAGGTTGTGGGTTCAAGCCCCATGCTGGGTGTAGAGTTTACTTAAAAATAAAAATCTTAAAAAGGGAGAGAGAGAGAGAAAGAAAAACACCATGGCAACAAGAAGCCCCTTGGGGGTGGCCTAAACAGGTAGCTTTAAGATGTTTTTGCCCAATAGCAGAGTAAAAACGCAGTTGACTTCATGAGGCTGTACACATACACTCACACACTTCCCGCCACTTACCCTTCCCAGGTGCCATGCACTCTGACACCTTCTAAGGTTTTCTATTCTCTTCCATATAATTTCTTTAAATGCTGGTTACACCCATTACTTTTAAATCCATACATTATGACTTGGTTTGAAAAACACTGATCCAGACTGACTCCACTTCATAGGTAGAGAAGACGAAAGCCTGAGTTTACAACATGGTTTGTCCACACCAGCAATATGGACATTTGGGACCAAGCACTTCTTCTTTTTTTTTTAAAGATCTTTTTATTTATTTGAGGGGGAGAGAGACAGAGCATGAGCAATGCAAAGAGGGGCAGAAGGAGAGGGAGAAACAGACTCCCCGCTGAGTGGGGAGCCTGATGCGGGTCTCAATCCCAGGACCCTGGGATTATGACTGAGCCACCCAGCTATCCCCAGACACTTCTTTGTCGTGGGGGCCTTCTAGCATATCCTAGGGTAGTTAGCAGGACCCCTGACCCCCCAGCCCCTCGATGCCAGTAGCATCCATCCCCAAGTTGTGACAATCCAAAATGTCTCCAGATACTGCCAAATGTCCTCTGGGAGAAAATCACCCAGGTTGAGAACCATTGGTTTATGCTATTAATGTTAGGCAGAGCCCATCCACAGGTTTTCTGACTCCAAGGCTAAATCACCTTTCCAAACACAAAGCTGCCTAATGGGATATCTCGGCACTCTGGATTCACATAACCACTAATGCGGGAGAGAACTCCCGATTAGCCTTATCTTTATTTGCTTCCTTCCCTCCCTGCAGAACTCAGGGGAGAATCCAATGGGTAGCTATGAGGAAGATGAGCCGTTAAAAACTGCCGGTGAGCCCAGGGGGGACTCCCACACTCCACCGATGCACAGGGGGGCAACTTCCTATGGCCACGGGGAGAAGATGGGCTGGGCATCCCCTGCGAGGGGCCAGAGCAAACCAGGGACGTCCTCCCCCATGGCTCTGTCTCTCACCTGGCCTCTTGAACTCAGTGACCGAGGCGGCTATGTGAGGGAACAAGGGCCTCCCGCCCCATGTTGGAGCAGGAAGGCTGCTGGGGAGCAAGCTGGCGGCTGGAATCCGTCAGATCGGGGTGCTTTCCTGGAACTTAGAATGTGAAACTCACTAGTATGCATTTCTAACACACACTCCACCTCGACTCCTGTGACTCTCATGCAGGTGATCGTCTTCCAAACCCTGAGAAATGGGGGTCCGGTCTAATAGCGCCATTTACTGATGTGGAACCTAAGGCTCGCCCGGGTTAAGTGACTCAATACAGGGTGCGTTGTCATCTACGGCTCTCTCTGGGCCGGCATGGGAACCGGATCCCTCAGCCTGCCGGAGGAAGAGTGGTCTCTCTGAGCAGGGGGCTCCTGGACTCCAGGGGCCTCACTCCCTCGTCCCTGTGCCAGTGGGCCAGGAGATCCATAGCTCCAACCTGCTGACCAAGAGCCAGGATTGAGGACAGGGCCCCCCCCGCCTTTTGCACTAGGTGGTCCTTCATGCTCAGACATAAACACTTTACCCAGGATATGAACAAGGTCCACAGGCACTCGAGAAGTATGGGAATTTGTGGTTTGGAAGCAAGGAAACAGGATGTCATTGGAGAACAATGGGGCAGAGGTGTGTGGGAGGGGATACGGGCATGCACGTGGAAACTGGAACTGCCATGTCCAAGCATGCCTGACCCCATGTCTCGGCTCCCGAGGAAGCAGCACTCAGCGGGGTGTCTGCTCCTCCCCCTACTCGTGCAAGGACACTCTCTCAAATAAAGAAATACATAAAATCTTAAAAAAAAGAAAAAAAGTGTGATGAACCCGTAGGCTGCTTTAGGCCAATTACCTGCCAGAAAACTGCCCCCTGACAAGTTGTTTATAAGAACAACAACCCAGTGGGGGTACAGTGGGAGGTGGGAAGGGGGGTGTCCCACTGAAATGCTTTGAAACAGAGAGGCCTAACACAGCCCCGCTGTTTCTCCTTGGCCCCTGAAAGCCTGAAAAGGATGAGCAGAAAGGCCAGCCCTTGGGCACAAACCCAAGGATGGACTAATGCTCCCATGACCTTGACAGAGACTGCCCCCAGGGCCCCACAGCCCATGGCCCTACCACGTTTGTGCCCAACAAGTGGACACCCTGTGTTAAGGGGCTGCTTTCAACCATGAAGATGGGGGTAATCCTGCACACCTGTCAGTGACTTCTCTCCCTCAATCCTCATGCCGTCCCCATCTTAAAGATGAGGAAGGGGCAACGGGGGCACCAGCGCACTTGCCTAAGCACACTCTGTGAACAGGGGGGAGCCCAGACAAGCACGCCGCTTTCTAGCCACAACTGTGGCTCTTTCTACACTTCCCTTTCATGCTGGGGGCAGAGCCACGTCATGCTGGGGGATGGAAAACAACCAGCCCCCCAAGTGGATGAGCCCAGGGCTAGATATTGCCAGCGTGGTCGGGGGCTTCCTGGAGGAGGCAACAGTAACAGCCTGAGTCCCCTGTCTGCATGTGAGGCCAGCCCTGAGCGGGGAGGGGTCTGGAGTGGGGTGTCAGTGGGGGACGGGGACTTGTCCAACATGATGCTGGCCTCCCTGAGCCCAGAAGATGCACCCCAAGATTTCTTTACACATGTTTCAAATCCACCTCCAGGGTAAGGAGTCCACACCCGGGAGTCAAGACAGCAATCCCTAGGGTCTCCGTAGGGTCCCCCAAACTGGAAAGTCCCCTGAAGCCCAAGGCCATACAGCAGAGAGCGTGTCACTCTTTCTTCTTTCAAAATCTTTCTCCCATCACTCCTAAATGTTTATTCCCACTGACACCCCAGAGTCATCTTAGGGAGGGGTTCTTGGGCAGGAGGTCTATATGGAACCCCACTATGATTTTTTAAGACGCATACAACTGAGTACACATAGAAAGATCCGTGGATGGTTTCAATATCCTGGTGGGGATAGTTGTGGATAGTTTTGTACAATGTTACCAGTTGAGGGAAACTGGGTAAAGGGTACACAGATTTGTTTTTTTTTTTTTTTACAACTGCATGTGAATCAATAATTATCTTAAAATATAAAGTTTGATTTAAAAAAAAATCTCAGATATTCTCTCTGGTAACTTTTGGGTTTTTTATGGAAATACAAGAGGCCACTATGGGTTTTTTCATTGAGAAGCAAGACAAAAAAGAGAGAAATGGTTTTTGCCTTGTGATGAGAACCCTTAACCCTGCTCTCTTAGCAACTGTCAAGCACACCATACAGCAGTGTTAGCTGGAGTCGTACAGCCCATCTTTAGGGCTTATCTGTCTTATACATGAAAGTTTGTACTTTGTGACCACCTGCCTCCAATACCCCGTCTCCCTACCACCTGCTCTGATAACCACAAATCTGATCTCTTTTCTAAGAGTTTGGGGTTTGGTGTTTTTTTTTGTGTGTGTGGGTTTTTTTTTTTTTTTTGCCTTTTTTTTTTTCTTTTCTTTTTTAGATTCCACATGGAAGTGAGATCATCCAGTATTTGTCCCTCTCTGTCGGACTTATTTCATTTAGCAGAATGCCCCCAAGGTCCTTCCATGTTGTCGTCAATGCACTGTGCTTTTTCAGGTAGAGAAATCCACTTAAAATAAACATTGGGGCTGCCTGAGGGAGGAGGTCCTCAGCCTTCAGCCTCCAGGGGAAGGTCAGGGGTACTTTTTCTCTGCAACTACTCTCCCAAGTCTCTCCCCAGCTGCTGCTTCTGAAGCAAGAGGGATCCCCAAGTTCAATGTTCAGAAAGGCTTCCTCCATTTGTCAAGCGGCTGGGGATGTCTGCGGTCCTTTTCAACCCCGGCCTTTTTATCGCGGCCAAGACCACCCTACTCCCGCCTTTTTCCCTTTCTGGACTGCTTTGGCTAAGTAGCAATTCCCTCTTCATCCTTCCAGCTGCACAATCCGTCTACACTAGCTCCTCAGTGCTGCTGAGTCAGGACACAAACTCCCCCCTCAGGATGTCAGCCTCACCCCATGACCGAGCCTTACCGCCCACTACTCCCCAGTCCCATGCTTCTCAAAGTTTGATCCCCAAACCAGCAGCCTCAGCAGCACCTGGGAACTTGCTAGAAATGAGCCTTGCAGGGCCCCCTCCAGATGCACAGACCCAGAAACACTGATGATGGAACCCAGCAACCTGTTTCTAAGCAGTCCTCCCAGCGATCCTGAGGTAGGTTGCTCGAGAACGACTGTTCCGGCCACACTGACCACCCCACTGGGCAGCACCGAGGGAACATACATGTTTTCCAGCCTCTTCCCTGTGCCCAGGCTGTCCCCACTGCATGGGGCCCCCGGCCCGTCCTCTTGGTCCTCTCCGCCCAACTGGAACCCCTCCCCGAAGTCTCCTCACAGGCCCTGCTTTACAACAGAGCACTGTGCTGTGTGAATCCGCACCCTACCGCCACCTTCAGTGCTGCCAGAGACCACAGTGAGCCGCACACCAGGAGACAAAGATGAGAGAGACACGGTCCTTGCCCCTGGGGGGGCTCACAGGGGAGAAGGGAAGGTGGCGGCCCAGAGAAACTCAGCCCACTGAAGTCGAACTGAGACAGGCTTTCCAGCAGAGGCAGGGTGGGCAGGAAGGCCGCAGGAGCCTCTCTGTTAGGACGGCTGTCAGCCCACGCAGCTCCCAGACCGTCTCGCCCTGCACTGAGCACCAAGGGCTGCATCCAGCCTGGGATACTGGTGGAGTGACCGCCCCAAGGGCCCCAGGGCCTGCATCTCGGGAAGGGTCTGGGTGTTGACCAAATCTCTCCTTGACCAAACCTGAATCAGGCTCCTCTCAATTAAGCCCCCACCTCAGGCTCTGTCCTTGGTCTAATTAGTTCAGTTGGGCAAGAATCTTGCGGGGCCGGTTAATCAAAAATCCCCCATCTTCAATATCTGACCAACTCCTCACACCCCTCCCTCAATGTCTTATCGCCCCAGCCTGCCTTCAGCAAGAACCCTGTCAAGTGGGCTTAGCCAGATGTTATCCCTGATGTGCTCCCCGCGGTAGTTTTCCATCCCCTGACCCCCACCCAGCTCCTTGGCTGCGAATCCCCACTTGGCCTTATGATACTTGGTGTGAAGCCCCACATCTCTCCCCTACTGCAACCCCCTCCCCAACCCATGGCAGTGGTCCCTCTTGAACAAAGCCTTCCTAACTATCTTTATTTACCAAGTGTCATGAAATCTGTGCTTTAACAGTGTGGGTCTGTCCATTGCCACGCCATCTCCCCAAGGCTGCGGACCCCGTCTCTGCGAGTTTTATAGCATCCTCACTCACCCATTGCACACATCTGATTCATTCTTAGGGTCGCTGAACCACAAGCTCCCATCACCGCCTCCAGCCCCTCTCCCCCCACCCCAGGGATCTCCCTCTCTAGTACAGAGGAATGTTCCGCATCCGGACAAGGCCAGGATTCAAATCCAGCTCGACCTTTCCTTAACTGTCAACCCTTGGAAGGATCATACCCCCTCCCTGGGCTCAGCTCTTCATGTGTGAATCAGAGGTGGCTGCACCCGGATGCACATCTCAGAGCCGCTGTCGGGTGCAGCAGACCTAACAGGGGCCAAGTACCAGCACTCCTCCAGGAGCACGCGAGGGACTCAACATCAGCCAGGCACCCCGAATTCTGCTGTGAACATAGCAACGGCCCCTCCCGTCCGCCAGGAACTCTGGGTGTTACACAGCATCTCCTGGTTCACTTCTCCTGATGTTTTGGAGCTCCCAGAGTGCTGCCTGGACCCAGAGCAATGCACGCAACCACTGGAAAAGCAGGAAGACTCTCTCCACCCCACCAGGCTCCCAAGAGAGAGAGACTTGTAGGTTGCAGGTGGTGGGATGGGGGTGGGGGGGATAGCTACGGGAAGCTCTTGGTCATGGAAAGGCCATTGCCATCCATGCTTCGGCAGGAATCTGCAAAGCTCAGGCACCGACATAAGACTATCCCCGCAACACCCCACCCCTCCCCGCACTGGGGTTGAGCTTAGCTAGCACCTGCTCTGAACCCCTCCCTTCAGTGCCCCAGACTCACCAATAAGCGAGAAGGAGTGTTTCTGGCAGTCTCCAGCCAGGAGGTAACTACAATCTCCTGCAAAACTGTACATGCTCTCATCAAAGGTGCTGATGAAGTCGTCTCCAAAGAGGCTGCATCGGGCCAGCGGGGACCTGCCAACAGTCCCTTTTGTGCAAAGCGTCCCTGGAGGGAGAGACCGCAGGTGAGCAAGCTGGGACCATCAGCCCAAACCACTTCAGCCTCGTGGAAATGAGGCTGTGCCTGATAAAAATTAGGGAAGCACATTCCTTCCTAAACAAGACTCCGGTTGTTGCGTTTGGCCCTCAAGAATGACCCAGGACTCACAGCAATGCTCGAGGAACAGCTTTTCAGGATATCTGTTTGTTTGGATGACATTTCCTCACTGATTTAAAATGTAATGCATGCTTATCAGAGAAAATTTGGAGAATACAGAAGAAAAATACAAACAGGGTAAAATCACCTGTAACCAACATTCAACAGTAATTAGAGTCAACATTTCAGTTTTATCTTTCAGTTGTATTTCACAACATTTATACAATTAAAGATTTTTTACGAATTTGTGATCATCCTATACAAACTGTTTATAACATGTCTATTTCTTCAGGTATTATAAAGAATTTACCATACCATTGTGTATACTTGCAAAACATGATTTATAGTGACTATATTTTGCATCTGAATGTGTACAGTATAAGCCCCTACTATTAGGTTCTTAGCATTTTTTTTTATTCTTAACATATAAGTAGATTGTAATGAGCACCTTTATGCATTAATCTACTAGTATATTTTGAACAGTGTACATTGAAACAAATTAGCCTGTGTGTCCAACACACAGAATCTATGAAGCCTTAGCTCCTCTAGGACCATATGCTAACTCCCAGGAGACCCTCCTGCCACCTTCCCAGTGTGTGTGTGTGTGTGTGGTCAGATGGGGCAGTAGGAAATTTCTAGTTGCCTGGGTCCACTGGCACATGACCCACCTAGGAAGATGTAGAGGGTATGAAAAATGTACATTTCTTCCCCAGACTACACTGTGAGCAGCAGGCTGGATGTGAGGACAAGTCAAGGTCAGAAAACAGTCCCTCTTGCCATTCCCAGACTCGGTATCTCAGCAAGGGAAGAAAGGCAGTGTAATCCAGTGAAAGAGGTCTCCTGGGACCTAGGAGAACTAACCTCCGATCTCTGCTTTATGTGACTTTGGAGCATTTGTTTTTCCTCTCTGACCCTCAGTCCCTTTGTCTGTACTCTGAGAGGTTCAACTAGATGACCTCTGCAGTCTCTACCCAATTCTTGGATTCCTTCTTCCCCATCCTGCAACCCCACTGCAGAGGACTGTCCTGTGTGGCCCTTGTGCTTCTTAACTGTCCAATAAGACTGGCATTTGCAGGCACCTGCTCCTTGAGGAATACAGGTCAGGGGCACAGGGCTCTGAAGAAGCTTCACCAGAGGAATGAACTAGTGACTCCGGCAGGCCCAACACATGCCTAACACGGGCCTGGGCACACAGGTGAGCTCCAGACACACCTGCTGATTTCTCAAAGAGAGTTTTTCCAAATGACCCTGAGACAGGAGTAAAGAACGGAAGCAGTTTGATACCTACCTGGCAAGGTGAGGGCCAGAGCCAGCAGCACCCTCGCAAGTCTGGCAGGAATCATCTGCAGAGAGGCAGGAGAAATGATCACTGATCGCTGGCCTCACAGATAGCCACTGGTATGCACTACAGTCCATGTGCGAAGTGGGAAAAACATTTTTTTTTTTTAAAGCAAGAGAAAAGATTGATCCTCACTGACCCCTGTTTGCCTTGAACATGGAGTGCTGGTCTCCAAAAAAAAAAAAAAAGGTCCCAGCCAGGCCCAGGCCCAAGAGTAGCAATCACTGTGAGCCAGACCCCAGGCGCCCTTCTCCAAACAGCCGTCACAGAGCCCAGGCAGAGGACAAAAGCTCTGCCTCTGGTCCATATGCCCCCAGGACTGCCTGGCCTCTTGTTACCCCGCATTCCTGCACCAGCCAGCAGCTGACACGCACCTAATCCCCCCTGCCTCTCCATCCTTCCACACCCGACAGCAAACTGGGGAGAAAGAACTATTTAATGCTTCTGTTCCTACCACAGACCCCAGATGTCGAGAATGCTTGACAACCACATTTGCTGGTCCATCCCCAGCATGATAGCCTGAGCACCTGGCAGGGTGCCAGCCCTCAGGAGTTGCTCAGGCAATGAGCTGATGAATGGATAGCAGTCTAATAGCCCCAGGTCCGGGCAAGGCTCCCCATAGTGTGCTTCCCCCCAGAGAGAGACCATTGACTCTGGCCGCAGAGCGCACCCCAAACCCTCACAGCCTCTCTCCTCTTGAAAACGTTATTAAATAAGTACAGAACCTATCACCTGAGATTCGCTGGGGGTGACACCTTTCCTGCCCAGTGCCTCGTCCAACCCAGGAGAGACAAGCCCAATCTGTCATGCATCTGCAGGAGGGGCACTTCAACGTCTGCTAGAGCCACGTCTTGGTCTCAGAGCAGGTGACCCTCTACAAGGTCCCAACACTCAGGTACATCAAGCTGCTCCCAGAACACAGCCAGAGGTAAGCACAAAACTCACTCCAGGCTCGCCTCGTCGTATGTTACATGCAATAAAGTCAGGCGTGAACAGAGGCGGCCACAGGACTCCCTAGCGACAACGGAGAGCAGGCCATTGGATGGTCCCTGGCTTTGAGTCACCCTCCCAGCAAGCCCTTCTAGCCCCGGAACAGAGGACCTCCCCTCCCCCAGGGGCTGGGACTGGTCCTGATCTTCCTCCCTGAACTGATCCAGCCCTGCCCCCAAAAGACCAGACCTTTTCCTGCAAGCGGGGGTGCAGTTATCCCCAGGTCCGTTGGGAAGCTCAGCGTCGCACGACAGGTGCCGCCCGCCTAGGCCATGCTCCGGGGCAGCCGAGGCTTAAGGGACTGCTGCAGCTCTGGGCTGTCTTGCTGCTAAGTGACCCAGGGGCTGCACTACCACAGCCAGGGGGAGATAAAGGCCAAGTTGTGACGTCCACCAACCCCCCTCCCTTCCCACCACAATAGCGGAGAGCTGCCCCAGCAGGGGATTGGCCTCCTGTTAATTACCACAAGGGAACAATGAGCGGAAATGGTATTAGAAATACCTCCAAGCCGATAAGGCTTTGAAGAGTTCGGCGGGAGACCTCGGACAGCTGCCATAATGAGCTGCCTTCCCCTCCCCACACCCCCCTCACCCCAACCCTGGTCCTCCCTGCACGGAGGGCTCCACACAGACGTGATGACCAGGAATGCTGGCTGTCCCCCAGCAGGCTGGTCCAGGCCAGGGAAGAGTCCAGACCTGATGAACACAGCCTCTGGATCCGGCGGCCAAGGCCAGATGTCGGGGAAGTTTGGAAAAACACCTCGACCTGAGCCAAATCAGCCACTGTGTTTGGCGAAAGAAGAGAACGGATGCTTCCTGTCCACGTTAAGGTATGAATGATGCAGTCCTGGCCTGGACAAAAACAGGCCCTTTGAGTCGGGGCTAGCATTCACAGACTAGTTAGATGAAGGGCCTGCTCCCGAGCCCAGGCCTTTGTAAAATGATGGCCGGGGCCCTTTCATTCTCGTCCTCCCCCCACGGAGACTCTTCCTCCCGCTGCTGGTGACTGATACGTCCCTGACCTCATACACCACACACACACACACACACACACACACACACACACCACACACACACACCCAACACACAACACATACCCCACGTGCACATACACACAGCATACACACACATATCACATACACACACACCCCACATGCACATACACACACAATATATACCACATATACACATAGCACATACACACACCACACATGCACACCACCTACATAACACACACATAACACACACAACACATATACCACACGCATACCCACACATCACATACACACAACATATACTATCCATACCACACACACCACCACATGCACGTAAATGCACCATACACACACATCACACACCTGACACACAACACACATTCCACATGCACATACACATACCTAACACATACCACACACACACCACATATACCACACATGCACGCATACCATATACACATACAACACACACATACACCATATGCACACACACCACATACACACACAATATACAGATATACCCCACATGCACATACAAACACACACACCACATATACACATATCACATACGCACACATACACACACCACACCGCACATACACACATACACACCGCACATACACACATCCAACATCACACGCATACCACATATACTACCCACACCAGACAAGCACACACCGTATGCATATACACATCGTACACACCACACATATACACTCATACCACATACATACACACCATGCATGTACACCATATACATATGTATAGCACATACATATACACAGCAACACAGAGCACATACACACACCACATATGCATAACAGACACACACCATACACATACACACTATACACACACCATACCCATCATATCACACACACAGACATACACATACCACAAACCATATAACACCACACATACACGCACATATACCACATATACACAACACATGCACATATCACACACACAGCACACATAGAGCATACACATACTACACCATACAGACCACACACACCGCATACATTACAATATGCACACATCCCACATATACCACACATACACATACCCCACACATGCTATATATATACCACACCCGCATGCACCACACACAACACACATAACACACACACCACCCACACCATACAAACACCCACATAACACCACACACCACCATGTGTACATATACACACATACCACATACATATAATACACACACCACACACACACATCACACATGCATGTATGTACCACATACACACCACACACACATACCTCAGTCCTTCCTAATCTCCCATTTCTAAGAGCCAAATTCTCCAGATCATCTGCTAAACCTATTCCTGCTAAAACAGGTAGCTGATAAAAACAGGAGGAAGGTGACTCACTGTGGGATTCCAGACACCATGATGGGCAGACACAGACACATGTAGGTAAGGAGCCCACCTCACTGCTTCTCACGTATGATTCCCACTTGCCCTAAGACTCTGGGAGACCATTCTGTCCCCAACCTCCCCACTCCCCACACACATGCCTCATGCTCTACCACTCCTTCTACCACCCAGAAGAGGAGGTTGAATGTTCCTGAGGAAGAAAATGGTAGTAGAGGCAAGAATTCATAGGATAGAGCAGAAAAGGTACTGAAAGATTTCCACTTCCAGCTTGCTTTTTTTTTTTTTTACCAAATAACCTGAAAATCTGCCCACTATGAAATATCTTTAAATGCCATGTTAAGTATTACAAATACTTTTTAAATGCACAGCTGACATGGGAGGAAAATAATGGATATCTCCAAGGATCAAGGATCCCCAGAGCAGGAAGTGATGCCAGCCTACAGGTTTAGTGAGTTGGGTACCTTCCGGGCTTGAGGCTGAGCTCTGCAAGAATATGAAACAAGGCTTGCGCCTGACCCAGGCAGAGAGCTGGACAAGACCCTACGTAAGGTTGATATGTGAAGGGAAACCTTCCAAAAGGTGGACTAGGAAAAATTCCAGCCACCAACATAAATAAAAGGAGCTCGTCTATCTCCATCAGCTTTGTTGATGGAAAAATGAAGCCTTTCTCTAGAATTTGTAGCCACGGGTCCACACTCGGGCAGGTTTCAGGCTCAAATGGACATTGACACATGGTCCAGGAACTGCCAAGTTGAGAAGAGGACACAGAGGTTAGTCTTAGGTTAGTATCTGGGGCCCCTGGTAGAAGCAAATAATTGAAATCTATTTAAAAAGATAAACTTTCTTCCCCTGTCCCATGGGACATCCAGAGATAAAGCTCTTTCGAGGAGCAATTCAAAATCACAAATGTTAAAACATTTGAGAAAACAATCCACCATGTGCAAGAATAGTCAGTCACAACCCAAAGCAGGATTAGAGTCCCCCCAGGAACTTCAGATAATAAAATCATCAGGTAGAAATGGAAAAAATCCAAGTGTTTAAAAATATGGTGAGTGAAAGATCAGAAATTGAAAACAGAGGAATAAGACATGATGAGAAGAGAACAGGAAGACTTGAAAAAGAGCTTTAAGAAATGAGAATACATGATAAGTTCATTGAAAAATCCAAATACAAACAACAGACATTTCTGAAGGAAAAAAACTGCTGGAAGACAGAACTGAGAAAATTCTCCAAAGAGACAAGGAGATGAAAAAATGAGAGCCGGGCTAAGAAACATAATAGAATGAGACAATCCAAAGAGAAGCGCTGAGGGATTGCCCTTGTGCGCCACGCCTCAGCTTGAATGCCCCCCAGAAGCAGGCCCTGAGAATTTAAGTGTACATAATTTATCTGGGATAAACACATATTGGGAGCAGCCCCTTCATCTAACTAGTCTGTGAATGCTAGCCCCGATAAAGCAGGAAACACCAACAAGGAAGTGGGGACATATGGGGAAGGGAGACCCACCAACAGAAGATATTTATTAAACGGCCGCCACATGGGCACCTGAGGTAACTCTGTGAGGAAAATGTGGAGAAAGGCTGAGTCTCATGCTTAGAATTATCCCAGTCTTGGGTCAAGAAAGCAGAGGTATTTTTATAGTTACATGGGTCATCAGTTGTCATGAGCTGCTCCAGGGGGCACTAAGTCCTCCACACATCTGGCCCTCGGGCACAATGGTGCAGACACTGGCAGGCTAGAAGAAATACCTGAAGTTCTGAGGAATGTGGGAGAGGTACTGTAGCATCTCCTCTGCCTGATTAAGTTATCATTCAGAGTTCTCGGAAATTAGAGACATTTTTCAGAAAAATGACAGTGGGTTTAACAGTAAGAGACCTTTCTGGGAGAACTACTAAAGAGAGTACTTCAGGGAGAAGGAAATTAAACCCAGAAAGAAAATGCCAGAAGAAAAGGCAAAGAAACTGGTAAATACGGAGGTAAATATGAACAGGCAGCGATTGCATAAAACAGTAACAATAGCAATGATTAATTAGAGAGTTATAAAAAATAAGATAGAACCAAAATACCAGGTAGCAATAGCACCTCATATAGGGAGTGGGTGATGAGAGTAAAAGTGTATTAAGGTCCTCAAATTGCTCAGGAGAAAGAAAGGGATGATAACTGTAAGCTTGGTTAAGGCTACAATGCATACCAAAATTTTAAGAGCAGCTACTAAAAATAAAACTAAATGTAAGTTTTCCAAACCAATGAGGAAAAATAGGAAATAAAACTAAGTTGACCTAGCGGGCGGTGGGGAGACATGCCAAGAGCAGAGCAAACAGCATAAGTTAAGATAGCACAAAACATCCAAACACGGATAATCAGCAGTAAAAAGAAAGATTGTCATATTAGATTTCTTTCAAAAGAAACAAATGGTGCACAATCAAGCAACGTTCAAGAGAAAGACCTAAAACATAAAAAACACAGAGATTGCAAGGGAAAAAAGCAAAAATCAATGGTAACCAAGAGAAAACTGGCTATACTAGCATCAGACAAAATAGATCTAAGATAAAAATTTTACACATAAAGAGGATAAAAAGTTGGTAATAAGTTGAACACACCAGGAAGAAATAATTATAGATTCATGGGCACTTCATAATATAAGCTCCAAATGTATTTTTTTAATTACTGAATTATAAGGCAAAGTGAAAAAGCTTCAGGTAAAACTAAACAACATTCACTTATGGAAAACATGCAATCGAAAATATCTTAGTAAAGGGCACCTGGGTGGTGCAGTCCAGTAAGCCTCCAAATCTTGGTTTCAGCTCAAGTCATGATCTCAGGGTCATGAGATCAAGCCCAGCATTGGGATCCATGCTCAGTGTGGAGTCGGCTCGAGATTCTCTCTCTCTCTCTCTCTTTCTCTGCCCCTCCCACCCGTTTTCTCTCTCTAAAATAACAAACTTTAAAAAAAAAAAAATCTTAGTAACCTGCTAAAAGAAGGGAATGTTCTTGACCTAAGAAAGAGAGTAAACTTCACAATTATGGTAAATTATAAGCCACTTTTCCTTTAACAACTCGCAGACAAAGATGCCAAGTATCATCTCTGCTAGTCAACGTTGGAACAGACATTCAGGCTGGTACAGTAAAAGAACACAAGGCTATACATGACTTTGAAGGGAAAAAGCAAAAATAGTTATTATTTGAAGATGTGACTCTCTGCATTGAAAAATTCCAAGAATTCAGCAGCTTGCTAAAATAAGATGAATTTTCAAAACCTATTCTGTTCCTATGTAGTTATAAAATGTAATCTTTAAAATGATTCTACCAGTAAAACAATTACTGTAAGACACTTAAGAATGAATTCCGAGTTGGGAGAGAAAGAATTCCAGGGGTGCCTGGCCAGTTGGTAGAGTATGCGATTTTTTATGCAACTCTTGATCCTAAAGTCATGAGTTCAGGTCCCATGTTGGGTATAGAGATTACTAAAAATAAATACATAAACTTAAAAAATTGAAAGGAAACAAAAGTAAATAATGCCATAAATAAAAAGAGAGATATTGTTATTTAAAAAAAAAAAAAGAGAGAGAGAGAGAGAGGCACCTGAGTGGCTCAGTCTGTCAGACATCCAATCCTCGGTTTCATGAACTCATGAACTCGGAATTGTGGGATCAGGCCCCTCACGGGCTCCACGCTCAGTGTGGAGTCTGCTGGAGATTGTCTCCCTCTCCCTCTGCCCCTACCCCAACTCATTCTCACATGAGTGCACTCTCTCTCTCTCTCTCTCTCAAATAAATAAATAAAATCTTAAAAAAAAAAAAGTAAGCTCATAGATACAGAGAATAGATTGATGGTGGCCAGGGGCAAGAGGCGGGGTGGGCAAAATGGGTAAAAGGGGTCAAAAGATACAAACTTCCAGTTATAAAAATCAATCACTCAGAGGATATAATGTACAACATGGTGATATTAGTTAAGAATACTGTACTGGATATCTGAAAGTTGCTGAGAGGGAAGATCGTAAAAATTCTCATCATCAGAAAAAAAATTTATAACTATGGACGGTGTCAGGGTTAACTAGACTTATTGTGGTGATCATTTCGTAATATATACAAATATCAAATCATTATACTGTGTGCCTGGAACTAATACAATTTTACATGTGAATTATATCTCAATTCTTTTAAAGTAAAACAAACAAACAAAAAACAAACAAACACACAAAAAAAATGGGTGAACAACCCAGGGGCACTCAGTAAGTAATACAGAAAGACAATTCACAGAAAAGGAAGAAACCCATTTGGCTAGTAAACATATGAAAAACCATTCAACCCCACTGGTCATCAGGAAAATCCAAAATAATACCGCAATTAGTTATCTACCCATCAGATTGGCAAGGATGTGGGGCTACTGGAACTCCCATTTGCTGTGGTTAGGACAAATGGTGTATCACTTTGGAGCAAAATGTGGGAATAGCTATTATATTTAAAGATGCTCTTCCCCGTGACCCAGCAATTATAGTCCTAGACATATCCCCTTTCATCCACGTGCACAAAGCAACTTGCCCAGAAGGCTTCCTTGCATCAGTGAACGTGGTCACAAAAATGTGTAAACAACCTACATATACTTCAATAGCATGAATAAATAAATTGTGGTACAGTCATTCAATGAGATGCCAAACAGCAGTTAAAACATTATCAGGACAGGGGCGCCTGGGTGGCTCAGTGGGTTAGGCCGCTGCCTTCGGCTCAGGTCATGATCTCAGGGTCCTGGGATCGAGTCCCGCATCGGGCTCTCTGCTCAGTGGGGAGCCTGCTTCCCTCTCACTCTCTCTGCCTGCCTCTCTGCCTACTTGTGATCGCTCTCTGTCAAATAAATAAATAAAATCTTTAAAAAAAAAAAAAAAAACATTATCAGGACAGGGACGCCTGGGTGGCTCAGTTGGTTGGACAACTGCCTTCGGCTCAGGTCATGATCCCGGAGTCCCAGGATCGAGTCCCTCATCGGGCTCCCAGCTCCATGGGGAGTCCGCTTCTCCCTCTGACCTTCTCCTCACTCATGCTCTCTCTCACTGCCTCTCTCTCAAATAAATAAATAAAATCTTTAAAAAAAACAAAACAAAAAAAAAAACATTATCAGGACACCTGGGTGGCTCAGTCACTTAAGCCACTGACTCTTGATCTCACCTCTGGTCTTAATCTTAGGGTCGTGAGTTCAAGCCCTGTATTGGGGGTCCACACTGGGTGTGGAGCCTACTTAAAAAAAAAAAAATTACATGTACTACATATACCAACTTAGATAAATCCCCAAAATAATAGTGAGCAGGAAATTAAAGCAAGTATCTCTACAGTGTGATAGTATTTATGTAAAGTTAAAGACCGTGTAAAATAAAACCGCATACTATTTCTTACAAATATGTTTAGTTGCCATAAAGTACACATACACGTGCTTGGTGTAATAACCAGTAAATTCAGGGTAGTGGCTGCCTTTAGGGTGGAACGAGGAAGGTGAGATCCAGAGAGCAGTACACAAAGGGATACTCCTCTTTTATATGTTTTATTTATCTAATCATTTCAAAAATATGAAGCAAACACGGAAACAGGTTGAGATGGGACCGAGCTGACTGCATTATCTATGTATCTAATCTACTAGAGTATCCTCTCTGGTTTTCTGTATGCTTGAAATTTTCATTGAAAAGATAAAGCCCCCCCCTCCCCGGCCAAAAAAGAAAAAAAAGGAAGGTCTGAAGCCAGGGACCTTGGCATGTGGCTTTGCCCTTACAAGCAGCAGAATGACTAGCATTCTTGCACACCCGTTTTTGCACACATGGCCTATTGCCTTAAAACAAATTCCTAGCAGTAAAAAAAAAAAAAAAAAAAAATCACTGAGTCAAAGGCACAAAAATTGTTAAGACTTTTATATATTCTGCCAAGAATTATACCAATTTAAGCTTCCAAAGCATTTTGTGACTATTACAAACTGAATGACTGTGTCCCCCAAAATTCACATGTTGAAGTCCTTCCCCCTTGATGGGATGGGATTAGGAGGTGGGCTTTTCACAAGTAATTAGGGTTAGATGAGGTCGTGTGGCTGGGGCCTGTGATAGCATTAGTGCCCTTAGGAGAAGAGGAAGAGACACAGAGTTTTCTCTCTCTGTGTCATATGCGGACACAGGGAGAAGACAACAGTCTGCAAGGGAGGAAGCAGACCCTCACCAAAATCTGAATCTGCTGGCAGCCTGATCTTGAACTTCTAGCCTCCAGAACTGTGAGAAATAAATGTCTGTTGGTAAGACCACCCAGTCTGGTATTTTGTTATAGCGAAACGCCATTAAAAAGTCAGCTGCCTGGAGCGCCTGGGTAGCTTAGTCCGTCAAGCATCTGACTCTTAATTTTAGCTCAGGTCATGATCTCAGGGTCGTAAGATGGAGCCCTGTGTTGGGCTTTGTGCTCAGCAGGGAGTCTGCTTGGGGATTCTCTGTCTCTCCCTCTCTCCCTCTCCCTCTGTCCTTCCCCAACCCACTCTCACTTTTGCATGCTCCCTCTCTCTCTCATTCAAATGAATAAATAAATAAATAAATAAATAAATAAATAAATAGCATCTTTTTTTTTTTTTTTAATAGTCAGTAGCCTGAGCTAAGACAATTCTTTTTTATTATTTGGTAATTTAAGTGGTAAAAGACTGGTATAAGATTATTGTTTTGAAATGATTCCTTTAATTACAGAGAAATAGTTTCTAAAATTCTCCATTTGTGGGACGCCTGGGTGGCTCAGTGGGTTGAGCCTCTGCCTTCAGCTCAGGTCATGATCTCAGGGTCCTGGGATCGAGCCCCACATCAGGTTGTCTGCTCAGCCGGGAGCCTGCTTCCCCCCTCTCTCTTCCTGCCTCTCTGCCTACTTGTGATCTCTCTCTCTCTCTCTCTCTCTCTCTGTCAAATAAATAAATAAATAAATAATCTTTTAAAAAAATAAAATAAAATTCTCCATTTGTATTTCTGCCTTTGTGAAATTCTCGCTTGTGTTTTTAGCTCATTTTCCACTGAGATGTTTGTCTTCTCTTGCTGATTTATTTAAGCTCTCTGTAGATAAAGAATATTATTCTTTTTTCCTCACGTTAATATGCAAATGTTTTTCTCAGTTCTCCATGTACCTTTAATCTTTATTTATGGTGGAGATTCTTATGTACAAGAGTCTGGGGACTTGTTTCATGTTTTTTTGGTGGGGGAAGGGGCGCTAGGTAACACAGGCCCAAAGTAAAAGTACAAAACACAGTGTTCGAAAGGATGCACAGCAAAAAGTCAAACCTCCCTCCCTGCCAGGTGGATGACAATTGTCCCAGTTTGCTGTGACCTGAGGGACGCTTGGGGGTGTGGGATTTTCATTACTAAAAATGGGACAGTTCTCAGCAAACTGGAACAGTTGGTTACCCTACTGGCCTCCTAGTTTCCTTCCCAGAGACAATACTGGTGCCAGTGTCTTGGGTAGCCAAGAAATCCTAGAAGTGTTACAGAAGTTGTAAATATTTATCTCCCAATCTGTGGTGGGACTATAATCTTAGTCCCCAAACTCCCATGTAGAAGATATGCCACATCATATTGTTTTCTTTCAATCAAATAAAATGCAACTTTCTTTACAGGCAGGGTGACCCAAGAGCCCAGGGCATGCCATGAGCTCAGGAAGCAAGGTCAAGGTTCTCAGATCTTAGCCCATCCCCTTGCACTTCCTCCTTCCCAAGTCCACACAACTCCCTTAAAGACCAGCAGCTCACCAACTCCCAGACCCTGTTGGCATGACCACCAGCTGTCCAGACTGCTGCTTCAACTCCATCCTGATCCCCAGGAAGGTGCGGGCAAGGCAGGAGCAGCCAAAATTCAGGGACACCATCAGGGAAAGGCAGCGGAGTAAGCTCCGAGCCCCTACCTCATCCTTTCTGTAGGGCCCTCCTTCTGGGGCCTTGTGCCCCCACAGTCGGTGTGCTTAACTGCCTCCTGCCCACCCTGGCACCACTGTGCACCCCAAAATGTCTGCTCCTACCCACCGGCATCACTTCCTCCTGTGCTCAGCTCACTCGGTTCCACCGTCCAAAAGAACTTCCTCTTCTCCCACTCCAGCCTGCGATCGTCCTTCCATGTCCCTCCCCTGGAGAGAAAGATCGGTCATCTGGTGGACACCTTCCAAGCGCAGACACTGCTCCGTGCTTTACTTAGCCCTCCTGTGTCCGTTTTTTGGGGTTGCAGTGACAATTTGTCACCAACTACATGGCTTGGAACAACAGAAATGGCTTCTTTCACAGTTCTGTCGAAGGCTGAAGTCAAGGTCTCCACGGGGCCACCTTCCTCCCGAAGGTCTCAGAGAGAGAACTTCCTCATCTCTTGCAGCTTCTGGTGGTTCCAGACATTCCTTTCTTTCTAACCGCCTCACTCCAAGGTCTGCCTGTTGCACGGGCCTTCCACTCTTTTTTCTGAAGGCCTCCCCTGTGAGTCTCTTACAAGGACTCTTGTCATGGAGACTAGGGCCCACCTGAGTAATCTAGAACGATCTTATCTTGGGATCCCTAGCTTACAACTTTTCCTTTTTCTTTTTTTTTTTTTTTTAAGATTTTTATTTTTAAGCTGTCTCTATGCCCAACGTGGGGCTCGAACCCACAACCCCTAAAGCAAGAGTCAACTGAGCCAGTCCGGCGCCCTGACCCTTTTCCTATAAAAGGTCACATTTACAGGTTCCAGGAGTGAGAATGTGGACATATCTTTTGGGGAGCACTACAACCCACCACACCTCCTAAAAACCATTCATCTTACCAAGGAGGATGCTAGGGCTCACACAAGCTCAGTAACTTGCAAAGAATTATGCTGTTTGGGGCATCTGAACCCACTTCCATCTGATGCCAAGTCCTTCTTTCTTCCGCTGCACCTGTCAATCTTCCAGGAGCTAATTTACCTTTCCTCCCTCCCTCATCCCCCACTTTCCTGACTAGAAACCACTTTCTTGCCTTTGAACCACCCTGACATCTCTACTGGGACTCTTCCGGCTGTGCATTTTCTTGTTCAAGCCTTATCTCCTCCAGTCTTTGCTCTCCTAGAACAAGGACCATGCCTAACGCAACTCTGTATCTTCTAGAGCACTTGGCATGGAGCGTGTCATGGAGCCAGTGCCCCATAAATGTTTGTTGAACTCCCCATTGTGTTTAATTAGCATATAATATTGAAACATAGCTTGAGGGCTGGAACTGCAGACAGTTACTGAGTATCTGAGGAAGATCTTGAGCTGCTCTCCAGTTTAACACAGAAATTAAAAGGGGGGAAAAGGGCACTTGCCACTGTGGTCGGAGGAAATTACACCAGGAGAGTCACAGGATTGCTCTGCGACGGGACAGTGACATCAGACTAGGGTCATGCCCTCATCTGGCATTCTGTGGCCATAACTAGCATAATACTTGGCACTTCCTGTCTCTAAATGACCCTGGTACTTCTATTTTATCAGAGTATGACACTCTTGCCTGGAACACGAAGGCTATTTTCTCTACAGGGGCAGGTAGATGAATGCCGCTGGGACTCCCTGTCTGCCACACGGAGGGCCCGTGAACTGCACTGGTGGGGAGGGGAGGCTGCTGGAGGCAGAGGGACACCGGGAGCTGCTGCAGCAGGCTGCAGAGCACTCAGCATCCCCCCTCCGACCCTGACCTCTGACTCCACTGAGAATACCTAGAATTGGGCCGTTCTCTGTTACCTAAGGAAATCCCAAGTCAGAGGCCAAGCCACCAAGTTTCACATTTGACAGTACAAGCCCAGGGATTTTAATAGGTATTTTACATAGTAAAAGCAACTGGACTGTTAATACATTTAAAAATTGTCCAGGGAGGCATTTCTGAGTTAATATTTCCACTGATGTGGTTGATTTCCCTGGGATTCTAGAAAGTTCTCTGTGTTTAAAAGCACATTATTTGAAAGGAAAGTTCTAGACATGAGCCAATGGCCCTGAGCCACATGAGTGTTTAAGACACATTTGTATATAGTGTGGGGGTCTAATCACAAGGGCCTGATGTTTCAACAGCCCAGAGCACATCCCTCTGCCTTCCTGTGTGACCTCTCCTTCCTCTGTTCTCATATTCCCAAGATATCTGTTGGCAATTTTTGTACTTTTTTCTAAAACGTAATGTGTTGATGTCTTATCTCCCTAATTAGACCATCAGTTCCATGACAACAGGAATGGAATTTGGAAATCAGCCTGCCCTCCCAGACTCCACCCCACCTCCAAACACAGGAGTAAAAGCGACCCTCCAGGTCTGGTTCCAGTCACCCAGTCTTGCTTCCTGGCTGCCTGCCATAGGGTGTGGTGTGGTATGTGGGATGCTTGGGGGATCCCTCTCCAGCGGCACTCCCGAGGGCAAAGAGCAGCCCCAGACAGAGCCTTACACCATAGGGATGATATTCTTCTCCCAGAGGTTGCTCTGTAGCAATTTCTTAAATAAAAATACAGGAGGTGTGCTAAGAGCTTACAGACCGTGCTGGAGAGCCAAAGGAAAGAGCACTCACCTTCATCCAGGACGATTGCCAGCGGAGGCCAACATCTTCCCTAGCAGGAAGGGATGGAGTGTGAACTGACCTGCGTAGGGAGGGTAGAGTGATATTTTAACAACTTTAATCACTTCTTTATTATTACAAGTCTCCTCTGGTTCTTGTAGGAAAAAAAGGATAGACCAAAAAAACAAGAAAATAAAAATTGCCCATAATCCTTTGCAACCATGTGGATGGAACTAGAGGGTCTTATGCTAAGCAAAATAAGTCAATCAGAGAAAGACCAGTACCATATGATGTCACTCATATGTGGAATTTAAGAAACGAAAGAGATGAACATAAGGGACAGGAAGGAAAAATAAAATAAGTATGAAATCAGAGAGGGAGACATACTATAAGAGACTCTTAACTCTAGGAAACAAACTGAGGGTTGCTGGAGGGGAAGGAGGTGGGGGATGGGCATTAAGGAAGCCACATGATGGAATGAGCACCGGGTGTCAAATACAACTGATGAATAGTGCACTACATTCTATCTCCAAAACCAATAATACACTATATGTTAATTAAATTGAATTTAAATAAAAACTTTTTTAAAAAATTGTGCATAATTCTACTATACAGAAGCAACCATCGACAAGAGTTTAGCATGTTACTTTCCTTTTTTTAAATATATATTTTAATATTTATTTTTATTTTATTTATTTTCCATTTTATATATTATATATTAATATAAATATATTTTATCTATTTTATATAATATTTTGTATTTATATTTTAAATATTATATATATAATTTAAAAATAAAATTTTTTCATACAGAGAGTCTTATCATCTGGCTTTTTCCTTTTGAATATATCATAAATATTCAATTCATTTACAGTTTAGGAAGTTTTTTTGCTTGTGTTCACTGAATAATGTTTCACTTCCCTTCCACAACTTATGTAAGCAATTCCATATTGTTGGTTATCTATTTAGGTTGGTCCTAGTTTTTATTAACAACGCTGCAGTGAGTGAAGAATTTTGAAGTTGTAGCTATACACTACCCTCAGGATTATTTCCATTGTATGAAATTCCCGTGGAATTTCTGGGTCAGTGGTAATCTGTATTTTAAGGTCTTTGATGATAAAGCCAAACAGGACTTTGATAGGTGAAAATGAGGGAAATGGGCATCTCGGATGCACAGAAAGAAGTAAAAGCACAGAACCAGAATTGCTCTATGCATGTTAAAATAAATAAATGACTAAATGGGCTGATAATCAAAGCAAGTAAAGATGACTAGTAGGAGATAAGATGAGAAAAAGTGGGAACAATCTGTTGAGAACCCAAGCCAAGGTAAAGGGTTTGTGTTTATCTTATAGACTCTGGGTGAGACACTGCAGCTGCAGTGGACATGGATTAGTAGAGGAGCCAGACAAACAGAGACTGGTCAGGTGGCCGATGGAATCTTCTAGAAGATGCACAATGAGAGCCTAAAGGGGATCCCAGGTCTTGAGCAGATACAGCCAGCCACCTAATGGCAATATAGATATGGCCCAAAGGTGTCCTCATCCTAATCCCCAAACCCTGTGAATGTCATCTTATATGGCAAAAGGGACCTTGCAGATGTGATTAAGTTAAAGATTCTGAGATGTGGAGATGATCCCAGATTGCCCAGTGAGCCCAAGCCAATCGCAAGCATTCTTACGGGAGGAGGCAATAGGGTCAGAGTCAGGGAAGGAGATGCGATCGCAAAAGCAGAGCTTGGAGTGGTAGGGGGCCACAGACCAAGGAACGTGGGTAGACTCTGGAAGCCCAAAAAGGCAAGGAACAGATTCTCCCCTAGAACCTACAAAAGGAACACAGCTGTGCTGTCTCCTTGACTTTGACCCATTTCAGACTTCTGACTTCCAGAGCTGTAAGATAAAGATTTGTGTTGTTTTAAGCCACTAGGTTTGTAACAATGTGTTCCAGCAGCAAGAGGAGACTAGGGTGGAGACCACATGCTGCTCAGCCCCCCTCTCACAGAGCAGCCTTGCTCAATTAGTGTCGAGAGGACAGTAAGTGCTATGAGGCTCAAAGAAGAGGGACCCCTGAAGGATGAATTGATGCGAACAGAGAATAGCACACATGGGAAAGTGTGATGGTGGGAGACACTTTGGGCAATGTTGCCCAGAGGCAGGGGGATGCAGGAGTCGACCCCTGCCTACCTGCAGAGTAAATTCTCCTGAGCATAACTAATACAAATACAAAAGAACCTCAAAAGAGGAAAGACGTCCTGTCCTAGCAGGGCTCATATTTGCCTTTCTTCCTACATTTGGAGCATCTCTTCTCCTATGCAAACTCTACAGGTAAGAGAACTTTCTCCAGAGTCCACTACAAATGAACAAACACACCAGATTTTTCAAGTCAGGCTCCCAGCTACCAGCATATACAGCTCGCACCTGAAGGGAAGCCATCCTCCTCCACTTCCTTTCTCCCAGGGACATCTGTAGGCAAAATAGTATGCTCACTTCCTTCCTCCACAGGCATCATCATGGTGATGACAAATCTGTGGTACAAGTTCTAAAGAATGGCACAACTTCAGACCAATCCTCTCGTGTTCTTGGTAACTATGACACCACACTGTTATTGCCATAGAGTTAGAGAGTGTCAAAGCACTACATCTGGTGGAGTTTCTGGTTCCAGCAGCACAGAATTCTTGAACCCAGATCCACTATCCCAGGCCCTGGGGTTCTCATTTGGCAGACAAAAAATTACGCCAACTCTAAACTTGTATGCATCTCATAAAATAGCTTAAAAATACATAAGTCACTAAGTCAACTTCAAAGTCTTTCTCAATTATCTATGGGTGAAACTGGTTAAGTCGGCATTTTTTTAAACAGTTGTTAAGCACACTAATTTGCACTCCTGGACATTTATGCAGAAGAAATGGAAACTTAGGTTCACACTAAATTCTGGACATGAATATTCTAACAGTTTTATTTATAATACTCAAAAATTGGAAACAACCTAGATGTCCTTCACTGGGTTAATAGTTAAACATATGGTGGTCCATCCATATATGAATTACTGTTCAGCAATAAAAAAGAATAAACTATTGATACATAAACAACATGTAAGTGAAAAAAAAAAACCCAAAAGTTCCCCATTTATATGACACTCTTGAAATGACAAAAATTACAGAAACAGAGAACACATTAGTGGTTGCCAAGGGTTAGGAGCAGATGGTGGGGGGGACAAGAGGGAGGTGCTTGTGGTTATAAAAGGGCAATGGGGGCGCCTGGGTGGCTCAGTGGGTTAAGCCTCTGCCTTCAGCTCAGGTCATGATCTCAGGGTCCTGGGATCCAGCCCCGCATCGGGCTCTTTGCTTGGCGAGGACCCTGTTTCCCCCTCTCTCTGCCTGCCTCTCTGCCTACTTCTGATCTCTCTCTCTCTCTGTAAAACAAATAAATAAAATTTTTTAAAAAAATAAAAAGGGGCGCCTGGGTGGCTCAGTGGGTTAAAGCTTCAGGTCATGATCCCGGGACCCTGGGATCGAGCCTCATATCGGGCTCTCTGTTCGGCAAGAAGCCTACTTCCTCCTCTCTCTCTGCCTGTCTTTCTGTCTACTTGTGATTTCTGCCAAATAAATAAACAAATTCTTTAAATAAATAAATAAATAAAAGGCAATGGGAGGGATCTTTGTTGTGATGGCCTTAAGTTGCCATGATGGTGGAGACAAAAACCTGTGCATGATAGAACTGTACAGAACTAAATAGACACAGACACACACACACACACACACATACATGCAAATGAGTACAAGTAAAATTAGTGAAGTCTGAATAAAATAGATAGACCGTATCCACTTCAGCTTCCTGCAAGCAATATTTTACTATGGTTTTACAAGCTGTTACCCTTAAGGGAAATTACAAAGGATACAATGGATCTCTCGGTATTATTCCTTACAATTACATATGAATCTATAATTTCCTCAAAATAAAATATTTTAACTAAAAATTTTAAAAAAACAATGAATAAGTTTGATCTATAGGCAGCTGGGTGGCTCAATCAGTTAAGCATCTGACTCTTGATTTAGGCTCAAGTCATGATCTCAGGGTTGTGAGCTCAAGCCCCATTGTGGAACCTACTTAAGAAAAAAAAAAAAAAGAGAGTGAGAAGAGAAATTCTCAAAATTCTCAAAACTGTAAATACTCAAAACCAAATAATATGAAGATACTCCGTATTAAGCAATATTCAAAGTGCATGAAGATGTAGTGAAATGTGTTCTTTTGTGCTCTCAGCTCATAAAGTTAGTGGTAGTGTAAAAATGACAACTTGGCAACACATGATGTACAAGACTCCTATACCATACTCATACTCCTGATGCAGTTCATTCCGCTTCTAGGAATTAAGTAAGGAAACCATCTACAATGAGGGCAAAGATCTGCATCCAAGATAGTCACTGCAGCATTGTTTCTAATTGTCAAAATGAAAGCGTAAGCATCCTACGTGTCCTACTTTAGGAGATTAGCCGAGTAACTTTTGGCACACACATGGGATGAACTGTCACGTAGCCAGGAAAAACAACGTTGAAGAACAGTTATAAATGACATGGAGAAACACTTATGGAATAATCTCAAGTGAAAGGAGAGATGAAGAAGCATATTCCATACAATCTCAACTGTATAAAATATATAGAGAAGAAAACACTGTAAAGAAAGATCTTAACACGGAGTGCCTGGCTGGCTCAGTCAGTAGGGTCTGTGACTCTCGATATTGGGGTCATGGGTTCGAGCCCCATGTTGGGTGTGGAGATTAGTTAAAGATAAAATCTTTTTTAAAAAAATATGCTAATGCATTTGCAGCTATCTCTGGGTGGGAGGAGGTTGTCCTTTTCTTTTTTAAGCTTCTGTATATTTTCCAGTTTTTTCACAATGTGGTTGTAATAGTATTTAATGTCTTTAAAATGATCTTTACTTTTTTCGTGTTAAAAAAAAGGAAGCAGGGAAAATCAAATACAGAAAGTAACTTACAAAGTAAAGTTGCAAATGAGAGAAGGAGGAAGGAGAGGTCACCTGTGAATTCTGAGGAAAAGGGGTAGGCTCTCTCTTCACCCAGATTCTCACTTCCCTAGAAAAGATTTTGGAGAAAAAAAAAAAATGTGGGCAGAAAAGCAAATGAAAAACAGCCTGATTTACTTTTTAATACCTCTTTACAACAAACCAAATTTATCAGTGCTGCCATTTGTGATAACCCCAAACTGGAAACAACCCAAATGTGCCATCAATAGTAGAATGGGTAAATTACATTGTGCTATGTTCACACAAGGGCTTATTATATAGCAATGAGAATGATCTATAACCCATACACAACAACGTGGGTGAATTTTACAACTATAATGTTGAGTGAAAGGAGCCAGATTCAATAAAGTACTTACTGGATATTCCATTTACATAGAATACAAAGATTGACAGAACTGATCTAAGCTGTTAGAAATCAGAAGAGTGGTTCCCCTTTGAGGAGGGGGAAGTGACTGAAAGGCAGGATAAGGGGACTTTCTGGTGTGCTGGAAATGTTCGATTTCTTAACCCAGATGCTGGTGATGACACAGGGTGTCTAGTTTGTGAGAAAATATTGAACTGTGCACTTAGGATCTGTGTATTTTCTTTATGAATATTGTACATCAATATGAGGTTTTCAAAATGAAAAAAAAAATTAATGGTGCTTGGAAGCATACTTGGAATTTATCTTCTCTTAATTGGATAAAAGTTCCTGAAAAGCTCACAGGCTTCCTAGAATTTTTATTAATAATTCAAGTCTCCCAAGCAGTGTTCCAGACAGAGCAGCATCTACTAAGACATCTTGTGCTCCTTGTTCCGAAGGCCACTTCCTGCTCTGACTGACTCTTCTCTGGACCCTGAGCTGTTTGCCTCTCCTGATGGACACAGAGGCATCCCCTGATTTACGATTAATAATTAGTTGCCATAGTTTGATGTATACAATGTATATGGACATCAACACAACATCACATAGTGGAGCACAGCCTGGCTCAAAGGGAGGGGAAGTAAAAGGGGAAACACAGAGCTTATACAGAGAGGAGACACTCCTTACTAGTTTCTTTCTTTCTAAGGATCCTAACCATGGCTCCTAAATCCAGCATCCCTACTATCCACACTCATGTCCCCACTCTGTAATCACTAACATTTACTTTGTATCTGGGTTAAGCTCTGGGAATACAAAGATGAGTAAAAATATATCATTCTCTGACCTCATGGAGCATATGGTCTATGAACAAGGACTGACAAGAATCTGAACAAATTAGAAGTGCAAATGGTGGTAAGAGCTATGTTGGTAAGATAGTGGTGCCAGGGAGGCACACATGTAATAGAGTACTCCAACCTAAACTGTTGGAGGTGGGGGGTGGAGTGGTTGCCAGTTGAGCTGAGCTTTATGGGGTGAGGAGGATGAAAACCAAGCAAAGCATCTCTTTGGGGGCATGGAGCCAGCATGTGCAAAGGCCCAGTGGCAGAAGAGAATTGCCTACAAAGAAACTGGAAGATAGTTTACATGGCTGGATGGAACACAGGACACAAGGGGAAACATGGTGGGGAAAGGGCTGGAGAGGTGTAAATGTGCTGGTTATGATAGGGATCCCATCTGTGGTATTTTTCAGTTTTCAGAGCACTTCATAGACATGACCTCCTCAGAGCCTTGTACCACCACCATGAGTTAGGAAGAACAGGCAATGTTGTTTCCAATTTGCAGATGAGGAGGTAAATGCTCAGGGAAGTGACTTGTCACCATCCACACAGTGGGAAAGCCCATGTTCACCCCTTGCCCTCTGATTCCTGGTCCAGTGCTCTCCACTGTACATTGTCACTGCCTTCCCCTCTGTTTAGTGCAAGCTGAGACATCCTCATGGCTCAGCCCTCAAATCCGAAAGCAAAGGCATCAGGGGTCACAGCTGGAGGGGATCTTGGGGATGGTCTTTTCTCTAGGACTCTCCCAATTGGCACTGGCTTCTGGACAGGACTGAAGGGTCCCAGAATCTCTGGCTGAGCCTTCCCTGGTTTATTGTGAAACACAGGCTGGAATCCTCTCAGCTTGGACTTCACTGGTAGGAAAGAGCTTTGGGATGAGATGATTTGGCTGAACCAAGCAATTTCTGCTTTTAATTCAGTTAGTCCAGAGGTCCCCGCATCTGCTTGGGGACACAGATCATGCCTCTGCAAAGCAGGCCACACCCTCTCATAGGAGGCTTCTACCAGCACATTCATTTGCCACAGGAACTTGCCTCCTATCTTCATGGCTGCCTGAAACAGAATCATTATTATGTGAAATAGCTTCTCCCATACTACAAAGCATTTGTAGATTTAGGGGGGAAAAACGGGTATCTCTTCTTACTTCCTCTAATTCTTCTGTCTTCTTAAGCTTTCAACCTCTTTCTGTGAAACTGAATTATTCTGTTATAATTTGCATGAAAAATTTAATGCATCCTCAACTGTGAGCCTTGAAAAAGCTCCCCTCACCCAGCAAGTGATTCACGAAGGATGGAGCCTTTTTTTTTTTTTTTTAAAAGCAAAGACCCGGTGTTAAAACCTTCCTGTCGGAGGAAGAGCAAGATGGCGGAGGGAGTAGCAGACTGAGATGACATCAGGTCCGCAGGAGTTCAGCTAGATAGATAGCTACCAAACCATTCTGAACACCTACAAACTCAACAATAGATCAAAGAGAGGAAGAGCAGCAATTCTAGAAAGAGAAAAGTGACTACTTTCTGGAAGGTAGGATGTGCAGAGAAGTGAATCCGAAGCCACAGGAAGATAGACCGCGGGGGGAGAAGCCGGCTCCTGGCAAGTGAGAGAGCAGCAGAGCACAAAATCAGAATTCTAGAAGTCTGCTCCACTGAGGGACATCACTCCAGAGGCTAAGCAGGGGGTGGATCCCATGCAGGGACAGTGTGGTCTCAGGACCCACGGGGTCATAGAAACACCATGGTTGTCTGAGTGCGGCAGAGCTCCCAGGTATCGGAGCTGGGAAGCCAGCTACAGAGATGGAGCCAAGCAGTGGGCTCTCACTGGGGGGGTTACCTTAAACTGTGATCCGAGGCACAGTCGGGCCACTGCTCTTTGAGCAGGGACCCCACAAGTGGCAGATCCAGGGAGACCCACCTTCCTCCTCTGGGAGGAGTGGCGCAGGAGCAAGCGGCAGGAATCTGCTGGGTTTGGAGACTCCAAATGGGGCCATGAGCCAGAGATAGAAACGCTCGGTCCCAGGCCAGGTGAGCTCAGAGCTCAGCTGGAGACCAGGGAGACGGGAGGGATTGACTGCTTTTCTCCGAGGGTGCACTGAGGAGTGGGGCCTGAGCTCTCGGCTCCTACGGGCCAGAGATTGGGAAACCACCATTTTCATTCCCATCCTCCAGAGCTCTATGGAAAGCATTCAGGGAACAAAAGCTCCAGAGAGCAAACCTGAGCAGATTGCTTAGCCTGGCCCCTGGCAAGGGCAGTGCAATTCAGTCTCAGGCAAAGACATTTGAGAATCACTACAACAGGCCTCTCCCCCAGAAGATTAGCAAGAACATCTGGCCAAGCCCAAGTTTACCGATCAATGAGAACTACAATACATCAGAGCTACGGAAATGCAGCACATAGAATTCATGGCTTTTCCCCCATAATTCTTTAGTCTTTCAAAATTAAATATTTTTAATTTTATTTTTTTCTTATTCTATTTTTTAAATTTTTCCTCTTTCCTATTTTAACATTTTTAAACTATTTTATCTTATCTTTTTAAAAATATTTTTTAATTTTCATTTTTATAGTCATATTCTATCCCTTCATTGTACTTAACCTTATTTTTTGTATACATACAGGTTTTTCTTTCTTTAAATTTTGGGATACAGTTTCTTCTTTGGTCTAACAAACGAAAATATACCCTAAATCTAGTGCATGGCTTTGTTCTAGTCTCCAGCCTGATCACATTCTTTCCTCTGTTTTTTCCTTTTCTTTTTTCAACAAACTTCTCATCTTATCAATTCTTTTTTAAGAATCATTTTAAATTTTCATCTTTACAGTCCTCTTCCATCCCTTCATCATATTTACCCTTATTTTTGTATATATATAAGTTTTTCTTTCTTTAAATTTTTGGGAGGCAGTTTCTTCTAACAGACCAAAATACACCCAAAATCAAGTGTGTGGCTCTGTTCTACTCACCAGTCTAATGTATATATATATGTTTGTGTGTGTGTATGTATATACATCTTTTCTTTCTTTCTTTCTTCTCCCCCTGGTTTCAGGTCTCTTCTGATTTGGTTAGTGTATATTTTTCTGGGGTCATTTCTACCCTTTTAGTATTTTGTTCTTTCATTCGCCTATTCTTATCTGGATAAAATGACAAGGCAGGGGCCCCTGGGTGGCTCAGTTGGTTAAGCGACTACCTTCGGCTCAGGTCATGATCCCGGGGTCCTGGGATCAAGCCCTGCAACAGGCTTCCTGCTCAGTTGGGGAGCCTGCTCTCCCTCTCCCTCTGCTGCTCTTCCTGCTTGTGCTCTCTCACTTTCTCTGTCAAATAAATAAATGAAATCTTTTTAAAAAATAAAATGAAATAAAATGAAAAGCGGAAAAACTCACCTCAAAAAAAAGAACAAGAGGCAGTACCAAAGTACCAAGGCTAGGGACCTAATTGATACGGAGATTAGTAAGATATCAGAGCTAAAATTCAGAATGACTATTATCAAGGTGCTATCTGGGCTTGAAAAAAGCATGGAAGATACTAGATAATCCCTTTCTGGAGAAATAAAAGAACAAAAATCTAATCAGTTGAAATTTTAAAAGGTATTAATGAGGTGCAATCAAAAATGGAGGCTCTTACTGCTAGGATAAATGAGGCAGAAGAGAGAATTAGTGATAAAGGCCAAGTGATGGAGAATAAAGAAGCTCAAAGAAAGAGAGACAAACAACTACTGGACCACGAGTGGAGAATTCAAGAGATAAGTGATACCATGAAACAATATTAGAATAATTGGGATCCCAGAAGAAGAAAGATACAGAGGGGCAGACGGTATATTGGAGCAAATTATAGCCAAGAACTTCCCTAATTTGGGGAAGAAAACAGGCATCAAAATCCAGGAGGCACAGAGAATCCCCCTTGAAATCAATAAACATAGGTCCACACCCTGTCATCTCATAGTAAAACTTACACATCTTAGTGACAAAGAGAAAATCCTGAAAGCAGCTCGGGACAAGAAGTTTGTAACATACAATGGTAGGGCTAAATGCCCCAATCAAAAGACACAGAGTATCAAAATGGATAAAAAAAAAAAAAAAGACCCATCAATATGCGATCTACAAGAAACTCATTTTAGGCCCAAAGACACCTCTAGATTTAACGTGAGGGGGTGGAAATCAATTTACCATGCTAATGGACATCAAAAGAAAGCAGGGGTGGTAATCCTTGTATCAGACAAATTAGATTTTAAGCCAAAGATTATAGTAAGAGATGAGGAAGGACACTATATCATACTCAAAGGGTCTGTCCAACAAGAAGATCTAACAACTTTAAATACTATGCTCCTAACATGGGAGCAGCCAATTATATAAACCAATTAATAACAAAATCAAAGAAACACATCAACAATAATACAATAATTATTATTATTAGTTTAATACAAAAGTTGCATTGGTTCATATATTTAGGAGCAAGCTTTCTTACCACTAAAAAAAAAAATTTTTAAAGATCTTTGTAAAAGTTGAAAATGTTTCATAACTGACATCCTTTCATGCAAGTAATTGCTGGTTTAGTGACTTCAGGCACTGATATTTTTTCCCACTATGTTAAGGTATCTAGGGAAGATGTAAAGAAGCAATGAAGTTATTTCTCTAATCCTACCCCAATATAGAAACATGCATATTAAGGGGATTATATGCTAGATCATATTCTTAGTTTTAATGAAACTGGTCACCATTAGAAACAAATGCCCTCAAAGACCTATTTCTCAATGCAGGACATAAATCCCAGTGGTCAAGACTATAGAGCAGTGACTTACTATGGTGCCAATTAAAGAGGTAGTGACAAAATTTAATCACATGCAGGGCAAAGAGGGAAGATGGGAAATGCAATCTTTAGTTATATGGCCAGCTAGAAAATGATGCTCTGTTCAAGGCTTCAGTAACTACTAGAGAATCATCAGCAGACTCTTCCATGAGGAAAAGTGTCCCTATTTCAGACTATAAATCTAATATGATCTTGATGCTAAAACCAGACATGAGAAATGAAGAAAGACCACTGGCCAGATTACTCATGAACACAGAGGTAAAAGTAAATATAAAAAGTCCTAAGCAAAATATTAGCAACTGAATCCAACAGTATATAAAAAAGATAATATATTATGAAAAAGTTTTATTTATTCCAGAAATTTAGGAGTGGTTTAGCATAAAAATCTATAATTATGACACACCACATTAGCAACCTAAGGGATAAAAATAATAAAAGTTCTGTAACTATGTATAGTGACAGATGTTAACTAGGCTTGTTATGATGATCATTTCACAATACATATATACATCGAATCACTTATTCTGTATACCTGAAACTACTATCATATTGTAGGTCAGTTATATCTCAGTATAAAATAATGAATTAGCACGCCTGGGTAGCTCAGTTGGTTGGGTGACTGCCTTCGGCTCGGGTCATGATCCCTGAGTCCTGGGATTGAGTCCCATGTTGGGCTCCTGGCTCTGTGGGGAAACTGCTTCTCCCTCTGACCTTCTCCCCTCTCACACTCGCTCTCACTCTCTCTCTCTTTCTCAAATAAATAAATAAAATCTTTTTTAAAAAGTAAATAAATAATGGATTATCTAAGATAAGCATCTCAACTGATGCAGAAAAAGCATTTGGCAAATTTACTCAGCAAACTGGAAATAGAAAAAAATACTTTATTTAGGTATAAGTAAAGAAAATACTTTAACTAAGAGTAACAAAACCTCTTCATTCTAATGAGAACATATAAGAAATGTAAACTCATTCCCATGAAAATAACAAACAAGATAGAATGCCCATTCTTACCACTTCTGTTTAAACTACGTTGGAGGAACACCTGGGTGGCTCAGTCATTAAGCATCTGCCTTCGGCGCTGGCCATGATCCCAGCGTCCTGGGATGGCGCCCCATGTCAGACTCCCTGCTCAGGAGGGAGTCTGCTTCTTCTTCTGCCCCTTCCCCCTTTAATGCTCTTGCTCGCTTTCTCTCTCTGTGTCTCAAATAAATGGAAAAAAAAATCTTTAAAAAAAGAAGAAGAAAGAGAAAGAAAACACCATAGACAATTATACACATCTTTGCTGTGAAAAAGTTCTAAAAGATACCAAGTCCTAAACAGTGATTATTTCTAGGGCCACATTTCTCAAACTCCAACATGTACACAAATTACCTGAGGACATTGTTAAAAGTGTTAAAATTCCTACTGTGATTCAGTAGATGGGGTGTAAACCCTAGGATTTGGCCTCTCGGACAAGGTCGCAGGCACTGACAGGCTGACTTATAAGAGCTGACTTACATTTTCGGGAATTTTGTGGCTCCTTTATTAAGTACAGTCATTATTTAAAATTAAATTACATAAGTTTATAATTAAATTGTATTTAACACAGAGACAATAATGACTCAAAACTCTCTCCCTAATCACATTTTGGATTTTACTATTCTCTAGGCTCCCGAAGTCATATAGACAGACAACGGCGTCTGCATGGTGGATACGCTATCTGGTCTCCTCTGGGCGACTCTGCCCAATTTTGCATTCGGTGACATCACGTTGTCATTCAATGACATCACATTGGCAGCATGAAAATGTAGCCATGTGTAGCCATGGTGGAAATATGGACACCATGTTCATCAGCTACAGATCAGGGCTTTCCTTCCCGAGGATCAGATGTTTAAACGTTTACCAGCACACCATTGCTCCCAGGCATAGAGCACCAGTCTAGGGCGTGCAACTGGCATGGGGAGAAGTTTCAAGAGTAAGAAGAGGAAAAAGTACAGAACAGGAGACTGTCAACATTGAATGCAAATTTGGGCACACAAAGGTTTCTGTATCCCTGGCCTGATAGGTTTGCCAGCTTTAGGAACAGATGAATGCCATGAAGAAGGGCTTCCACTGGAAAACACAGGATGACCCACCTCGCTTCTCACAAGGCCAGGGGTGAATGAGTTGGGTGTGTGTTCTTGGGAGCCCCTGGCAGGGGAAACCCACAAGTGGTCCTCCCGCTCGCTCCCGCCCCCACATTTCCTGTATGATTTGAGTTCCCGTATCTGGGAGCCAGTATTTACTTAACTCTGCCTCTGAAGTTCAGCAGTAACATTCAACAAGGAAAGGCCAAGGCTGTCCAAAGTACTGGCCAAGGAAACACCCAGCCAGGCCTGGAAGCGGACAGCAGGCGCCACGGCGCGCTCCCGCAGCCATGGTCTGGGCAAGGTGGGGCCCACATCCCCATCCCTTCAGCCTGTCCACTCACCACCATCCCCGTCTCCTGTCCCTTCCCCTGGATTTAGGCCCCCTCTCTCTAATCCCAGCCATCCCTTCTGCCCCTACCTCACCCTTCTGACCACCCTGGACAAAGTCCTGGACTACGGGAATCATCTATCCCTCCAGCTCCAGCCTGATGGCTCCCTTGTCACCAAACCAAACTCTCTAGAACCAAGGTCGGAGCATGGCCTGGCTGGCCTGGCAGGCCATCTGAATGGACTCAGGCCGAGCACTCCCTCCTTGTCACCCTCTAACACCCAGGTCCAGTTACGTTCTCTGGACCCCTGAAGGAGACCACTCTGCCCCTGTGTTCTGTTGGAGCAATTCATCCCGCAGTCCCACTCCCCATCCGGTGAACGTGCAGAGCCCCGACTTCATGCTGGCGTCATCGCAGGCAATGGAGATCCCGATGCCTAAACCATTCTCTCAAAGAGTTTACACCTAGTCGGGGGAGGAAGTCAATGAACAAGGGCCCCGGACTGGCCGTTTGTTTGTAGGCTAACACTCATATGTTGAAACCCAAACCCCTAGTGTGATGGCATAACCAGGAAGATAGCCACCCCCCCCAACTCCATCTGCTGGCCCCTGAAACAAATGTAAGTTGGTAGTAAATGCTAGGAAGCACATCAAGTAGGGTAAAGCAGGGGGCAAGTGATGGGGCCAGTGATATTTACAGAGGGTCATCAGGAAGTCCTCTCAGAGAAGGTGATATGGGAGAAGAAGGCTGTGTGAGGGACAAGTCTTGGAATATCCAGGAAAAAATAGCCAAGGCCAAGAGAGCTGCGCACAAAATGGTGGGAGCTGAGGTGAGAGACTTGAGGGCCCAACCACATAGGGTTATATGGACTCCTGAAAGGAATGTGAGGTTTAATCTGGAAGAGATGAGGAACTACTGAAAACTTTTGAAGGGGGCAGTGTCACGACTTGATTTATGGTCTAAGAGGGTACTTCTGGGTGCTCTATTGAAAAGAGACTATGGGTAAGAGGCTGAGGGTAAAAAACACAGAAATTCTTTTTTTTTTTTCTTTGTTAATAGGTTTTATTTAGTTATTTATTTATTTTTAATTTTTTAAATTTTTTATAAACATATAATGTATTTTTAGCCCCAGGGGAACAGGTCTGTGAATCGCCAGGTTTACACACTTCACAGCACTCACCATAGCACACACCACCCCCCAATGTTCATAACCCCACCACCCTCTCCCGACCCCCTCCCCCCAGCAACCCTCAGTTTGTTCTTGAGATTAAGAGTCTCTTATGGTTTGTCTCCCTCCTGATCCCATCTTGTTTCATTTATTCTTTTCCTACCCCCCCAAGCCCCCCACTTTACATCTCCACTGCCTCATATCAGGGAGATCATATGATAGTTGTCTTTCTCCGATTGACTTATTTCGCTAAGCATGATGTCCTCTAGTTCCATCCACGTCGTCGCAAATGGCAAGATTTCATTTCTTTTGATGGCTGCATAGTATTCCATTGTATATATACACCACATCTTCTTTATCTATTCATCTGTTGATGGGCATCTAGGTTCTTTCCATAGTTTGGCTACTGTGGACATTGCTGCTATTAACATTCGGGTGCATGTGCCCCTTCAGATCACTATGTTCGTATCTTTAGGGTAAATACCCAGCAGTGCAATTGCTGGGTCGTAGGGTAGTTCTATTTTCAACTTTTTGAGGAACCTCCATGCTGTTTTCCAGAGTGGTTGCACTAGCTTGCATTCCCACCAACAGTGTAGGAGGGTTCCCCTTTCTCCACATCCTCGCCAGCATCTGTCGTTTCCTGACTTGTTAATTTAAGCCATTTTGACTGGTGTGAGGTGGTTATCTCATTGTGGTTTTGATTTCTATTTCCCTGATGCCGAGTGATATGGAGCACTTTCTCATGCGTCTGTTGGCCATCTGGATGTCTTCTTTGCAGAAATGTCTGTTCATGTCCTCTGCCCATTTCTTGATTGGATTATTTGTTCTTTGGGTGTTGAGTTTGCTAAGCTCTTTATAGATTTTGGATACTAGCCCTTTATCTGATATGTCGTTTGCAAATATCTTCTCCCATTCTGTCAGTTGTCTTTTGGTTTTGTTAACTGTTTCCTTTGCTGTGCAAAAGCTTTTGATCTTCCATTGGACATTCTTTCCTGCTTTGTCGAAGATTAGTTGACCATAAAGTTGAGGGTCTATTTCTGCGCTCTCTATTCTGTTCCATTGATCTATGAAAACACAGAAATTTTTAGGGAGCTTCGGGTGGTGGCTTAGACCAGGAGAATCAGAATGCCAGAATGCAAGGGTGAATTCTGGGTAGATTTTGAAAGTTGGTCCAACAAGATGTGCTGATGAATTCTTTACAGGGTGTGAGAGAGAAGGGTTGAGGCTGACCCTGGGGTTTGTGACTTAAGTGGCTGGAGTCTGCATTGTATCATGCTTTGAAGGCAGAAACTGTGTCTTATTCATCCTCACTGTATTCTCAGGGATACAGAATGGGGACAATGTACGGTATGTGATAAGGGAGAGAGGAAGGGAGCCAAGAAGAGAGGGAGTCTTGAGGGAACTGGTAGATGGCAGAAGCGTATGCCATTGATATTTCGAAAGTACTGCCTACTGACAAATAATTCACAGAATGACCCAAAGATGTCTGACAGCTTGCTGTGCCGTTCTCAAGAGCATTCATATATATATATATATATATATATATATATATATATATATATAGTATTTATTTGACAGAGAGAGAGAGCACAAGCAAGGGGAGCAGGAGAGGGAGAAGCAGGCTCCCCGCTAAGCAAGGAGCCCAATGCAGGGCTCAATCCCAGGACCCTAAGGTCATGAGCTGAGCCAAAGGCAGATGCTTAACGCACTGAGCCACCCCTCAAGGGTATTCTTAAATCTACCTGTCCTCTCGACTTCCCAGTCCAACACCCAGCCTTAAAAAATAGCAATGCTCTGGCAACTAGCCTGTTGAGAACTGGTTTATCATTTTGACCTCACCATTGGGTTCACCTTCACGTGGTAAAGCTAGAGATCTGACTGCTATAACAATACAACGCTGTAAATGAGAGAAAAAGCATTTCTCCCTCATGCACTAGTCTGTACACAGGAGCCCAGAGTGCTACAGGAGCTCCTGCATGGCAGGAGACCCAGCACCATCCATGTTTGCTCAGCCATCCCCAGGCTGGGGAAGAGGGAGGGAGGGCCCTAGCCATATCTCATGGTCTCAGACAGCTGGTCACCACATCCGGACTCTGGAAGGAGGAGGAAGGAAGGAGCAGGGTGGGGGAAGAGTGTAGAATAGAGAGTTCTGCCCTTTAAGGACATAAGGAAAGAAATTGCACCAACAATTCTTTCTTTCTTTGCTTTGTTTAAATAAAGATTTATTTATTTATTTTAGAGAGAGAGTGCCAGCAGGAGGAGGGGCAGAGGGAGAGGGAGAGAGAGAATCCTCTAGCAGACTCCCCACTGAGCACAGAGCCCCATGGGGGGCTCCATCCCAGGACCTTGAGATCATGACCTGAGCTAAAACCAAGATACAGCTGCTCAGCCAACTGAGCCACCCAGGCACCCCTCCTCCACCCACTTCTGCTCATATCCCATGGGTTGGAGCTTGGCTATGTGACCAAAGAGTCTGGGAAATTAAGACTTAATCCTGGAAGTCAAGTTTCCAACTAAAATCCAATGGCTATGGAAGAAGGGAAGGAGAATGTGTGGCCAAGTGGCAGTTCTGATGAGCTCCATCTGACCTAAATGTCAAGATCCCCCTCCCCTCTTCAGATAGGACACAGCTCAATTTTTTTCATTTTATAGACAGAATTTTTCAACATATGGCCCATCTTCACCTGTAAAATTGTACTCCAACTTTACAACTCCCAGTGAGATGTGTGGTTTTATCCGACTTAACCTATAAGAGAACCGGACCCAGAAAGGCAGGAGTATTTGCTCCCGGACAAGGGCTGATGGACGTCTGGGATTTGAATTCAGACCTTCTCTCCAGAATCCCAGCCCTCACTTTTCACTAACAGGGCACTGAATGGTAATCATTGTGATGTGAGGGAGATGTGAGCCCTGGCACTCATAACACGCACTAGAATTTTCCAGGAAAGGCATCTGCTAAAGATTCATGTAGCTTGATAGACCCAGACAATGGTACTGTTCTTACTGAAGTAGAAAAATCCCTCCAGCTCTGCACATCCAGGTATGTGACAAGAGACAGAGGAGTAGAACTGAGTAGCCAGGACCACCCCTGCACCCCATAAGGATTCAGCCAACATCACCAGTGCCAACAGTCTGCTTGTCCACAGTAGCAACTGGGAATATTGGTTGGAGGCTGTGCCACACCATTGTTGAATATTTTTAATATCACTCCTCATGAGCTCTGCTCTTGGTCCATCCCAAGGTGTCCTGTCATCTTGGAGAGCTCTCTCAGCTTCATGTCACACTTCTGTGCAAGAGAATGAGTCTCCCACCACCCCCAGTCAGTGAGGGGACAGATCTGAAGACAGTGGGACAACAGAAGAGGTGACAGCCAAGTTTCTCTCCAGGCTTCTCTGGACAGCACCTGAGCCCACAGCATCTTCCAGCCCAGCCTGCTCCCTCCCATACCCACAGCCTCTGCACCCCAACTTCTGCTCCTGAAGATACAGCTTGCCAGCCACTGGCCTGCAGACCCAGCCCACTCCTACAATGTGGGGCAAACTTGGAAGAATGGGCAAAAATCACAGGACTTGGGATATCAGAAAAGAGAGACCTTCAGAGACCATTGATCCCAGGGCCTCAGTGGCCCCGAGTGGCAGAGCCTCGATGAGGGCACATGATGTTGGGGAGGGCGCCCCCTCAAACTCTCAGCATGTGACTTGACCTGACTCCGAGGCCGCCAGCTGGCTTTGATGCCAACTCTGCCACCTAGAGCTGGATGGTCTCAGCCGAAAGAGGCAGCCTCTCTGGGCCTCCGCGTTCTCGTCAGCAAAATGCTGATAATGAGAGCCCTAGAAGGGTCATTGTGATGATGAAATGAGTTTCCACAGCTGCTTCTTGGTATTCAGGGTTGTGCTGCTCTGTGAAGTGGCTGTACACCGAATTAGCAAAGATTAAACCACTGCCTCTGGGGACATACAGGAAGGGTTAGGCTCCCGCAAGCAGTCACACTTCCATCAGCCCGGCCGTACAAGTCTGGCTTTGGGTGTGAACACACTTGACACCTGTTGTAGATGCCTTTATGTGACCTCATGGCTGACAGCATGACGACGACTCATGTCCTGATGAAGCTTCTCAACACACCTACCTTCCTCGTCGGGCACATGATGGCCTTCTGGAGCTTAGGAGCGCACTAGACGGCCCTTCAGTGCTAAACTCGGGGGACACTTTAATTGTTCTTTAATTTTATTGAAGTGTAAGTGGCATACACTGCTATACTAGTTTCAGGTCATACTGTCTATTAATTCCACAGTTCCGTACATTACTCAAGGCACACGGCGAGAAGCATGGTCACTGTGTGTCATCATACAACGTCATTGCAATATTGTTGACTCGATTCTCTACACTGGACTTTTCATCTCCATGACATTTATTTTATAAAAAGACGTTTGTGCCTCTTAATCTCTCTTCTCTAGGTCACCTAACTCCCCACTGCCTCCCCTCTGGCAAACACCGCTTTGTATTTAAGAATTTGTTTGTTCATTTGTTTTGTTTTTTAGATTCCACACAGAAGTGAAATCATGCCATATTTGTCTTTCTCTGTCTGCCTTCTCTCACTTAGCATCATTCCCTCTAGGTCCATCCATGTTGTTGCAAATGGCAAGATTTCATTGTTCTTTGTGGGCGAGCAATATTTCATTATATATACCACAACTTCTTTAGCCATTCTTCTATAGAAGGACCCTTGGGTTGTATCCATATCTTTTCTATTGTAAATAATGCTGCAATAAACATAGGGTGCATTTATCTTTTCAAATTAGTGTTTTCAGTTTCTTTGGGTAAATACTCAAGAGTAGAGCTACTAGATCAAGTGGTAGTTTTATTTTAAATATTTTTAGGAATGTCCATACCGTTTTCCACAGTGGCTTTACCAATTTGCATTCCCAATGAACAGTGCGTAAGAGTTCCTTTTTTCCCACATCCTTGCCAACACTTGTTATTTCTTATCTTTTTTATTTTAGCCATTCTGACAGGTGTGAGTTGATACCTCATTGTCATTTTGATTTGCATTTCCCTGATGATTAGTGATGCTAAACATCTTTTCATGTGTCTGCTGGTCATCTGGATGTCTTCTTTGGGAAAAATGCCCATTTAGGCCTTCTTCCCATTTTTAAACCAAATTGTTTGGGGTTTTGTGTGTGTGTGTTGATGTTGAGTGTTGTAAGTTCTTTACGTATTGTGGATTTTAACCCTGTTATTGGCTATATAATTTGCAAATATCTTCTCCCATTCATCAGTTTGCCTTTTTATTTTCCCGGTGGATTCCTTTATTTTTTTTTAAGGTTTTATTTATTTATTTGTCAGAGAGAGAGAGAGAGAATGAGTGCACAAGCAGGCAGAGTGTCAGGCAGAGGCAGAGAAAGAAGCAGGCTCCCTGCTGAGCAAGGAGCCCGATGTGGGACTCGATCCCAGGACCCTAGGATCACGACCCGAGCCGAAGGCAGCTGCTTAACCAACTGAGCCACCCAAGCGTCCCTTCCTGGTGGATTCTTTTGCTGTGCAAAATTTTTTATTTTGGTGTACTCCCAGTAGTTTATTTGTGTTTATGTTTCCTTTGCCTGCAGAGACCCAGCTAGGAATATGTTGCTAGGGCTGATGTCAAAGGGCTTTCTGCCTATGTTTTCTTTCAAGAGTTTTATGGTTTCAGGTCTCACACTTAGGTATTTAATTCTTTTTGAGTTTGTTTTTATGTACGGTGTAATGCGGTGGTCCAGTTTCATTCTTTTGCATGTCGCTGTCCAGTTTTCCCAACATTCAGGGGCATGTGAAACTGTGAACCAAAAAAAGCACAAAATCGTGAACAACACAGCACCAAAATGCCACAAAAAGGACAGTAGGAGCTGAAACAAGAAGGCAGACCGTTGCCTTGTTCGACCTCCACTGGGAACACACGCAGCAGGCGGCTCAAATGTCTCCCCGCTCCACACATGTTCTGGAATGTCTGTGAAAACACAAGTATTGATTTTGGGAGTTACACATAAAATGTGAGTAAGCAGGCGAATTTGCAAATATGGAATCCACAAATAGGGTGGGTCAACTCTGTAGAGAAAGCCCTCAGAACTGTGCCTGGTGTGTAGGAAGCATTTCATAAGCAGCGTAACTTTGTATGCCTCAGTGTCTGCGGAGAGACAGAGATGGCTCCTCCCATTTCACAGATGAGAAGAGGAAGCATCTGGGAGCTTGAAGGACTGGACTCAGGCCACATAACTGGCCAACGATGGACCCGAGTGTAGGCCCAGCCTAACTGTTTTCTATGCTGCCTAGAACCCGGGGCCCCTGCTCCTTCGACCTGGCCTCTGCACAGGCACAGGGACACCAGCTGAATAGGACACACAGGCAAGGCAGCCACCCCCACCCCCAAACAGAACCCCCGTGTTTACACAAGAACTTCCTTTCCCAAACCTTCTCAACTCTGAGACGCCTTAGGAACAAAGAGGTTGCTGGGCTTCCTGCTCCAGGCCACGGCATTCCTCCCTTCTGGCTGTGGCTCTCCCATGCCTTTTCTCCTCCTTCTGCCTCAGCACCGCCCAGCCCGTGCCAGCCACCAAGGCGGCCTGGCAGAAAGGCTTGGGGGCCAGCAGCTGATGACAGATCTTCTCAGCTGACCTTACCTGGCCAAGAACAGAAGTCCCGGGAGAAAGGAAAGCAAGACAGAATGGTGTGGAGGTAGAGAGGCCTGGGCCCAGGGACCCCAACAAGGCTCTCCACAGAATAGGAAGCAGAGGGGAGGCTGGGCAGGCAGAGGGGCAAGGGCGTAGGGCACGGCTGCCCAGCAAAACAGACAATGAGAAAGGCCCTGGAGCCCACATCCCAGTGGGTCTTCAGCAAACCAGCACCCATTTGGACCAGTTAGGTAACCCCACCACACTCCTGGGCCCAGGATTCTCAGAGTGGGTTTCAGATCCCCTCTGAAACATGGAAGGGCATATCATTCTGCATTTCTGTCTACCTTGTTACCAGGGGTCGGTAAGCCATGGCCTGTAGGCCAAATCCAGCTGGTGGCCTGTTCATGTACCATTCATGAGTTAAGAATGGTTTTATACTCTTCAAGAGTTGAAGATAGAGGAAGGAGGAAGAGGACATGACGTCATATGTCACCCACAAAGCCTAAAATATTTACTTTTTGTAGGAAAATTTTGCCAGCCCCAAACCAGATTGACCCAGCCGTGGGGGCCCTACACTCATCCATCACTGGCCAGTGGCCTTGGGTATGTTTTCTCACTTCTATAAAGCTCAGTTTCCCCAGCTGTACAGTGGGGGCAGTAACCCTATGTCCCAGGGTTGTGAGAATTCAATGAGGCACCATCTGTGCTATGTCTGCAGCCCAGAGCCTCCGGGCTCCTGCATGTAGCCGTGGTGGTGGTGCTGTGTGGCAATGTGTGGTGGGAAAATGAGGGAAAAGGTCCCATCCTGATTGATGGGCCATCCTCATGTCACAGATAAGTGGACAATCTAGAGCATGGGAGAGTGACTCATCTGAGGCCAAAGAGCTAAAAGTAGGATGTCACCAGGACAGCTTTCCACAGACTCATGAATGTCCCTGTGTCTCCCCACTCACTGTCACTTGCAGCCCTAACCCTGGCCTTTCTTTGACCTCTGCCCTGGGTCCCTCTCTCACAGGACTCTGCTCTGAGCAATAAGCTAGTTGACTTCTTCCTCTGCCATATTAGCTGCCCAGAGCTCCAGTGATTTCATATCCCAGAGTATTTTCATTTGACAGGTAACTCCTAGACCCCCAGACAGTCACAGATATTTACTCTGATTATGTCATGTCAGCACAGTGACAAGCCTTTGGAGCTATGCTGAAAATCCTGGATGGCCACTTCCATCCAAAAAGCACCCTTTTATTTTCCCATGTTCCTCCCAACATCAGGATGAAAATCTGGCAAGCCAGAGCCTTGCCTCTCTGGTCAACTATCCAAATTCAGTCTTGCGTGTTGAGCTCACGATCTGGAACAGATAGATGCAAGCTCATGACATGGCCACGGAGTTTGGTGCAGCCCTGGGGCAGCTGGTGCTTCGAGGCCTCTGAACATGGGGTTCCCCTCTCCCCAGCTCATGGTGCTTGAAGGAGGGATGGTCTCTTGGGGGTCCTATGAGTGGGCCCCGGACAAGCCATCTTTTGTGATTACCAGTACCTATATTTTATAAGATGAGGAAGTCCCCAAACAAGGTTAAGACACTTGTGATCTATTTTAAATATTTACACTGCAAAATTTACACTTTCATCCTGAATAATGCAACTTCGTGGTGCTAATGGACAAAATACTTTCCGAGTTATAACAAATATTTACTTCTCCTGAACTCTTAGACAAAAAGGCCCAATGGTAAGCTAGATAGCATGTACTTTTTGTTGTTGTTGTTCTGTCACTGTGTCTCCATGTCTAATTATAGCATTGCTGATTGAGAGATGAGGTCCATGAAAAGGAGACCCCAGCCACCCAAGCTCTGGCCTGCTTCTCCAGGAAATGCCCAAGTGGGTCTCCCAACACTGGGCCATGCTGAGTGGCTGCTTGGCCCTGATCCTGGATCTCAACTCTTCTCTTACATCAAGCCCACCTCAGAGGCCACCAGCTTCTCATGGCCACATGCAGATTTTTCTGATACAGGACACCTGCCATCAGCCTGCTCTGCCCTCCTTCCCCTCTCCCTGCTTCTAGAAGGGTCCCCAGCTTCATCTCCTCATAGTGCTCAAAGAAATAACTCTTAAGTACAGTATTGGAAAGGGAGAGTCCGTTTCCAAGAGACAAACCATACCTCAGCCGGGTGATCAAGGTCAACACCAACAGGCACAGGTCATGTTGACAATACATACTCTTGATATGTAATAAACCAACAGGGACAGGTCATGTTGACAGTATGCTTTCTTGATGCATAATGCAAATGGCACTTTACCCTTGTGCTCTTCCTCCCCAAAAGGCATAACCCTAGCCCCACCGTGAGAAAAATATCGGACAAATTCTAATTGAGGAACATTCTACAAAATTCCTGACCATACTAGTCAACATTGCCAAGGTCACCATAAACAAGGAAAGTTGGAGAAATGGTCACAGCCCAAAGGAGCCTAAGGAGATGTGACAACAGAATTGTAATAGGGCATCTTGGAGCAGAAAATAGACATTAAGAAAAAAATAAAGAAATCTGAATGAACTGTGGGCATAACTTAATCATCATGTATGGATATTGGTTTTTGAATAGTGATGTATGTGACTTCTAATGCAGGAGGTCTGTAACAGGAGAAACTGAGCATGGGGGACACGGGAATTCTCTGTACTACCTGGTCAACAACAGTTCTAAAAATCTAAAAATATTCTAAAATAAAAAGCTTAAAAAAAAAAGAAAAGAAAAGGAAGACCCCTCTATGCTTCCATTGCCTTCCTAGGAACAGGAAGGGGGGCGATACCCACAGGATCTGCTTCATGGAACTGCTGACAAAATTAGTATGTAAAGCTCTTAAGCAGAGCCTAAATCAGAAAATGTTTGTTGCGAGGTTAGTATTTTGTGTAGTCGAGAGATAACATCTAGAAGGAGGGCTGCCCCAACATGGCGGGAGCTGCATGGTCAGAGGCCTCCCAGCCACCCACCCCCAGCCCTTCCCAGGTCACAAGGCAAAGATGGCCATCGTGTCCTGAAGAGGATGGAGTCCAGGAGAGGAAGAGGAAGCGGGCGTCTGGGAGACCTCCCATGAGTGACCACACTCAGGAGCCTCCTTGGAATGCGGGGGGCGGGAAGTACAGGGTGTTGCTGTGCCTTCTACAAAGGCATCCTGGTCTCTGTGTTCATGACCCCGGGCACTGGTGAGCACAATGGCCGGAAGAGCTATTCACGGCCCAGCAAACAGACAGTGTCTGCTGCCTCCCCTCGTCGTCCAGGAGATCTGCTCACCAAATCCTGCTGAAGCAATCCATCAGGAACAGTGGACGCAGCAGGTCCCCCAAATAAACCACCGAGTAACCTGGGCCTCCAGCGCCCCCAGCAGCCAGGCCGCCGCAAGGCCATCTCACAGCAGCCAGACCGGGGCGGGCCTTGCCACAAGCCGGCTTCCTCTGAGCCTACCCCTCAGCATTTATGGAACACCATCTGGGAGCAAGTCCCCAAAGGGCACGGCCTCCCTGACAGGTGGCGCGGAAGTGTGCCAGTCCTGAACCAAAAGTCACAATAGTGGATGTGAATTCCACAGGGTCCCCAATTCACTGTCACCCAACTTCTCAGTGCCTTGGCTTCTTCTCTGTCGCCGGAAGTAGCACCACCTATCAGGAATGTCTCAGAGCTCGGGAAAAGCACAGGGAATCCTGTGGATGAAGGCATTCGGTGAACCCCAAAGCACACAACTTTCTTGCTCCCACAGCACCTGCCAAGCTCTCGATGTCAGGCATTTTGTACTACAGAAGACTTCACTTAGGGATACCCCCTCCCCTGCACACCCACTCTCTCTCTCAAAAAAAGTGTCTTAATCAACACCTTTGATACCGTCTCTCCCTACCCCAGTCTACACCATCACCAGGGCTATTTTCCCCACCAAATGCTGACTGAGCCACACCCCTACCGCATCAGGCAGACTGCCAGGGAGAAAGGGAGGGAACAACCACAGGGGTCTTCTAAAGTGAGTCTAAGGGACGCCTGGGTGGCTCAGTCAGTTGAGCGTCTGCCTTTGGCTCAGGTCATGATCCCAGGATCCTGGGATCGAGTCCCACATCGGGTTCCTTGCTCGGTGAGGAGCCTGCTTCTGCCTCTACTGTTCTCCCTGCTTGTGCTCTCTTTCTCTCTGACAAATAAATAAAACCTTAAAAAAAAAAAAAAAAAAAGATCTAAAGAGAGCTTAATGCAGGGTTAAGTGAACCAACCAGGGGTGGAGATGGCCCTGGGAACTAGCCCCGTGGGAAGCCTCCCCCTTCCTAAGCCTGAGGGTCAGAGAAAGAAGCCAAGTTACCAGAGCCAAGGAAAACCGGAGCTGTGGCCGCAGAGGGACGCTGCCACTGCCTGGAATGTGACAAGGCAACAGGGAGATAAACACCCCAACCCATCTCTCCTCCCACCTTCCAGCAGGGGGTCAGGGAGGGTAGGTGAAGCAGCTATGGAGAGGACGAGTAGAGGGTAGAGAGTGGGTGAGCTAGCAAGAAGTGGGGCAAAGAGAAAATAACCAGCACACACTCACATTCTAGGAGCAAGTCCAAGTTCATGAGTTGGACACAGTCTGGCCACACTCTCTCCTTACAACAGGGGTTCCCACGAGTGCTGCCCACCACCCACACGCCCAAGCGCCCTACCCCAGACTTGCAAGGCCCTCTCCTGACTTCCCGCCTTCTCACCCCCACCCCTATATTTTTGCTCCCACAGCAGAGAAGCAGAGTGGGGCAGGAATGAGAAAGAGAAAGAGGAATGTGTACTGCAGTATCCACCCCCCGCTTCTCACTCCCAATCCAGCCCCAGGCTCTGCCTGACCTAATACAGGAAACCTTTCTCCTTGGCCTTTCTATTACTGGACAAGTCTAGGTTTAAGTCGAGTGGACCTAAAGAAACAGCTTTGTCCCCCAGGCCACTGCCCTGCCCCCAGCACTTTCTGTGGTAGCATCCACCCCACCCACAAGAAGTCCTAACCATCTGGCGTGGTCACAAGGGGCACTCTACTGCCCCTGCTTATTATAAGCACTTTTTGTCATAGCGTGTCTGATGGGGCCAGGGCGGCAGGGTGGTGGGGAGACAAGACTCATTCCTTCCCCTTCTACAGAACTCACTCATTTACAATTTGTACCGAGTGCTCCAAAGGACCAGGCACAGAGGACACAGCCCTGAATGAGCACAAAAGGCCCCTGCCTCCCGGACCTACTGGCTCGTGGGGGAGAAGACGCTGAACAAGTAACTGTTCACATATTGTGCGGGGACCGTAGAGAAGGGGAGGAGGCCGCGGAGGGAAGGAGCAACCAAGAGAACAGATGGAATGAAAGAAAGCCAAAAGCAGAAGGATCCTCACAAACCAGCTCCTCTTCTCTCTTCTGCTTAAAACTCCAGAACTCAAGGGACCGGGAGAGAAAGAATTACCAGGCAGGAGGGGGATTGTATCTGTTTCCTGGGGCTGCCGGAACCTACCACAGGCTGGGGGGCGCCAAACAACGGAACCTATTGCGTCACGGTCCCAGGAGCCTGAGAGGAAGGTGTGCACAGTGTTGTTGCTTGTGGAGGCTGTGAGGGACAAGGTCTCGTGCCTGCCCCCCAGCTTCTGGGGGTTGGTGGGCCATCACCGCTGTTCCTTGACTTTCAGATGGTGTTCTCCCTGTGTCTTCACAATGTCTTCCCTTTGTCTGTTGTCTCTTTCTCTTCACAGGGGGTGTGTGTGCGTGTGTGTGTGTATGTATGTGTGTGTGTGTGTGTGTGTAACATACATAACAACAAATTTAACTATTTCAGCCATTCTGAAGCACAGAGTTCAGCGGCAATAAGCACATTCACAATGTTGGGCAACCATCACCACCATCCACCTCCAGAACTTTTGCATCTTCCCAGACTGAAATCCTGTCCCCGTTCAACACTAACTCCCCATTACCCACTCCCCTAGCCTCTGGAGCCCCCCCTCTGGGTGCAGTCTCTGAATCTGACTATTCTAGGTACCTCCTAAGTGGAACCGTGCAATGTCTGTCCTTTTGTGTCTGGCTGATGGCACTTAGCACGATATCTTCAAAGTTCGTCCCTGTCTGCATGGCATTCTTTTCATGAGGACACAATCATACTGGATTAGGGGACCGCTCTACCAGTATGATCTTATTTTAACTTGACTGATTATATCTGCAATGACCCGATTGCCAATTGCAGTCACATTCTGAGGTCCTAGGGGGTGGGGACCTCAACATATGAATTCGGGGACAACAGTTCAACCCATACCAGACATGCACTGATCAAGACAGAGATGGGCCATACAGAAAAGTCTCCCCTGATGGGCAGGGCAGGAGCGGTGGATGAGTAAGCGCCTGTTTTGTTGACCCCTAACCCTGCTATACTCCTGACAGGGGCCACTTCCCCGCACATTTCCCCAAGCTGGCTGACTCACTGCACAGGAAGGGACGGGCAGGAATGGCTGGCTGCTGAGCCAAGGACCCTTCACCTTTGGCTAGGCCTGGCATGGCCTCCTACGGAGTCCCACTCATCAGCCCCCCCACTCCACTCTGTGTCCTGCCTGGATAGTGGGTGCCCAGTTAGCCCTCAGAGGGAAGCCAAGGGGGCCCCTCTCTCCCTTGACAATGTCCTTATCCAGGGGCCCAGCCCTCCCAGCCCAGAGGCTTCCGCTGCAAGTCACACCCATCCACACAGGCGAAGCATTCCCTTCCTTTCCAGCAAGTATGTATTAACACCCACCGGAGGCCTGATCCAGTAGAGATAGAGCAGAAAATAAAAGAAATAGCCATTGTCCCTGAGAAACTTACGTTCAAGTGGAAGGAGACAAAGACAAAACAAATCAACGGGCACCAAGGCAGGTGGTGACAAGGGTGATGGAGGGAAAGAAGCCCGGGAGGACCACAGGGAATCGGTGGTTTGGGCTGGGCTGTGTCCTTTGTAAAGTCGAGAGGCCATCCAATAGCAAAGGTCCAGAAGAAGGAGGGGTCCTGAGGAAAGGGATCCAGGCTGAGGGAACAGCACAGGTGCGACATACACATACTTCCTCACCCTGAGGAAGCGGTGGGGCGGGGAGGAATGCAAACAAAATGTCCCATGCCCTCAAGGAACTTCCAGTGGAGGTTTGGAAGTGGAGCAATCCCCAGAGGTGGAATTCATGCTGAATAGGCTTGGAACCAAGCTTGCCTTGAGAGAGACAAACTGTGGCCTGCCAGGCCTGGGGAGACACAGCAGGTCTCAATTTAGAAGCCCAGTGTTCTGTGTCAACGTTGGTTTGAGACTCTTTGTTCCAAAGGGGGTTGTTTGTTTGTTCATCTTAAATTTAAATTGGGAGGGAAAGTCCAGTAATCTCTGGGTTAACCACTTTTGCCTCGGAAAGCTGGCGACTCCAGCCACAGCTAACCCCATGCATGCAAGGCAGGACGCAGTGTGTATGTGTGTGTCTGTGTGTTTGTGAGCACACACACAGGCATGCAGAGAGCAGTGTATAACGCCCTCCCCAGCTGGCCTCTTGGGCCAAAAATTTACAGATCTGGTCAAGTTCAGGAAGAGAGTGGTGCAGGGGGATGGTCCAGGGCCAGAGCTAAAAGTATTAGCATCTGTGGGTTTCTGTGGTGGAGAGAGGAGTTTCCACCAGTCACCAAGCTCAGTGAGGCCAGAGAAGAGGGGAGCGCTGGGCCGGCCTCAGCTGTCAGCACTGAGAGAGGACAGTGCTTCCCCCAGAGAGGAAAGAGGCTGCTTCCACTGGGAAGCAAAGCAGAGAGAAGGGCCCTGGGTCCGCACCCCCCTTGCTCCACCCCCGTCCCGCCATGGGGCAGGAGGGGCTGAAGGCAGACTGCCCTGCAGCAGAAGATTCCCTGGAGGCCTGCCCATAGGTCAGCACCCTGCACTCCCCACTAGCCCGAGGGGGTGGGGCCAAGCCTGGTGATGGGTATTAAGGAGGGCACATACTGCATGGAGCACTGGGTGTGATGCATAAACAATGAATTCTGGAACACTGAAAAGAAATTAAAAAAATAAAATAAAAAGAACCCAGAAGGTGTGGTCTAGAGCGGGAGAGAAGGAAAGCCAAATTTGCTGAACTTTACTATGTGTGGGATATTTTCCATAGGGTCCCGCAATGATCCTAAAATGTAGGTGTTTTTGTTCCTTTTCTACAGATGATGAAAACAGAAAAGACTCACACAACCCCAGGCCCACCCAGCAAGTGAGTGCCCTCCCATACCCAACCTTTCTGCCACCCCCACACTCATGTAAAAGGCAGAAGAGCTGCTGTGTGGAAGGGGAAGCAAACTCATTCCATGCAGCCCCAGAGGGCAGAACATAGATTCAGTTACAGGCAGGGTGCAAATTTTTCCAACAGCCACAACTACCCCATAGGAGGGGGCCCGGCCTGAGGAGGGGTGAGCTCACGCCAAGCTGACTACTGGGTCATTACGGGGGACCCTGGAGGAACTGATCCCTCAGAGAAGCTATGCCGGGTGGGAGCAGCACGGGAACCTGCCAGGGTCCCCTAGTGCCCTCAATCTGCCAGGCACTGTGCTTGATGTGTTGCATGCCCTGTACGATTTAACTCTCAAAGCAACACTATGACACAGGTGCTCTTATTACTCCCCTTTATTTCTTTTTTTAAGATTTTATTTATTTGAGAAAACAAGAGCGGGGTGAGGGGCAGAGGGAGAAGCAGACTCAAGGGGGTTGGGGGCAGAGGGAGAGGGAGAGGGAGAAGCAGACTCCCTGCTGAGCAGGGAACCCAATGCAGGCTCTGTCCCAGGACTCCAGGATCATGACCTGAGCTGAAGGCAGATGCTCAACCGACTGAGCCACCCAGGTGCCCTTTCTTACTCCCTTTTTACAGATAAGGAGACCGGCTCAGAGAGGTGATGTAACTTTCCCAGAATAGCACAGCTTCTGTGTGACAGAGCCAGGACCCCCGCCCAGATCGGTGAGACTTCAGAACCAGTGTGTCATACAAGGAACTGATGATGCTACCATCTGTACCAATACAGAAAGGTCTCCAAGATAGAAGGCGGGAGTTTCCCATGGTGCTGTGACCCATTACAACACACGTAGAGAAGTCAGAAGTCTGGCACGTGGGTCTCACTGGACTGAGATCAAGGTGCCGGCAGGTCTGTGCTCCTGGTTCTGGGGGCTTTGCCTCTTCCAGCTGCTCGAGACCATCCTCATTCCTTGGCTTGGGTTCCTTTCCTTCAGCTTCAAAGCCAGCCCTCTCCTGTCTTTCTGACCTTTTGTCACATCTCCCTCGGATGACAGCCAGGACCACGGCTCTGATTTTAAGGATCCATGGGATGAGACTGGGTCCACTTGTACAATTCAGGATAATCTCCCATCTCAAAGCTCTTAATCATAATCGTATCTGCAAAGTCCCTTTTGCCACATAAAGTAACATAGGAACAGGTTCTGGGGATAAGGATGTGGACATTTGCAGAGAGAGGCGTTATTCTGCCTACTGCATATAATAAAGGTGGGAAAAGGCAAATGCACCAGGAGCGAGGTGCCAAAAAATGGTGGGGAAAGGGAGTGAGTCATAATACATGAGTATTTGCATAAAGAACCGTGCATAAAAACCGGTATTCATTCCTGGAGGAGGGCTAGACTGGTAGAGGATGGAGAGGTCCAAAGAAGATGTCTTTTGTCATTATGGAAGGGTTCAAATACACACAAGACACAGAGACAAGTATAATGATCTCCATGTACCCATCACCGTGCATCAACAATTACCACCATTTTTCCATTCTTATGTCATTCGCCTCCGCACTTTTGGGGAAGGGGCTGAGAAGTATAAAGCAAGTCCCAGGCACAAGATCATTCTAGCCTTAAAAATTTCAGGATTGGGCCCCTGTGTGGCTCAGTGGATTAAAGCCTCTGCCTTTGGCTCAGGTCATGATCTCAGGGTCCTGGGATCAAGTCCCGCGTAGGGCTCTCTGCTCAGCCTGCTTCCCTTCCTCTCCCTCTATCTGCCTTTGTGCCTACTTGTGATCTCTGTCTGTCAAGTGAATAAATAAAATCTTAAAAAAAAAGAAGTTTTTTAAGATGAATCTCTAAGAGATAGGGTTTTTCAAAAATATCCCACAACACCATCATCCTCCTAAAAAAATTAACAGCATGTCCTTAATATCATCTAATACTTAGACAATATTTAAATTTCCCCAGTTGCCTACAAAAAAAATTTTTTTTTTTTTAGTCATTGGTATGGTTGGAGGAGGATTCCAACCAGGCCCACATGTTCCCCTTAGTTGACAGGACTCCTTAATCTTTTAATCTAGAACAATTTCCAGAAGGGACACTTCTCCCTCCCTACTCTTTTATGTCTTTATCTTTTAATCATCTAAAGTTAAATTTAGAGGAAAATCTGAACCTAATGCTTAAGGGAGGGTTAGGGCCCCCCAAATGTGGGGGGGTTGAAAGAAAGCCCCCAAGCAGTGGAGACTCAAGGTCCACCCTTGAGGATGAGGGGTGGCAGAAAGCCCACCAAAGTTCCAGGTGGCAGACAGAGTCAGGGAGCCCAGGGGCCTGGCATTCTGGGGGGTTTCCTGGCCTGCTCGGCGGAGGTGGATGGAAGGGGGGTGGGGACAGAAGCCACAATCTAGCTTGGAGTAACCTGAGGAAAACCCCCAAAGCCAAGGGTGATAAAATCATTCTAAATACGCATGGTGGTGAGACACCACAGGAAGCTCACCGTCCACCAAATTGAGCCAAGTGTTGTACCAAAGCCCACCCAGATTGGACAACCGGGGACAGTGGAGACAGGCAAAGCGTGGAGCACAGAGACAGTCAGAAGAAACTGGAACTTGGACACCTGAGTTCAGGTTCTCGCTCTGCCACCAGCTGCCTGCACTGTCCTGGGGAAAGTCACCTGTGGACCTTGAGGAACCATGGCTGGGGGAGAGTGGAGTGAACAGTAATATATGTTAGTATTTGCTTGCATGGGCGTAAAGAAGGATGCAGAAAACCCAACCGAGAGTCAAATGAGATCCTCAGTGTGGAAAGGGCAGTGGCAATTTCCCCACTCCTTAATACTGCACAATGGCCAGATCCCCAAATCCCACTGCTACGAAGTGCCCCACATTATTTCTAACCCAGCAGAAGGGTTGCTGCAGGATGTATAAGTTTGCTGTGAATGGGAAAGTTACTGTAGACAAAGGAAATGACAGGCCCAAAGGCAAATGGATGGGAATGAGCCCAGTGAATTCAGAGAATTAAAAGGAATACACAATACTACATCACTGTGGGATCTTAGATTGGGTATTGGAACAGGAAATGGACATTAGTGGAAAAACTGGTGAGATCAGAATAAAATTTGCAGTTCAGTTAATAGTCCTGTACCCATGTTAACTTCTTAGTTTTGACAAATACCTCATGGTTATGTAAGATGTTGGGGGAAGCTGTACTATTTTGGCAAATTTTCTATAAACTTAAAGTAATTTCAAAAAAAAATTTGTTTTAAGCTATTAAGAAAGAGAGAGAAAGTAAAAAAAAGAAAAGTAGTGCAAAACGGCCAGAGCATATAAGGAGCTGAAGAGGGGAAATAGGTGACAGGCATCAGCCCACATCAGATGGCCAGGGGCCTCCTATCTTGTGCGGTTGCGGGCAGTGACTCTGTGGCCATATTCTCTCTCTCTGAAACCTCCCCGTGGGTCCCAGGTGGACACTAGTGACAGCTTGTTTTGCTTTTTGTTTTTATTTTTTTTTAAGATTTTATTTATTTATTTGACACAGACAGAGAGATCACAAGTAGGCAGAGCAGCAGGCAGAGAGAGGCGGGGGAGCGGGGGAGGGAGGGAGGGAGGGAAGCAGGCTCCCTGCTGAGCAGAGAGCCCAATGCGGGGCTCGATCCCAGAACCCTGAGACCATGACCTGAGCCGAAGGCAGCGGCTTAACCCACTGAGCCACCCAGGTGCCCCTATCTTTATTTTTAAGATTTTCATTTATTTGACAGAGAGAGACTCCCCCTGCACAAGCAGGGGGAGTGGCAGGCAGAGGGAAAGGGAGAAGCAGGCTCCTGACCGAGCAGGGAGCCCGATGTGGGGCTCAATCCCAGAACCCCGGGATGATGACCCGAGCTGAAGGCAGACGTCCAACTGACTGAGCCACCCAGGCGCCCCTAGTGACAGCTTCTTAACCCTATTTCTCCCTAACTATAATTCACCTGTCCGTACTTGCCTGAACCCACACACTAAGGTCCCAGGTCACACACACAGACACACACACACTGCCCCTCTGCGAGGAGCCTGTGTCCGGTCTCCGATCCTCCGCCCGATTCCAGAACCCCCACCCAGAACAGAAGTCAGCAGCCATCCCCACTCAGTGAAGTACGGAAAATGCAGCAAGTCTCCTGTTCCCACAGCTGTGGAAAGGGAGGCTCGGAAAGGCAGGCCCAGGTGCAAATACCACCTGTGCTCGAAGAGTCAGCTTGCTCAGAGGCACTTTCAGGATGACACTGCCCTCAGGGTGTTACCCTCCTCCATGATCAAAGGCAAAAAAAAAAAAAACAGTAAAGAACAGTGCCAGTGTTAACACAGCCCCTTACCCTGTGAAGAGGCAGGTGAGCACCTGGACCCTGGAGCTGGACCACCTGAGTTCAAATCCTCACTCTGCTGCTTCCTAACAAGTTCACTAACCTCCTTGTGCCTCAGTTTGCCCATTTGTAAAATAAAGATCATAAGTCTATCAACCTCATGGGGCCATTTGCAGGCTCAGTGAGCTTATCTAGCAGCTAAAACAGCCCCCTAGCACATCACACGTGCCATCCAAGTGTTATTCTTTGGACTATTTTTTCACTGAGTAACTCCAGAGTGCCTACAGTGGGCACCCCAGGAGCTGATAATCTAGTTGAGATTTTTTTTTTTTTTTTTAAGACGCATGAGATGTCATGTTACCATCCAGGACAATGTCCGGGTACAGTCTAACAGGTAACTCAGAAAGAAATACCTACAAGAGTACTGGGGTGGAGGGGGACAGAACAGACTGATGTGACCAAGGGTACTGGGGCAGGGGGAGGCCCCAGTGGCCCCAAAGCCGGGTCAGCTGCATACAGGGCAAGAGAGGAGGAAGGGCCTGGGCCAGAAGCTGGGACTGGGGCTGAGGACAGAGGAAGTGGGAACTTAGGTCTAGATGTGGGAGTGCACACAGGCTCCAAGAACATGGACAGAATTGTAAATATCAATCCATTAAGACAAGAGGGCAAAGGGCTTTTGTGAGGAGTTTAGAATTGGAACATCAGCTTTTTGTACATTCAATAAATACAGATTTACTGAGCACCTACTGTGTGTCAGGTACTGTTCAAGGCACTGGGGACACATCTCCGAGCAGGACAGTTCAAACTGTCCACTCTAGTGGGGTTTAAATTCCAGCAGGAAGAGGCAGCCCATAAACAGGACCCATACCAAGAAAAGTCTCCACTCGGGCGCCTGGGCAGCTCAGTTGGTTAAGCGTCCGCCTTCGACTCAGATCATGATCCCAGGGTCTTGGGAACTGAGTCCCAAATCAGGGTCCCTGCTCAGCAGGGAATCTGTTTCTCCCTCTCTCTCTCCCTCTTCCCCTCCCCATTTCTGGCTCTCCCTCTCAAAAACATGAATGAGATCTTTAAAAAGAAAAAAAAGAGAGAGAGAAAAGAAGTCTCTAGTCTGTTGGAAGGTGAAAGTGCTCAGAAAAACAGTGTCAATGTAGGGGGAGTTAGGAGGTTTTCAAGCAGGAAAAATGAGTAGGAAAGAACAAAGCAAAGCTTCAGGAGTACTACAAAGTATATTAAATATTCATTACCTCCAACCTCTCCCGCCCCTCAGTCGCCTACAGAGGACAGATCCTGAGAAATACACTTGCTTTGCGGAGCTGGGGAAGTGGGGGTGGAGAATACAGACTGGAAATGCCCAGTGAGTACTCACCGCTGCTCATGGACAGAAGGTTGGCTGGTGGGGGCTGGGGGTGGGGCAAGGCAGGAGCGGCTGCCACGGAATGGGAGCTTGCAGAAAGAGACACCCAGAAAGGGTTTTTAGATCGGTGCTCTCTGGCCTTTGAGGGGTCCTCCCTCCTCCAGCTCTCCATGGCATCTTCAGGGACTGCGCACTAAACACAGGTGGTCCCACGTTGACTGGGTGCATGTTTAATGCAATGCAAAGGTGTGGCTGGGAGAAGAGGAGCCCAGAGCAGCCCAAGCCCAGCGATGGTGCAAGGCAATGGGTCGAGCGATGTGTTCAGACTGGACAAGTGAAGACAGGGGGTCAGGAAGAGGGTGGAACGGTTGTTTGGGTTGAGGAAAGAGCTTTGAGGGCCTGGCCTACAGGGGACAGGTGGAATGAAGGCTGAGAAATTCAGAGCTGGCAGCAGAAGGCCCAAGACCCAATCTTTGGCCATAAATTACCAACACCTCCTTCTTCGGCTTGCTTCCTTATCTCTAAATTGGGCAGCCTTGTGGCCACTGCCAGGAGCGGTGGGAGAGATTCCCAGAAGCAAGACCCACATTCGAGAGGCAGGTGTGGGACTGGAGGCAGAAGCAGTCACAGGTGCTGTGAATCTCCGTGCTGACGGATGAGACAGTGAGGAGAATGACCTCCGGAGCAGGGAGGCTCTCAAGGTCATGAACTCTGATCTGGATATTTGTTTTGAGATTCCTATTGCTTCTGTAACAAATTACCACCCATTGAGTGGCTTACCATAACACACATCATTTTATAGTCCTGAAGGCCTGGAGTCTAAAATGAGTTGTTCCTTCAGTCAGCCTTAGAGGAGAATCGGCTTCCTCGCTGCCGCCAGCTACTGGAAGCAGCTGCCTGCGTTCCTTGGCACGTGGCCCCACATCACTCAGCCTTCTGCTTCCGCCTTCAAATCTCCTTCTCTGGCTCTGACCTTCTGTCTATTCTCATAGGACTCCCACTGATCACACCTGGCCCACCAACATAAGCCAGGATAACCTCCCCATCTCAAGATCCTTAACTTAATTACCTGTGCAAAAAGCCCTCTGGCACGCAGGGTGACCTCCTCACAGATTTTGGGGGGTTCGGACGTGAGGGGCCATTAAAGTGGAAATGCCCAACAGGCCCTCTGTTACCATGATGAGTTTAGGGAGAGGTCAGCTCCAAAGAGAGAAAGTGAGAGGGGGCGAGTGCCAAGTGAGAGCTGAGAGGGGGGCAGAGACACAAAGCCCGAGGAAGGCTCACTCCTCTGCAGCTTCTCCACACATGTTTGCAGAGGGCCTGATGGGCCAGCAAGGGACTGGGTTCTACGGAAAACACAGAAATTAATCAGGTGAAGTTTACTTTAGAGGAGCTTACCACCAAACTGTGAAGCCACAAGAGAACAAGGCGAACGTCAATGAGTCAGCATGAGGGAGATTGAAACAAGGTAATCCATGGAGGAAAAGACTGGGGTGTTCTTCATGAAAGTGGTGGCATTTGACCTTAGTAAGAGGAGCAGGAAAGAAGTTTCTAGAAGTTAAGGGAGTGAACCAAGATGGTACATGTAGCACCAGGGACACCCAAGGGAGAAATGTCTAGAAAGAAGGTACGGTCAGCATGGTGAAATGCTGCTGCAGCAGCAGCAGCAGGAAGAAAACAAGTCCCCAAATGATCCCTGGTGGGGTGTCTAGGAGGGCAGAGAGCGCCCAGTGAGAGCGGGGGTCCTGCCTGTTGCACCCCTGGCTGGAGAGATGAGCAGTCCCGGGGAGATGGGTGTGGCAGGTCATTAGTTCGCCTGCCCCGGAGGTTTCAAACCTTACCACCAGGGGGCGCACAAAAGCCAAAGTGGGCCTTCAGCCCCAACCGGGGTTTTTCCAGAAACAGGATGCCCCGAGGGAAGGGAGGGAAAGTTTCCCACTCCCAGCACCACAAAGCCTGGAAGCCCTCTCTGCCTCCATGTGATCTCTGACTCAGGGGCTTACCCAAATTTTCCCCTTCCAACTGCAGCAAACCACATTTTTTTCCATCTCTCCCTTTCCTGGTTACCCATAGAACTGCCCATAATAAACACACTTTGGCCCAGAAGCTTTTTGCACCATGGATTGTCAGATGGAGGGCACCCCGCCATCTCCTAACCCAAAGTGCCCATTCTACAGGTGAACAGCCTGACACCCAGAGACAGCAAGTGACTTGTCCAAAATAAACCAAAGGGTCGGGTTAAGACTTCAGATGGCCACACTCACGTTATAAGGACCCCCTTGATTGTATGTAATTTGGAGCTGCACCATACCCCCGCCCCATTGCTTCTGTAACAGTAACGGTAACAACAGCTCCCATTTCTTGCTCACTTGTGTGCCAGGCACTGAACTAAGCCCTCCTACAGGACTACCTCATTCAATACGCACATTACCCTGAGAAGGGGTTTCTAGTATAAGCTTAATAGTTACTGAACTCTCCTGCCACCTGCACTGGTTAACAGGTGGGGGGAGCAGGGGAGGAGAGGAGAGAAGAATACCAAAAGATAAAATCCTCTTTCCCTCCGACCTGTTTCTCCCTAGGTAGGTGGCCTCTGCCTCAGAGCAGCACAATGGGACATTGTCTGATTTCCTACCACCCCCACATACTGCCCGGCCCCAACCATCCTCAGTGGACACTAGATTAGGGCGAGTGACGAAGGTGAAGCATTACCAAAATTCCTGCAGTCCCTCGCTCCTAGTATTGTGCAACACTGAGGGGAACCCGGCTCTGGCTCGAAGCTTCTCTTTCCTCATCACAGCAGGCTCCCAAGAAGCCTTAGAACACGTGAATGGAGTTCCCCATCATCTGGCTCCAGCTGTTCTGGCTGAGATCCAGCCCCCCCTCCCGCCTACACACACACACACACACACATACACACACACACACACACACACACACACACACAGAGTCCTCTCTTCTGGTTTTGCTGCACTCTCCAGCCTATACCCCATCTCCCCATCTTGTTCACTTCTCTCTGTCTCTCACCTGACCTCTCCTAGGGCCTCCTGACTGCTCTCCACATGTTCCCACCTCACCTTTTGTGTCCCATGCTCCCCTCACACTACCCAGTTGCAGGGCCCGGTTACAACACATCGCCTGTCACCTTCCTCATAATCCCCCAAAGCTCTGAGGTCGGGACAGACAAACACTAGTCCTTATCCCCAAGGGGCTTGCTGCCTGCACCTCCTGCCCTCCCCACCCAACGGCCTAAAATATAGGTAACCCTCAACCTAAATCACACAGCAAGGGGAGGCTCCCCCTCACCCCAGCCCCTGGGTCTCCACCTTGACCTTCCACATACCTCCCCCAGCTGTGAGCTCCACCCCAGACCCCAGAGAGCCCCAGGGACCCAGGCTTTGCCAGAAAATTCTCCTGTGAAACAACTTTCCCTTTGGTTCTGCAGCATCACTTCCCAGTCTGTGTCAGAGGCCCCTCCTCGGAGCTCCCTCAGCCTCCAAGCCTATCTCCAAGCCCCAAACAGTACTCTCCCCCACTGTCTGGCCACCTGAGTCCCTCCACTCCTGCCCTGGATACGCAGCTAAGGAGCCCCCTTAGGAGTAGAACATGAAAATGTTTTTGAACAAATCAATGAAACAACTGAGAGTGATAATAAAAAGCAAAATCAGAGCTACAAAGGGCGACACCCTCTGTTTCTAGTGGGTGAAATTTGAGTTAGGCTCCTTTTTTGCTTGTTGGTATTTTCTGATGTTTCTTGCTTTTGTAAGGGAAACTTCATTTGGGGAAAAAAAAATACAAAGGGGCTTCGGGACTTCAAAAGCAGAAGGAATCTCCTCATCCTTTGGTGAGAAACAGGAGAGGAGTTTCTCCAACTGAAGAGGTAGGGCCAGGCAGTCAGAAGGCCCACACCACATGCCACAGGCAGGGCAAGGCCACACAGAGGTGGGGAGCTGAGTAGGGCAGGGAGTGCCGGGAAGAGCAGCATTCAGCATAGACACAAGATGAGGAACAGAATGTCAGATGGGTAATTTCGACTCAGGTCACTGAATGTGGGGAGCTACAGAAAGTTGTGGAGCCCAGGAGAAATGGGATCAGAACTCAGCATGTAGAGGTCAAAGGGCAAGAGGAAAGGTGCTGGGGAGTAGAGGTGAGAACAGAAGCCTGGATAGGAACTCTCTCTTCTCTCAGGGCATCTGAACCCCAAGACCAGGAAGCACCGCAGGACCCCTCGACTTCCTCAGCCATATTACTGTTCAGGAACCATATTTGAAAATTACTCCCATAACCCTCCATCCTCTCTTGCCGCCTGGACTGCCAGTTGCTAATTCCTGTTCCACAGAGTGAGATGCCAAGTAAAGAGTGTACTCCGTGAACCAAAGTTTGCAAGTAGCCGCCTCAAGGAGAAATAAAGGCCGGCGGCTCCCCTTCAAATCGAGCACAGAGCAAGAAGAGCCTTCACTCGGAGGGCAGCCGCCTGGAGTAAGGGGACTGGATCCCAACCCCAACCCCCAACGACCCAAGAAAGGTCTCCGGTAGCAGAGGGCTCAGGCAGGGAGATAAGAATCAACAAAGCGGGAACTTCAGGGCAAGGCTTCCACAGAACTCTTAGGTAAAAGCGGAGAGGAGGAGGGGAGCGAGCAGTCTGGAATGATCCCGGGGCTGTTGAGAGGAAAGGGGGAGGTCGGCGGCGGGAAGGAGGGTCGGGCCAACGAAGGTGAGCGAGAGGGCTGTGCCGGGAGGAAAGAGAGGAAAGGGCAGTGCGGGCTCCAAGACCGCTGAGCCCCAGTACCGCCCGGAAGCCGGGCGGGAGCCGGCCTCTGGGCGTAGGCGGGGCAGGTGGGGCCAGGGGCCGAGTCGGCCGGGGGCGGGGTCCACGGCACATGCGCACCGCAGCCACTGGACTCAGTAAGGAGTGGCACTTTTAAAAGTGCAGCCCGGAGGCCAGCCCGCAGCCGCCGAAGCCCCGGTCCCAAGTCTGCAAACCCTCGTCCCGGCCGCGCGCGCCCCCAGTTCCACACCGGTCCGGCCCAGGCCAGTCTAGCCCGCACCATGCCGGTCAAAGGAGGCACCAAGTGCATCAAATACCTGCTCTTCGGATTTAACTTCATCTTCTGGGTGAGTGAGCGCCAACCGCCGCGCTCCTCTCCGGAGCCACCTGTTCATCCCGGGGACCCTGTCCGCGGTCGGGGCTGCCGGTAACTGGCACTCCCCGCGCCGGGTGGACTCCGGGCGGGAGGAGAAAGGGCACCGCGGCCGCCAGCTGGCTCCTCGACCGGGTCCGGAGACGAGCGGGGCGGGCACGATCGTAGGGGCTCCTCCGAACCCGAGCCGGGCAGCGGAGCGCGGGGGGCTCTAGGGAGCTGGGGCGGGGAGACCGGCCCTAGCCCTCTTTTTCGCCGAGGGTTTGGGGTGCGGTTGGCGTCTGCTCCCTCCCCTCCCCCAGCCCCTCCGAGTGCGGGAGGGGAAGGCGGCAAGGAGAAACGGAGCACCCTTCTTCTGGGAACTTCAGGCCCTGGCCAGGGACGACTGTGGCGGGCAGTACAGGTCGCGATCTGGGTGGGGTCTCACAAGTGGCCGGGGCCGCGAGGAGGGCATGGGGGGAGATGCGGGCGCTCTGAGGATTTCAGTGGGGCGAGGAGAGCTCAGCCCAGAGCTGTTGACACTTTTACACCGGAAAGGGAGAGGGAGGGAGGATTGGGAACGCGTCCCTGAGTGAGAGTGGGAGACCCCCTCCACCCTCCAGGAGGTGCCTGCAGGCTTGATTCTGAGCCCGCCGTGAGAAAGTCGGAACTCCCTCGAAACTACCTGAAAGACTAGCTTGTCTTGATTTTTTTTTTTTTTCCCCCAAAGGCGATAAGTATCTGAACTGGAGAGAACTCTGGGAGAGTTGGGAAGAGGTGGGGCAAATGCCTGTTGGCGCTTTTAGTCTTGTGTTTCCCCATTTCCGAGGGAAGATCAGGTGCCCTCCGCCTACTGCTAGCCCGGGTCCTCCAGCCTGGCCTACACCCCTGTGCCAGCCCACCCAGTGCCTGGGCGGGGCCACGGACTGTGGTTCACCTGGATAGGACACCGGGCTGGGGAGCTGCATGACACCCACTGCTGGCCGCACTCGGCCTTTCTGCAACTGGAAAGCCTGAGGCAGGCACCTTCTCTTGGGGGATTAAGGGACCACCCAGAGACAGAAAGAAGCAAGGAAAAGGGAACCTTTGTGTCCTGAGTCTGAGGCCCCCATGCCCTGCACACAAATGGATGGCATTTGCTCCTTTGCAGTTAAGGAAGGAGTTTGGAAAGGCATTCCTGTACCACTAGAGAGACGGCTGTAGAAACAGGCATGCCACCAGAGCCTTGTAGCAAAAAATATACTGTACCTGTTCCCCTGGAGCTGGTCACCGGGGTCCCCACGAACCTTGGGGCAAACCTCTTGAGATTTTAATCCTCTCTCCTGAGCCGATGCTAAGAGTCTGACCTGCCATACACAGCACATATTCTAGTGAGGATGCCACATAGATGTACCCCTGTCCAACACTTGGCCTGTTTTAGGAAGACCACCCCACACAGCAGTGGGCACTCTTCCTCCCTGTGTTCCCACCAGCCCCCAGCAGCCAGCCAGCTGGCTCCCAGGCTGGGCTTCCTCCTCTCACCAACCTCTGGCACCAGAAAAGAATGTGAGAAGGCTGGGTAGCCCCGCCCCACCCCACCCCTGTCCTTGGGGAGTCTTCCTCTCCCCTCCCCAGCACAATCTCCCCTGCCACCCTGTTACTTAGTCCTCAGTTATCTGCCTCGGTTGCATCAGGGGTTTGGGCCAGGGAGGAACCACAGACTGCCATGTGCCTTCATTAAACACACACACACACACACACACACACACACACACACACACCCTCTGCCATGTGGCTCCTGCAGGAGCCTGATGAGAGGCTCCAGTGCTCCTCGGTATCTGCTCAGTCTCATTGTCTCCAGCCTGTACCACCCCACCCATATTCAGAGCTGCCCCTACCTGGACCAGGCGCTGCTGGTCAGCCACGTCATCTGAAACAGATATGACTGAATCTGGAAGTGTTTGGGTCCACAATTAGGAATGACTTTGGTGATTATCCAGCCTAGCCCTGATATTCACAGTGAGAAATCAGAGAACCAGAGAGGGGTGGGGTGATTGGCCCAGGATCCCGGAGACCGAATCAATACCATAAGCCCTGGGTCCCTGACTTAAGTCCCATCCTCTTCTGTCTCCATCAGGAAACCAACAAGGGGACCTGGTAGTGGACTTGGGGGAGGGGGGACAGCACGGGTAAGCCACATTTTTCTGAATTAACGATTGTTCAGTAGGCCTGTATGTATTAAGGTCCCTGAAGAGATGCTAGAATAAAGGAGTATCAGGATCCACTGGGGCAGCGTTCTACAGTCTGCAAAGGCCTTTTCCAGGTCCCATGAGAAGCCGGAGCAGGAAGCATTATCCCCATGGTACCAGTGACCAGGAAACTAGTCTCCAGAAAGGTTAAGTGACTTATCCAGGGTCATGTGGCAGGATAGCATCAGGAGTAAGTTTAAAGCCACGTCTGGTTGGCTTAAAGTGCAGTCTGCTTTCCACCCCAACCCGCTGCTATGCCCAGCCAGGCAAAAACAAGCTCTCATAGATACCTTTAAAGGGAACGGCTCAGATTGTAATAATGGCACCGGTTACCTTTCTCTCTTGAGACCAGGAATTTTTAAACTTGGCATTTGGGATCTTATGCGGGCCTTGGAAAACAGGAGTGTGAGGCCAGGAGCCAGCAACACCTCATGAACAAAGGATGCTGGGAGGGGTGGCCTAGCAGCGACCTAGAGAGAGAAGCAGTGGGATGATCAAGGTGGGGAGATGGCACACGTCTGCGCCGGCCTCAGCCCCTGACAGCTGAGCCCACCCTCCCTGAGTAGGGCTTCTGATGCTCACAGCCAGACCAGCAACCAGTCTGTTCGTCTAACATCCCACAACCCTAACTTCTTGACTCTCAGTTGTTTCTATATTTTCCTCTGGGGCATCTTGCCTACCCATCTACCCCCCCCCAAAAAAAAAAAACAGTGGAAATCTGGACAGGGACCTGGGTATTAGTCTAGTTCTGTCCTCAGGTCACTTTGACATCCTGGGAAGTGGCTTTTGTGTTTCAGACCTCAGTTTGCTCATCTGTAAAACCAATGGGTTTTACAATTTTTTACAATTGGGTCTTTACCTCTGAGGCCTGATTCTTGGTCTCTTTTCTGTTGACCTCACATTTCCCTCTGTCGCCCTGGATAGGGTCCCTCTGTTTAGGGTTCTCTGTTTTCCTGGCTCTCAGCAATCCGTGGTAGTCCTGCCCACTGGTCGGTGCATGACACATTCAGCCCTCCCCTGCCACCAGCAGACGGAGCTGGTGTCTACGCCAAGGACTTGCCGTGGGTTAAATGAGAGAATGTATGGGCTGCCCTTGGCATAGCTTAGCGCCAGACCCAGTAAACTTCCAGCCAAAGCCGCTATTACTCCACAGTTGAGAAAGTAGATTGAGGCCATGGGGAGGGTAGGAGGCCTTCCCCAAGAAGTGTGGAAATTGAAACCAGGGATGTAGGCAGGCATCCACACTCCACACATCCCCCCGCCCCCTTCCGACTTCCTGCATCACGGCCAGCCTCGTGATCCCCCCCCCCCACCTCCATGATTCCTGCTCCAGGACACCCACTCCATCTCTTGTGCGGCTCCACGTTTGACTGTGGGGCGGCCCCAATTCTGAAAATAAACTACACGGCAGAGAAACCCTAAGACCTCAGACTTCTGGGCCTGGGCAGTGTACAGACCTAGCAGTGTAGACAGGGGCAGAAGCCCCTCCCACCCCACTTGCTGCTTCCCCCAGAAGGGGTTGGCCTTCTGCGTTGGGCTGAGCAAGCAGCTGGGACGCTTGCCTGAAATGGCTCCCCACCTTTGGCACACAGACAGCGGGAGCTCTGGTAAAGCTGGCGGTGTCTGTACTGAGGCTGGCAGGTTTGGGGAGAGGTGAGAGGAGGCCAGGTGTCTGCATCTGCTAAGAAAAAGAGGACCTCTCCCCTGCCGGGAATCTTGACGGCTTGCCCCTCACTTTTTCCTGCAGTGGTGGTCAACAGCAAAGCTCTGATTCCTGATTTTGGGGGGCAGGGGGATTCCTCTACACAAACACTACCCCTGTCCTTTCAGAGTGGCTCATGGCACCGTTCCAGACCTGACTCTTCTGTACTCAAAGGAAGAGGTTTGAGGACTTGGAACCACTTGAATAAGCAGCCCATGGAGGGCCGTCCTTGCCAGGACACCTAACCAACTCTGCTAAATGAGTCTTCTGTGGCTTCAAACGTCACAAGTCAGCGTTCTCACACCCTTTTGTATTAGATGTGGAATCTTCCTGTTAGACGCAGTGCTGGGTGTCCTGTGTTTGATTTGTGTGCTTGTTTTCCGGTTCAGTTCAATTTTATGAGGAGGTGTGGCTTTGGGTCACACAGTTCGCAACTTAATAATACCCCTCCAACTGGCAGAAGCCCCTTTTCTTCTGAAGAACCTAAATCTTTGCTGGGTGTGCCTGGCTGTAGGTGAGGGTTACGGATCTGAGGTCCTGGGTCATCATGGCTTCTGTGGCCTGTTGTCTCCTTGGTAGACAAGTATTCTTGACGGACCTGTGTCCAGCTGGGAAGAAGAGAGTGAAGTTTGAGGGGTGCGAGTTTCTATTCTGCGTTCCCCTCTCCCCGGTGCAGGGGAGGGGCGTGGGGGGTCAGTGGGATTGCCTCTGGGCCTGCCACAGGTCTTTTCAGCCAGAGCCCTGCAGAAACCTTCTTTCCATCTCTTCCAAAGGATTGAGTCCTATACCTGGCTTCCAAAAAGCGGTGACTTACTTATTCTGGGGTTTTGAAACTCTGGGCAAGAGCCCGATGTTCTCAACTACTCGGAAATGTCCTCTGCAACTGAGGAGACCAGAAGGGCTAATCTTAACAATACGCTTTTTTTTACATTTATGTTTTGAAGTCTGACTGCAGATCACTTGCCTGTTTCATTCTGTGGAAAAAGTAATGCTGGTCCAGGGACATTTTCATTTTCCATCAAGTGATGGCATGCAGCTGAGGAAAGCAGCATCCTGTCTCCAGATGAGATAATTTTATAATAATGACATCCATCCTGTAATTCCAACTCCTGTCCGCCCCCCCATCCCCAACCACCACCGCCACCCCCAAAAAGTCCTTCATTCTGAATCCTTTTTAAGTACTGCGTGCCATTGTCCTAGGCTCATGGACCTTAACCTTTTTAGGGAATTCCACAAAATCAGAGACCCACCTCCAGAAAAATGCTTTTGCCTCCTTTTTTTTTGCTTTTTTTTTTTTTCTGGAGGCCAATGAATGCCTCATACTGGTTTTTCTTCTCTCTTGGTTTCCAAGCAACCTCTTCTCTGTTCTGAATCCCATGCTTCAGCCATGAGCCGGGGGTGGCCTCACCACCACCACCCAGGGACTGTGTGGGGGAATCCGGGGTGACTTGAGAAAGCGTGAGTTCCCCAAAGGTCAAGAGCAGCCTGGACTGGAGAGCCAGCTTCCCCACCCATACTTGCTCTGACTCTCAGCTTAATCATTGCCCAAGGAGTGGCTTTGACTCTCGATTAATTTAATGAGTGTACTGTATTTCTGATCCACATGAAGAATCCAACTTTATGAGCTTCTCGCCAAGTTTTGCTTCTTGGGTTAGTTTTTCCCATAGTTCAGGTGATTTGTATTTGTTTAGGAAGAACCAAGTTCTCTGTTTCCCTCCACCTCCTTCCCATCAAATGGAGAGTGATACAGCCAACCTTCCAGGGCCTTGCCCTTAAAGGCTTTGGAAGGGGCTGTGGGGGGGGTGTTTGGAGATTTGGACTCCTGGGAGATGATATTCAATTTGGTTGAATATCAGAGGAGGGTGAACCCCTCTGACTGAGAGGGGCCTGGATTCATTTGATTCTGGCAAAGATCCCTGGGTAGAGAGATGTGGGGACTATGGACTTGGAGAAAAAAAATCAGAAATCTGGATTTTAAAGGTCCTTCTTGTTCAGTCCTCTTGCCAGCCACTGTATAGGGATGATGAAACAGTGACTCTTGCTGGCTCTTGCTGAAGGAAAGTCACTCTTCAAAGCTTAATCCTGTTACTGTTGTGTTCAGTGTACATTCCGGGTTCCAGTGAACACCTCTCAGGCCGGGCAGGCCAATGGCCCGTGACTTCTACTAAACCCTCGCCTCCAAATTGCTCAGGACTCAGCCCCTTGCTTCTGTTCCCAGTATAAGCTGCTTTTCAGTTTCCAAGTATAAAAACACCACAACACATGGATCATAGCAGAAGACCCTTGCGTGGGACTTAAAAATATGATAAAGTAAATCAGACAGTTTTACTGAATTCAAAACAGGTTTCTATAGCGTTCTAGTTTTATCTTTAAGCCTACATTGATTGAGGCAGTAGCATGATAAATGAAAACCTGATGTATTAAAATTTTATACAGAAAGATCAGCAAAGGGACGGACGCTTAGGTGGCTCAGTCGGGAGCCTTCAGCTCCCAGGGTCATGGGATAGAGTCCCATACCTGGCTCCTTGCTCACTGGGAGCCTGCTTCTCCCTCTGCCTGCTGATCCCTCTGATTGTACTCCCTACCCCCCTCCCCCATGACAAATAAATAAATATAATCTTAAAAAAAAAAAAAGATCAGCAAAATCATATTTATGAACTCTTGCTTTTCAAGTCAGTAGAATTTTGGTGTTTTTAAAAGATAGTTTGCTATAGACTAGAATGTTTGTGTTCCCCCAAAATTCATATGTTAAATCCTAAAACCCAGTGTAATGGTATTTGGAGGTGGGCTTTTAGGGGTGATGAGGTCATGTGGTTGGAGCTCTCATGAATGGGATTAGTGCCCTTATAAAAGAAGAGGCCCCAGAGTGTGCCCCCCTCCCTTCCACCATCTGAGATTATAGCGAGAAGACAGCCCTCTGTGGACCAGGAAACAATTCCCCACCAGACACCAAGTCTTTGGTGTCTTGATCTCGGACTTCCCAGCCTCCAGGACAGTAAGAAACAATTTTTGTTGTTAAGCTGCTTGACCGATGGTCATTGGTTATAGCCACCCAAACGGGCTAAGACATAATTATTCACAGGTTCAAATCAACATCCCTTCTTCCCGTCTAGGTGAGCAGTTGCGGTGTGCCATTTTTCATGCCCAGCTCACATCAGTGCCCCCCTCTAGTGGGCAGCCCCCCTCACCCCCACAGCAGCCCCCCTGCTCCAGTCCGTAGAGACAAGAAACTTGTTTCTTGTCCCTTCCCACTAAGACTCTCTCCTGCTCTCCCCGATGCGGTGTGAAGTCTTCCCATTGCTTCCCGTGATACAGGGCTGTGGATTTAAATACGTACTGTTACGCTTAGGCTTTCTAAAGTTTTCTTTCTGCCAGCCTGAGAACCTCTTCTCATGCTCTACTTTCTCCCATTCCCACCATATTCTAGTAGCTCCGACTCCCTAAGACAGATAACCCTTAAGAGACCCAGAAAGCTTATTTCAAGTAGAAATTAGCTTCTCTCCCCGTGCTGGGGAGAGCCTGTTAGGGTGAGAAACTGGCATTATCCTCCTCCTTGGCAGGTGCCTCACAGGACCCCATAGCCAGGGCCGTAACACAGGCCCGTGGTCATTCCCACTCATGCCCTTTGGTGGCAGGATGGTGCTGTGGGGGAAGGGCAGAGGTTCTGGGCTTCCCCTTGGGGCCATTCCTGTACAGGATGCAAGGACCGTGGCCAGTGGGCAGCTGTAACCGTGTCTGCACTGCAAGGCTTGCCATAGTAGCAAAGCTGGGATGAGAAAAGGACACGCCAAGTGACTCTGGGGAATCTGTTTCCCAGAGCAGTGCTGTGTCCACACCAACTTTCTGGCCAGTACAGCAAGGGCATAGATGAAGTTCTCGGGCCACAGACCAGCAAGAAGAAGTGCATTCTCTCTCTCTCTCTCTCTCTCTCTCATTCTGTCTCTCTCAACTCTGTTCGTTGGGCAGCTGGCCTCAGAGAAAGGCCAGGGTCAGTGATGCCTCCAGGCCAGGTGGCCGAGGCAGGTGCCTTCCTGTCCTGAGAAGGTAGGGCCTTCTGCTAGTTCAAGTAGGCTTCCGAGACCTTTTAAGGATATAAGGTGCACTTTTGAAATGCAATCAGCTATGGCTGGGAGGGAGACAGGACAAAAGTGAAAAATTCTGGCTCTGAAATTAATGACACTGATCAAGGAGACAGTTCTGCTTAACAATTGAGAATCTGGGCTTTGCAGTCAGACTCTCTGGGGTTCAAGTTCTCGCTCAGCTGCTTATTTGCTATGGGATCTCTGACGAGCTGCTTCTGTGTCCAGGTTTTCTCAGCTAAAAAATGAAAGTAAATGTTACCTACTTGGTGGGTCTGTTGTGAAAATTAAAGAGTACAGGCAAAGAGCTGCAGGCAGGGTATGGGGAGAGCAAGAGTTACAGGCTAGCTGGCCAGGAGCATACTGTTAACCCTTGAACATTACAGGGTTTAGGGACACCAACCCTGTGCAGTCAAAAATCTCTTTTGAACATTTGCCTTCCTGAAACTCTACTACTAATAGCCTACTGTTGACCGGAAGCCTTACGGATAACGGTAAGATACTGTTAGCACATACTCTGTGTATGTATTATATGCTGCATTCTTAAAATAATCGAGAAATGAAAATAGTATTAAGAAAATCATAAGGAGGGGCTCCTGGGTTGCTCAATGGGTTAAAGCCTCTGCCTTCAGCTCAGGTCATGATCTCAGGGTCCTGGGATCGAGCCCCACATCGGGCTCCCTGCTTGGCGGGAAGCCTGCTTCTCCCTCTACCACTCCCTCTGCTTGTGCTTCCGCTCTCTCTCTCTCTGTCAAATAAACAAGTAAAATCTTTAAAAATAAATAAATAAAAATAAAATCATAAAAAAATAAAAAAAATCATAATAAAATCATAAGGAAGAGAAGACACATTTACAGAACTGTAGTGTATTTATCTGCAAAATTTGCATATAAACTGAAATCCATGTGTGAAATGGCAACTATAATTAAGAGACCCAAAATGAAGGCAGAGATCATGGCAAAGGGATGGGATGGATGATAGGTTGGACACAGCAGTTGGAGACCTTTGGCCCCGCTCCTCCCCTGGCTTTGGGCTCAGAATGCCCCATGATGAGGAAGGAGGGCCATTTCACTGAGCAGAGCTGGGTGTGCCTGTTGCCAGCACTGCCAGTCCACACACCACATGCATGGCTTCAAAGGTCTAAACAAAGCGGCATCTCCCACCACTCAGGGCCATGCAGGCAAGTGGTAACCGGTCCCACAGATGGAATGAGAGCTAGCTGGTCCACATGGCTAAAGTGTATAAACAAGAGTGAGTGAGTGAGTGTGTGTGTGTGTGTGTGTGTGTGTGTGTGTGGTCACCAGGCATCTTAGGCATACACAATGGAAAACAAATGTGTGGTATTCTGGAATTTAAAGCAAAACATCCCCAAAACAATCCCCCACATCAGATGATTTTGGTTAAGATCAGAATGCCTGCTTTCAGCAGGAACCAGATTTATGGGCTGGCTGATGGGTGTTCCATGTCTGGCAAGCAGGCAGTGGAAATTTGCAGTGAGGTTTCTTGTTTAGAAAGAGGTTATCTTGGGCAGAGGCCCTCCCTCTTCATCCTCCTTCATCCCCCCCAAACTGCTTAATATTAATATACCATATTAGCTAAAACTTTCTCTTTTGGGCGGAATAGAGCTCTGGTTTTTAAATGATGCTGACTTTGTCTTTGGAAGGGAGGATTTCTCAGCTCATGAACTTGTTCAGACCAGGTTGCTGCCTAATTACCATCAAGGTGTGCTTAAAAAAAAAAAAAAAAAAAGCTTACAAGGCCCTTCATCTCCTGCCACACCCTGAAGAGGGGACCTTGCTAACTCCCTTCCACCAGGGCTGCTTCAGGCAGTCAAGTAACTGACCTCTTCATGGCCCTTAGCCATCAGCTCTCTCCCTCTGTCATATGCAGAGCAGGATGACAGAGGGAGAGAGCTGATGGCTAAGTTGTCCCATACCTGCTCTGTGACCTTGGGCAAGTTACTTTACCTCTCTGAGCCCATTTCCTCATCTCCAACTAGGATGATCCTAACTATTTCAAAGGGTATAAGGCAGTCCTACCAGCCCTCTTAGATTCAGAAGGGGTAAAAATCTAGCTCCCTCATATTCCTCTTCTCCCTGGGAAATCCCACTGTTCCTACAGGGCGTGTTCCCCTCTTAGTGCCACGGCCACTCAGAACGTTCCAGAGATTGAAGTTGTCCGAAACACACTCCTCTGTGTCTTGCTTTGGTTCTGTAAAGCCACCTCACACAGGATTGTTCCAGGCTGAAACTTTACCACAAGGCTCCATCCTTTTCAGAAGGTGAATTCAAGAACCCCGCCTTCCACCTGTCCACAAAATGCCCATTTCAGAGATATCCCCAGCGTGGGAAAGGTGAGTGAGGCGAGGGCCCAGTTTTGACCTTAACTGGCCATGGCCCCAGCATCAGGACCGTTTGGCCCACCCCCCCTCCCCCTTGTGGGGTCTGAGAGTTTAACAACAGCCATAGGAAGAAGAAATGTGCTCTGCCTCCAGACCAGGAAGGGTGGCCTCAGCACCTCAGCACCAAAAGGATGTCAGTTCCTCTTATCTAGAACTTTCTTTATACCTTGAAGCCAGGTGTCAGAGCAGGGCAGGACCAAAGTGACCACAGCTTCTATGTGGACACCACAGGGAGGAGAGGGAAGGTGGAGCTGGCCCCAGAGGGTGCCTTTTCTTCAGCCGGTGATGGTGGGCTTGCCACCACCACCTCTCCCAGCCTCAACAGAGGGGGAGGGGAAGGAGAGCGAGAACAAACCCCAAGAAGTTAGCAGTCAGGGCTCCGTCCCTCTTGGCCTTCCCTCAGGTGGGGCCTGGTGCCCTGAATCTAAATGACCTCGCCGCAGCAGGTGAGGTAAGGTTCAGTCAAGGCAGAGCATTTAGCCAAATTCAGCATGTCCAGAGGACCTTCTTGTCCCCCAAGAAAAGTCCGTAGGGGTCCCCAGTCTTCCCATTCCCGACTGGGCAGGGAGGGAGCACAGTTGAGGAGGACGGGAGCTTTGAGTCATCTGCCTGGTTCAGGTTCAGTGTGAACGCAGCCTCTGGCTGGCTGTGTCTCTTGGAGCGAGTTGTTACTTAACCTCTTGGAACCTGTTTCACCTCTAAAGTAAAGGTGACGAGGATTAAATGAGATGGTGTACGTCCGTCACTGCCTGTAATGTGGGACACGCATGGGTACTCAGAATAACTAATTGCTCCACTTACTATGTTATTTTCCTTTGTTTAGCCTCTGAAGGAGTTGCTCATGACAGAAAAGGCTGCCAGAAGTCAACTCAACACTAACCTACGACATCATTACCCATCAGCCCCTGCTTTAAAAAAAAAATTTCTTCCCCCACCCCTAGAATTTAGGGTTGGCTGAGGAAAAGAATCCACTCAGCCGTAATGGCAGCCCTGCCTGGGGAGAACGCTGGTTGCAGAAATCAGGAGGAAGTTTTCTTACCAGGAGTGCCCTGCTACAGAGGCTGTGGGAAGCATTTTGGCTTCTTGGGGAAGAGAGTTCACAGGGCTGAGGCTATGGGATGAATACCGCATTTGGAAGCCAAATGCAGGTTCTAACTTGATCTGTTTACTAGGACTGCTCAGGCTCAGTGGGTTCAAGATGGAGTTGTCCAGCCATTATCTGTTTCATACCTCTCGCTTCATTCCTGCTTACCTGTCCTGTATCCTCCCTGTTCGCTGTCACCGTGCAGCAGTTCAGGGTGGCCCTGAGGCCCTGTCCCTTGGTGGGACAGCTGAGCCCACACTCTGGATTGCAGTGTAAACGGGAATGCCGAAATTCTGCCCCATGTTGGGTGGAGCCCAGTGAGAGCTCATTCCCCCCAACCCCCACCCCCTCCATGGCTTCCTGCCCTTCAGCACTGGCGTCTAGGAAGCTAGTCTCTGGGCTCAGAACACCCAGAGAAAGCTTCTCCATGTGGTCCCGATTGTTTGGTCTTTACATAAAGGCCTAGAGCATTGGTTCTCAGATGTGAGGGCACATCAGAATCATCTGGGGCGATTGCTGGGCTCCACCCCACCTGCCTCTAATTCAATAAGTAGGATGGGGACAGTGAATTTTCATTTCTAGCACATTCCCCAGGTGATGCTGCTGCTGCTGGTCTGGGGTCCACACATTTCTCGGTGGCCCATCTTCTGCCCTCAGGGTCTTGGTAAAAGCCCCAGGGCAGAAGTGATCCAGAGGGCCAAGATGACCCCAGGGATGACCAGATTCACAGAGAGACTTACTCTCCAGGACCGTCACCTCCGGCGTTTTTTCAGCTCCTCTCAAACAAAACTAAAGTTAATAGCAAGCCCTTGTTGATACCTTCAAATTCTGCTCGGAAGTAACTAACACATGTAAGTTACTTGTGATCCTTAGCGAGGCAGGTCATGGCAGTTTTTTCCTGCTCAATAGAGCGGAATTGGGCTTTTGGTGGTGTTTCCCTATGCCGTGGGACCGGTTCTGGGAGCACTCCAGCCTCCGCTCCTGCCGGGTGCCTGTGCCCTTCCAAAGGCGACAGCCTCAGCCTTCATCTGGAGGTGGCAGAGGAGGGTTCCAGTGAGGATCTGAAGAGGTGGTAGGGCCTGGGCTCCTGTTTGTGCTTGTTGCCAGTGCCCGGCCCGGCCTCCTGACGGGTGAATCAGCCCATCCGAAGCTTGGCAGTCAGCGGTGAGCCAGGGTTGCCATGGAGATGGGTGAGGCCCGAGCCCACAGGTCTGGGTGGCCTGACTTGTTTGTAAACGTTGAAGCCTGTGCGAACATAGAGGCTCTTATCTCCACTTCTGAAGCCTTCTTAAAGTGTGACTGGTATTTTGGGGCCCAGAAAAGGCCGATAGGGGAAACTCACACCCTTGGTATTCAGTCTGTTACTGATTTCCTGGGTGCCATGGGCAACTATGCCTACAGGTCTCCCAGGCTTGGTACCTTTTAAAAAAATAGTAATAGTAATAACCACAGTTGCTACATATCTTTCTGAAGAAGGGAAGTAAGGAGGTAAAATCCCTTCCCTCTCTGCGCCATGAATACCTCCTTCCCACGGAGGTCATTAGGATTACCATTCCTGTCTCATCCTCGCAGAGCTCCTGGGAGGCATGTATGGCTGTGAGGAAGGTAAATTTATCCAGCATCCTTCCACCACAGGGCGCTCGCGCAGACCCACAGAATCCAGAACCTGGGTGACTTAAATTGCCCAAGCTCCCTCCTGCCCGGCCGCCTCCTAAGACCATAGGGACACAACCAACAGCCACCGGGTGCCGTGAATCGCCTCCCTATTGTCTTGTGTCTTTCTTGAGGTTTATTATTCTTAGTACTGGCATTATTTTCCCTACAGAATCCAGCTGGCTGTGCCACATTGTGGCTTCCAGACTCTTGTCTGTGCCTCACCTCTCTGAATCCCCCACTTCAAGCTAGGTTAAAGCCAAGACAGGGATCTTGCCATCTTTTTTCACTAATGAGAACTCTGAGGTATGGAGAAGTCAAGGAAAATGCTAGTGTCAGACAGCACCTTGCGGGGAGAGGAGCCTGAGACCCAGAGTTCACGGCTTGCCACGAGTCCACGGCCAGCCACGGACCCACGGCTTCTCAGCAGAGGTGTGCCAGAGACTCCCCTGGCGGGTGTGGGACTCCACAGGCACATACAGAATTCCCACAGGGGACTCTGATGCCCAGCGCATGTAGATCAGGCCCTGGGTGGCCCTGACGGCGGAGCGGGGGCCTCCTACTCCTTGTTTTGTCATTCTTTCTGGGAAGCCACCTGCCCCTCACCAAACAGTGTTACAGCATCTCCTTGACCACAGGTTCACCAAGGGAACAAAATGGCCATAGCTTTTCCAGAAGGACGGTAGGAAGCAGGATAGTAAGCACCCCTCTTTCCCCTATCCCAGCCCCTCCCTGCAGCCTGCCTCCAACCCCACCAGAGTGCTGACGTGACTACCTAAAGTCTGAGGCCAGCCTCAGAGAAACCACATGTGGAGAATGAGCCACTCTCTCCCTCTGGGCTTTCTAAGGCAGCTGGATAGAGATAGCATAATGAATATTTTGTACTATTAAAAAAAAAAAAAAGGTATGACCCTCAGGTCGCATTGCAGGAGAAAAGAGGGGACCTGGAGGAGAGTGGGGCCTAGCCAAGACCACCCAGTTTGTTTGCCATGAGAAGATTTTTCTTGGGACTGGGATTTGTCCAAGGCAGATAGGGCTCTTTCTACCTGAGGGGGTGGGCTGCGGTGCCACACGTGTGTAAACACACACACACACACACACACACACACACTGCTCTTTTCCTTCTTGTCACATCCTTCTGCAGGCTTTCTTCAAGCGTTTCCACCCGGGGGGCTATCTTTAAATACCTCCTCAGGTTGAAACTAGAACGAGTTTTACAAACTTGGCATGGGGTCCAGAGCAACCAGGTGCCCCTAAGTGGCATCACACTTTGATTTGTTTTCAATCCGCCTTCAGAATTAGAGACATTTCCTCTAACTCCAGGTGTGTTTTAGCATAAGATTTCTGGGCCTGGCCCTCCCACCAGGTTTGTGGGGTGACTCCCTGAAGTACTCCTCTTCACGTGGGTGCCTTGAGCAAGGTGTGTGTTCAGCGTTGGCAGAGGGGATGACCAGGAAACTCCACTGTGGGCCCGAGCTGGTGCAATTCTGGGTTCTCAGGTCCCCTGGAACCGGCATGAGCCCCAGGTGACCGGGTTACCTGTGCACTCTTCAAAGATCCGAGTGTCAAAATGGACTTCCTGGTGGGGTGAGGACAGTGACTCAGGGGCTCTGCATGAAATCTCATTTTCAAAAGACTCCATCCGGGTTTGTCCCTAAATTTCACTGTGATGTTCGTCACATGCCCTTATGGGTCTTTCTCAGTATTTTCTTTGGACAAGTTACTGTTCTTGGCAATTTTTGACTTTGGTAGTGAGATAGCAGAAGTTAGATCTGGATGAAAAGCCAGATGGGAAAGGAGGCTTGTTGAAGGGAAGAGAGAGAGAGAAGATTTGGGTGGGAGTTTCAGAGATTCTGTCCCTTTGAAGTAATCGTCTCATGTATGGGATAATTATTTGTTGATTGATAATTTATTCGCTGTTGTGTGCGAGGTGTGGCTGGGCCAAGGGACTAGAAGGCCTGAGAAACAGCTGCCCCGAAGGAGCTTGTGCTCCAGTGAGACCCAAGCCCAGCACACCTGCGAGAGGAAGGGTGTGTGTGTGTGTGTGTGTGTGTGTGTGTGTGTATAGTGTAAGGGCACTGGAGAGAATACACGTGAAGCTCGTGGGCTTGCATTTCCTTGGAAGGAGGCTGAGGACATCTTTGGTGGGGAAGCAGCAGGCCACTGTGGCCAGGACGGTCTTCCAGGAGGAAGGGCTGGCATGAGCAGAGGAGAGAAGGCAGGAGACTTACTTGGGAACCTGAGTGATTCCATCTAAGGGGTGGCTGGGGAGAAGGTGGGCTCAGGGCTCAATGGTGTCATGCTGCTGAGAGATCAGAAAAGGTGAACCACAGCTAATGCCTTAAAACTTAAAACTGAGGGATGCCTGGGTGGCTCAGTTGGTTAAGCGTCTGCCTTTGGCTCAGGTCATGGTCCTGGGATGAAGCCCCACATCAGGCTCCTTGCTCAGTGGGGAGCCTGCCTTTCCCTCTGCCTGCCACTCCCCCTCCTCATGCTCTGTTTCTCTCTCTCTGACAAATAAATACAATCTTTAAAAAAAAAAAAAAGAAAGAAAGAAAGAAAGAAAGAAAGAAAAAAAAAACTTAAAACTGAGCAATTGACCTCAGCCACGTGAGCTTTTCAGGAAAATGGCTGCTGCCCCACATGGAGGGCGGGAGGCAGGCTGAGTGTGTTCTAAAGTGACTACTTTGTGGGGACCTGGAGGTGAATAAGCCACCAGTTTCGGTGTCAGAGCACCAAGCAACCAGAAGGGAGCAGTGAACTTGGAGGCAGAGAGGGTTTGTTTCTCTTTGGAATTTTAGGATAGAGAGACGGAAGCTTGGAAAGCAGAAACCCAGCTCGGTTTTAGATCTATGGATCTTAGTTTAGATCTACAGTTTCAGATCTGTAGAAAGGTTGCAGAGAGAGTATAGCGAGCCCCCCATCCCCATCAGTTTCCCCTGTGATTAACACCTCTGGGACCACATTGCATGTGTCACAACTAAGAAGAAAACTAACGTGGTACATTACTGTTGCCTAAACCTAAACCAGGCTCCATCAGACCCGACTTGTTTCACCGGTTAAGACCCTCTTTCTGTTCCAGGATCCCAGCCATGATACCACGTGACAGTTACCATGTCTTCTTCATCTCTGATCTGTGACACGTCCGGTCTTCCCTGGTTTCTCAGAGATGACCTTACACCTTGGAGAAGCGTGGGCCAACTATTTTGTAGAATGTCCTCAACGTGGGTTTTTCTCTTGGCTATCATCTAAGAAAAAACAAACATGCATGAAGAACTCAAGCATTTCTAACATGACAGTGGGGGAAAGCTCTCTTTTTTCTCTCTGCACTGTCAGATAGATGGGCCCATTTGAGGGCATAAAGGCAAAGAAGCTTTTCTTGGCAAAACCAAAATGTTTCCCCTTGGCTTCCTTTGGGAACAAGGTAACCAGGTAGACTCGGCTGTGCCTCAGGCTGGGAGTCGAGGCTTGGAATTCTCCACTTCCATCCCCACACACAGTTGGTGATCTTGGACAGTTTTCTGTCGTTTTCGGGAGGGGCCCTGTGAGAGGAACTGGTTCACTGAGCGTCTCCATCAGACCTGCTCGGATCCTGCATTGTTGCAAAAGCAAGATGGCAGCCGTGGCAACGGTGTGGCCAGCGTTCCTGTCATAAGTCAGCTTGTTCACCTGGGAGGAAACTGGCAACTTTTTGGCCTCCCAGACCCCTGTTTTCTTAGTTTATGGAGTCCCTTCATAATCGACTCTGTGCCTTTTTTTCAAAGTGAAAGCTCTCTCTGGTTCTTGCTGTTTGTTTTTCCCTAGTGTTCTAAGTAGCTAGGTGTGAGAGCCAGGTCGGGGGGCTGAGGCGCCCCCCAGCACCACGCCAAAAACTGAATTCTTCTAGAAAGTACTCCAGAGCCCCTTAGATAGTGCCACATGCACAACCGGGAGCCATTATTAGGTGGTGACCAGTATATGTGGCCCTGTGACCCCAAGCCATCCATCCTGACCTGGCAGACTAAAGCAATTTCTCCCAATAGTGTTCCAGAAAATAGGGCAGCTAATGGCTTACATATCTTTCCCTCAGGCCAATTAACTCAGTAATCCAATCCAAAAAGGCCTTAAGACTCACGCCTCTGATTTCTGTGAACCACATGCTCCCAGTCCTGCCTCTGACCCTCCCTTCCACCTGGGTATCTTGAAGCCTCCTCCTCTTTCTCTCTTTCCGTGAGTTTATAGGCCTAAGAAACTGAGATCAATTACTGCTTTTTCCATTTCTCCAGAGCCAGCTGCTTTTTCTTCCTCATTTTAGTGAAACGCTGTGGCTTTGACAACCAAGGGCACATGTGTGGGATCCCCAACTCTCTCTGGCCCTGTCCTTGGCCAGGGTGAGACCTGAAGTCTTTCTTCTCCTGCTTCCAGTTCTCCAGCCTGGTGTCCTTCTTGCCACTGGTGTGTGTAAACCAGAGAAATGATCGGACTTAACACAGATTTGGCTCAGGGTCCTTGAAATGATACAATGGAAGAGGCCTAACCATTGCAGGTGTGTTTTGGGTACCCCTGCTGTTATCCATAGAATCATTCCCGAAGAGAAATAATTGCACATAATTGAGAAAGCATAGAGCAGAAAAGACGGGCCTCTCCTCAGTCCCAGGTGTTCTCAGCAATAGCACTAGCAAGATGAGGGCAAGAGGGAGGACTGAGGACAAGGTTTGTGGCCAAGCGCAGACTGAAATTGAGACCTCCCTCTGGTGCTTGGGAAGCCCCTGCCTATAGTGCTCTCAGGTTAACACGATCTTGTCCACAGGGAGCCCCGCGGCCTCAGTCTCCCATAGTCCAGGGCTCTCATTGGGCCTCCATATGTTGTGGGGAGATGAGAAAGTATTGCCCTTTTTCCTTTAACTCTTCCAGGACCCCAGGGGAGCTAGGCCAGGACCTGACCACCACAGTCAGGACCCCACTTAGTGTGTGCTTGTCCTGGACTCAGTGCACGGGGATGGGGATGTCGGAGCTGGCCCCACTGTGTCCCTGCCCCAATGGTGGCACTCCTGAGTCAGGAGAACCCAGTCTGAACGAGGGTACCCAGGCTAGAAATGGGGGAGAGATGCCTACTTCTATACCACCCTCATCCCCCACTGCTAGAGCTGTGTCTCCTGCCTTTGGATTAGGCCAGGAGGCCCTCACTCACCTGCAGGTCTTTTGTGAATAAGAAGGAAAGCTTGGCACCATGAGTTTTTCTTCTCTGCACTGTGTAGCTATGGGTCACCTGGTGTCCTTACTTCTTACTGATGTTTAGTGTTGCCTTCCATCAGATGAGAGCTAAGAGGAGATGCTGAATGACTGTCCTCCACAAGGAGGGGTACAACCCTGGGGACCTGAGTGCTGACCGAGTTACTCTCACGAGGCCCACTTGGTGGTACCTCCCTCGGAAGGAGTTCTAATGTCATCTCCTTTATTTCTACCCATACTTAAATGGTAAGGAGGGGCCACATGTCACCGTTCCTGTTCTACAAATGGGAAAACTGAGGCAGTAGAACCCTGAGCCAGGAATTCCAGAGCTGTGGACACACAGTGCTGGAGGTGTGGGCAAGGGTTTGACTCCACTGCAGGCCAAAGCCCTGGGTCATCACATCCGCTGTTGCCACCTCCACCCCGCACATCTGCACCCACTGCCAGTTCCCTGGGAAAGGGAGAGGAGCAAACAGTTACAGAGAGAGAGGCCTGGCCGCACCATGGCTGGCCCACTCCCAGGGCAGAGAACCAACCTCCCTTGGGAGCAGAGGCTCTGACACAGGGCACCTGTGTCAAGGAGGGTGGCCTGAGAGCCACTCGCTCATCCCATGGGCCCTGCAATGCAGCCTGGGAGTCACTTTCACGAAAGACCCGGGCTGGGTGAGAGACGAGGGAGCTCAGCTCCGCACTGGGGGTCGAGGACCGCTTGGCCGGGGGCCACCTGCACAGGCCTCTAGTTCAGCAGTGCCAGGCAGGGATGTGGCACCTTGGTTGTACTTCCTAGTGGGAAGCTCTGCCCTTCAGGGTCCAGTATCTCAACTTGCCCACCTACAAAATGGGATTTGGGGGAAGATTGGGGGATTACTCACACGTGTCTTACCTGATGTTTATAAGGATCACTCGTTTGGAAGCGTTGTGTCTAAAACCTAGAATGGGTCCGGTCAGCCTCTAAGGTTTGTCAGAGACAAAAGGAAAGGACAAATGTGGGCCACTCCGGGGAGACTCTGCTGTGTCGCTTACTGAGCCGTGTGATTTCGTGAGGAATCACAGCTGCCCTCATGCGTGCTAGACTGTGCCCGCTGAGCATCTGTCATCTTTTTTACTGTACAGTGCATATACGGGGTAGTGCATGAAACACGAATGATTTAAAGCCTAATTACGACATCAGTATCCACGGCACCACCACCCAAGTCCAAAGCTAGACTGTTCCCAGTGCCCTAGACCCTGCCCTTGCGAGTGCTATTCTCTCCCTCCCCCTCCAGGGCACCCCATACTTGACTTTATGATAATCGCTGTCTTTTCCTTTTCCTTTGTCATGTACATGGACCCCTAAACAGTAAAGCGATTTGTAACTGTAAGAAATCACACTGCATGTGTTTTTGTGTCCCTTGCTTCTCTTGTTGGACACCATGATGTGCTCATAGAATTGCATGTGGCTAACCATGGCCCGTGTTCACAGCTGGGTAGTGTTCCAGCATCAATGAAGCATCCGTTCCGCCGCTGGGCTGCTGGTAGGTAGTGGTTCCCCGCCAGCTAATATTTTTAGCAAATGGATTGATCCCCACACTGGCTGCTGTTACTAGCAGGTGCACAGTGAGAGGCAGAGACCGAGGGTGGTCCCAGAGCCCTTTGCAAGCCTCCCTTCCGGTGTCGTGGTGCTGTGCTCCCCAGGCAGGACTAACGCCCACATCCGGGATATCTTGCAGCTTGCCGGAATCGCAGTCCTTGCCGTCGGACTATGGCTCCGATTCGACTCCCAGACCAAGAGCATCTTCGAGCAAGACAGTCAGCCTTCCAGCTTTTACACAGGTGAGTGGGGAGGAGGCGCTGAGTACCTCCCCTTAACTGCGGAGATTCTCTGTTGATCCAGGGATGGGCCTTGGCAAAGACTTTTCCTCTGGCCCCTCTGTTGGCCTGTCCTGTCCTTTTCAAGCCACGCTTTGTGCAGTCCAGCCCACAAATTTGCATTTGACTGTTGTGGTTTCTTTTATCATGCTGACTAAGTTTGGCACCCTGACCATCCTGCCCCCAATAGGAAGCTGGCTTTGCCCAAGTTGCTGCCACTCTTGAGGGTTTAAGAACCTCTGTGCTTGTCCCTGACCCTCTCTTAATGCTCTGTCTTCGTGATCTTACTCAGTTCCTTAATTCAAAAAACTTTGTCCTGGGCATCCAGACTACCAGGAGTAGGAGAGGTGAGCCCTCCCCACTGTGCAGATAGGGGCTCTGAGACCCCAGACCACCTGCCTCCTGGACCAGACAGTCAAAATGAGTAAGAGTCTAGCAGAGATGCCAACCTGGCAGACCCCGGGGGGTTGGTTAATGCCGCTGGTATTCGAGGGTATTTGGCGGGTATTTGGTTTTGTTTGTTTCCTGAAGTGCTTTTGCTTTAGGGCAAAGGTTTGCACTTTAAACACAAACAGACTTAGCAGCTTACATGGGGCTCCTGGACATCTTTTTATCTTTTCTACCATTATTCTGCCCCTTCCACCCACTGCCAAGGCTTGTCAAATGCAATTCCCCAGTTTCTAGTCAACTCACAGAATACAAAATCCCACAGCTCTTTCTGTTTTGGGATCGGAAACACTCATTTACGAGAAATAAGAGCAGCCCCCTATTTTTAGGACAATGCTGCCATGTCATCAGGCTCAAAGTGTAAGTTTGGTCATTTCCTTCCCACCCACCAAAGAAGTTATTTAAAAAAAAAAAAAAGATGGAGAACACAGCCTGAAGAGAGTGAGCCCCCAGGCCTTTTGGAAGGACGCAATGGCTGGTGGGCACAGGGACCCCCTTCCTGCCTCCCAGACGCAACCTGAGCCAGGCCCCCATGGGCCACTTGGCTGCACACGCCTGGCACTGTGGAAGTTTCCCTGCTTGTATTGCCTGTTGCTGTTGTTTTGGGGAATTTTTCAGGGTGTGTCTCCCACTTTCCGGAAAGAAAGTGAGGGAAAGAATAGCACAAGTATGTTTTCTGAAAAAACTGTGCATGCATGCGCATGCACGCGCACACACACACACACACACACACACGGAGTTTTTAGTGAGTAGGTCTCCAAAGTGCCCAGACTTGTTTTAGCAACAGCATTTTTGCAGGGTGGCAGGGGAGGGGGGCCTGGAATGCTGCCCTGTGGAGAGGAAGCAGCATAGGCTGTGCTGAGGGGGACCTGATGCTCTCCTGCCCTCCTCCTTGTCATGCCAGGGAGCTGTGAGTCCTCTGGGGGAGACAGGAGAGCAGATCTGCCCAGGAATGGAGAAGTGGGTGGCAGCGTTGGGCCCGTGTCCTGAGGAGAGCCTGGCCTCCTGTCACGCTGCCATTGTCCTCTGCAGAGTGCCTGGCAGGCTTCGGTCTTTTGTTTCCTAGGACTCTGGCTAATTTCCCATGTTTCTGGATCTAGGAGGCAAGGCTCTCATTGGCGAGTGGAGGAACCAGGAGGAAGACAGCTCCTCCTCTGCGTGTTGCTCACTGTCTCATGCATGTTGTTACGTGATTTAATCCTCGTAACTCTTTAGGATACATGGAACGATTCCCACCTTATCAATGAAGGAACCAAGGCCCAGGGATTAGAGAACATCCTGAGCTCGTACCCGTCAAGAGGCAGGGCTAGGATTTGAACCCAGGCCTACGAAAGCTGTTTCTTGGTCTACCCATGCTAGATTGTGGGGAGGACTCCCCATGTAGGAAGAGAAAGTATCTCTACCAACTGGATGTTCCCTGTTGGGAAGGTGGGCAGGGTGGAGGCTAGTCTGACCTTTGACCTCACCCAAATTGTAGTTGGGGGAGGGAAGCGCCCAGCACTGGTGGCCCTGGCCAGCGGGTGACAGGTGGGGAAGTCACGCAGGATGGCAGGAGAGTGACAAGCACATGGTTGGAGGAGCCATGGCCTTCCTCTGGGAGTCACAGGGTGCAGGATGGCCGTGATCCTACCCAAAGTGACCAGAGGCACAGTCCCAAAGAGACACAGCGATCCCTAGTTGGAGGCCAGCAACCACTGCTCCCTCAGCTCCAATAGAGGAATACTGGCACTTTGCTTCCCTGGGAAAGAGCTCAGCTTTGGAGAGTGTGTTCTGCTTGCAGAAGCCCAACAAAGGAGGGCAATGCAATGGACACTCGAGCATCAGTCAGACAAGTGGCCACTTGGGTCTGGCTGGGCCTTGCACTTCACCGAGTGTGCTGGGAAACCGAGTCACCGTCACTCATGGGCAGAGGGCCAAGAAGGCGTCACCCTTCCCCCTTGAGCTGTGACACCAGCCTTTGTATTGACCCATGTCCCCTCTTCTGGCGGAGTGCCCACTCCACCCCTGTCGATATTCTGGGCATCATGGGGTGACCGTACCTTGCACGGGGGGGCCTCCCCATCTGCCGTGCAGCCCACCGGCCAGCCTGACCGCGCAACCGACCCTTCGGAAAACCTGAAGGACCCAGGGGTGGATTTTCTCCAGGGTGGGCAACAGCTTTTAAAATAGAGAAAGAATGCATAACCAGTCCGAGAAGCAAGTGAAAAAAGAAACTTTCCAACATTCACAACAGTCAGTAGTAAATCCAGAGCAGCTGACGGCCTTATATGGGCCTTCTCCCCAGTCCGGGCCCTGGGAGACTCAACCCGTCAGCGGTATCCATAATCCCAGGCCGCAAACACATTGGGGAACTTTATTTTCTTGGTCCCAGGCCAGCAGCCCTTCTTAACTCCTTGGCGTCCTTCCAGAACCATAGCCACTGACCGAGGGCATCCGGGGACCCCAGGCAGAGGCTGTGGATGTCCTGGTCCACCCTTCCCTGGGACCATTCCTCTTCTTAGGACAAGGTGCCTAAGAGTTTCCAGGGTATGTGGCTTTTGCCCTCAGCGAGCTTGCGGCCTCGGGCGCTTTGTTGCTCTGTGCCCAGTTCTCCCCAGCCTGACACTGGCAGAGCTCACACACCCACAACCTCTCCAAAATAGAAATATACCGTGCTTGGCAAGTGGGGCATCACCGTGATGCTTATATTAGTGAGAACGGCCACCTACGGGACAGAGCGGGACCAAGAGAGAGCCACTGGGGAGCCACGTAGGATTTCTTTGAACCCCTGATTGGGTATTTGGAGATAAGAAACTGTTGTTGTCAGTGGCAAGCTGGGGCCGGGGCAGGAGGCCAATGTGTCCCCCTGGAGCTGAAGCCCAGAGCCCTGATACGCAGGTGAAATGAACACTCAGTTTTGTGTATAAAGGACATCCCAGCATATGCTTCTGCTCTACCAAAGGCTTTTCTTCTCCTCTGACCAGGCCTACAATGTCAGCCTGAAAAAAGAATCAACAGCCCTTAAGCAAATTAATACAGTAATCCTGGAGAAGGCTCCGTGACAAATAACTTTTTCCATGAGTCAGACAGAAAGCTAACATTCATTCGTTTTGTAAAGGGGAACGCTTTGTCATTTGTCATTGCCAGCCTTTGCTAACAAGCTCAGGATGTAGGCTAGGAGGAGCCTGTCCAGAGGGAAGCCCAGCAGGGACCTGCGAAGAAACAGCCAAGCCCTCCAGTGGTTCCACGGCTTCAGAGGTGGGGAGGGGACCTGTTGCCCAGGAGACCCCACTGCAGCTTCATGGCCACTGCTGAAGTGCCTGTCAACAGCCCCCCGCCCCGGGAATTGCTTATCTTCCTCCCCAGCCGGAGAGGGTGAAGCCAAGACACCCCCACATCTGCAGCTCTCCAAACAAGATACTACACCAATGACCTTTGTCCTGCAGTCTTCATCTGCTGAGCCCAAAAATGAATATTTACCATTAACCAGCAAGCCCATTAGGAGGAGAATCCATCCCATGCACTCTCTTTCTCTCTCTCCCTCTGCAGAGGGAAGTGCTTTTTCCTTTAGTAGCTCTCCATGCTGCCAGCCCAACTCCCCTGACTTCTGCCAGGGCTGTCCTGGTTTACGAAGCGGGGTCTGGACTTAACAGAAGACATGTCCGTCCACTCCCACTTCGACTCTGTTCCATGTGCTTGCAAATCCTTTTGATCTCTTAATACCCCGTGTGTATTCAGCCCTTGCTGTGGAGCTCAAAGGAGTGACCTCATCCTTCATTGTCTTCCCCCGATGAGACGGGGAGAAACCGGGGCCATTTGACTGCCATGGCTCGCCTGTGTCCCCATGGCAGGGCCACCCCTCCCGTGGTGCCTGTGCAGTGCGTGGAGCCACGTGGCCAGTCTGAGTCCGGCCCGCCGTCCCCACACTGTCGGACAGCCCAGGAGGCTAGGACTTGACTCAAGGACAAGCTGCATTTGTCCCCATGCCCAGTCTGGGCCGGGCATGCACAGGAACAATACCCATATTCATACGACGAAGGGGTTTGCCAGTAAACCCACGTGACTTGACATCACGACAGATGTGGGGGGGAAAGGGGAGAGACACAAACGCTCCGTTGTGTGCGCTCCACTCGGGGCTGCCCAGGAAGCTCAGCTGCAGGCGGGCTGCACGGTTTGTTGCCCGCAAAGCCTCAGCTCTGGACTAGGGGTGCAGATGGGGGACAGTGAAGTCACTGTAACACCTGCCAAGGTTCTCACTGCACTGTCCCGTTGTGCATTGTGTGGAAACATCACAGACATGCTCTCTCAGCTTCAGCCAGCACTTCGGGGAAGTCTCTCTAGTCCCAGTGAGTAGGGAGGGATCAGCAAGTATAGAAAGATGCACCACTGTGGTTCTGAGTGACGGCCCTCTGACCCTCATATCACCCAGAATCACGGCAGCCAGCATTTGCTGTGCACCTTTGGATCCTGTCCCTTCAGCTGCACTGCGAGCCCTGAGGTGGGCGTCGTTCGCACTCCCATCTCACAGATAGAAGGTCGTTGCACAGAGAGAGGCAGTCACTTTCCCAGGGTCACAGAGCTGGTTCTCAAACCCAGACATGCTCTCCCCACGTGACGTGTGAATCTCCCCACGTGAAGCCCCTCTCCGGATTGAACAGAACTCGCCTGCAAGACAGGGAGGCACGGGACCTCTCTGCCAGCTTTCCCATGGGGCCTCTGCACGGGGGAGTGGGACAGCTGTGACTTCTCCAGAATAGGACTACCAAGACTGGCCCCTCTGGGCCTTCCCTGGGGGGTGCCGGAAGGAAGGACGAGGACCAGGCTCCACTGTGTTCCCCTCCCAGGGTTTTACACCATGTTGGGTCCAGGCAAAAAGTCACTGACCTTCTCACTCAGATTGAGGACTTAGAAACCATGTCCTCACCCTCCCTTTAAAGGAGGATCCTGTTCACCCTACACCTGGAACAAATGATTTGCAACCCTAAGACCTCTTCAGTGTGCTTTAAGGGATGTTTTGAAATTTTCTAGCCACCGGATTCTCATTTTACTGATAAAGATACCAAGACCCAGAAAGGGAACGTGTCTTACCCAAGATCGCACAGCACGTAGTAGCAGAGTCGGGATCAAAGTGGAAGGTCTTCTGACCCCAGGCCTATGTTTTACTCACTCGAGCAAGTACTCGTTCCTTGGCCAACACGTGCCCTTGGCCTTACTGACCATGCGTGCCTCACTGCCCCCCGGAAGCAGGGCAGGGAGGCACCCCTTCTGGGAATGAGGCAGAGCTGGCCCACCCTAAGCACGGCTATTTGACCACCGCAACCCCTTCCTACCAAAGCCTGCGCTGACACGCTCTTCTGTCCGGGAAAAGCCAGCCCAAGGCTCCTCGGAGTCCCAGGAAGTCAGCCCCAGTCTGGAGGGTCTGTTTTAATTGGTGTGCATGGATTCATCTTGCTGGAAACAGCTGACAGACTGGATCGGTTTGTGTCCTGGGTCAAATCTGGGGATTTCTGTGGATCTCTTTGTCCCGGTTAGGGGGACATGAGCACCTTCCAGAAAGGCAAGGGTAAGATGGGAGTGAGGGCTTGATGGGGTGGGGTCTTAGAAGACAGACTGGTGGGAAGGAGACTTAAGAGCAGAGATGGAGGAGGCTGTTTTGAAGGATGGGACACTTCTCCCCTGAGGGAGGGGTGATAAGGATGGGGGCACAGCCCAGATTCTTAGGGAGGGGATAAAGGAATTGCAGGACATATCTGGACCTCCACACTATTGACTCCCTGCCTTGCCCTCTGTTCTCTCCCCTCAGGAGTTTATATTTTGATTGGAGCTGGTGCCCTCATGATGTTGGTGGGCTTCCTGGGCTGCTGTGGAGCTGTGCAAGAGTCCCAGTGCATGCTGGGATTGGTGAGTACCCCATCCACTCCCCGCAGCCACTCTGACCCCCAGACCCCTGCCCCCAAGATCTCATAGAACACATGTGGTGGGATGGAGTGAAGAGGGTTCCCTAAGGGCTTGAGCTATCCTCAGCCACTCCACTGTAGGCCCCATGCCAGCCTCCTAGGAGGCAGCCATCTTGTCTTCCTCCCCCAGCAGCAATGCCTTGCTCCTCTTCCTTTCTGGAGCCTCTCTCTCTTATCACTTCCCTTAGGCGACTAAATGCCAGGACTTTGTTTTCCCCTTTTTCGAGGACCACGTTTGCTTTTTTTCCCTGAATCCACAGGTACCTTTGCTTTCTCTTACTTTAAGATTTGTTACAGTTTTCTTAAATTCCACAGTATATTCTCTCTTTATTTCCTCAAATCCCTGTGGTTTTTGTGAGTGAGTGATGGTATTTTATCACTGACTCTTCATTAACACCTTAGAAGTACCAGTTCTGGGGTCAGCTGTGCCCCGTTCTTTCCTCCTGAGGAATCTCTTCCTACCACTGCTTTCACTCCTCACCTTAGCTAAGGCTCACAGTTCCATAAACTTCTCCCCTGTCCCTTCCAGGGTGTTCATTTGTGCCCCCAGATGCCCAACCCACAGAGACTTGCCATTCTTCCTTGGTCTCCAGAATACCCTTTGATTGCTCTTATTGCCTGTCTGGGATTTCTCCTCATCCTATCCCTTCTTTGTCTTCTAGTTCTTCGGCTTCCTCTTGGTGATATTTGCCATTGAGATAGCTGCGGCCATCTGGGGATATTCCCACAAAGATGAGGTAGGTTTCTCCCATAAGATCTCTTGGGAGTAATACAGGTTTGGGAATTTGGGAGTGGGAATGATGAGGGCGGAAGGGTGTCCCAGTTGGTCACTTCGGTCAGCTTTCAGCCATCGCACATGCCTCTTATTTCACCATGCTCCCCTGTGCCTATCAGAATGTGATCTCCTCCAGGGAAGGGGATGTGGGTATCCTGCCAGCCACTCCATCCAGTTCCGTGGATGGTGCTGGCACATAATAGATGTTCAGGAAATGCTCACTGGGTCCGTGTATGTGTGTGTGTCTCACACATCAGCAGCCCTGCCCCCATCTCCTCTGGAAAGATGGCTTAGGAAAACAAGACTTTGTGTGGGCTGGACCCACTACCACCCCTGCCCCTTCACCTAGTCTCTGAATATGTGCCTCCATGAGCTGAGTGCTGTCCAGACCCCACGTGAGTCCAGAGGTGTGCAAGCCGTGGGCCCCCCTTGAAGCAGCTGCCACCTGGGTGAAGGATATGCATGATAAGTGTCCTAGAAGTCATTTCTATCTAGAAGTTCCAAGGAGTTGGAGAAGGTAGCATGCCAAAGGGAACTCTCTTCTGGCTTCATGGAGAAGCGGGCATCAACACAAGCCTTGGATGAGAGAGAGGATTTCAGGAGGAAAGTTGGTGGGAGACTGAGTACTTTATTGTTTTTTTTTATGATGTTTATTTATGTATTTATTTGAGAGAGAGAGAGAGAGAGAAAGCAAGCCTGAGCGGGGCAGGGGTGGCAGAGGGAGAGGGAGAAGCAGACTCCCCACTGAGCTGAGAGCCCAACATGGGGCTCAATCCCAGGACCCTGGGACCGTGACCTGAGCTGAAGGCAGCCACTTAACGGACTGAGCCATCCGGGTGCCCCCTGAAGACTTTCCTTTAAAGACAGCTGAACATGGGCTCCCACAGGGAGCCACTAAAGAGTTGTGGGCCAGGATGGGCCACATCAGAACAGTGTTTTAGGAAGGGCTTTCTTGGCTTGTTCAGCAGCAGCAAGTGCAGGGAGACTGGATGCTGGGACCCTATTTAAAGAGAGAAAAGAATAAAAGAGAGATTTAACTGTCCAGATATAAATGCTGCAACCATTGAAATAGGAAGGGATGCTAGCGGAAGCTGCTGAAGGAGAGATTCTGGATGTTGGTCAGGGTGAGAGACGGGCGTTTGTTAAACTAGGGTGTACCCCGGTGCAGAAGGAGAATAATTGTCCTTCATATTATAGTTGCTAATACTTGTGCCAAATTTACTCTGTACCAGACACCGTGCTAAGGCCTTAACATGCAGTATCTCCTGTAAATCCTCACCATAACCTCTGAGGCATAAACTCCTATAATCTCTATCCTACATACACAGAAAAGGAGGTACAGAGAGGTTTGGTAATTTGCCAGAAGTCACACATCCTCTAAGTGATGAAGAAACAAAGGGAAGCCTGAGGAGCTAGCCTGGTCAGGAGTAGGATGTTGTTACCATTCTGTAGACTGGGGAGAGTCCATTTTGTTCACAAGTAGAAGGGAAGGAGCCAAGTTGGGTGGAAGGGACCGGCCAAAGGTACAAGAGAAGAAGGGTAAAATGGCTGGAGTGGGTTCCTAGGGATGTGGGAGGAGACGAGAAGGGCCCCGGAGGCCCTGGGAGAGGCAGGACCAATCTGGTAGCTTCAGTCTGCTCCGGGACATTCTCTGAGCACAGGAATCTGTTGTCTGAGCAGGAACAAGATCAAACAGGTGACATTTGTCCAAGAAAATACCCTTTCTGCCCCTCTCTTTTCTGCCCATCCCAGGTGATTAAGGAAGTCCAGGAGTTTTACAAGGACACCTACAACAAGCTGAAGTCCAAGGACGAGCCCCAGCGGGACACCTTGAAAGCCATCCATTATGCGGTACGTCACCCCCTCAAAAGCTCCTTGGGCATGCATGTGCGCACAGGGGCCTGAGCACACCATACCCGGCATCTGTATTCTGGTGGTCTGCATTGTTCGTCTCTCTCACCCATCCCTGCCCTTCCCTCTGCAGCTGAACTGCTGTGGTCTGGTTGGTGGAGTGGAACAGTTTATCTCCGACATCTGCCCCGAGAAGGATGTTCTGTCAACCATCACAGTGAAGGTAAACTCGTGTGCCCCCGCCAGCTGCTCTGGACCAATCCCACCAGGGTTGACCTGAAATCCTGCCCTCTCCTCCTGAGAGGAGTTCTCCTCCTATGCAAGGGCCCCTCGGTGGCTCCATCTCTTTTCTCCCCTCCCCCAGGCCTCTGCTTCCTCAAGGGCAGCAGAACAAGGACCAGACCAGGGAAATAATGAAGTATTTAGATGTGCCAACAGTTCATGATTGGATGCTGGACCTAATGTCCAAACTTCAGAATAATCAGAAGTGACCCAACGGCCTGATGGGAGCTAGACCCCAAAGCAGGGGCTTACCCTTCTTCCTTCCCTTATTTCTTACCCAGACTTTAGGGACCCACCTCCATATCCCTTGGGTCTCACTTCCATCCACCAGCCAGGACACCTGGGCACTCCTGTCCCCAGTCCTTTCTGGGACCCCCAGCGTTCCTGGTGTGAAACAGGTGCTATGGGAGGGAGGAGGTACATTGGAGCAGGGATTGCGTGTGACCTGAGTCCTGGTTTGCCCCCCTCAGCCCTGCCCCGAGGCCATAAAAGAGGTCTTCCACAACAAATTCCACATCATCGGCGCGGTGGGTATCGGGATTGCGGTCGTGATGGTGAGTATTGAGGACACCGGGAGGGAACGATTGTCTTAGCGGTTAACATCCATGAAGCACACACTCTGGCCAGGGAGTGTGTTAACTCATCAATTACTTTATCAACTAATTTAATCCTCACCATACCTATGAGTGCGAGCTGTTGGTATGCCCCTTGTACAGACTAGGGAGTGGAGAGACAGGTTGAGTTGATCAAAGCCTCTGAGCTCATGTGTGAAGCATCTGGGATTTGAGCTCCGTACGTACGTATCTCTCCAGTACGCGTTGGCTTACCATCAAGGTTCAGGAGTAAGTGTAAGGTGATGCCAGTGCTGCTGGTCCACAGACCACACTCTGAGTAGCAAGGGTGTGGGTCACCCAGACCTGTTAGTTAGCCTGGGATAATCTTCAGGACATGTTTTTGTTATGCACCTGCTTTGCTTTTCCCCAAGAAAGTAGTTCAGTAGAAGTTACATGGATGGGAATTGTTTCACACACACACACACACACACACACACACACCATAGTCTGAAAGGCATCCAAAGGTGGACAGCCAGAAGGAAGATTCCAGGCTTCAGATAATCTACTGTTCTGCTAATCAGCACTCTCAGAAACCATTAAAGGGCACCCAGGATTCCCTGCAGTCACCCCCTCTTGCCCCAAAAGGGAGTAGTAAGAACCATGTAGGGGACTTAGCCCTCCTCTGCCCCAGTAAGACTATCCCAGAGTGAGAATTTATTCCTTTCTTTGTGGTTATTTACACCTAAGAAAGGCTTGAGGCCACTTTCAGTAAAAACCATAACAGTACTTCTTAAAATGGAATATAAAACAGAGACACACACATAGGTGGAAAGCAGTACAAGCCTGTGTGGATCATTGGAATATCTGCCCTTTGAGCATTAAATTGAGCTCTGAGCTTATTTGTCATGCTCTGGAAGTTTCCTCAGGGAAGTGGCTTGTGCCGTTTACATGAGCAAGTCACCGCAGACCTGCAGAACCCCAGCAGTCAGTGACTCTTCCCGTTACCCAGCCCCCGTCTCTCCTTCGGCACCCCTCAGCGTGCCTGGCCCTGTGATCACTATCCTTGTTTGTCTTGGCCCGGATGACTCATGTCTTTCCTCTCCCTCACCCTTCCCTCAGCAAAGCCGCCCTGTTCCTCATGTTCCCTTCTGTCTTCTAGATATTTGGCATGATCTTCAGTATGGTCCTGTGCTGTGCCATCCGCAGGAGCCGAGAGATGGTCTAGAGTCAGCTTGCACCCCTGAGCAGGAAAGTCCAGTCCTGAAGATTGTCGGTTATTTTCTTGGGGTTCTGTTTTTTAGCTTTGGGGGTTTTTTTGTTTTGTTTTTATTTTTGTTTTGGGGATTTTTTTGGTGTTGTCTTTTTCTGTTTTTTTGACCTTTTTTTCTTTTTTTTTTTTTTTTGCCACTAACCTTAGTATTCATTTCTGCATTTCTAAACAAAAAAGTTATTCCATGTTTGTCTTTTTAATGCTTTATTCAATATTGGTATTCATAGTTGAGAGATTTGGGGATTTGGTTTGCTTTGGTTTATATTTTGTTGTTGTTGTTTGTTTTGCTTATTATGTTAAGCAGAAATCCTGCAATGAAAGGTACTATATTTGCTAGACTCTAGACAAAAGATATTGTACATAAAGAGAATTTTTTTTTCTTTAAACAGATAAAAAAACGTCTATCATACTTAATCAGGTTGTAACTTATGTTGAAGACAATTTGATACGTAATAAATGATGATGACAATATCCTGGACCAGTTTTTGGTTTTTGTTTCCTGTATATTTTTAAAGCTGTTTGTTTTTCAGATGTCTTCTAACCTCATTTATTTGAGAATTAGGTTAGAAAGTTGGTCTCCCTACTTGACTAATGAAGAAAGCAAGACAGGAAGGGATTTTGATCCCACATCACACAGTTGTTATTAGAGTCTGCACCAGAACCTAGCCCATGCCTCTTTCTTGTATCATAGGTTGTATGTCGGGAAGATAGCAGTAAATGTGACCTCCCTGTTGGTGGGGGACTTCACTGCTTTTTTCTTCACTGCTCTACCCACAACCCCTAGAACCTACTGTCTCTGGTGTGTAGTAGGTGCTCAATAAATATTTGTTGGCAACTAATATTTGTTAATAAATGAGGGCATTTGATGAGGGAGGCAGAATATTAAATATTAAATATCATATATATTATAATTTACATTTTATATATGAGAGAGAGTGTGTGTGTGTGTGTGTGTGTGTGTGTGTAATTTGCTACACGGATTTGACCTTGTACGATCATTAGAGTTGTTTGCATAGTCTCTTTAAGACCATTGGCTTTGCATCAGACACAGGAACTTGAAGCCTTGTGGTCAGGGGGCTGACAGGAAGGACACCTGGATGTCCTTGGAGAGAGCAAGAACAGGCCAGAACTCAAACAGGAGCTTGAGAAGACAGACAGCTCTGTGTCAATTCTTGTTCCTCTGATGGGGGTGTGGGTCCTGCAGAGGCTAGCACTCTGTGTTAGAGCTAAACACAGGCCAGGAGCTGGAGGAGCTGACATGAGCCAGCAAAATAAGCAACAGTTTTGTGTGAGCTGCAAAATGTCTCATTACCTTTCAGGCCTCTCATGTGAGGAGGGGGAAAACCCAGGGTTAGCGTGCTTGCATCTCATTGCTATTCTGTGGCCCCAGGAGCCGCATTAATCTGAGCATTTGAGGGCTAATTGTACTGTTTCAATGTGGAAATAGCTGGTCAACTCTTCTTTCTATGAAAATGTGAATGAGCCCATCTTAAGTCAGCATCATAATCCCTGGTTAATTCTAATATCTGCCCTGTTGGTGACTGCCAGCTCCCTCTAGGTAAAGCAGGTTCCATCTACACACTTTCTACTCTGCTTCTCAGCTGAAGAGTAGGTGGGGTCAGAGTATAACAGATTTGCTACTCCTTAAATTGAGGAATACCTCGGCATTATACCCTGTCTTCTCAGTTTGTCATAAATAATGGGTCAATTGGCTAGCTTAAGCGAAAGCTTAAGAACACAAGTAGTGTCTCCTGGAACCCAAGAATGGAAACACAGTTGAGCCATAGGAAGTTTCTGGAACCACGGACTAGGAACTCCTGCAGCTATGCGCTTCTGAGTGCTGTGTTCTGCTCCCCAAAGAGACCACTTGTCTCTGCTACTCCGTCCACATGGATTGCAAAGAGAGCTGGTGTTCAACCCCAAGTTTATGCAGACAACCTCCAGTAGCCTCACTTGACATTTCAGGAAAGAAAATCTGCCCCAGTTTTCAGTGCAGTAACTATCCCTGACTTCAGTGGAGGGGTACATGTAGTAAAGACTCATCCATCCTCTCACCTGTGGACTGAACCTAAGATCAGAAGCAGAGGGATCACTGAGAGCTGGCAGACCCCAGAAGGGAGCCAGCTCATCCATGCTGTGCCCAGTCCAGCCCAATAAGCTCGCCCTGACTCCCGGTGGATGGGTCTAGTTGAAGGTCTACAACTAAGGCAAAACCAAGATCGGCCAATGCTCTCAGGGCCTGAAGGGCTTTTGGAAGAAAGTCCTTCAGGAAGTTATAGGTCACAAAAAGGCAATAGACTGCCAATAGCAGTAATAGGTATGGGTCCAGAAAGAACCTCCTTGGGCAGAAGAGGAAGGGAAACAGCTGGATGCATCGGCCTCTTGGTTCAACTGGGAAAGGCAGAGCAGGGGCAGCAAATTTGAATATAAACAAATGGATAGTAAAGGTTATTACAGGTTATTACTTTACCTGGTGCCCTTCAAGGACTGAGAGTGCTTTAATATCCCCAAACTCCACGCCTTCTACTGTGGAGCTGAGTGGTGCAAGGGTGGAGGCAAGACCACAGGTATCAGGCACTCCTCCCATGCTTCGCCATTTCCTCGGCGAAGGAGTCTGAACTAGCGCATCAGGACACTCCCAAAGGGCAGCGTATTTTTGTTTCACTGAAAATGAAGGATCTCCTGAGCCGCTTGGGCACAGGATGGAGTAGTCTGGGTGGTCTTCCAGCACAATCAGATCCATAGCTGGGTGAACACTCCCATACAAGAGGAGAGATCTACTGGTGGGCTTGGGGTTGGGGAGACCCTGCTTTGCCCTTTCTGGTCAGTGTTTTAAATAATTTGGAATATTATGAAATATTACAGGTTTCACAAAGCTCTGAGGAATACCCAGTAATGTGAGTAACACAATTATAGTTCAAAGAGATCTCAGGATTTGGAATAATGGATTATGACACCCAAAGGATATATCTTACAAGGAATAAATAATAAGTGAAATCAAGCAGTCTACAATAATATGTTTAAACACAGTTCCTCATCCCTTAACACTTCTAGCTGAAGAAGAAGTTAAGTGCATGTTTGGCTGGCTAGGTAATAGGGGTTTTCTCTCATGCATTAAGTCTGGAGACAACTACAGGTGTTGATTCAGCAGCTAAACACTCACAAAGAAGGCATCTCTGTGATTCTCTTGGCTTTCCTCCGTCACAAGGTAGCTGCCATGGCTCCAACCATCTCTACATTCACAGCCGGAAGTAGAAGGGCAAATCCTTGCTATAAGTATCCCATTTATCTAAAATGCAAAAGCTTGGGGCACCCGGGTGGCTCAGTGGGTTGGGCCTCTGCCTTCGGCTCAGGTCATGATCCCAGGTCCTGGGATCGAGCCCCACATCAGGCTCTCTGCTCAGCAGGAGCCTTCCTCCTCTCTCTCTCTCTCTCTCTCTCTCTCTACCTGTCTCTCTGCCTACTTGTGATCTCTGTCAAATAAATAAAGAAGATCTTTAGATAAATTAATTAAAAAAATAAAATGCAAAATCTTCCCCCAAAAGCTCAGAAGCTAACTTCCATTCATGCATCATTGACCAAAATCTGTCACATGAGTACTCAGCGACAAGGGTGGCTGAGAAATGAGTATGTAATTATGCCAAACTACAAAGAAGATGGGAAAGGGTCAAATGCGTTATGGGTATTTCATTCCATTTTAAAAGTTAGAAGATTCTGGGGCACCTGCATGGCTCAGTGGGTTAAGCCCCTGTCTTCGGCTCCGGTCATGATCTCAGGGTCCTGGGATGGAGCCCCACATCAGGCTCTCTGCTCAAAAGGGATCCTGCTTCCCCCTCTCTCTGCCTGCTTCTCTGCTTGCTTGTGATCTCGCTCTGTCAAATAAATAAATAAAATATATTTTTTTTAAAGTTGAAGTTTCCATTTTAAAGAAGAAGCTCAGTATTTGCCCCCAGAACATACAATTAATATATTGGATACAGATTTGAATCCAATTCTATTTTTCTCCAGTCTTACTGCACATCTCACATAGTGGTGCTTCCAGGATTAATAATACCACAGGAAGAAATTTAACAGGAACATACTGGAATCACTTGATTGGAAGAACTCATTACATAAATGCAGGATGGAGAAATAACTTCATTTGAAAAAAAGGACAAAGAAATGTAGCTTACCACAAACTTAAAAGAAGCCAAAACTGTGAGGTGAGGCTATTACAGGTTCCATCCAGAGACATAGGTGTCTGGATGGAGGGAGATAATAAAGCTACCACAGATGAAGCAGTCAGGCCCTAGGGCAGTATGGTGCTCCATTCTGGGGCCTGTCCTCAAAAAGTAAGGGAGCCAACTAAAAGACCTAGAGATAGGAGAGACCTTGGGGAGGGATTGAAACCATGTCATCCCAAAGGAGAGTGAAGGACCAAAGGATTCTAACCTGGGTGAGGTGGGGGGAACCAACACGCAACAATCTTGGTTTCCAAATATCTAAAGAGCTGTAGGGTAGACCAGGGACATATGTGGTCCCAGAGACCGCAATGAGAACTCATGGCAGAATTAACAGGGAACAGATGTTGGCTTAAAACAAGGAAAACTCCTTGGAACCTGGGGCTATTGAACAGAGTAGTGGGCCCCAAAGTGTGAAGGAGGCTCCAGGAGAATCTGGAGTTGGGGTATGCCAATCCCTGCATGATGGGGCCTTGAGGAACCCTGACATCCCTCCCATCTCTAAAATCATATAGAGATGTACGTCTCCAAGCAAATACTCAGTGTTGGGGTGGAAGAATTTTCTCTGCTGTTCAAGGTCCTTCCAGTTGGACTAAGAATCAAATTGACAGGAGCCAGATTAACAGTAGAAAGCCATATTTAAGAGCATACATACAGGGAATCCACACAGACATGGAAATTCCAAAGACAGGCAACATGATACTTATACAAGCTAAGGAGGGGGGTAAAGATATGAGGATACAAATGGTTTCGAGAAAGAACAGGAAGGTGAAAAGAGATGCTTGCAAAACAAAGGTTGCCCTATTATGCAGATAAATGTCTTAGGTAACACGGAATCTTTGTTAATAGCTCTCTTCCTGGTACAAGCAGGCAGTTGAGGGGGAGGTAGAGAACTTTTCCTGAATGTACTGGGTTTTGATGGCTTTTAACTCAAAATAATGTTTATACCAAAGTGGCCCATCTTGGGGTACCTGCCCTTGGTCCTTCCATCAGGAAGCCAGTGCTCTCTCTATATATGTGTTTTCCTTTTCATTATCGGGGGAGAGGGGTGAGAGTGAGGAGAGGACCTCTAATAAAGGTTAAAGTAATAGGAACCATGAATATGGGCAACCCAAAAATATTTCAAAATAATGTTTTCTATCTGAAACTGTTGCATATTTTCCATATTCAGTGCCATTGCTGGGCTTTTCAAGATGCAGGGAAAAGAGCTCCCCAGCCCTTAAATAATAGGTTTGTTGAAAGGATATTCAGCATCTCAGCAATGATACCACAACTTCTGCATTTTTGCATTTCTAGCCTGGATGGTGCAGCAGGCCTAGCAAATAAATGCAAATGCATCTCTGCTTCTCCCTGCATCTCACATTCAAGATCCCTTAGCAGAAAGGATCTAATGACTAGTTTGGCCCTGCCCAATAAGAAGCATCCATTGGCATCCCTTGTCAGGACACTCATCCCTGGTCCCATGGTTGTGGCCAAGGGAGCAGTGTTAATGTTCAGGATGCCCTTTGGATGGCCTTCCAAGCATAGGAAATTGGGCAGAAAAGACTCCCCAGGCTGGGGAGTCTTGGTCATCCTGGTCAGAGCTAACTGGCACAAAGATGTCTAGGTCAGCCACCCTGGATGAGCCCTGACACAGAGTCTTTACCCCAATGTGACCTGCAATGGAATTCTCAGAGTAAATATGCCTGGCGAGGATGTTCTCCTTAAGTGTGACCACACTCCAAGAGAGGCAGGATTTTATGTGTGGGTCTCTGAGAAAGAGAAGTTCCAGAGAGGTCTGTGAACCATGGAAAGTTAATGGCAGCTACAGGTTCATGAGTCCCAAGCCAGGGATCATCAGAAGCTGAGGACTTTTACCCCACGGAGCTAAGTTCTCTCCTCGTCCCCTCAGCCCACCCTGAGTCCCTTGTCCCCTGAGCCCACCCGACTGCCGTCAGTTTTAATGCTGGCTTGGAGAGGCCTGAGAAGCAAATATAATAGCTTTTATTCAAGCACTGGCCAGCAGACCCCTGGAGAGCTAATTCAATTTCTTTATTTTTAAATTAGATTTCCCCAAACCATCTGCTTCCCCTGTAGCAATGCAGACAGGATCAGATCTTACCCCAATGTGGAATCTCTACTACTCTGCAGGGCTCTAGGAGCCAGAACTGACCTACCCAAGCAAGGCAGTGAGGGACCCGGGGGGAGCTATTCCAACACACCCTGCAAGAGCAGTCACTGGTACCCACAGATCTCATTGCAGGATGTGGGCTATCCAACTGGCCCTCAGCACTGCCCTGGGAGTCAGGGAAACATGAGGAATATTCTCTATTCTTAACACACGGGGAAACTGAGAACCCAAGGAAGGAGGCAGTGACTTGCCCATGACCACAAAGCTCAGTCAAGCCTAGAGAAGCCCTTTGGCGATGGGGGAAGGTCAGAGAGAGACATTAAAACAGATCTACATTCTAGCATTTAGCTAGCATGGTCTTGGACCTTGGTTTCTTCATGTGTAAGTAGGAACTGATACAACATATCTCACAAGGAAGTTTTGAAAAGTGAAAGTATTTTAAAAAGCTTGGGGGGGGGGGTCACTACCAAGCTGTGAAAAGACATGGAGGAAACTTAAATGCATCCTGCTAAGAGAAAGAAGCTAATCTGAAAAGGCTACGTACTATGTGATTCCAACTATATGACATTCTGGAAAAGGCAAAACTAAGAAGACAGTAAAAGGATAGGTGGTTGCCAAGCATTAGGAAGGGGGAGCGGATGGAGAGGTGGAGCACAGGGGATTTTTAGGGCAGTGAAACTACTCTGCAGGATATTGTATGTAATGGTGGATGCACGGCATCATAAATTGGTCAAAACCCAGGGAATATACAGTGTCAAGATAAACTATGGACTTTGAGTGATGACAGTGTGTCAGCATTGGTTCATCAGTTGTGACAAATGTACCCTTTGATGCCAATGTTGATGGTGTGGGAGGTTATATGTGTAAGGGGCATAGGGAGGAAGAAGTATTTGGGAACTCTCTGTACTTTCCAGTCAATGTTCCTGTGACCCGAATAACAGCTCTAACAAATAAAGTCTATTAATTTAAAACAATTTTAAAATGTTAATTCTGTATATAACAGGATGATAACATGGAAGTTTGAACTCAGACATCAAGATACAGTAGATAGAAGAGTCCACAGTGGGGTGCCAGGTACCAGTTTTCTATGGATCCATCTAAAGAAAGAAGCATTTACATGACTTGAGCCTGCTTGCCATGGTGGTGCTGGGTGGTAGCAAGTTCCATGGACTTCCATGAGAACTTGGAGGCTACTCATTGGCATGTAGGCCAGAGTAACGATTCTTTTTTTTTTTTTAATTTTGTTTTATTTTTCATCATGATAAGTGCATTCTTTTTTTTTAAAGACTTTATTTATTTATTTGACAGAGAGAGAGATCACAAGTAAGCAGAGAATCAGGCAGAGAGAGAGGAGGAAGCAGGCTCACTGCTGAGCAGAGAGCCTAATGTGGGTCTCGAACCCGGGACCCTGGGATCATGACCTGAGCCGAAGGCAGAGGCTTTAACCCACTGAGCCACCCAGGTGCCCTGAAAAATGCACTCTTTAACTCCCATCCCCTATTTCCCCCCAAACCTCCACCCACCTCCTCTCTGGTAACCATCAGTTTGTTCTCTATAATTATAATTAAGAGTCTGTTTCTTGGTTTGTCTCTCTCTCTCTCTCTTTTTTTTCCCTTTACTAGTTTGTTTTAGTTTTTAAATTCCACATATGAATGAGACCATAATGGCATTTCTCTTTCTCTTACTGACTTGTTTCACTTAACATTACACTCTCTGTCTCCCACCATGTTGTTGCAAAGATTTCATTCTTTTTTATAGCTGAGTAATATTCCATCGTGTGTGTGTGTGTGTGTGTGTGTGTGTGTGTGTGTGTGTACATACATAGAAAATCTTTATCTACTCATCAGTCGATGAGCATTTGGGCTGCTTCCTTAGTTTGACTGTTGTAAATAATGCTGCAATAAACACAGAGGTGTATGTATCCCTTTGAATTAGTGTTTTTGTATTTTGGGGGTGATATCCAGTAGTGTGATTCCTGGATCATAGGGTAGTTCTATTTTTAACTTTTTTGAGGAACCTCCATACTGTTTTCCAGAGTGACTGCCCAGTTTGTATTCCTACCAATAGTGCAAGAAAGTTCCTTTTTCTCCACATCCAACACTTGTTGTTTCTTGAGTTTTTTATTTTAGCCATTCTGACAGGTATGAGGTGATACCTCATTGTAGTTTGGATTTGCATTTCCCTGCTGATAAGTAGGGATGTTGAGCATCTTGGATGTATTCTTTGGAGAAAAGTCTGTTTGTGTCTTCTGCCCATCATTAATTGGATTATTTGTTTTTTGGGTATTATATTGCATCTGTTCTTTATATATTTTCGATACTAATCCTATATTGGATATGTCATTTGCAAATATAATTCTCCCATTCTATTAGTTGTCTTTTAGTTTTGTTGATTGTTTCCCTCACTGTGTAGAAGTTTTTTATTTTGATGTAGTTCCAATAACTTATTTTTGCTTTTATTTCCCTTGCCTCAGGAGATATATCTAGAAAAATGTTGCTACAGCCAATGTCAGAGAGATTACTGTCTGTGCTCTCTTCTAGGGTTTTTATAGTTTCAGGTCTCACATTTAGGTCTTTAATCCATTTTGAATTTATTTCTGTGTATGGTTTAAAAAAAAAAGTGGTCTGGTTTCATTCTTTTGCATGTAGCTGTCCAATTTTCCCAACACCATTTGTCTTTTTCCCATTGTATATTCATTCTTCCTTTGTCAAAGATTAATTTACTATATAATTACGGTTTATTTCTGGGCTTTCTGTTCTATTCATCTATGTGTTGTTGTTGTTTTTTTTTTATGCCAGTAACATACTGTTGTAATTACTACCATTTGTAATATAAGTTGAAATCTGGAATTGTTCCTCGGCCTCTCTTTCTCTATGGTATTCTCTTAACAACATCCCAACTCTCATTGCACCTAGACTTCGACTTACACCACATGTACATCTGAGCCGTGAACAACTTGGCTGCCTGATACCATTTAAATTTCTACCCACAGATCTCAACTGGGTCCTTAACTATCTTACCATATTTTTCTGATGATCTCCTCCTCTCTCAAAGGACGCATTTATATTTTCTCACTCCTTTCTGACTCACTTCTATAGAGAAATAGACATTTTATTCCATCTTCTGTGTCACCTCCTCCACTTCCACTTCACCATCCCTTTACTAAATCTGCCCTTGCACCTGCCTTCCCTCCCGTTATAACGAATGGATTTCTCTTTGCCCCAAGTACAGCGAACATTAATACATTGCTCCAAGCCTCTGTGCTCATTCACAGAAACCTATGGACTCTCATTTTTTACTCCTTTTTCACTCCCACCAACATACAGTCACAAAAAACTCTCATATTTTAAAAATAAATCCCATAGACCTCACAACTTCTTTCAACTATTATCCCATTTCCCTGTTTTGATTTATAATAAAAATCTTTGGGACGCCTGGGTGGCTCAGTTGGTTAAGTGGCTGCCTTCGGCTCAGGTCATGATCCCGGCGTCCTGGGATCGAGTCCCACATCGGGCTCCTTGCTCGGCAGGGAGCCTGCTTCTCCCTCTGCCTCTGCCTGCCTCTCTGCCTGTGCTCGCTCGCTCTCCCTCTCTCTCTCTGACAAATAAATAAATAAAATCTTTAAAAAAAAGAAAATTCAAAAATCTTTGAAAATATTATTTTTAAAAAAAGAAATCTGGAGTTGTGGTACCTCCAGTTTTGTCTTTCTTTTTCAGATTGCTTTGGCTATTCGAGGCCTTGTGTGGTTCCATACAAATTTTAGGATTGTTTGTTCCAGCTCTGTGAAAAATGCTTTTGGTATTTTGGTAAGGATTGCATTAAATCTGTAGATTGCTTTGGGTAGTATAGACATTTTAACAATATTTATTCTTCCAACCCAGGAGCACAAAATGTCTTTCCCTCTCTTTGCGTCATCTTGAATTTCTTTCTTCAGTGTTTCATAACTTTTAGAGTACAGGTCTTTCACCTCTTTGGTTAGGTTTATTCCTCAGTATTTTATTGGTTTTGGTGTGATTGTAAAGGGATTTTTTCTTAATTTCACTCTCTGCTTTATTATTAGTGTGTAGAAATGCAACAGGTTTCTGTACATTGGTTTTCTAACCTACAACTTTACTGAATTCACTTATCATTTCCTGCAGGTTTTGGTGAGTTAGGGTTTCCTATATGCAGTATCATATCATCTGCATATAATGAGAATTTTCCTTCTTCCTTGCCCATTTGTATGCCTTCAGCACAACGATTCTGATATGTCGGATGATACAGCTCTGATTAAGGTTGATGGTAAAATTGTGCCTTTGTTTAAGAGTGCACTAAAGGTGGTGAAACGTTTGAAGCTTCTGACCAAAACTGTGAAACCCATAAAACAAAGTGTGTTAAAAAAGAGAAAAGAAGGTAGAGAAGGAGCAGAGGAAGGGGGAGGAGGAAGTCAAGGGAAGAAGAGGAGGAAGGGGAGGGAAGGAAAAGAAGGGGGGGAAGAGGAAGGAGAAGTGGGGGTGAAGAGGAAGGAGAAGGAGGGGAGAGAGAGGAGGAGAGGGATGGGAAGAAGAGGAGGGAGAAGGAGCAGGAGCACACAACTCTAATGAAACAATGAGGAGTGGAAGCAACAACGGAAGGCAACAACATTTACTGAGCTACCTTGCTTTGGTTTGGAAATAAAGAGGAGCAAACTCCCCTTAGTCCATTTTTCTTCCTCTCTAAAAGAGTTATCAGGAATTAAATGAACCAGAGAATGAAGATGAAATGTAAAGATGATATTCAGCAAATTAAAGTTAGGAATCCTCTGAGTCTCTTGAAAATAAATCCAACCCCATGATGTCAAGGGGCGGGGGTGGGGGGACACATTTTCATCTCTTCTGCCACATCTCCTGTTCCCACTAGCCCTAGAAAAACCTAGACTCAATTCAGTGGCCACCACGCTTTATATCAAGCTGCCCCCCCTCACTTCCTTCTGGACCAGAGCAGAGTCCCTCATCTCTTCCCACTCCCAGATCCTACAGATGGTGCTGATGGGATGGAAGGCATATTCATAGTTTGGTCCATGAATGACATATTAGGAGCCCTCTAGGTTAAAAGCAGAGGCAGAGAAGGAAGGTTATAGCATTCAGTTAAGTACAAATCTTTCCCAGGGAGAGCAGTACTTTATTAAACCCTGGCTTACATGAGCAAATGTTACATCATTTTCCCCATAAATAACTGACCATTATATTTAACATAATTTACATCTTTTTTCAGTTGTGGCTGGTTGGATATCATTAAATAACCAATGTATAATCAGAGTCTGACCAAGAAGACAGAATCTGAAATAGGTAATACATCAGAAAGAATCGAATACACGGAGTTGGTTAAACACATCTTTCTCAAAAATCAGAAAAGGGAAGGAGGGAATGCAGAAGGAATAACCAGGGGGTAGGGGAAGAGGAGGAGGAGGTCAGACTATCGGACACCAGAAGCTCAGATGCAGGGCCATGTTCCCACTGCTGCTGGTACTGGAGGGCTCAGGAGAGGCTGATTCTATGCCTCTGATCATTGGCCTGGGATATCTTTAACCTCCTCCAACTGGGAGCTCAGAAAATGCAGTTAGGTGAGGAGAGGTGACAAGCAAGAAAGGAAACACTGGACACACTCCTTTCCGAGCACAAGGAAAGCAGCCATAACTTTAACTGTAATTGGAAGCTTTGACTATCACCTGTGACTAAACCTTGTAATTCTGGAATGAAAACTGTGTTTTGCGACTCAAAGTCGCTGTAGGCCTTTACCCTAAAAGTCACCAGGATAGTCCTAAGACTGCCACACATCTGTCCCGGACAATGATGGACTCCTTCCATTGAACAAAATTTAAGAACAGGACGAGACAAAAGAGAGTGGCTGTAAGGTTACAACCCATGGGCCCTGCTTGTTGGGCCTACTAAGTGCAAATAGAAGGTGCCTTGAATGTGGTAGGTGCACAATAAGTCCTTTTGTTATTACTGAATCCGAGGGCTCTGACCCCTCCCGCAGTGCTACATGACACAGAGCACACTGGGATCAGAACTCACCTTCTCCGAGTGGGAGGGGCTGTCCCAAACTCAGCTGCCTACAGCTTACCATCCCATGGAGACAAGGTCATCCCCTATGGCCAACAGTGAGCACCCAAATCTAGACTAATTGGCCCCAAGCCACCTGTGGGTTTTCTCACTGACACAGTTGACACATCTGCCCTGTAGAAAGGGCCAGGGTCTTCTTATTAGAACATGACAGCTTAGTTTTTCTGACCCTGGGCTTATACAGTTTCTTTTTCCCCCCACCCCTCAATAAAAAAAAAAAAAAAGCATGCTCTTCCTTTATCCATGCCATGGAATATTGTGGGTCTTGAATCCTCATGCTTACCAGGTAGAGAGCCAAGCAAAGCCCATCTGCATAACAGCCCAACCCAACTCTGGGGAACACAAAGCACAAGAGATTGATGCAGATGTGCGAGGTCCTCTGTATTCTGGTCTCACTCAAGTGTATAGACCTCTCCACTCCAAATGCAGGCCTTACCCAACTGGGCCCCCTTTGAATCAGCTTTTTCCCTTAATACACACTGTGCCCACCACCACCCACTGAAAGTCCGTCTCTCCTCCCTCACCAGGTCCCTCCCCACTCGAGGCCCAGCTCGGACTCCCATCAACCCACCATCATAGCTGCCAGCAGAGAAGGCTCGCTGACCCTCAGCTGTTCCTGCTCCCATCGTGGCGGATGCAGTTGTTACTGGAAGAGGGGCTGCCCGGCCAGTCTCCTTGCACCTGTAGATGAGTAGATCTTCCAGCTGGAAGTGCTTAAGAACTAGGCATACCTTCCACACCCCCACCTAGCAGCTACACCCCAAGCACAGAGAGGAAGGAAGAAAGGATCATGGGTCCCCGAATGACCACCCAAAAGGCTGCCTTATCGGGACCATGCACTAACAGGGACACAAGGAAAAATAGTTTGTATTGCATTAAACCAAGACTTCCTGGTTTATCTGTCACAGTCGTGAGCTTACAGCTCAGGCTGCCTCCAACCCCTGCTTTGCTTGACCTCCCACAGAGCTCCAGGCCAAGGCCACCTGAGGCCACACTCTACCTTAACTGGTGAAGATGTTTTGGGATACAAGCTTCAGGAGGCTAGGCTCAAAAATCTTCTCCATTGAGGAACTTACTCACATACAAGAAATTCAGACGTAGAGCAGCTCCATGGCTGACTGTCCTCGGCACGCTGGCTTTTGCCCTGAGTTTGTCCCTTCGTGGTCACAGGTGGCTATACCAGCTCAAGGCTTCATCTCCTCTCACAACATCTATATTTAAATAAAAGAAGAGAAAATATTTCTTCAGGGTGTCTTTTTAAGAACACGAAAATTATTCCCCAAACTCCCTCAGAAGCCATTCCTTCACATCTCATTGGCCAAAATGGATTACATACACATTCTTCTTTTTTCCACTACTTCTATTTTTTCTTTTTTTAATATCTTATTTAGTTATTTGACAGAGAGAGAGAGAGAGCAAAAGCAGGTGGAGCGGCAGAGGGAGAGGGAGAAACAAACGCCCTGCTGAGCAGCCCGACCTAGGGCTCCCCCCAAGGACCCTGGGATCAGGACCCAAACCGAAGGCAGACGCTTAACCGATTGAGCCACCCAGCTGCCCCTAATACTCCTACTTTTAAAAAAAAAATTTTTTTTTTAATTCTCAATTGAGGACATTTGACACACAATGTTACATTGATTTCAAGTGTCCAGCGTAGTGGTTCGACAAGTGTGTCCGTCATGCTGTGCTCATCACGAGTGTGCTCATCACGTCTGTCACCATATAAGGTGAGTAAAATACCATTGACTAAATTCCCCGCACAGTGCCTTTCCTCCTCATGTCTTACTCATTCCATACCTGGAAACCTGTACCTTCCACTCCACTTCACTCATTTTGCTGCTTCTCCCACTACCCTCGTTGATTACACACTCATTCTTTTTTTTTTCTTTAAAGATTTTATTTATTTATTTGACAGACAGAGATCACAAGTAGGCAGAGAAGCAGGCGGGGTGGTGGGGAGGGGGCAGGCTCCCTGCTGAACAGAGAGCCCGATGCGGGGCTGGATCCCAGGACCCTGAGATCATGACCTGAGCAGAAGGCAGAGGCTTAAACCACTGACCCACCCAGGCGCCCCACACACTCATTCTTAAATCCAGGCAAGTAGAGTGGAATTATCATAAGAGGGTCAGACTAAGGAAGACTCATTCCCCAGGACCCAGGCCCAAGACTGGGAAGGGCTGCAGCCTCACCTGGAGCCCATGCCTCTGGACACCTGGAGTAGGGTAGAATCTGGTATTTAGGTAGAGTCCTAACACTGTGAGCCCAATTCATAGATGTCCCATACTTTCCTTTCATCGTCTCAACCTGTGGAAGGTATAAGCTACTGGACAGGAAACCTGGATTCTGAAGCCACCAAGATTTTATAGGGATAGGGGCACCTGGGTCGCTCAGTGGGTTAAAGCCTCTGCCTTCAGCTCAGGTCAGGACTCCAGGGTCCTGGGATCGAGCCCCGCATCATCGCATCATCATCATCATCATCATCATCATCATCATCATCATCATCATCGGGCTTTCTGCTCATCGGGGAGCCTGCTTCCCACCCCCACCCCCACCACCGCCTGCCTCTCTGCCTACTTGTCATCTCTGTCTGTCAAATAAATAAATAAAATCTTTTTTAAAAAAGATTTTATAGGGATAGAGTTGGAAACACTTTTTACTAGGTACTAAAAACTTCAAGAAATGTTGAGGCGTGACCTAGGAGTTTATAAATGACTAATCCCAAATCCTTGCTCCACGGCTTCTAATATTTTCTGCATTACGAGTCAAGCCTCAGTTTTGTCATTTGTTAAATGTGGGAAATCTCTGAGGTCTCGAGTCCCCTGATTGTAACCTCCCGGGGCCAGGGCCTGGACTTCACTCTTTCCCTGTAACCCCAGTGCAGTTCTGGGTACAAGGCTGGTATTCAATGGAAACAGTAGCCATTCAAGAATTCTGATGTTGGGGCGCCTGGGTGGCTCAGTCAGTTAAGCATCCGACTCTTGATCTCAGCTCAGGTCTTGATCTCGGGGTCATGAGTTCAAGCCCTGCATTAGGCTCCATGCTGGTCATGGAGCCTACTTTTAAAAATTAATTAATTAAAAAATGAAGTAAAAACAAAAGAATTTTGTATTTACATCTCAACTTTGTGAGAGAACCTGTGATATTGTGAGTTACCATAAGAAATATGTATTTGGTATTCCTCCCATTTCTGGCATAAAGCTCCTTTAGGAATGTCCTTGGGATTTCCTTAGTGACAAGAACAGTAACGGTGTCTTGATATTCATAGCAAACCCCTGTCAACCCCATCTGCAGTTATATGAATGAGGTGACTTTTGGAACAGCACCCAAGGGTGGGGTTGGGTGTTAGGGAAACCAACCATGTGACTGGAGGGTTGGAAATTTCAGTCACACCCCCTTGACATCTGGGGAGACGAGAGGGGCTGGAGGTTGAATTAATCTCCAGTGGCCAATGACTTAACCAATTTACCTATGTGCTGAAACTGCCATAAAAACCCAGAAGGATATCTTTGAAAAAAATCTTTAACAAAAAATGTAAGGGGTTCCTGGGTGGCTCAGTTGTTAAGCATCTACCTTCAGCTCAGGTCATGATCCTAGGGTCCTGGGATCGAGCCTCGCATCGGGCTCCCTGCTCAGCGGGAAGCCTGCTTCTCCCTCTCCCACTCCCCCTGCTTGTGTTCCCTCTCTCACTGTGTCTCTCTCTGTCAAATAAATAATTACAAATCTTTTTTTTAAATCTTAAAAAAAAAAAAAAAGAACCCAGAAGGATAGAGTTTGGAGAGTTTCCACACTGGTGGACAAGAAAGTATCCACGTGCCACGGTGTCAGGCCCCAAACTCCACAGGGACAGAAGCTCCTGTACTGGAAACCCCACCCCGTGTATCTCTTCATCTGCCTGTTGATTCGTCTCCTTTAATATCCTTTGTAATAACCCGTAATCTCAGAAGTAAACTGGTTTCCTGAGTTCTGTGAGCAGCTCTAGCAAATTAATTAGATCCACAGAGGGGATCCTAAGAACCTCCCACAGATAGCCAGTCAGCTAGAGGCACAAATGACAATCTGGGCTTGCGAATGGGGTCTGAAGCGGGGCAGGGGTGGCGGGGCAGTCTTGTGGGACTGAGCCCTCAGCCCGTGGCATCTGATGCTGTCTCCTGGTAGACGGTGTCAGAATTGACTGGAATTGTAGGACACCTCACTGCTGTCAGAGAATTCCTTGGTGTAGGGGGAAAAAACCCACACATCGGAATTGGAGTCAGAATTGTAGAACCCAGCCTCTGTGAAATGTAGTGCTGAATTTCACGCTGTGAGGACAGTCTGTAGGAGGGAATCTATCAGCCATTGAGGGAGGCGGTGGGGCTGCATTGCAAAGGCTTCCCTGGGAAAACAGACCTGAGTTCAAATCCTGGCTCTGCCACTAAGTGACCTTGGACAAGTCACTTAACCTCTGAACTCCCAGCCCTCTTCCTTAAAATGAAGGGGAATTTGTACTTTGCCGGGTTCCTACAGAGCATGGAGAGGGCCTCAGTAAATGATGGTTCACCTTGATACTGGATTCTGTGATCACTAATGAGCAGGCTCAGAGACAGTGGAGGGATGAGTGAGGAAACCAGCCCCTGGGGTTATGACCCGGGAGTCGGGTGCAGGTGGCTAAGCCTCTTGGGGCGGATTGTAATATGCTGGTGGGGAAAAAAGAGCCAGCAGGCTCTGGGCCAGGGAAGCACAGGGAAGGTTAGATCGAGAAGTCTTAGAGCAAGGAGTGAGCCCCACTTCATTGCAATCATCGACGGACTCTCAGGACATCTCTTGAAGAATGAGGACCCTGGTAAAATATCTTTCTCTCCGGTACCACCCCTATAAAGTCTTGGCGATTTCAGGATTCGCAAGAAACTCCTTCCGACGACCTGACCTGTCAGTTGTCTGACCTTCTCACCCACTCGCATGGCCAGTGGTTTTCACACTTGTTTGTCCATGACCCAACCATACACGTGACTCAGTATAACCCCTACCATATGTAAATACCCACATCCACACATACATAAATGAAATAGTTTTATAATATGATACCCTTGCCACACGCACTGCGCTCTGCTCTTTCCTATTCTGTTCCTCTTCATTTTTTATAGATGCACCAACTTAAATTTTATGATTCACCAATGGACAATGACTCTCAAGTTAGAAAACACTGCCCCAGATGTTTTCATTACTTCACTCAAGTTTTGGAAATCAAAAAGCTGAAGAGAAACCAATGAAGGAAACTGAGGTGAAGTAGCCAATGAGGTAGGATGGAGAACCTCCCTCCACTCAGTCCAGGTATCATACTCTTTAATTTCTCCCTGTCACTGAAACTCATTGTCTCTCATAGTCCAGATGCAACCATCTCCCAAAGCTACCCAGAGCCTCCCAACCATTGATCTTACCACCTCTCCCTGCCTAGCCCCCTCCATGATGCGACTTCCTCTTTATCTGGGTTAGATGACATAGCTCCTAATAATAATAATCCATTAACCGATTTGTTCAAGAGATAGTTGTCCTCTCTGTGCCAAGCACTGTTCTAGATGCTAGAAATGCAGCAGCAAAGAAACCAAAGGTCCTGCCTACAAAGAGCTTTTTATTGGGAGGAAGCAGGCAATAAGCAAAGAAACATGAACACTGAAGCTACTTCCAGATAACAGGTAGTGCAAAGGCCTAAGGCAGCAGGGTGCCCACAGGTCCCAGGGTCAGCATAGAAGCCAGCAAGACTGGAGCAGAGTGAGCAAAAGCGGGAGTCACAGGAGAGGAGGTCAGAAGGAAGCAAGAGGACAGGGGGTCTCATAGGCTGTTCCAAGGACAGCAGGTTTTCCTCTCAATGAGATGGGTAGTCATTGCAGGTTTTGAGCAGAGGGAGTGTTCAGATCTGATTTACGTCTTAAAGATTTCTCTCTGGTTGGAGAATGGATGGTAGGGAAGTGAAGGAGGAGGATGCAGGTTAGGATACTATTGGATTAAGCCAGGTGAGAGACAATGCCGACTTCCACCACGGCAGTAGGGGAGGAAGCGGAGAGCAGTGGGTACCATTTTGAAGGTAAACCTAATGGGATTTGCTGATGGGATAACATCAAGGATGACTCCAAGGTTGGGGACGTGAGAAGCCTGAAGTATGGAGGTGCCTGTTACCGATATGGGAAGACTTGAGGAGGAGGTGTGGGGAGTGAAGAAATCAGGAGCTGAACTTTAGATACGAGAGTTGGAAATCCCAGTAGAGAAAGACATAGTCAGTAGTTTAATATATGAAGTTCAGGAGAGGGGCGTCTAGGCAGCCGCTAAAACTGGGAGATGTTAGCATACACTTGATAGGAAAGTCACGAGTCTGGATGAGAGGACTTATGTGTAAGTGACAACAGGAGGGAGAAGAGGTCCAAGGATGGCCAGGAGGTCAGGCAGGCAAGGAGAAGGGGGCAAAGGAGAGCAGGAAGGAGCTGCTCTGAGGGGAGCGGATCTACTCGACGGAAATGCTTGCACAGGTGCACACAGAGAGATGTGTAGCTGATGTTCTCAGTGGTGCTGTTTATCACTGCAGAGCTGGAAGAGCCTGAGAGGCCATCGCAGGAGAGCGGATAACTGAGCTGTTTCCTGTGCCCTATGAGATAGTACACAGCAGTGACCATGAATGGACGGAGGCACACTTTTAAAAATGTAAGTCAGATTATGCACTCAGCTCGAACCTTTCAGTGGCTTTCCCTGTCTGGGTGAAAGCCAGTCTTTACTGGCACCTTCAGACTCTGTTGTGCATCTGAGAGCCCCATCATTTTCCTTCTGGCTCAGGCCAAGCAGGTGCAAGCAGGTGCATGCCTCCGCTTCTAACACCCTTACCCTGCTTGCTTTCTGTTTTTCCCATAGCCCCTGTCACCCTGATTTCCCTCCCCTGACCAGAGTAGAAGCTTCTAGAAGGCAGAACATTGTTTTGTTCTAGGCATGGCAAGATGCCCAGCACCAGGGCCACCTCCAGGTGCAGCAAGGCAGTCCTTGGCAAATATTCCTTTTCTGGGCCACTGTCTAGATAAACAGTTGCAGTCACACAAAATCAACATGTCAGCACCATTCCAGCAACTCAACTTTCTGGGATCCCACGGCCGCCAGCAGAAACGAGCTGACTTCAGGCTGTTCTCCTGGAGCTGAGACGCGGCTGCAGAGCCCCTGGACGACCCCTGAGCATGAGTCCCAGAGCTTCTCAGGTCAAGTTTATTCATGGGTAGAGAGGGTCAGAGGGCACATTGGAGTGGGAAGGGGGTCAGTGGAGACCAGACCCGGGTGGTTCTTCCCAGTGCACAGAATGTATCCTTAAAAATTATCAAACCAATACCCTGAACTTGATTTTTTTTTTCCTTCTTCTTCAGTCCAAACACTGGTTAAGAGACTGTAAGTGCTCACATAAACAGAGACTCCCTGCCACGGGGTGTATTTGCCAGCTCACATAGAAGGGTATGCACAGAGAACAGCAGTAGGGCCCCTGTCCATGCCTAGGGCTGCTCATTTGGGGGTGTCATTAGGGAACCAGGAGCAGCTCAGTGTCCACAAATGAGCTTTCTGGGCCTCTAGAGCTCAGGGTGTCAGCCTACAACACTCACGGGGGGATAGAGTCCCCGCTGCCTTCGTGAGTAACCTTGGCTGGACAGATCAAATCTCCCAGAGAGATGGATCAAATCTCCTAGTGAGGCTTTCTGAGGAGCCCGAAGAAGCCAGACTGGGGGGTGGGTGGGGGTGCCAGGAGAGTCCCCCCTCCTCTGAGGCGCCAGAGGCTATAGAGGGCGGGGCCAGCCTCTCTGCTCCCTGGACCTTGGCCTGAACATGGGGGTCTCGTGCAAAGTGCGCACCATATTTTATCTTCCTCATCCTCTGAGCAGGCCTCACAAAGAAGGTGTTGTGATCCCCACATTTACAAATGAAGAAACTCAGGCTCAGAAAGTTTAAGTGAGGGCGCCTGGGTGGCTCAGTGGGTTAAGCCTCTGCCTTCAGCTCAGGTCATGATCTCAGGGTCCTGGGATCAAGCCCCGCATCGGGGGGGGGGGGGGGGTCCCTGCTCAGCGGGGAGCCTGCTTCTCCCTCTCCCACTCCCCCTGCTTGTCTCTCTCTCTGTAAAATAAATCAATAAAGTCTTCAAAAAAATAAAGAAAGTTTAAGTGATTGGCCCAAATTAACACAGTAAGTGATGGAGATGGGAGTCAGGACTGAAGCATATCTGTTTGCCTCTGAAGCCCACAGCACCAGCGTCCCGTACCCCCATGCCTTTCGGGAACCCAAAGACTCCCAGAGCCTAGGAATGTGACCTCTGTTGTGCTTCATGGGCAGCCTTCAAAGCCTGTAACAAGGAACAGGGCATGTAGACAGCGAGGAGGCATAGGAGGGCTCTGAATACAAGAGCTCAAAGTGGAGAGGGATACCAGGGGCTTCCTGGTAGGTGCCTACCTGAGCTCCGAGTCAGTCAAGTACCATTTCAGACCAAACCTTCCAGCCCTCTGGCCACGGTGCTCACTCACTATGGCCGAGTCACAGGGAAGAACAAAGCACAGAGTTGTGTTGGGTCAGAGCCTGGAGACTTCAGCTGACAACCACAGGAGACCTGTCTTCACAACAGAGTGTTACCTGCCACAAGCCAGACAAATGGAGGTGGACTTCTCACCTGGCCAGTCCTGGGAAGGGCAGTGCCTGGGCTGACCTCAGACACTGTCTCATCCCAGCTCCTGGGGCAGAAAGAGCCAAACCCCACCGGTGCAAGAGAACAAGGCAGCTGTGGACTCTCAGAGAATTCTCAGAAAGCATCTGCCCACACCCAGAATCCCCAGAGGAAGGCCTAGAGCCAAAATGAACGTTATGGGTGAAAGAAAGTGGAATTCCTGGGGCGTCTGGGTGGCTCAGTTGGTAAGTGTCTGCCTTCAGCTCAGGTCATGATCCCAGAGTCCTGGGATCGAGCCCCACATCAGGCTCCCTGCTCAGTGGGGAACCTGCTTCTCCCTCTCACTCTCCCTCTATGCTCTCTCTCTCTCTCTCTCTCTCTGTCTCTGTCAAATAAATAAATAAATAAATAAAACCTTTAAAAAAAAAAAAAAGTGGAATTCCCTGTGGGAAAAAAATGTGGGAGCACCTGGGTGGCTCAGTCAGTTAAGCATCTGCCTTTGGCTCAGGTCATGATCCCAAGGTCCTGGGATCAAGCCCTGCATGGGGATCCCTACTTAGCAGGGAGCTTGCTTCTCCCTCTGCCTGCTGCTCCCCCTGCTTATGCACGCTCTCTCTCAAATAAATAAAATCTTTTGAAAAAGAAAGAAAGAATGTGAGGAAGTTAATTTTACTTCTGAGAGGAAGAGGATAGTGACAACAGAGGTCATAGGAAGGAAGATGAGGAAGATAGCAGGAGCTGGGGCTTTAGAAATGGCCACAAGAAGCCTGAATGAGAACATGCAGTCTAATATCCAATTTGCAGTCCTCACAGCTGCTCAGTAACTCCTTTCCATCTCCCAAGTCATCAGGAAAACCTGCCACACAAGACACTTCATGGTTTTGGGGAGGAGACGAGTTTTGAAAGAAGAGGAAAAGGTTGTGAGGTTGACAAACAGGATCCTGTCCAGTCAGTCGTAGTAAGATCGCTACCTGGGCAGAAGCAGGAACTTGGGGCCAACTTAACAAGAGGATGAGTTCCAACCTCCAACCCTAGTAGTCTGAGAAATCTGGAGGAAGACACTGGAATTTCCACAATGGGAGTGAAGTCTGATTCCGATATGGGAGGTGGCATGACTCAGCTGCCCAGCTGCCTCCTTTCTGGTAAAAGTGTGTGTGTACTTTCCATCTAGGTCGAATGCAATTTCACACAGCTCTGCTCTGGCCCCCTGCGTGTTGGTCCAGAAAGCATTCTTGGGTCCAGTAAGGAGGAGATGACTCCTTGATGACTGCTTGCCACCATAGCTCTGTGGCCCTGAGTTAGTTAACCTTGTCACTTCTCTGAGTCTTCTTTCTCTCTTCATGAATAGGGATCCCAGTTTGCAGGGATTTTCAGAAAGTTCGGGACAGAATGAGGAGCAGAGCCCTGGCCCACTGGCATCATGCTGAGTGGTTTCAGGTAACTTCGGTCCCTGAGAAACAGGTCCAGGAACTTCCTCTAGATCACAGTGCAGCAAAGTAGAGGAGCTGGGATATGAACCCAGGTCCACCACACTTGGAAACTTGCCCCTAGGACAGCAAACCAAGACTTAACTGCAGTTTCAACTTCTCCAGGAATGGAATTTTCAATCAATCCTTGTGGAATGTTCTGGTCAGCTCCAATGAGGTAATCTGTCACATGGGCCCTCACCATCCCTCAGAAGAAGAGGAGGAAATCCACCTAATGAGACACCTTGCCCTTCTCCCTAAAGGAAGATGACCTAGGTTGGTTGACCTGGTTGGCTCAGTTAGTTGGGCAAATGACTCTTGATCTCCGGGGTTGTGTATTTGAGCCCCACATCGGGTGTAGCAATTACTTAGAAAAATAAATAAAGGAAAGAAAATGACCTGGCCTGAAACAATCTTTGCTTTTGCTAGCAACATTCTTGCCCCACCCTCCTTCCGGTAAAAACCCTCCATTCTGTACAATTCCTGGGAGCTCCCCTCTCCCTGCTAGACTCCCGTCTACCAAATACATAAAACACTTCATAAAGCCAATTGGTTGGATTTTGTTTTCTAGCAGAGGTCACTGTCCTTGCACAAATCAGTTTACTAGACCACTGCCCACAGGAGGCAGGTAGTGATGTGCCTAAGCACACTGTCTCTGGAGGCGAATGGCCCATCTGGCTCTGAAAGCAGAATGACTTACTTGCTATGTGGGGATTGCACTCGCTGTGATCACACTTAACCCCTCCAGCCTCAGTTTCCGCATCTGTAAAATGGGCACGTAGTAGTAACTACCTCTTTGGGTTGTTGTTGTGAAGATTCAAAGGGTCAGTACATATAAGTGTTTAGAACAGCACCTGACACACAGAGCTTGAGAAATAGTTGACCAAGAAACATGAGGGCTGAGGAGGGGATGAAACTGGGCAAGGGAAAGGTACTGAGCCTAGGCTGATCTTTCAAAAAGTTTGACTCTCAAGTGGAAGAGGAAAACAGCGGAAGGTGATGGGGATCATGAGAAGGCTTACTTTTTAAATGCTGATTCCAAGGAGCCAGAAGAGAGAGTTTGAGGATTTGGAGAGTACAAGGGAGGAGTCAGGTTTCAGGTGCCCAAGAGAGGGTGGGAGGGAGGTGAGGTGGGGTAGATGCCAATATATGGGTAAGTGGGTGTGGGTGGGAGACCCCGGAGGCCTTCTGTTTAGTCCCTGAGGTAGAGATGACACCACCAACTCAAACTGAGGAGGTGGGTGGGAGGGGAGCCGAGAAGGTCCAACCTGCCCTTCAGGAAAATGGAGGAAACCACTTTAGACTCAGTCAGGCTGAAAATAACCCCTCACCTCATAGGACTTGACAATTCACAGGCCTATTTCTCACCTCCTCCTCAGTCCACCCCACAACAATCCCAAGTAATATTCCTGTTCTCCCTTGGCGGGAAGGAATCAGCCTGAAGGGGGTCGAGGCCCCGGCTTAAGAGTGGGACCCTAGACCTAGAGCCGGGTTTTCTGAGTGGAACCTCTGCACTCCATCCTGCAGGGCCTGTTGGTAGAGCACGCACAAATGCACATACCTGTGCACTCAACGCACATGCGCATACACAGCCCTGCCCAGAATGCCCCTCCCCCTCTCTCCCTGGCCAGAAGGCCTTCAGAATGCAAATGAGCCAGGGCCACCTTGTTACAGGGCTGATCTCAAATCTACTCTCTTGAGAGGAGAAGCTAGTTAAGGAGTCACAAGTGAAAAACACAAGGTAAAGGACAATGGGAATAGTATGCTAACATTTATGTAATAAGTGGGGGGAAAGAACGTGTGTGTGACTGCGTCTGCTTGTCTGTGCATAAAACATTTCTGGAAAGAGGCGGACAATTCTTCAACAGTTCCCTCCGGGGAGGGAGCTGCCAGGCGGGAAGGAGGGAGATTTTACAGTGTATTCCCTTCTGGGCTTTTTCAATTTGAAAATAGTTAAATAAGTAAATATATGCTTTGACATACAAAGTAGTGCTTTGACTATTATGAGTAACACACCACTTAAAACGTAGCCCTCAAAAAAAAAAAAAAAAAAACAACACATAGCCCTCAGCTGAGCTATGTTGTGACATCATGACTGGAAATTCACCGCCCCCCCCCATGGTCCCTCTGGCCCTTCCTTTCTCTCCCCTCCTTGGCTTCTAGTCCAAATCTTACCCCTACATCAGGCTCCAGCCCCGAGGCATCGCTATGAATCATAGGAACCAGTGACCCAAGTGTGGGCCTCCACTAGGCCTGTGAAGGTGGCAAGGCAGACCACATTGGGATCTGGGATCTGGGATCTGGGATGGTCCTCGTGCATCTCTTGGTTGCCACAGTCACTCTCACTGAATTAGATTTCAAACTGAGAGGATTCTTTTTTTTTTTTTTTCTAAGATTTTATTCATTTATTTGACAGACAGAAATCACAAGTAGGCAGAGAGGCAGGCAGAGAGAGAGGAAGGGAAGCAGGCTCCCTGCCAAGCAGAGAGCCTGATGCGGGGCTTGATCCCAGGACCCCAGGATCATGACCTGGGCCAAAGGCAGAGGCTTAACCCACCGAGCCACCCAGGTGCCCCTCAAACTGAGAGGATTCTTGTAAGGAATTTACAGCAAGAATGGTCTGAGGATTCCAGGAACAGCCATACCGAGGGTCTTCTAATTCAGGAAGGGGACAGTGCTCCGGACCCAGGGCACTCTGGAGCCTGGATCATCTCTTGGAGGGCTGTCGCTTTACCCACGCCCCCCAGGCGGCTTCTTGCTTGTGCCCCCTCTCTGTCAGAAGGTCCAGCCCCTCACGGTCAGTCCCTTGTGGGCACAGTCCTGACACCAAAGCCCCACCGCAGGTCCCTGGTTCAGGATGGTTCCTCTCAGAAGGCCTGAGGGCAGGGTGGTCATATGGTACACCACAAAGTCTCCAGGACACCTCCAGGCTGGACTGGCCTCACCTGACCCCCAGCACGGCCCCTCTTGGATGAGCTCCTGTGAACACTGGTGTGGACACCTTCCCCAAGTCTAAGAGCCAGAAGAAATAGCTCCAATGTTTGCTACAAGGGAGAAGGTCCAGATTTATAAATACCTGACTACAAAGGGCCCCACACAGGCACACCCCTGCCTCCTCTCTCCTCCTCCTCCACAGCCTCGGGGGCCACCCCCACTTCCTGCCTTTGCCAGCCTTCAGCAGTCAGAAAAATATTTGGAGATTTTGGACAATCCATGCACACAAAAGTAAAGAGAAACAAACCACAGAGGCAGCATGGGATTTTTACAACAGAAAGCTCACAATGTGATTTCTACATCGGCGACTCTCTAGCTGTCCAATCTTGGGTCACTTGACCTCACTGAACCTGTCTCTTTACCTGTGAAGAGGGAGCAACGATGGCTAATTCACAAGGTTGACAGGAGAATTCAAAGAAAGAATGTGTGCAACAAAGCACATAGAAAATACTCCACAAATAATTCTTACCCCTTCCCCCTCTCCATGCACTTTTACTCTTCCATCTTCCCTGCAATAAAGTCCCCTGACTTGAGTTCACCAGAGTCTGTCTCTGTTGGCTGCCGCAGAGAACATAGTTCTGATAGAGACCGTGACTCTCTCTCACCCTCACCTCCCAGCCCCCACATAGCTCTACAGTGGGGGATATTTGTCCTGGTTTCTCACGGCCCAACACTTTGAATACCCTCCCTGTGTCTGGGGAATTCCCCTTTTCCAAGGTAGCAGTAGGAAAACTTGCTTTACCAGCCTCCTTTGGAGCTAGGTAGCAGGCATGTGACCGGTGCCCCACCAACCAGAGGCACCTTGCCAGTGAAGAAGGAGGCAGCTACCACATGGGCCGCACATCCGGGTGATGGAGGAGATAGAGGCACTGGGGTCTGGGGGCTGCTGGAGGGGCAGTTCCCGTGTCTGGGTCCAGCATGGGCAGCCTGAGAAGCACTGGCCGTGACCAGGGAGGGTGGCGGGCCTTTCTGATGTAGTCAGAGATAGGGTCTGGGTAAACTGCAAACTAGCTTCCCTGGTCCTCCCCGAGGTTCCCCAGGAATCAAATATTCCAAAATAAATTCCTTTTCTGACCACAACAGGAATGACTTCTATATTTGCAACTAAGGACATTGATACACACACAACATGTACAGTATCTGATTGTTTTTATTTCAGCCTTATCAAGGTGTAATTGGCATATAAAGCCATAGGATAGTTCAAGTGTACATCATTGTGATGATTTGATATACATATGCATTGAGAAAGGGTACCCCTATTCTAGTTCATTAACATCTCCATCACCCCACATATCCACATATTTACCAATCCTTCTTCCCTTCCTTCCTTTCTTTCCTTCCTTCCTTTCCTTTCCCTCTTTTCTTTCCTTCCTTCCTTTCCTTGTTTTCCTTCCTTCTCTCCCTCCTTCCCTTCCTTCCTTCCTTTTTTTTTCTTTTCTTTTCTTGCTGAGAACATTTAAGTTCTAATCTCTCAACAATTCCAATTGTACAACACATTATAGTTACTTATAGTCACTATGCTCTACATTAGAGCCTCAGACCTTATTCATGTTATAGCTGAAAGTTTATATCCTTTAACTAACCTCTCCCTACTTCCCCCAGCCCCCATCCCCTGGCATCCGCTGTTCTTCATTCTGTTTCTGTGAGTTTTGTTTCCTTTTTAAGATTCCACTTATAAGTAATATCACGTAGTATTTGTCTTTCTCTGCCTGGTTTATTTCACTCAGCATAATGCCTGCAAGATCCATCCATGTTGTTACAAACAGTAGGATTTCCCTCTTCCTCATGACTGAATAATATTCCCCTCTGTGTGTGTATATGGTATATATACATACACATATCCCCTGTGTGTATACATATGTACATACACACATACATATGTGTATGTGCATATATACACACATATACATACATATATATCACATCTTCTTTATCCTTTCATGCACTGATGGACACTCAGGTTGCTTCCATACCTTGACTTTTGTAAATAATGAGCACAGGAGTGCAGATATCTCTTCAATATCCTGTTTCTCTTCCTTTAGGTAGATACGCAGAAGTGGGATTTCTAGATCGAAAGGTAATTCTATTTTTCATTTCTTGAGGAACCTCCGCACTGTTTTCCACAGTAGCACCAATTTATATTCCCACCAACAGTGCACAGGATTCTCTTTTCTCCACATCTTCACTGACAATTATTCTTGTATTTTTTGGTGAGAACCATTCTAATACGTGTAATGTGGTATCTCATTATGGTTTTGATTGCATTTCCCTGATAACTGGTGACGTTGAGAACCTTTTCTTATACCTATTGGCCATTTGTGTGCCTTTTTTAGAAAAATACCTGTTCAGTTCATCTGGCCATTTTTAATCCAATGAGGAGTTTTTTTGTGGATTTTGTTTGTTTGCTATTGAAGTGTACAAGTTCTTTATATATGTTACATACTAGCCCCTTAGCAGGGATGATTTGCAAATATCCCATTCCATAAATTAACTTTTCATTTTATTGATGTCTTCCTTTGCTGTGGAAAAGCTTTTTTCATTTGATGCAATCCCTCTTATTTATTTTTGCTTTTGTTGCCTTCACATTGGTGTCAAATCAAAAAATCATTACCCAGGCTGATGTCAAGGAACGTATCCCCTATGTTTTTTTCTGGAAGTTTTATGGTTTCAGGTTTTACATTCAAGTCTCGAATCTATTTTGAGTGGATATTTGTGTATGATGTGAGTTAGGGATCAGTTTCATTCTTTTGCATGTGGCTTTTTAATTTTTCCAGCACCATTTATTGAAGAAATTATCTTTTCCTCATTGTATATTCTTGTCTCCTTTGTCATAAATCAATTGACTAAATATGTGTGGGTTTATTTCTGGGCTCTCTATTCTGTTTGATCGATCTGTATGCTTGTTTTTATGCCAATACCAAACTGTTCTGATTACTGTAACTTTGCAATATAGTCTGAAATCAGGAAGCATGATGCCTACAGCTTTGTTCTTCATTCTCAAGATTGCTTTAGTTATGCAAAGTCTTTTGTGGCTCCATACAAATTTTAGAATTGTTTTCTCTATTTCTGTAAAAAAATGCCATTGGAATTTTGATAGAGATTGCATTGGATCTATAGATTGCTTTCGGTAGTATGAACATTTTAACAATATCAGTTCTTACATATATGAACATGAACTATCCTTCTATTTACTTGTGTCTTCTTCAATTTCTTTGATCAATGTCTTACAGTTTTCAATGTACAGATCTTTCGCCTCCTTGGTTTAAATTTATTCCCAGGTATTTTATTCTTTTTGATGCAATTGCAAATGGGAATCTTTTCTTTTCTCTTTTAGAGAGGGGTGGGGGGGCATAGGGAAAGGGAAAGAGAGAAACTTAAGCAGGCTCCACACCCAGTATGGGGACTGATATGGGGTTCAATCACAACCTTGAGATTATGACCTGAGCCAAAATCAAGAATTGGATGCTTAACCAACTGAGCCACCCAGGCACCCCACACATAAGAGTGCTTTCTTAATTTCTCTTTCTGATAGTTCCTTATTAGCATATATAAACCTAACTGATTTTTGTGGAGTTGACCCTTCAACAATGCAGGAGTTAGAAGTGTTGACCCTAACACAGTTGAAAATCCTTGTATAGGGATGCCAGGGTGGCTCAGTCCGTTAAGAAGGTGCCTTCAACTCCGGTCATGATCCCAGAGTCCGGTGATCATGTCCTGTATCAGGCTCCTTGCTCAGCAGGAAGCCTGCTTCTCCCTGTGCCTGCTGCTCCCCCTGCTTGTACTCTCTCTCTCTGACAAATGAATAAATAAAATCTTAAAAAAAGAAAAAAAGAAAGTCCTTGTATAACTTCTGGTCCCCCAAAAGTTAACTACTAATAGCCTACTGTTGATCAGAAGCCTTACCGATAACATAAATAATTGATTAACACAAAATTTATATATGTATTATTTACTGTATTCTGATAATAAAGTAAGGTAGAGAAAAGAAAATGTTATGAAGTAAACCATTAGGAAGAGAAAATACATTTACAATACTGTATTTATCTGGGAAAAAATCCACATGTAAGCACACCTATACAGTTTAACACCGTGTTATTCAAGGGTTGGTGGTATATGGATTTTGTATCCTGCAACTTTACTGAATTTGTTTATTAGTTCTGTTTTTTGGTGGCTTCTTTAGGATTTTAATTTATTTTTTTTAATATTTTATTTATTTTATCTGACAGACAGAGATCACAAGTAGGCAGAGAGGCAGGCAGAGAGAGAGAGGAGGAAGCAGGCTCCCTGCTGAGCAGAGAGCCCAACGAGGGGCTCGATCCCAGGATTCTGGGATCATGACCCGAGCCGAAGGCAGAGGCTTTAACCCACTGAGCCACCCAGGCGCCCCAGGATTTTATATACATAATATCAAGTCGTCTGCTATTAGAGACAGCTTTACTTCTTCCTTTACAATTTGGATGCCTTTTATTTCTCTTTCTTGTCTAACTGCTCTGGATAGGATTTCTTGTACTATGTTGAATAAATGTGGTAAAGAGTGGGCACTCTTGTCTTGTCTGTGATCCTAGAGGGAAAACCCTTCAGTTTTCACTGTTGAACATGATGTCAGCTGTGGGCTTGACATACATGGCCTCTGTGGTGTTGAGGTATGTTCCTTCAATACCTCGTTTTGTTTGCAACATATCCCTCTGTTTCTCCACTTTTCTTGACTCTTTGCATTGGATTCTGCACATTAGATAAAACAGCCTTCACTCCCAGTCTTGAAGAATGGGTATCATGTAGAAGATGAACCTTATTGTTCAGCCCAGTCTGAGCCCTTGGTTGTCTCTCAAAACTATGTGATTGTCCAAGCCACCTTCTTTGTTCACAGTGGCTCCCAGCAATTTAGGGTGTGCCAAAACCTGTCGGTGTCCCAGAGGGGAAGACTTTAGTCAGCACTTAGGTGCAAGCTTATTGGAAGCTGGACCCTCAGGCAGCAGCTTTTAAAGTATGCAAGTAGATCTCCTTCAGAGAAAGACTGAGAGATGGACACTTCTGTCTGCTCTCTCTGAGCCCTAGGAGGATAGCTGGTTAAGAACTGTTTCTTTTGGCGCACATGGGTGATTCAGTTGGTTAAGCATCCAACTCGTGATTTTGGCTTAGATCATGATCTCGGGATCCTGGGATTGAACCCCACATCAGGCTCCATGCTCTGTTTCTTTCCTTTTCATTCTTTCTTTCTCTTTCTTTTCTCCTTTGGACACAATTCTGTGGGATCCACAAATACAAGCTCTTCTAGCCACCAGACCCAAGTGATCAAGGGCTGCATCCTCTAGGTAGCAGCTGCAAAAGCCAGAGCATCAAACATGTGCACAGGCTCTTTCCAAGGAGACACAGGCTACCTGGATCAGGCCAGAGGATGAACACAGAGACAACCCTGCCAGCCTCTCCAGCTCTGCTCTCTGGGAGGATCACAAGTTAGCCCCTAGATGTGTGCTAATTTAGAAGGCTAACCCTCAGGCAGCAGATTTTAAAGCATGCAAATATGCCTCTTTCTGGGAAATACAGAGTTGAACATTTCTATCTGCTCTCTCCATGCTGAGCCCTGGGGGCATCCCATTAAGGACCATTTCTTTGTTTGCTATAGCCTTGTGGGTCCTATGGATGCAAGCCCCACTGGTTTTCAGAGGTAGGTATTTGGGGACCCTAGCCCTCAAGTAGAAGTCTTAAAAGTAAGATATTGGGTCTAAGCCCCTTGCTCTTCAGGGAGAAATTGGGAATTGTGGGTTGTCTCCCAACTGCATGTTGCTGTGTCATGGTGGGTAGGTGTGATGGCAAGAGTCTGTCCCAGGCTTTCCTAACCATTTTGATGTATCTATCCACCATATAGAAATCACTGATTTGATTTCTGGATCTCTTTCAGAGCAAACTGCTCCATGTGTAGCTATAAATTAGGTGAGTCCTTTGGGAGGAGGTGAGTATAGGAGCCTCCTATGCTGCCGTCTTGGACCAGGCAGTACCTAGTTGTTTCTTTTTTTTTTTTTTCTTTAAGATTTTATTTATTTGACACACAGAGAGAGATCACAAGTAGGCAGAGAGGCAGGCAGAGAGAGAGGGGGAAGTAGGCTCCCTGCTGAGCAGAGATCCCGATGTAGGACTCGATCCCATGACCCTGGGATCATGACCTGAGCCAAAGGCAGAGGCTTATCCCACTGAGCCACCCAGGCACCCTACCTGGTTGTCTCTAATACAGTCTGTTACACTGCATTAAATTTCACCAATGTGGAATTGAGTATAAAATATCCACTTTAAAGACTCCTAGGAGCAACCTTTGTTGCACTGATTAGGAGCCTTTGCTTTCCTTGTCCACTGTCCATGAGATCAGATGCAGTAAGGAAACAGGAGGAGATTTGGCTACTTAGAGCAGCAGGAACAGAGATCACTTGTATTGAGTTATGGGCTTCAGTGAGGTTCTCCAGGGACTTTCTTGGAGGCCTAAGGGCTGGTGTGTGAGACCTAAAATGTAGGTCAGACACAGAAAAGGAAGCAAGAAGATATCACAGCAAACCACTTCCCCTTGCTCACTCTGTGCTGAACACACTGGGCTTTTTATTGTGTCTCAGTGGTGCCAGGCAGGTTCCAGCTGAAGAGCCCTTGCTCTGGCTTTTCCTTCTGTGTGTATCACTCTCCCCTTCTACTAGCTGCCAACATCCCTCATCACCTTCTCCAGTCTGCTCAAATGTCAACTTCTCCATAAGGCTTAGCCCAAACACCCTACATAAAATTTCAATCTCACCTGCCCCGCACCACTTATCTCCTGTATCCTGCTCTTTTTTTTTTTTTAAAGATTTATTGATTTATTTAAGAGAGACATGGGAGCAGGGGGAAGGCAGAGGGAGAAGGAGAGAGAAACCCAAGCAGAGTCTGTGCTGAGTGTGGAGCCTGATGCGGGGCTCGATCCCACAACCTTGAGATCAGACCTGAGCCAAAACCAAGAGTCGGATGCCTAACCAACTGTGCCACCCAGCCACCCCTCCTCTACCTGCTCTTTTAATTTTTTCTATGGCAGTCATCGTCTTCCAACATTATATGTAAATATAATTTATTGTCTTTCTCCCCGATGGGGATCTTTGTCTATTTTATTCATTGATATATCCCAAGCACCCAGAACTGTGCCAGGAACAGAGTAGGCACTCAGGAAGCAGTTGCTGAATGATGACTAAATTTATACACCATTTAGATATTTATTTAAAATTACCCTTCACCAAGCCCCATGACACCTATGTCTACACAATGAAGACACAGACCTTGCATTCATGAAGCTTACAGTCAAGCTTCTCATCTGATGAAATTAAGACATGTTGAGAAATGAATGACAAGATAACATGCTCCCCTTCCTAGGAAGTGTGTCATCTTTACAGATAAACATTTTAATTCAGAGAAATGTCCCTCCTCTGACTTGAGGGTTTCAGCCTGGCTATTTCTGAGCTGGGCACTCTTCTGGGTGCATCTCCGATGACGCCAAGGAAGCTACTCCACCCACACAGCCAGTCCTGACCACAGAGGAGTCCTGAGACTACCACCTTCCTTCCTCATTGTTAAGACACTGTCTGGATCTGTCAGCATCTCAGTGACAGAGAATGCATCCAAAAGGGGTGACTGAGAAGAGTTTAATGCAGGGGCTAACCACAGGGTGACAGGCAGGTTGAAGGAAACCACCTAGGGATGGTGAAGCACCCCAGGGCTGGCCAGAGCTGGCAGCCTCTGCTTCTCTGAGGCATGAAGAAGTCAGGGCAAGGAAGCAGGAGCCAGCAAGGCCTGGAGCTTCAGGGGAACCTTAACTTCCAGGAACTGGGGACTTCAGGAGAGGAACAAAGCCTCTGCCACTCAGCACCCCAGTGGCAAGTGAGTCAGGGGCATGAGGGCCCATCCCATTTTCCTGTCATCCTCCAGGCCCTGGGGTGTCTCCCAGAGGCTGATGAGAAGCCAGAGGGCAAAGGAGCCCACTGGAAGAGGTCCACAACCATCAGCTTGCTGGGGTGCAGAGCAGGTGGAGAAGAAGTATGGAGGGACAAACAGAAGAGCCAACATACTCTCTTTGTCTTCCTTTGGTCAGGCTGGGAAACTGAGGCCCAACCGCTAAACCTAGGGCATCTGTACTCCATACCAGGCACGGGCTTAAGGTTTTCGAGTCTCAAGGAAAAGGCACAACAAACATTGTTCAGTCCTGAGAAGAGGGGAAACAGCAGTGTGCTTGTCTGAACATCACCACGGCAACCACGGCACTGCCTACCAGACCCAAGCCCTGGAAATGGCTGGAAGTCACTTTTTCCATCACCCACCCATTCCATTCCTGTCCCTCTTTCCTTCCTCCTCAGTCCCAGAGTAACTTCCCTTGTTTCCTCCATTTCCAAAGAGCGTTTTTTAAGAGAACAATGGATGGCAGCCGCGGGAGGGCAGGCGGCCTTTAGGTAGTGACAAATGATGTTCTGTTGGGGAGGAAGTAACAGAATGAGGTAGCACAGGGGATGCCAGAGAACCCAGTGAGAAGGAGAGTCAGTTGTGGGGGAGTCCTCTATAAGGGGTGACCTGGCAACCTCACATGTTTAGATGGTTGTCAATAAGCAACTTTGACTGTGTTGGCCCCACAAGGACATATCAAACTATGACTGCCATGCCCCTTCCCCCCGGCCAGGGAGATGAGAGGAAGAAGGCTTTCATTCATCCTTCCTTGTCAGTGCACCCAAAATGGTTACCAGTGAGCGACAGATTCTAGAAGGGCATGGCACCAGGTCTCTCTTCAGAGAAGATTACTAGAAGGATTTGCGTTTTTGCTTGGAAAAGGAAAGGAAGGGGCCAGAGCCTCATTTGGTGAGCATTTATATGACACCCCTTTGTGATGGTGGTGCCTAAGAGGCCTCCAGGTCCCGGGTCAATCCTGCTGAGCTGGGATATGGTAGAAATCAGGACAAGGGGTGGCCTGTAAATGCACTCTCTCACCCTCAGGGCCCCCTTAGCCCAGCTTGGCAGCTCCTCTCATGGCCCATTTACCCACATCCCCCCCTCCCTCCACCCAGTTCCAACCTGTCCTCCTAGACTTAGCTGATTCCCGTTCTTTATCGGCACAAAGTATTTTTCCCCTGGCCATTAACGGTACACTCTCCCTCTGAAATGCCAGAGCATACACTGCTTATAGCCCTTAGTTTTCACCCAGCATTACCCACTTTTTTTCTATACGGATTGCCTTGTTTCCCAACAAAAAGCCTAGAACCCTCTCACGCCTAACTCCATACCAGGAACATAGAGTAGGCTCTCAGCAAGTACACTCTGATTCAATGAGGATGGGAGGCAAGCTTCTAAGATATACCACTGTCAGGATCTTTACTGTCAGCTGTTGCCATCTTGGTTATTCCCTATGAGAGGGAACTCTGCTCTTTCTGCCAACTGGGAAAGAGAGAGCTCAGCTTCTCCAACTCAATGAATATAGACAACATCAGTGTCACGACTGATTTCCAGTCACCAAAGCACACCTTTACAGACTAGCTCATTTGAACCACACAGAAAACTTGTGACCATCGAACAGATGCAGAATTTGAGGGGCAGAGAGGTTAAGTGATGTGACCCAGGGCACACAATTAGTTCAGCACACAGATAGATCCCTAGTCTCCTAGCCTAACACTTACTATAGTATGCACCTAGCATCCAGTTTTAAAACACTTAGTACCCAGGGGCACCTGGGTGGCTCAGTCAGTTAAGCATCTGACTTTTGATTTTGGCTGAGGTCATAATCTCAGGGTTGTGAGATCGAGCCCCACATCAGACTCTGCACTAGGAATCAAGCCTGCTTAAGATTCTCTCTCTTGGGGCCCCTAGGTGGCTCACTGGGTTAAGCCTCTGCCTTCAGCTCAGGTCATGATCTCAAGGTCCTGGGATCGAGTCCCGCATCGGGCTCTCTGCTCAACAGGGAGCCTGCTTCCTCCTCTCTCTCTCTGCCTGCCTCTCTGCCCACTTGTGATCTCTCTCTGACAAATAAATAAATAAAATCTTAAAAAAAAAAAAAAAGATTCTCTCTCTCCCTCTTCCCTTGTCTATCTCCATCCTCTCTTTCTCTGAAAGAAAAAAAGAAAAAAAGAGGCTATCAGACTGGGAGATGACAGATACAACTTTACTCCAAGGTGGACTATGATACTGCATGAGAGGGATAAACAATGTGAGCAAGGGAAGGGAAAGTGATCATTCTACCCAGCTCACAGGTTGTCTTGATAACACAGTCTACCAGAGACCTGGGGAAAGAAGATAGATATGAGGGTTCACTGAGGTCCTGAGGCTGCCCGCAGGCTGGTCGAAGTCACCAGAGCTCAAGGGTCACAGTTCCAGCTGACAAGCTCAGAGGTGTGATCGCCCTGCCCAGGACAAGCGAGGAGTGAACCCTACTTGGTGGGTGAGAATGCCAGTGCCTGGGAAAGAGGAGAAATCCTATAAACTGAGGCAGTGGCCAGGAGAGGTTGAAAAGCACACGACTTCAAAGCAGTGACACAGATATTTCCACTGGAAGACTCTGGGACGCTGTTCAAGGCCAGTTAGAAGAAAGTGGGTTTGGTGTCAGTGGTGGATGGGGTAATGTGGGGGGTGGGCATTAAGGAGGGCATGTGATGGGATGAGCATGGGATGTTGTAGGCAACTGATGAATTACTGAACCCTACATCTGAAATTAATGAAGTCCTATGTGTTGGCTAAATTGAATTTACACAGAAAATTTTAAAAAGAAGAAGAAACTGAGTTCTACACCAGTGGTGGCGAACATGGCTTCCCAAGAAAATGGCAGCGGCTGTCTCTTAAAATTACCGATTCCTGGGGCCACCTCAACCCTACTGGCTCAGTCCTTGAAACGGCGGCGCCCCATCTCAGCTGCACACCGGAATCATCCCAGTGTTCAGGCGGACTCCCAGATCTAGTCAACCAGTATCTCTAGGCTTTCTTCAAGTTCTGAAGTATATATCCTCACTGAGTATCCGTGTAGGACCAAGGCTGAGAATGTCTGCTCTCAGGTGGGCTAGGGATCTGTGTGTTTAACAGACTCTCTAACGGACTCCAATGAATCCCAAGTCCACCTCACTCTGTGGACAAGTATTTGAGAAACCTGCTAAAGGTAACTTTCCTTAAAGCAATAAGTGTGGCCTACCAAACCAGCAGGGATAATGGGGATAATGGTGGAGGCCAGAGGCCGGGTCTTGGCACAATGCAGATGGTCAGCAATGGGACAAGTGTGCCAAGCAGCGGTTCTCTTCTGGCCTGTGGCACCTCAGGAAAGGCACAGAGCTTGGGCCTCTGGCAGGACCTGCAGAGCTGACAAGGCCAGAGGAAAATGGCTTGTCCCTCTGGTGCTGGGTTAACGCTGTCCTCTTCGGATACCCTGAACAAAACCATTTCCAGTGTATTACCAGATGCCACTCATTCAAAGTCAGTCACGTACACAGGGTGTCTAAAGGCAGTGGATCTAGGTTTAATCCCACACTGTACTTGCTCGCTGTGTGATCTTGTGCAAGTTACCTAAGTTCTCTGAATCTCTGTTTACTCAGCTGCCATATGTAATCTAGTCTTTATGTCTCTATGTAGTTGTGAGAATCCAGTAAGATCACTAATAGGTGAAGAACACTTGGAGCAATACCAGGCATACAGTAAGAGCCCTATAAAGGTGAGCTACATAAATATATAGTGGCTGACTAGGTGCCAGGCACTATTTTGGGCTCTGTCCATGCACCTTGTGAGTGGGAGGCCCAGACCCAGGAGCTCTGGGTTCCCTCTCCCAGGCCCTGGGACAAGCCACAGCCCTTCCGGGGAGGGATCTCCAAAGCGAGGCTCTTAGCCCAGGTTTCCGGAAGCCTTTACAGCCCAAAGTTCTGAGCCAGACCCTCCGGGGTCGCCTTCTTCAACCTGCAGCTAGAACCCAGGGCTTCCTATTCTTTCCAACTTTCTCTGAGAAGAGGTAAAAACACCCGGGCACGCCCAAGAAACAGAACAGGCTCTTCCCCGTGTGGTTTTGGCTGGGGGCAAGTGTTCCCTCTGCGCTACGCCCACAGCCCAGCCCTGATGCACAGAGAAGGCCCGCAGATCCCGGTCCAGGCCAAGGCGGGGCTCTGAGTCCCTTCTAGAGGGAAGCAATTCCCGACGGGAGGACACCCTGCGCCGTAGAAAATGCCACCCGGGCCGTGCCGCAGGACCCCCCCTCGGGGCTGCCAGGGCCTGCGGAACGGGGCGGGGGTGGGGGGGGGGCGCATAGCGGGCTTAGAGGGTGCGGCAGTCCTGGAATCCCGGGGGCGCCCAGGGCCCAGGCAAGCACAGAGTCTCCTCCTGAAGCCCTCGTCGCACAAAGAAAAACTGCGGGCCGCTGGGTCCAACGCGCACCCCGGCTTCGGGAAGGCCTAGAGTTCCTGGGCTGGGTCCAAAATGAGTCCCGAAAGGGCCAAGCCTGAGGAGAGGGTGCACGTCGACAGGGCGGCGCCCAGGCCCGACAGGCTCCCGGGGCCAGCTTGCTGCGCTGGGCCAGGGCCCGCGGAGGGGGGAAAACGAGGTCCGGACGCGGCGCGGGACAGCTGACTCATCCTCCCACCGCCGCGGTGAGTCACCCGCGGGCGCGGCCGCCCCACGCTGCCGGCTCTGCCCCGACGCCTGGCCCGCGGCGCCCCCTCGCGGTCACACGGGACGCGTCGCCCGGGTCTCCACGCCCGCTGTCCCCCCTCTGCTCCGCCCGCCGCTGAGTGGGGAGTGTCTCTCTGTCTCTGTCTCGGTCTCGGTCTCTGTCTCTCTCTCTCTCTCTGTGCCTCTCCTTCTGTCTTCCCACAATGCATTGTCCTTTTAAAAGATGAGTTTCTGGGCCCTCTCGGGGACCCCAAGCCAATGTCACATTGGAGCCGGAAGCTGGGAGGGCCTCCCCACCCACCCCAAGCCCCAGGAGGAAAGACCAGTCCCTTAGCTTCCAGGGAGAAGACCAATGACCTAGGCTACCACCTACAACTCCTCTCCACCTCTGTCCCCACCTGGGATGTGGGCCCGGGGAACAGTGAGCCTCTCTGGCTTACCCCCACCCCCACCCCCATCTACCCCACCACACCCCCACATCCCCCTCCCCGCATGCAAAGCGCAGGATTTTCATCCAGTAGGCCCTCCATGAAAATGTACCCAATGAATGAATGGGTGAGGGACTTCGGAGTGCAGGAGAAAGGAACAAGCAAAAGGACAGCAGGGGTCTCCATCCACTCCTCCAGCTACACTTAGCCCTAGAAGTCTCACGAGACTTCCTCATCAGTGGCCCTCTTCCTCCTCCTTCATCCTCAAGGAACGAAGACACTACTGTGAGCCCCCACCACGCATTGCCTGCTCACCATGTCAGGCCCAGGGGGATCCCAGGCCTGGCCCCCAGCATCCTGAACCCCAGCCCTCAGCCTGGCACAATTACCCATTTACTCGTCCTGGTGGAGCTTTGTAGTCAGACAGCAAAGAATTCTCTGGAGATGAACAGGGGACTAATGATAGTGGCCAACATTTACCCAGTACGTGTACCAAACATCTTGCTAAGCCTTTTATGTGCTTTATGTTATTTAATGCTCACAGCCACCTGGGGGAAGTGCTGTTATGTGTCCATACTCAGAGAAAGAGATGAAGACTTAATAGCATAATGACAATTTGTAAAGAACTTAATTATTTAAGCAACACTTTCTTTTAATTCCACAACAATCCAAGGAATGAGAGATTATTCTCCTGCTTTACAATTCAGCCAACAGGACAAGGCTTTAAAAAAAAAATAAATGATTTATTCAAGATCACAGAACCCCAGCCCTCAGACATGGAGCCCCTGGTGTTCTTTCTGTCTCTGTGCAGGGTCACCCCACCTCTTTCTACCCCCTGAGCAACAAGAGTGACTCACTCTCTTAATCCACTCTACATCCAGATTCCAGCACCCGTGAGTAATTTACCCTGCTGGTAGCTTTTGCTTCAAAAACAAACCTAGGGGTGCCTGGGTGGCTCAGTGGGTTAGGGCCTCTGCCTTCGGCTCAGGTCACGGTCCCAGGGTCCTGGAATCAAGCCCTGCATCAGGCTCTCTGCTCCGCGGGGAGCCTGCTTCCTCCTCTCTCTCTCTGCCTGCCTCTCTGCCTACTTGTGATCTCTGTCTGTCAAGTAAATAGATGAAATCTTAAAAAACAAAACAAAACAAAAAACAAGGGTGCCTGGGTGGCTCAATCAGTTAAGGGTTCTGACTCGTGATTTTCGCTCAAGTGGTGATCTCAAGGTTATGTGATCTAGCCCTGCGCCTGGCTCCCCACCCCACAAGCAGCATGGAGGCTGCTTGTCCCTCCCGCTCTGTTCCTCCTTCAGCTCACTGGCTCTCTCTCTCTCTAAAATAAATAAAATCTTTTAAAACAACAACAACCTCAACAAATCCCCCTGCTAAGCCGCCAGCTTCTTGGGACAGGGATTTCTTTTTCTGTGTTACGTTCCCTGCTGTCTCTGCAGTGCCTGGAACAGTCTACAAAGCTGAGGCTCAGTAGAATCCCGTGGAATGAATCCAGTCTCTACACCAAATGAGGTCAGGTGGCCCCTAACAGACTTCAAAAAGATTGGAAGATAGGGAAATGAAGGATTGGGAGACAGGGAACAGTTGTACTCCTAATCCTCTCCAGGAAGAAAGGACACTTCCTAGGGCTCTGTCAGCTGCCAGTCTTCGTGCCTCATGCCCTGTCAAGGTCGGAAATTTCTTCTTCAAATCTAGCCTTGAACATACTCTCACATTCCCCACATACTTTAAGGGCCAGAAGTAGGGTTGGCATCCTTCTGGCTCTTCGTGGCTGCTTCCAGAAATTACATCCCGTCACCCTCCTTGCCATCCCTTATAAACATCCTTGAAGAATTCGGGCATCCAGCTTTATAATGCATTGTCCTCCCTCTTGTGGCATCTTCTGGCCTCCTAGCTACTCCCCTTGCTTCCCTGAAGACTGAGCTTCTGGTCCCCATCTTGCTCTCCACCCCCTTCCTCCTGTTCCTTCAAGCAGCCTCAGCATCCACACATGCGACCTGCCATCGCTGTGGCCTCTCTTTTCCTGGTCCCCTTCCTTCCTGATGACAAATTTCTCCCCCCTCAACTTCCCACTCCTGAGCCACACCCTGGATCTTATCATGTACCTGAAACTGCCCCACCTCCCCAGACACGTGTCCCATCATCTTAGCTCCCGTCACCTGCTCAGAGACTGCCTGTAAACCAATCCTTTGGTGTCACAGAGACCTCCAGCCTGTAGCCCCTCCTCTGGCTTCTCTTCGCTCTCCACCAGCAAAGAGTCGGTGGATCCTCATTAGGCTCACTCCCTTCCACAAGTCCTCAATCCCCTCCCTTCCCTCCCATCATACCCGCCTAACAAATCCTAAGCCCCGAATGAACTTCTGCAGGCCACACAGAGTCGAGAATTGCGGGCGCGCACACAGCAGCCAGGCAGATGGCATTGCCATGATTTCTTGCTTACCACCTTCCGGGGGGCCCCAGTAGCAGCCAACCATCCTAAGACTTTTTTTTTTTTTTTTAGATTTTTTTAATTTATTTATTTGACAGAGATCATGAGTAGGCAGAGAGGCAGGTAGAGAGAGAGAGGAGGAAGCAGGCCCCCTGCTGAGCAGAGAGCCCGACGTGGGGCTCGATCCCAGGACTCTGGGATCATGACCTGAGCTGAAGGCAGAGGCTTTAACCCACTGAGCCACCCAGGTGTCCCCCTAAGACGTTTTTGAGGCAAGCTCCCTCTCCCACTCCGGAATCTCACCAGACAGATTTCTTCTCACTTCCCAGGAACACAGAGCCATCACACAAGAGCTTTCTCAACCTCCAATGACCAAATTCACCCCCCTACACCAGACCCCATCCCCTTTTCCTCTCCAGACACCATGGAGGACGGATCCCTCCACCCAGAAACCAGCAGTCCCTGAGAGCCCTGGATCCATCCCACCCTCTCGACTTCTCCTCTTAGCCCTCTCTGCCAGCTGTCTTCATTCTCTCTGCCACCCGCATCCTTCCCTCCAACATCACACATGCTCCTATAAGTGCATTGGCTTTCTAGTTACATTTTCTTTATTTTTATTTATATTGAAGTACAGTTGACACACATTATATTAGTTTCCGGTGGGCAACACAGTGACTCTACAGCTCTATACTTCGTGACATGCTCATCATGATAAGCGTAGTTACCACCTGTCACCGCACAAGGTCATTATGATATTATTGACTATATTCCCTGTGCTATTCATCCCCATGATTTATTTATTTTATAATTGGAAGTTTGTACCTCTTAGCCCCCTTCATGTGTTCCGTCCACCCTCCATCCTCTCCCCTCTGGCAGGCACCAGGTCATCCTCTGTATTTATGAATCTGTTTCTGTTTGTTTGTTCATTTGTTTGGTTTTTTGGATTCCACATATAAGAGATCCTATGGTATTTGTCTCTGTCTGATTTATTCCACTTAGCATAATGACCTCTAGGTCCATCCATGTCATTGCAAATGGCAAGATATCATTCCATTTTATGGCTGATAATAGTCCATTGTCTATCTACTACACCTTCTTTATCCAATTCATCTGCCGATGGACACTTGCATTGTTTCCTCATCTGGGCCATTGTAAATAATGCTGCAGTGGACATCGGGTGCCTGTATCTTTCGGGATTAGTAGTTTTCGTTTTCTCTGAGCAAATACCCAATAGTGGAATTACTGGATCCTAATGCTCTTTCTATTTTAAAACTGTTGAAGAACACCATACTGTTTTCCACAGTGGAAAGCATTTTAAAAGCCAAAACAACTACCAGAACCCCTGTTCTTTCTCCACATCCCTCTTGCCCAGAACTGTCCCTTTCTCTGTCGATCTTGAGAGCCTAGCTTCTTGAGAGAGCTGTCTGCACTCCCGTACCCCTGTTCTCCCTCCTGCTGGACTCTGCGCCTAGCTTGGGCTAGGACTGCTCTTGTCACCAACAGCTCCATGTGGCCCAGCCCAGGGGGTGCTTCTACTCTGCCTTCCATTGTCACAGCGACCACCCCACAGTGGAGCACAACCTCCTCTCAGCCCCTGGGCCCCATGCTTCCTCCTTCTCCTTCTAGTCCTCAGCATCTGCCTCTTCCAGCCAACTGTAAACATCAAGGTCTTGTCCTAGGCCCCCATCTTCTCCAGTGTGCTCTGCCTCAGCCATCTCCACCATCCCCACCACCTCAGATATCATCTATGTCACCGCAACTCCTGGAGTCTCTCTCCTCCCCACAAGACTCACCCAACTGCCTACTGACATGGTCCCTTGCAGGCCTCCCAGGACTTTAAAAATGGAACAACACTGTCCACTCTTCCCCATCAGCAGGCCAGGCCACCCTGTCACTGACCTGGACCCCATACCATCCTTGTACTTTGGGCTTTCTCCAACCCTTCCCCCCAGACAGAGTGATTTTGTGACTTTTGAAATTTATCTCAAGCTTGTGCATTATCATTTCTAAAACATGAATTAAAAAGAAAAGAAAAGCAATCAAAAGCAGGATCTGGAAGAGATACTCATGCTCCCAGTAGCATTGCTCACCATGGCCAAAAGGTGGAAACAACCCAGTGTCCTTTGACAGATGACTAGGGAAACAAAATGTGACATACATACCCTGGAATATTATTCAGCCTTAAAAAGGAAGGAAATTCTGACCCAGGGTACAACCTGGATGAACCCTGAGGACATAACACTCAGTGAAATAAGCCAGTCATCAGAAAATACAGTGTTTGTGTGTACCGTTTGATTCCATTTATATGGGGCGCCTGGAGTAGTCAAATTCATAGAGACAGAAGGACAATAGGATTGTGGGGGGCTGGGAAGTGGGTGGGGTAGGGGGAGATTTGTTATTTAAGGGGTGTAGAGTCTTAATTTTGCCAAAAGACTTCTAGAAGTCCATTGCACAATGTGAATGTACTTAAACTACTGAGCTGTAAACTCACCAAATGGTGAAGATGGTAAATTTTATTCCATGTGTTTATTTTTACAGTTAAAAATAAAATAAGAAAAACTTAAACAAGGGGGCGTTTCTCGCCTGTTTTAAACCCTACAACGGTGTCTCCTTTCCCTGAGAATATTGATGTAGTTTTTGTGGAGAAGTGTTGGTGAGGTCCAGAGCTGACAGCCAAAAGGATTTTCATAAGCTAAAGAAGATTCACCGGATACCTAAGGTTGTCTTTCCCTCTAGCAAAGCATTCCCCTTAAGACAGTTGGGAGCTTCCTGAAGGAAGGTTATCATCTGCCTGCCTCAGTGTTTGTCAGTGGGCTGCAGGTCATAAGGACATTTAATTTTATCAACATTTCCTTCTGCCTTTGTTGCCCACATCAAATGTGACTTCTGCTTCCCTGACACCCTCAGCTCTGCTCCTGGTTCCCCGCTGAGCCCCTGCTCAGCCTCTCAGATGGACACCCAGGCCAGGCTCTTCCCTCCCTGGAAAGCTCTGTTTCTGCCTCTTTTATTTATTTATTTATTTTTTTAATACTCCATCTATTTATTTGAGAGAGCTAGAGAGAATGAGAGAGAGGGCACAGAGCAGGGGAAGGGGCAAGCAGACTCCCCACTGAGTCCCACTCAATCCCAGGACCCTGAGATCAGGACTTGAGCTGAAGGCAAGACGCTTAATGGGCTGAGCCACTCAGGCACCCTTGTTTTATCCCTTAGTCTCAGCTGAGCTGCTATTTCCTCAGGCCTCCCCTAGCCAACCTCCTCAGAGATTTCCCCATTTTTCCATGTTGCTGTCCCCTGTTTATTTCCTTCAGAGCACTTTCCTTAATTTGCAGTTGCATGCGTGTATGTTTACTCTCTGTTTCCCACTAACACGACTGCCACTACCAGCACCTCCTCCTGGCATTAAGTTCAGGAAAGCAGGAAGCAAGTCTGTCCCATTCCCCCCCCTTCCCCCTGACACCCAGCACGCTGCTGGACACACGCTAGCGCCTCCTGTATGTTTGCAGGTGAGTGGGTCCCAATTGCTCCTTTTCCCCAGTGATGAGGAGGGAGCAGAAGGCTGGCTGAAGACAAAGCAGAAGGTGACCCTCTGCAACCTCCCCCACCCCCACTCCTGGGTGGGACGTGTGTGATTCTTCTAGAAATCTCCCAACTACCTTAAAGTTAATACCTTCCTAGAGGGGGAAAAACAACCTTAACTTGACAATGACAAGGCCTCAGGTATCTGATAGGTCTTCTTTAGCACAAGAAGGTTCTTTTGAAACCTCCCTTTTCCTTACTCCCCCAGCCCCACAGTATATAATCAGCCACCCCTCACTCCCCGAGTGCAGCTCTTTCTGCCCCCGCCCCCAACCCCAGCCCTGCCCCCGCCCCCAACCCCAGCCTTGTCCCCGCTTATTTGCACCAAAGACATCTCAAGAAATCCTTCTTGGTCGTTGGCTCCGGACCCCACCGAACTTCACAAATGTTCCAAAACCACATCAGTGAGCTTGAACCACTCCCAGATTTAAATCCCAGCCTCCCCACTAAATAGCAGTGTGGCCTGGAGCAAAAAGCACTTTCGCCTCTTTGAACTTCGGGTTCTTTATCTGTGAAGTGAAGGTGTCTCACGAGGTAGTTTTGAGGATTATGTTAAACAACATATATTAAGTGCTTGCCACAGGTAGCCGTCAACAAATGAGTACCTGACATCAGTGCATTTGATACCGTCAAGGGGATAGTACTGCTTTCGGGTTTGGGGCGGGGGGAGGAGGTTGGCTGTCAACACGTCACAAATCCCTTTGATAGTTTGATTAAAAATATGAAACTTAGGCACTTGGGTGGCTCAGTTGATTAAACATCTGCCTTTGGCTCAGGTCATGATCCCGGGGTCCTGGGATGGAGTTCTGCACTGGGCTCCTTGCTCAGCAGGAAGTCTGCTTCTCCCTCTGCCCCTCGCCCCAGCTCATGCTGGCGCTCTCTCTCTCTCCCACACAAGAATAAATAAAGTCTTTTTAAAAAAAAAAAAAAATCTATAAAATTTTCCTCTAACTAGAAATATGCAGCTTATCACAGGCATATTTTATATATAAGGTCTAGATGTTCACTGACCAGAATCACCAGGTTACGAACCCTCAATATCAAGGAGAAAAACAAAACAAATAGGATTATATTGCTGAGGCCTGGTAGCTTTCGAGAATGCCTGTCGCAAACAGCATTCCAGACGGACTCTCAGAAGAACGCGGCTGGCGTCCCCTAATGGTACAGTGCCCCCTAGTGGTGATGGGCTGTAATTCTGGCCTAGGACTTCCGGGCCAGAGGAAGGGCAGGATTCCCTGGGAATGTGCTCCGCCTTGGGCATGTACCCTCAACCCTTACCACGGCCTGTGTCTACCTATTTCTCCTTCAGTCACCTTCCCCGCGGCCCATCTCTGCCCCATAAAAATCTCTTGGAGAAGTGAAATGTTTCCAAGAACAGTTTACCAACTGAAGACTGGTAGTTTCAGGGGAAAAAAAAAAAAAAAAAAAACGATAAACAGTTCTGCTCCCGTTTCACAAGTTTGAAATATGACATCGACTGTGGCTGTCACAGACATCTCATTATGTTAATAATTATTACATTCCTGAAGATTTCAGGACTGCTTTAATTACAGGAACCAGCTTACGATGCTTTTGCTTATATTTTAAAATGTACTTTGTGTGTTCACACTGTTGTGCTATGTAATATCCCCAGATTATTAAAAATCATTAATGGTTCAAAAGAGCTTTATAGAGTCATAAAAGTAGCAATGACGATAGTAATATATAAATCTGACAACTCAGAACAATGTCATGCATATACGGCGAACAGGATTTCTGTGGGAATATAATATGTCTGCATGTACCGAGACAAAGGAAAATGTAATAATGATTATTTTGCACAACAAGCAAAAAAGAAACTGCAGATAGGAGCTGCCACAAAGATTACCTGGAAACTAGGTTTTATTGACGATTCTTCCCTTGTCCCCAAAGCATTATCAGCTGTGAAATGTCAAATTATGGTTCAAAGTCATCAAAACTTGTATATCGGTCATAGACAGAGCCTACTGGTTTCTTTCTTTCTTTTTTTTTTTTTTCAAAATAAGCACAGGAAAAAAAAAAAAGAAACCATTAGTGCAAAAGAAGAAAGACAACAACCAAAAAAAAAGAGAGAGAGAGAGAGAGAGAAAGAAAGAAAAGAAAAAGCACAAAATAGCACTTCCCAGAATAAAAATTTAATTTTGTGCCAAAGTCAGAAGAAGGCACCAGATATAATAGAGCACATCTCTTAATTGTCCTCACTCATTCGAGCAAATACAGATACAAGGCCACAACAAACAGAGAAGACAGACGACCCAATTGTGAAGTTAATGACCTAAACACTTAAAGAGAAAGCAGCTTTATCAAACACCACAGGCTGGATATCACATAGCTGGCAGATCAGGCACTAACACGAACTGTGAAATTCTTGTGAGCGTGAGGACAACAGATAGGATGGCAAAATAGTGAAGTTTTGTTCTGCTTATCTCTAAAATTCCCGACTACTAGAGAGAAATATCTTGTAATTAGCGGTGAGTATCAGTACAGCTGGAGCACTGGCTTTGGGAGCAAGAAGGTCGGAGGCTGAAGCTGTAATAAAGGAAGTTTACTGGGCAGCTAGGTGGTTCTGTCCATTAAGCATCTGCCTTTGGCTCAGGTCATGCTCTCAGGGTCCTGGGATGGAGCCCCTATCGGGCTCCCTGCTCAGCAGGGAGTCTGCCTCTCCCTCTCCCTCTGCCATTTGTGCTCATTCTCTCTCTCAAAAATAATTTTTTTTAAATCTTAAATTAAAAAAAAGTTTACCTCTCTGTGCTTGTTTTTTCCCTCTAAAAATTGGAAAGGATGATGATACTATTAGTAATAACAATACCTATTTCATGCAGTTGGGGTAAGGATTAGTATAAAGGGTAAGGATTAGATAAGAAATACAAAGTCCGTAGGAATGTCTGGCAGACAGCAAGGACTCAATAAAGATTATTATTGTGAGCATCACATGAATGTCAGTTGGAACACTTTAATTCACAGAGAACCCCCGAGTGTCTTCAATATGCCTCCTGAATCCAATTTAGTGTTGAAGGAAATAGAAACATTTCATCGTGATTCAGGTTGCAGTCACCAAGGACGGATTCTTTCCAATGTGTTCAGGTAGAAACAAGCAGCACATAGAAGAAACTGCTTCCTCCTCCCAACACCTAGAAAGTACGCTGACTCTAGAGGGCAAAGGTACTCACATGAATTTGTTCTGTTCTATTTTAACGTTTTTATTGAGATGTAACTCACATAACATAAAATTCGTCATTTTCAATCGTATGTTCCAGAAGTTTTTGTCTATGTACTATGTTGTGCAACCATCAGCACTAAATCCAAAACCTCTCTATCACCCCCAAAAGAAACCCTACCCCTATTAGCAGTCAGTCCAAATTCCCTCCCTCCCCGATCCCCTGGCAACTGCTAATTTACTTTGTCTATGAATTTGCCTACTCAGGACATTTTATATCAATGGAATCATACAGTAGCTGGTCTTTTGGGGTTGGCTTCTTTCACTTAGCACACTGTTTTCAAGGTTCTCCCATGCTGTAGCAGGTGTCAGTACTTCATTCCTTTTATGGCTGAATAATATTCCACGAAATGACTATATCACATTGCTTGACGAACATTGTGTTGGTTCTACTTCTTGGCTATAGTGAGTAATGCTACTATGCATATTCACGTACAAGTTTTCCCGTGAACATGTTATCAGTTCTTTTGGGCATATGCCTAGGAGTGGAATTGCTAGGTCATATGAGAATTCTATAACCCTCTGAGGAATTGCCAAACTGTCTTCCACAGCCGCTGAACCAGTTTACGTTCCCAACAGCAGCGTAAGAGGGTTCCAATTCCTCTTTCTCATCAACACTTGTTATTTTTCTTTTTGTCGTTACTATTATTCTTTTAACTATTCTAGTGCGTGTGAAGTGCCATCTCATTGTGGTTTTGATTTGCATTTCTCTAATAACTAATGATGGTTGAGCATTTCTCCATGTGTTTATTGGCCACTTATATCTCTTTGGAGAAATGCCTATTCAAATCCTTTGCCTTTTTTTTAAATTGGGTTATCTTTTTTACTGTTGAATTGTAAAAGTTCTTTATATATTCTGGATACTACGCCCTTATCAGATATATGATTTGCAAATATTTCCCTCATTCTGTGTGTTATCTTTTCAGATTCTTGTTAGTGTGCTTTGGTCCACAAAAGTTTTTAATTTTGATGTTATTTGTTTGTTTGTTCTTTTGGTGCGCTAAGAAACCATTGCCTAATATGAAACCACACAGAGTTTCACCTGTGTTTCCTTCCAAAAGTTTTCTATTCTCAGTTCTTTTATTTAGATCTTTGGTCCACTTTGAGTTAAGTTTTTGTATGGCATGAGATAGAACTCCAAAATGATTCTTTTGCATGTGGATATCCACTTATCCCAGTATCATCTGTTGAAAAAGTTTTGTCACCATTGAATGGTCCTGGCACCCTTGTCAAAAATCAATTGACCATCAATGTATGAGTTTGTTTCTGGACTCTTAATTCTACTCCATCGGTCTATCCTTATACCAGTACCACACTGTCATGATTACTGTAGCTTTGTGGTAAGTTTTGAAATTGGGAATGTGAGTCTTTCAATTTTGTTCTTTTTCAAGATTGTTTTGGTTATTCTTCGTCCCTTGCAACTCTATATGAAATTTAAGGTCAGCTTGCCCATTTCCAAGGGGGGAAAAATGCAGTTTTCACAGGGATTGCATTGAACCTGGAGATCAACTTGGCAAGTTTTGCCATCTTAACAATATCAAATTTTCCAGACAGTGAACATAAGATGTTCTTAGATATACATAGATCATCTTTAATTTCTTTTAACAGTGTTTCAGAGTGTACAGGTCTTGCAATTTTTCGGTTAGATTTATCCCTAAGTATTTTTATTATGTTTTATGCTATTACAAATGAAATTGTTTTTTTAATTTCACTTTCAGATTATACATTGTTAGTGTATTGAAACACAACTGGTTTTTGTATATTGATCTTGTATCCTGCAACTTTGCTGAACTTAATAATTAGCTCCAATTGGTGTTTTTATAAATTCTGTAGGATCTTCTATATAGAAGGTCATGTCCTCTGCCAATAAAGATAGTTAACTACTTCCTTCTCATTACATGAGTTTTTTAAATGCCAGGTGATGCTTTGTGACATTGATAATGCCAACAAAAAACATTTGTCCAACTCCAAACCATCTACTCACACAATGTACCTTAGTGATATATCAGAACTTATCCGGACCAAAATTTCACAATTGTAGTGTTGGGGATATTTGGGGATACAATACTGGGCTGTCTCAAAACTAGAACTCTGGCCCAGTAGCAGCATCAAAGCTTTACTATTTCCCAACATTTGATTTATTTAAGAAAGAAATAAAAAACATACTATTGGCCATATTTAAAACCACTTTGGTAAATGGAAAGCTTTATGTTATGTTATATTTTCACACACACACACACACACACACACACGCACACACACACAGAAGCCCTTGAAATTCTACATCATAACAAGAGTGCTTTCCAGTGCCAAACAAAGCCCCGGAATGGATAAGGAATCCATTTGCCCCCCACTCCTAGGTTGAAACAGTCAATATTCCAACTTTTGTGCATAATGTGCTTACAGACCTAGGTCCTAATAGTTTGGCAAACCATTTTCACTGAGAATGCTCTCCCACAGTTCTAAATCCAAGTTTAATCTGCTTACCCAGGACTGTCTGATGAAACACTTGACACCATTCTTTCAATTTTCCTAACTTCGTAGAAATGGTTAAACAAACAAACAAAAAAAAAAACACTACTGCATATAGGATCTCAGCTATGGCTCAAACTATCTGACATCAAGCTGAATACAAATACTTAAGCAAAGATTCCAAATATATCTTCCTCATTGACTTAAAACAAAGACATTGGGGTGCCTGGGTGGCTCAGCGGGTGAAGCATCTGCCTTCGGCTCAGGTCATGATCCAGGGGTCCTGGATGGAGCCCGCATTGGGCTCCCTGCTCAGTGGGGAGTCTGCTTCTCCCTCTCCCCATCCCTTCCCCTGCTTACACGCTCTTGCTCACTCTCTCTCGCTCAAATAAATAAATAACTTTTTAAAACCCATCGATGTTACTTCTTAAACATTTTATTACATTAGTTTAAATTTTGTGACAATTTTTTAAATGTATCAAAAATTCAGGTATTTTATGTGTAACAGACATCCATTAAAATGGTCTATGGATGCCAAAGTTTGAGAAATACTGAATTAATAAAAAGAACATTGGATTGGGAGCCAGGAAGGCTAGATTTTAGTCCTGGTATTGACCTTGGCTATGTTAATTTCTATAAGCCCTAGCCTCCCCATTTTAAAATAGATTGGTATTTTTTGTCCTGGCTTCCTCCCAGGGCTTCTGTGAAAAGCAAATGAGACAATAGGTACACAAGTATCTATTGTGTAGATCTGTAAGACTGTGCAAATGCATTAGATGAGATAACTTTTAAGATCTATATTGTGGCTTCCCCTTCTTTTGGTTCCTTTGCGTATAACCCCACCATTTGTCAAGTAGTCCATTCCTCCTGGCTTTGCATTTATAAATTTGGCCTGTAATAGGGTACAAACCCTGCTTGTCCCTGGTGAAGAAGGTTGCCAGGTCTCCCAAATCCTGCTCTGACCCTTCTGTGTCCCAATGTTCCCTGTCTCTCCATTTCCTGGAGTCTTCCCATAAGTATTTGGAGAAAGCGGAGGCTGCACGGTTCTTAGTCACACACTGCGTATTACCACCCCACCACCACCCGGGCCTGAGGACAGCTCCATGCCCCAGCTTCTTTCCTCCTCTCCCAAGGAAACTCACACCTGAGATACTGTAGACAAAGACATTCTCCCCACCAACCCCTCTCTGCTATATCCTGGGCAGCTCAGCGGTCCTTGTCCCTCGTGCTGAACCAGACAAGGGAGAGAAGAGCCCCACCTGCAGACCCTACCCTCCAGGACTGGATTTCTGCTATATTGTGCGTGGCAACCATGGGAACCACAGGTGACTCTGAGTCAGAGGATAATAAACAGGATTCTTTACTAACAGAAGTTGCCTGGGGCAACTCTGGGAGGGCAGGGCCCTGGATCACTTGGTTTGGCCTCTGAGAACCTCCTAGGACATCAGAGGTCCCAACTAGGTTATTAGGTAAGGCTCACACACACAGATATATCATTTGCCATTCTTCTGGGGTTCCTTCTCAAGACCCCCAATATCCTCTTGAACTTTGAGCTTCCCCATCTTGAGCTTCTTTCCTTTCCACAAACTCACCATGCTGTCTCTTGACTTTCCTACCTGAGCTTCCCGCTCCCGGAAATCTCTTCTTCCTTTGACTCAGAAAACACCTATTCATCCTTTACACCTCAGGTCCCTTAAATGTCAGGGCCTTCCCCACCCTCGGAAGTATCAGAACCCCAGAAAACAGGGAATCTTATTTCTCTCTCACTTGAGTAAAGTCTGGAGATACAGGGTACTTTTCATGGAGTCCTCGGGGTCCCAGGCTCCTTCCCACACTGCCAGCCCTACAGGTGAGTCCCTCAGCCTCATGATCCAGGATGACCGGATCTGCTCCAGAAAGCAGGACTGGAGACACGAGCAAGTAAAAACAGGACCGAGGGCTTGTGCTAGCTGCTGTATAAAACAGGCCATTAAACCTGCCAACAGGTACTCGGCACCATTGGAAGGCAACTGACTTCTTTCCACCAGCTCCCATCCTGTCGCCCCCTTCCTGAGACATTCCTGCCTGCAGTCAAGGCAACTGCCAATTCTCCCATCCCACCTGCCTCCTGGCATTCACCATGGTTCCGCCACTTTATAAGACCTCTTATCAACGTGTGCAAGAGCAGGGAAGTGGGAACTGTCGCCCCACCACCATGGGCAGGCTGGGGGGTGCACTGGAGAGAATTTAAAACAGTGATCAGCCAAAAGCCTGCTGGTCTTTCTTATCACCTCAAGCAGCAATTCCAAACAACATCAGTGATAAAATATTCCTTTCCCGAAAAAATATTTGGTGGGTCTAAGTTCTAAATCTAAGCTAAAATGGCAGTGACCACTGGCTTTCAACAATAGGTATTAGCCAATTAACATTTTTTATAACGTGTTTTTAAGAAACATTATATTCTACGGAGAATTTCACTTCTGGGATTTCCAGTGATACAGCGGCCCCTTGACTCCTGACTCAGGCAAGTGTGCCCCTTTCCAGTTGTAAGACCTCTTCACTGGGTCTGCACATCCATCTGGGCAAACTACTCATGCCCACGTTTAAACAGGAGAGTCAAAGGAAGGGATGACAGGGCTGAGAATGTAAAGACAGAAGAAGTAAATCAAATTATTTTACCTCTGGCTACTTGGACTTTTTATTTGTGTTTAAAATTTAAAACAGTGAAAAGGAGGATTGATTCCAAGTGGGACAATTTTGTTTAGTAAGAGGAGGGATGAAATGAAGTCAGTTCATTTCACGATTACTGCGGAAAATAATTTTGTCTAAAAGAGGAGAAAGGTGTTAAAAACATAATCCACACATTGTCAAACATATCAGCCTCAGCCTCTCATACCTCCCGACTTTTATTAAGATATAATGCTTAGAGGGCACCTTGGTGGCTCAGTAGGTTAAGTATCTGCCTTGGGTTCAGGTCATAATCCCAGGGTCCTAGGATTGAGCCCCACATCAGGCTCCCTGCTAAGCTCCCTGCTAAGCAGAGAGCCTGCTTCTCCCTTTCCCCCTGCCTCTCCCCCTACTTGTACGCTTTCTCTCTCTCTGTCAAATGAATAAATAAAATCTTTAAATATATATATATATATATGTATATGTATATATATATATAATGCTTAGAGTCAAAAAGCTTGGAGGCCCCAAACAAAAAAAGACACCAAAATACAGGTTTTGGTGAATCTCCTTATAATCAAATCAACACGAACCTATGATAGGTCTTCATGTCTTCTCTGTCATGTATATATTTTTGTTATGGGCATGCTGCAAAATTAAAAGGAAGCTAGCATGGCCCATGTAGAGTATTCTGGATTTGGTTCGAGCATAGTGCAGTGCAGCAGGGTGGCAGTATTAACTGGGCCCCAAGTTATCCCAGAATGCCTAAGTCTTGAGGGAGAATCCCTTAGCACAAAGCAATGAAATACTAAAGGTATCTTCTATCATGCAGGTGCTACCATAGCAGATCTATCCATCTTAAAACTATCCATGATTCCCAAGGGCACCTGGCAGGCTCATTTAATAGACCCTATGACTCTTAATCTCAGGGTTGTGAGTTCTAGCCCCACGTTGGGTATAAAGAGTACTTAAAAATCTATTCGTAGGGGTTCCTGGGTGGCTCAGTGAGTTGGGCATCCATCTCTTGATTTCCACTGAGGTCATGATCCCAGGGTTCTGGGATTGAGCACTGTGCTCAAGCGGGGAGTCTGCTTGAGGATTCTCTCCTCCCTCCGCCCCCCCCCCAAATAAATCTTTTTTTTTTTAAATCTATGTATGGGCACCTGGGTGGCTCAGTCAGTTAAGCGTCTGCCTTCTGCTTTGGTCATGATGGGACCAATTTCCCCATTAGGATCCCTGCTCAGTGGGGATTCTGCTTCTCCCTCTACCCCTCCCCCCTGCTTGTGCTCTCTTGCTCGCTCTTTCAAATAAATAAATAAAATCTTAAAAAAAAAAAAAAAACCTATTTGTGATTCCTAAAAAGGATCTGGACAGTGCTGACCTGCTCTGAAGCCCACTCCGCGCCTTCACTGAGAAACCCAGGGTCAGACAGAGTGTGGCAAGCCAGAACCCTCAGCCATCCGGTCTGGGTCTGTTCTCCTTTGCATATTTGCATGACTTCAAGGAGGAGGAAGTGAAAAGTTTCACATTTACTTTCAACAGATGAACACAACATCTTTAAATAAAAAGAACTTATATCAAAGGCATTTCAGGGTTTCACATTTTCGTGAACATTTATTGACTTGTAGAAAAAATTTTCATCTACTTTACCCCCAAATTATTGGAAGATAGAAAGTCATGGTCTTTTCTTCTCTCTAATTTGGGTACGAGTCTCCTGCTTGCTGTCAATTATCAATCACTTCCTGGCTCATTTATTCATTCCAACCGTGTTGCTACTAGATTAATTTAATAACATCTGTGATGTGCTCTCCTGTAAATACTGCATTCAACAACAATCATTAATACATCTTTCGTAAGCCTCCAATTTTCTGCTAATCCATATTTTCTTGTTAATTTGCTCCAAACCTTAATTATTTTAGGAATAAATAATTAGGTGTCCATTGATGCATTCTATTTGCATCATACACATAAATTGTACTTACAATAGATCAGGTAAAGCTCTAAAGACCTTATAATATTAACTTCTTATGTCCTCATCACAACCATATGTGATAGATATTATTATGGAGATACTGAGACACAGAGAGATTAAATAACTTGCCCAAAGCCAAACGGCTAATAAGAGGCAGAACCAGGCTTCCAGTCCAGGCTGCGTGACTCCACTCATGAGCTAAACACTTGCACTCTGATGCCTCTCTAAAAAAAAATTTAGGTCAGGGGGAAGCTCTGTCCATCTCACTGGGAAAGTACATTCCCAATAAACTTCTAAGTTCAATGTGAATTTGAAATATATTTCTTTTTTTTTTTTTAAAGATTTTATTTATTGATTTGACAGAGAGAGATCACAAGTAGACAGAGAGAGAGAGAGGGAAGCAGGCTCCCTGCTGAGCAGAGAGCCCGATGCGGGACTCGATCCCAGGACCCTGAGATCATGACCTGAGCCGAAGGCAGCGGCTCAACCCACTGAGCCACCCAGGCGCCCTGAAATATATTTCTGGTTTTGATCAATTTCATTCTAATCATTCTAACGATGTGTAGAGTATGGGAGACAGCAAATAGGACAAAATATCGATAGTTGATGAATCTAAGGAAAGTGCATATGAGAAGTCATTGTATTATTTTGCAACTTTTTTTTTAAGATTTTTTATTTATTGATTTGACAGAGAGAGATCACAAGCAGACAGAGAGGCAGGCAGAGAGAGAGAGAGAGAGAGGGAAGCAGGCTCCCCGCTGAGCAGAGAGCCCGATGCGGGACTCGATCCCAGGACCCTGAGACCATGACCTGAGCCGAAGGCAGCAGCCTAACCCACTGAGCCACCCAGGCGCCCTATTTTGCAACTTTTTTTTAAAGATTTTGTTTATGTATTTGTCAGAGAGAGTGAGCACAAGCAGGCAGAATGGCAGGCAGAGGCAGAGAGAGAAGCAGGCTCCCTGCTGAGCAACGAGCCCGATGTGGGACTCGATCCCAGGATGCTAGGATCATGACCTGAGCCAAAGGCAGTGGCTTAACCAACTGAGCCACCCAGGCATCCCTGTTTTGCAACTTTAAAAAAAAATGTTTTTAAAATCAGTTAACATAAAAAATTCTTTTTTGATGTTAATACACTAAAAGTTACATTTAAATCTATAAAGAAAAATGTTAGATCCAAAAAATACTCAAGGATCTATATCGTTTTCCAAAATTCTTTTGGTAGTAGTAACAAAGTTTGAAGAGAACAGTTTTAATAAGGAATAGTAAGGAAACTGCCATGTGATTCTTTTGCTTTCTACCCCACTGGTCAGAACTCACCATGCAGTCACTGGCCGACCTGGTCAAGGGTGAGTTCCCGGAAATAGGACTCTAAGTTGAAGATATGAATGGAAGAGGCTCGTTGGAAGCACTCTTGGCCTCAACCCTTGTGGAAGGCAAATGAAGCAGGACTAGGCAGAGGGAGAAGTAGGGAGATGACATAGCTGCAAGAAAAGCCTTAGCTGACCCCACAGGCAGCCCCGGAGCTGGGATGGCCCTGCAGAGTTGTCCCAGATTGGGACAAGGGGGTCAGAACTCTATACTTGCACATAAGCCAGTCATTGGATATAAGCTATTCCAGAGGAGGGGGCAGACATGTGAGTAAGGCAGCTCTTCAGCTGAAGAAATCCATGGAAGGGGAGACTCCGCTGCAAGTTATCAACAATGCACCCCCATTTCACAGATAAGGAAGCTGAGGTTCATGGAGATGAAACAGCTTGCCCAGGGGCCCTCTGGGTGTCTCAGTCCATTAAGCATCTGCTGCTTCAGCTCAGGTCATGATCCCAGGGTCCTGGGATAGAACCCTACATGGGGCTCCCTGCTCAGAGAGAAGCAACCTGCTTCTCTCCCTCTGCCGCTCTCCCTGCTTGTGCTCTCTCGCTCTCTCTTTCCCACTGTCCCTCAGATTAATTCTTTAATTATTTAATTAAAATCTTTGAATAGCTGGCCCAAGGTCACAGAGCTGGTAAACGGCTGTATCAGTTCTCTGCTGCCCCATTAATGCTGCATAACAAGCATCCACAAAACCTCAAATAACAGGCCAGTGATAAGTAATTAGTTTTGTGCGTGAATCTCTCCATTGGCTAAGAAGGTCTGCTGATTTGGACCAGGCCAGGCCCTGAAGCTGGGCTCACTCATGCATTTGTGGCCATGGGGGGTCATGTACTCTGCCTAGTCTCAATCGGGATAACTTGACTGTTCTCCTCGTGGTCTCTCGTCCTCCCATAGGCTACCTTGGGCTTATTGTTATGATGGTGGGAAGATTTCCAGGAGGATACAAGTGCACAAAGCCTTTTGAGGCCTGGGACTGGAGCTAGTACTTCATCACTCTACCACTCTATTGGCCAAAGCAAATCACCAGGCCAGGTTCAGAGGGAGTGTGGGAGGGTGCTCTCAGACGCAGAGAGCCACAGAGGCATAAAAACCCGGGGACGATCAGCCACGGTGAGGGACCCAGGGAGAACATTTCAGAGACCTCTCTTACCATTATTTCCCAGCCACCTCCCTAGCAAATCTTTCAGAGCATCCATTTCAAGTTCCATCATTTCATGCACCCAGCACCTCGGTGGGCACTATGGCGAGACAAGGTCTTACTTTCAAGGAGCCTAGAGTCTAGCTAAGAAGAGGAGACCACTTTGGAAGGCTTGGTGACAAGAAAAGCAAGACAACTGGTAGGGGGGCAAAAGCAATGGGAACCAAAGGTAGAAAAGGGCACTGTGCACTGGAGAAGTGGAGGTCGGGCGGGGGTTCATTTGGGTCTTGCACAAATGTTCAACATTGACTCGGATGGTGAGTAAGGAGGGACAGATCACTCCACGTTCTCCTCCCTCCCCCAGGTACTAAAGGTGGGGGATAACAAGAGATGGAATGGGGGACCCAGGAGGAAAGTCAATTTTTTAAAATATTTTATGTATTTACTTATTTGACAGAGAGAGATCACAAGGAGGCAGGCAGAGAGAGAGGGAGGAAGCAGGCTTCCCACTGAGCAGAGAACCCGATGTGGGGCTCGATCCCAGGACCCCGAGATCATGACCTAAGCCGAAGGCAGAGGCTTTAACCCACTGAGCTACCCAGGTGCCCCAGAAAGTCAATTTTTAAATCCCCTCTCCACTCTGTCCTCAGTTCCTGGGTTGCTTGGACAAGCATTCTGTGCCCAGTATGCCAAGGCCAATCCTATTCAATTTGTATACGGGTTTTCTTCCCTCTTTAGAGAATAGTAGGCTCTGAAAAATCTTTGGTTTTACTGAGCAGAAGGGGGGACGGAGCTGCAGAAGGGAAGATGAGAATGGATGGCTTTGAAAAGGAAAAAGAATGGAGCTAGGGAGGGAAGGACCAGGCAGAGGGGTTCGAAGGAAACAGAAAGGAGGATGCTAGAGGTCTGAACAGAGGCTATCAGGAGGGATTTTTGGGGGACAGAGAATGACATGCAAAGAGGCTTCTTTTTAAGAAATGTTTCTGTGTGGTAAGCCGCAAGACCCTGTGCCCTAGGTCAACAGCCTTTAACAAAGACCAATGTTACTTCTCAAGGCTTCTGTTTCTTTGAATACTGAGATGACCTTAAGAGTTGAAACAAGACAGTTGGTGTTCCTTGGTTTTCTTGTGATACGGCAAGCTACACACAGCCACCCATTTATTTTCCCATAGGATAGTGGTACAAGGTGCAGGCTTTGGAGTGAGACAAATCGGAGTTCAAATTTTGGCTTTTCTTCCTGCTGACTCAGTCACCTGAAGCATGTCAGGTAACTGCTCTGAGCCTATTTCCTCATATGTTCTAGGAGGGTAATATCTGACTCAGAACTTTGGGGAGGGTTAAATGAAATGAAACCTGTGAAGTGCTTAATTATGCCTGCACAGAGTAACTGCTTTATTAAAATATTAGCTGTGATTATCATAATGATCCTAAAATTTAATATTATTGTCCTCATTTCACATATAAGAATGGAGACATAGAGAAGTCAATTCCTTTTGCCCCAGAAGTCCTTGAGAAGGGCTCACCTTTGAACAAAGACACGCGGAACAAAGAGCCAGAAAGAATGCGTAAGGCCATGACTGAAGGTTAATCAAGCAGGTAGAAAGGATTAAGGCAAAACTAGGGTGGAAACCAATGTACAATGGAAGGAAGGTCAGAGGAAGACATCTGTCCTAAATGCTCACAGAGGTTTCTTATTTGGAGGCTAGGGTTTGGACCAACTCCCAGCTCTAGAGCTCTGTTAGATGTGGAGATAATATCCCAGTTGTGCCACATGCTAGCTTTGTGACCTTAGCCAAGTTACTTTACCTCCAAGACTCAGCCTTGCATCTAGCAAATGGGATGATACCAGTTGTAACTGTTTGCTTTAGGTTGTAGCAAGAGAAGGCTGGTTAATCTACACGGGGCATCCAACACCATGCCTGGCATACAGACCAAGGTGCCTCAGCCTTGGGTGTCTGTCCACGTGAACCCAAACTGAGAACCAGGGTCTCTGAAGGATGGTCTCTAAAATGACCCAGACTGTGGTTCAATGATCTGGAAAGGGGTTCATGCTACAGAGAAGGCCAGGTCCAGGCATATGAGGAAATTATCTTAAGTTTGAGCTGGAGGCATTTGGGTCAGAGATGAGAAAGAACTTCCTGAAAATCAGGGTTGTCCAATTAAATTAGAAATAATGGTTAGGACTGTGGTGCTGGCATCCACTCAAAGGATAAAATACCCGCCCATCTTCCTGGACTGGGCAAGATGTGTCATAATGAGATGGGAAGAGACAGTCAGCTGTCCTGGACAAATGAGCCTCAAAATACACGTGCCATGAGCAAGGGCTGGCAGCCACAGAGCTAGAAGTTGACCATGGCAGGGAGCCAAGCTCTTCTAACTTGGAGAACATCTGCAAAGACCCACTGAAGCCTTAAACTTCACAATTACAAGTACTTTTGAGTTAACCTCAGGCTGAAGAGGTGGGGAATCATGGTCAGCATAGACCTGAGGGAGAAAATCAAATGACTCCTCAGGAGGAAAGGGGCTTGAAGGAAGTGAGCACGCCCCTACTAATAAAAACCACCTGAACAAAAGCACAGACTCTGGGAGCAGCATTGCAGAAAGTTATCAGGTAGAGGCCAGGGCTGTCTGCCAAGGTCATTAGCCAGTGTTCTTGCCTGAGGAGGCATGTTGGGTTGCAAGAGCGCATGGGTCCATTCAAGTGGGAAAGGGTAGGGCTTGGGGGCGTGCCCACTCCTGGCCCCAGAAACCAAGTCATAGCCTTTCCAGGGGATGCCACTAGGGGAAACCATGGCCCTCAAGTGCAATGGAGCAAAGATAGGAAGCTGGGAAATAAAATATTATTAGATATTAATCACTTTTGATACATTTTTGTCATTCTTTTAAAATTTTTTTAAAGATTTTATTTATTTATTTGACAGACAGAGATCACAAGTAGGCATAGAGAGAGAGTGGAGGAAGCAGGTTTCCTGCTGAGCAGAGAGCCCGATGTGGGGCTCGATCCCAGGACCCTGAGATCATGACCCGAGCCAAAGGCAGAGGATTTAACCACTGAGCCACCCAGGCGCCCCTTTTAAATTTTTTTTTAAAGATTTTATTTATTTATTTAGGGGCACCTGGGTGGCTCAGTTGGTTAAGCGGCTGCCTTTGGCTCAGGTCATGATTCCAAGGTCTTGGGATCAAGCACTGCATTAGGCTCCCTGCTGAGTGGGGTGTCTGCTTCTCCCTCTCCCTCTGCCTGCCACTCTGCCTACTTGTGCTCTCTATCAAATAAATAAATAAAACCTTTCAAAAAAAAAAAGATTTTATTTATTTATTTGAGAGCGAGAGAAGGCACGCACACTCAAGAGGCAGAGATGGGGAGGGACAGGGACAAGCAGACTCCGCCCTGAGCAGGGAGCCCATCCCAGGGCTTGATCTCACAACCCTGAGTTCGCGACCTGAGCCAAAATCAGAGTCAGATGCTTAATCGACTGAGCCACCCAGGTGCCCCTCTTTCATTCTTGAAGCCTCAGCTGCCTAGGAGGAGATAGGAATCAGCTCTTCTGCTCACTGTCCTCCCTAAGCTCCCACTGAAGGCAAAGGCCCCAGGCTCTCCCAGTGCTCCAGTCTTGGCTTCATGGAAGTAAAGATCTGATGGACTAACAGAAGGCAGAGGGAGCCCTGCCTCCTCACGTGGCAAGGAGGAGGAAAGGGCATTTCCGGAGGAGGGAACAGTGTGAACAAAGACCCTGACATGAGGAGGAGCGTGTTTAAAAGGCAAGGGGGAAAGGGCAGGCTTTCCCAAAGACCTCCTGAGCCTTCATCATCCACAGAATCCTCCTTGCCATAATATTCTAGGGAAACCGGTACTAATCCATCAGCAGTGATGTGCAAGGTAAAACTTACATGGTGTGTTCATCCTAACGGGTCAGAATCCTTTAGCAGGAGCACCGAGGAAATGTTAAAACTCTGTAATGAAGCAGGAATGCCAAACTAAAGTTAGGGAAGACTCCAAGATATTTAAAAAACAAAGGTGGTTCCTTTGAGCCAGGGCAGAGAGATGACAGAATAGGCAAGCCTACCCACCAGTCGATTCTATCTGGATCCTCTCACGAATCAATACAGTTCAACACCACAGACACTGGTCGGGCCAGTCCTAGGCCTTATGCTGGGCGCTGGCTGCCCTCAAAGGGCTTAGAGTCTAGTGAGGGACATGGACATATGGAATAGCAACAGTACTGGGCAGGATAAGAGCAGTGTCTTAAAAAAAAAAAAAAGATTTTATTCATTTGACAGAGAGAGAGACAAGGAGAGAGGAAACACAAGCAGCAGAAGCAGGAGAGGGAGAAGAAGACTCCCCATGGAGGAGGGAGCCCAATAGGGGGCTCGATCCCAGGAGTCTGGGATCACAACCTGAGCAGAAGGTAGATGCCTAATGACTAAGGCAGCCAGGTGCCCTGAGAGTGTTTCTTTTAAAGAAACATAGCAGAGATGTCTGGGTGGCTCAGATGGTTAAGCATCTGTCTTCAGCTCAGGTTGTGATCCCAGCGTCCTCGGATCTAGTCCCACTTCAGACTCCCTGCTCAGCGGGGAGCCTGCTTCTCCCTCTCCCACTCCCCCTGCTTGTGCTTTCTCTCTCTGTCAAATACATAAAAATCTTAAAAAAAAAAAAAAAAAGAAAGGAAGGAAGGAAGAAAGAAAGAAAAGAAAGAAACACAGAGGCCAAAGCAGGGAGCCTCGAAAGCAGAGAGGAACGTGGTCCCTTTGGTTGGGGAACCAGCAGGAAATGGTTCATGAAGGAAACAGCTGATGGGAAGGACCCTGAAGGGGGCAGAGATGGAGATGGGAGGACAAAGGGCCAAGAACATTGTGCCAGCTGAGAGGAAGGGCTTGAGCAAAGGCATGGAATCAGGGCCACTAAGGCAGACTCAGAGACTGGGGACATGTCCAGGGATGGAGTAGGGAAGTAGCAAGAAAAAGGCAGGAAGTGTCATTGGGGTCATATTGAGGAGGTCCTTGAATGCCAGGAAGAGGGTTTGTCCTCCCAAGCCACGGCCCAGAGATCCGCTGCTTTGAGGGTACGAGGTCCCCAGGAAGCCTCCACAGCTGACTTTCAGGAGGTCTTCGGGAAAGCCTGCCCTTTCCCCCTTGCCTTTTAAACATGCTCCTCCACGTGTCAGGGTCTTTGTTCACACTGTTCCCTCCTCCGGAAATGCCCTTTCCTCCTCCTTGGCGCAGCAAACTCCTACTCATCCTTAAAGTCCCAGCTCAAAGTTCACCTCCTCTATGAAGCTTCCCTGGCTCCTTTATGTCACTGTTAGTCCCTCCAAAGTGCTCCCATACATAGCTCTTGGCTCGTTCCTTATATGTACGACTTGTACATCAGTGTCCTGTTCACCATCCGTCTGTCTCTGCACTAGTCTGTGGCCTCCTGGAGGCCAAGAACTGTCTCTTATACTAGGAAGAGGACTATTCCTCATACTGGGAATATGTGTTCTATACATTCCTCGTACCTTCTGGTGCAGATGAACACTGTCAGTAAGTGTGGAAGGCCCAGAGCGAGGGGGGCAGAAGGAAAGCAGCAAAGGGAAGGAGGACATCAGTTCTGATCTGTGCCCAGTGGCCTGGCTTCCTGGTGATAAGCTTCCTCACGTGCCCTGGTGCCTCCCAGCTCGAGCCCTCAGGTTCCCTCCTCTTCCTGACCCTGGGCCAAGGAGGATGCCCCTGCTAGCACCTCATTAACCCGGATGGCCTCCGCCCTGCCCTGAGAGGTGCCGGCCAGGCAGAGCTCTGGGCTCAAGTGAGTCTCCCTGTGAGGGAAGGGAGGAAGGACATGGAGCCCCAGAAAATCACCCTCACGCTCTGGATCCACAAAGCTCTGATCTTGGACAGACAGACCCTTTCTCATCAGCTGTGGTGTGGAGCTGGGGCATCCCTTGATGAAGGGTTTCCATGCTAAGGGAGAAACTCGGGCTCAGAGAAGGAATAGGACTCAAGCCAGAGGTGGGAGAAAAGCCCGGGCCGGCCAGGAGGAAAAACAATCATCCAGGTGCCCCTCTCTGGGCCAAGGGCCAGGTGCTCCCCAGGGCCCCAGAGTTGAGGCCAACCCTCCAACCCTCTGGCTCTCTGGGCTTCATTCAGCTGTCTGAGCTGGGTTCCCCCTCAGTCTGTCTGAAGGCAGCTCTCCACAGCAGAGGCAGGGCTCTGGGGAAACAGAGGTTGTGAGGGCAAGGATCTGACAAAGCCAGAAAAGAAGGACTAGAAGCCAGGAGTTCTGCCTCTCAGCTGACAGCTTGCACCCAGCCACACCTCCCACTTTTAGACTCCAGGTTTCCCTGGGAACCTCTCCTCCCAGAGAGGCTGAAGACAGGCCCCAAGGCAGTGTCGGGCAGAGATTGGATCTCAGACTTGAGGAAAGTGAAAGGGTTAACTCTCCGTGTGTCCACTGGGCCAGTCCAGCCAGCTCGCCCAGAGCGCTATAAGTCCAGGCCTGTCTCTGGTGTTCTCTCAATCTCCCTTTCCCACTTACTCCTCCTTCCCCCTTCTTCTGACTTTGGGAACAGAAGCTAGGGGCCCCTTGGCACCAGCTCTCTCTGGGGTGTCATTTAATACTGCCTGTAATCACCATCTCCTGGTTTATTACCTCTCTCTCCCTCATGGCTACTCTTGTCACCCCTAAATCTCTCTCTCTCACACACACACACATTGACACACATGAGCTGTGAATGGAAGAGAAAAGGGCTTCTCTTCAGTATAGTTCCGCCCTACTCGACTCCTCTCTGGGAAACCAATGCTGATCAACCCAGAGGCCAGAAGCAAGAGGTAAGATGCGGGAAGCTGGAGGAACTCTTCTGAAACAATGGAGCAATCACAAAACAGCAAGCTCAGAGAAAAGAGGATTTGGGAGGGCAAATAGGAGGAAGGCGGAGGAAATTAGAAACCATCCCATGGTTTTAGGAGGAGAGTTAGGTAGAGGAAATTAGAAATCATCCCATAAACATTCCTCTCCCAAACAAAACGGAGTCATCAGAGTCCACATGAGGACTAGAACACTTCCAATCGCTTATGGATTTAAGCTGGCAGACAGGAGAGGAGCATGGAGGACCCTTTCCCTAGTGCTACAATGAGATTATGCTTTTGAAAGTGCTTCATAAATTCCCGAATGCTCTACAAATGGAAGGAGGCCCATGGGTCACTGCATGGCTGGCCGTGGCAGGAAGACCACAGGGCAGGGTGGAGGTGCTGGGGCCTGCACCCCTCCCCACCCCACCACAGACTCTTTGGCTTCTTGATTGTAAGATCACAATGACCCTGCACCGTGGACACTTGTGATCACCAATACCCAGCACTCCTGTCAGGCGGTGGGTGGGAATGTGAGAATGTGGTCCTTTCATACAGTGCCCCGCCAGTGCCCTTCCTTGAAGGCCTCTATGTCAGCAGCCCCAGCGGGGGCTGGGATGACACCCTCACTGCAGGTGGAGCCTGGGACATGCCTGTTGGCCAGTGAAGGGTGCAGACGCCCCCATCTGACACCCCTGTCCTCCCACCCACAGTCTCGGGTAGTGGGAGAAGCTTTGGGTCAGGTCTTTGCCTGGTACCATCCCTGGAGCAAAGGCAAAGTCCAGACATATCCTTCCACCTGATGGCCAGGGCAAGCATGTGAGAGATAAGGGTCACACTTTGGACTCAGCCCAGAATGGGCACGAGGGGGCACAGAAGCCGCACTCACTGGCAGTCCCACTCCCCTAGAGCCGGCCACTCGCTGCACCTGGAAGCAAGGTGGACACCAGAGAACACCGGGTCATTACTCTCGCCGCCTCCTGCGACGCCCAGCCTCGCATGTGTGCCTCATTACTCTGGTGCCCGGAAGGGGTTTGGCCACGAGGAGAGAGCGCCAGGGTGGCGCGAGGTTCCCGGCCTTCCGCCCGGGCCAGGTGGCTGGCGAGTTCAGGTGCTCAGGTGCGAAGGAGGGAGGGGAAGAGGAGCCCTGCGCAGTGAGCTCTTCTTTCCCGGGGAGCGTGGCGGCTGCGTCACGGGCACCGGACCCTCCGTCCCCAGGGCCACACGGGCGCCCACACGGCACGGCCGGTCCCGGGCCCGTGGTGAGAGGGCGGCGCCAGCCCGCGTCCCCGCCCCTCTCCCGCCACCTTACCTCCCGGCCCGGCCCTTCGCTGCACCGGTCCCACGGGCCGCTCGGTCCCAGACCCAGGCCGGGCAGCGGGGCCGACATTGCCGCGGGAGCCGTCGGGGACCGGGAGCCCCGCGGGCGGCGGGCGGCAGCGCGGGCGGCGGGCACGGGGACACCTGCGGACACAGGTGAGCCGCGGCGGGGCCGGGCGGTCGGGGGCGGGGCGGGCTGGCGGCGCTGGGGCGAGAGGCTGAGGCCAGCCGGCGTCCCAGCTCGAAAAGGACCAGGGGGAGGGAGAGGGCAAAGGAGACGGAGGCAGCCCTCGCAGGGAGGATTATTGGGAAGGGGCCGGGGAGACAATGAACTTTTTCCTCTTTCGCTCATAAATCAGAGAAAAGTAAGGGGAGGGCTGAGCAGGGGCCTCAAGCCCATCTGAAGGGGAACAAGCACCTGCTTAGGCCTCTGCTCTCCAGGTCCTGCCCACTCAAAGGGTGGGTCCTCTATCCAGGTTTAAGGGGAAGGGATGGAGCCCCCGGCTGGCTCCCAGCTCCATGGAGGTTTCCCAGAGGCCGGGGGGGGGGGGGGGGGGGGGGGGGGGGAGACCAAACATAGCCTGCTGTCTCTAAGCCCAGCCACCTGATAACTGTCCTCCCTCCCCTCCCTGTCTGGGCAGGAGGGTCCAGGTAAGGGGCGAGCAAACTGTTAGTAAAGAGCCAGACAGTAAATATTTCAGACTTGAAGTCTATAGGGACAGTCTCTGTCACAACTAGCAAGAAAGTGGTAGATAACTGGAGATGTGTAAATGTGGCTGTGTTCCAAGAAAAATGGATTTAGGGGGGCACCTGGGTGGCTCAGTGGGTTAAAACCTCTGCCTTCGGCTCAGGTCATGATCCCAGGGTCCTGGGATTGAGCCCCACATCCGGCTCTCTGCTCTGCAGGGAGCCTGCTTCCCCCCCCCCCACCACCTGCCTCTCTGCCTACTTGTGATCTCTGTCAAATAAATAAATAAAATCTTAAAAAAAAATGAAAGAAAAAGAAAACTTGATAGGGACCCTGAGATTTGAATTTTATATACTTTCCATGTGTTATGGAATATTATTCTTCTTTTAATTTTTTTTCCAATTATTTCCTCATGTCAAAAGCATTCTTAGTTTAGGGCTATACAGAAATAGTGGGTAGGTGGCACAGTCTCCAGCGTGCCCCCACCCGAGGGCTTCCCAGCACCTCTTCCCTAGGCCACAGGGAGGGTATGGCTAGGTGCCTGGAAAGGAGGGACATCCAGAAAGCCTGGGGACCTGCCTGTGACCCTTGCTCCCAGCTGCTCTGAGGACTACAGCATCCTTTGATGCCATTGAGGGAGCTGGTATGCCAGATGTGCTTACATGTAAGGGAGGAGGCATAGCTCCATGGGGCTCCCTCCCCAGCATGCATGGCCATATCCTACCCCCACCAAGTCACAGGTAGGCAGCTATACTCCTGCAGTAAGTGACAAGCCCTTGGCCCTTCCTCCACGACTCCATCATCTTCCCCATCCCCCTCCCCCTCTTGGTCCCCAACCTGGTGCCACCCACTGATCAAGGCTGGCCCTTCCATTCCTTTTTTTTTTTTTTTTAAAATCTTTGCAGCCTCAGGAGAACCTTTTCTCCTTGACATTGAAGCTATGACCCTTCAGAGGTGACCCAGGAAAGAAGAGATGCAGACCTTTGTTCCTCCAGATGAGGGTCCCTTCCAAGGACTTGTGGCATCCCGCATTGAGACTTACGGGGGCCGTTATCAGGCCTCCAACCAGGGTTCTGCTGACCGTCTCCATTCCCAAGTTGCCCCTGGGCTGGTGAGTCCAGGCTGCCCCAAGAGTGACCTGGGAGGGGCAGGAGGGAGAATAGTGAGGCTTTCACATCTCTCTTGCAGCTTCATGAGGTGGTCTATTCCTGTCCCTCACCCCTGCCTTCTTTCCTGGGTTGCGAGGGAGAGCAGGTTAGTGTTGATCCAGGCTCTCAGGACTCCACACCCATCCCAGGCAGATGGGTGAAGCCAGGCCTTGGAGGAGGTGCTTTTAGACAGGTCTGAGGCCTGGAGTTGGTTGGGGAGGGTCACGGGGAGCAGGGAACCTGGCACTTCCCAGACTCCCGCCTCTACTTGGGAGGAGCCTGTGGGTTCCCTGAGGCCTGCTCTGTCTGAGTCAGCACTGAAGGAAGAGCAAAGGTTCAGGGTGTCTCTACTCTGCAAGTGGGGAGGGGTGTGGGGGCCTGCCTTGGCTTCCCCGCAGCTCCACCCCCCTGGCCTGCCTGAAATGCCTTTCCTTCAGCCTCCAAGCAGCCCCTGCACCCTGAGGACAGTTCTGCTTCCCACTGGGGGTATTCCCTGCCTTCCTGGAATAAGATTCGGCCCTGGGAGACAGGGAGGACAGTTGGGGATTCTCCCGGGCTGAGGGCTGGAAGGGAGACTAGGAAGTATGTGCTGTTAGGCCACAGGCAGATCAAGGAATGTGACCAGGCCTGCCCAGGAGGAGATTTGTGGCCATGGTCTCAATCTCTCATGAGGAAGCACAGCCACTCCCAGCTGGAAAGGACACGGGCCGCATGCCCCTGGGGAGGAGGCCACACATGTGTGTGCCCTCATCCCCGCATGCGAGGGAAGCCGTTCCCACGCAGGGTGAGCTGGGAAGGACCCAGAATGCAGCCCGCACTGTGCTTTATGCATGCACGCCCGCAGGATAGGGAGCACACATGTGAGCGGGTGGGCCCTTGGGGGAGTGTCCACACCAGATCCCAGGCTTGTAGGTGCCTGTGCTCCTGCTCTAGAGGCCCCCACTTCTGCCCCTGGGCCCACTAGGGGAGCCAAGTGGGCAGGCCCCTGCCCAGCTCAGCTTGGCCTCCCTGGCAGCAGCTGCTGTGACTCAGAGCATGAGTGACTCACCCCAGACTGGTTTGAGGGGAGAGGTGAGCCAGCCCCACTTGCAGGGGTAGGGGACACCACCTGCAGTCAAGCCTGGCCCCGCTACCTCTCTGGGACTTCGGGGAGAAGGGAGGCCCCCTAAGAACTTACCCTGCTCTTCCTCCTCCTCCAGGATCCTGGTCGCCGACACCTCCATGGCTATGTCCCCTTTGCCAAGGGCTCTGGCCAGGTCCGAGGTGTGTCTCCTCTGAAGATGCGAGAACCAGAGCCCGAGAAGAAGTATGGAGGCCCTTTTGGGTCTGGCCCACCACACTCCCCTAAATTCAAGGTAAGAGGTCCCTCTTCTCCTGTCCCCAGGCTCATAGCCTGAGCTGTATTGTCCACAGATGATCAGAGTGGAGAGAGTGGCCAGCCCCTGTACAGCGCGGGATTCGGTTCTGTGGAGAGACCCTCTCAGGGACACATCTGCAAGCCATGCTGCCTCATAAAAATGTCCGTTTTGTAGGCAAATGTCAGAATGTTGCCTGAGACCACAGGTCCCTTGGTCTCCACCTGCAGGTCCCTGTGAGGGGGTTCTGACTCAGAAGAGCCCTAGAAAGAGTCTTTCCGGTCAGGGAGCCTCGGTCAGACTCCTCCGTCTGGCACGTTTTTGGCAGGCCAAGGTGCCTCTCTGTCCATATTCCAGCAACGCCCTTTCCCCTGTCCCCCAGGCTTCTGCGTCCCCACTCAGGTGACAGTGCTACTTGCCACCTCCCATTCCCAGACACACGCAGGCACGCATGCGCATGCACGCACGCACTCACGTACGTACCTGCGCGCACAGCCATCCCCAGGCCGGGGGTCTGCGTGCCCAGGATATGGCCAGGATTAATCCCCTTTTCCGCTCCCCCAGGAAGTCAGCAAGGCCCGCCAGCTGGAGATGAGGCTGCATACATTCAGCATGTTTGGGATGCCCCGCCTGCCCCCTGAGGAACGGCGGCACTGGGAGATCGGAGAGGGCAGCGACAGCAGCCTGGTCATTGAGAAGTCCTGGAAGGAGCTGGTGCCTGGGCATAAGGTGGGCCTGGAACACAGAGTCTGTCCCTCCAGTATCATAGATGCCCACAGACACCTCACGTCTGCCCTGGAAGGGGGGAAAGGCCTTGGGAAGTAGGGTCACGTGGGGAAAGCATTTGGAGACAACTTGCTGTAGGTTCTACTCCTGGGTCTGCCACTTACTAGTGACAACTTGATGGAGACAGGAAGCCTCTCTGGGCCTCAGTGCCTTCATCTGTAAAATGGGGATAAAACCACCTACACACTTGAGGATTAAAAGGTCATCATCTGTGAGGTAGATCTAGTAGCATTTAAACAGGTGCCAGCTGCTGTTCTTGTTATCATTCCCCAACTGAACCAGTGCTGTCCCCACCCCAGGAGATGAGCCGAGAGCTTTGCCACCAACAGGAAGCGCTTTGGGAGCTGCTGACCACCGAGCTGATCTATGTGCGGAAGCTCAAGATCATGACCAATGTGAGTTGCTCCCATCCCCAGCCCAGGCAACACCTCAGCCATCCACCCATCTCCCTTACATGGTCTCCCACTCCCCCAGGCCAGGAAGTGAGGGCCATGGAGAGGGGTGGAGGGAAGGCGGGGACACTTAACCAGGAGATCCCCCCATTGGAGACCTGCTGGGGATCTTGGGAATCAGGTTAGCAGTGGTGAAGCTGGGATGGGGATACATTGAAGGGCTAGGTTGGGGTCCCCAGAGGAGGAGTCAGGTGCTGACACCCTTGGCTTTCCCTGCCTCCAGCTCCTGACTGCCGGCCTGCTGAATTTGCAGCGAGTGGGACTGCTGACTGAGGTGAGTGGGCACTCAGGAGGACCTGGCCACATCCCAAGCTCTGAGGCCACAGAGTGGGGGTGGGCTCCCAGAGAGCCCCCCCAGGCTGCTCTGTCTTGATTCCCATGGCCTCATTTTCCAGGATACCCCCTGCCCTCCTACTCCCCTTCCTGCTCTAGACCCCAAGCAGGCTGGCCTCTGCTCTTTTCTAGGACTCAGCAGAGCTCAGCCCAAGTGCCAGAGGAGTAGAAGGGAAAACCCTAGCCCCTTAGATCTCTCAGCTCCCCTGAAAGTTTCATCCTGAGCCCACCCTCCACCAGCCAAGCTTATGGGTCCTTGTCTGTCCATGGCCAGAGCTGTCTGACGGTGACCTGCCAAGGCTTGTGGCTGAGTTCTGCTCCCTCCTCCAGGTATCAGCTGAGACCCTCTTTGGAAATGTCCCCAGCCTGATTCGAGCCCACAAGAGCTTTTGGGAGGAGGTGCTGGGGCCCACCCTGGGGGAGACTCGAGCCTCAGGCCAGCCTCTGGACCCTGTCAGCCTGCAAAAGGGCTTCTTGACGGTGAGACATGGCAAAGGGCTACATCTGGCTGGGGCAGGCCTGGGAGGGCCCAGAGAGGTCCTGCCTGCAGGGTATGCCTCTGTCACTTGAATTCCTCTATGGCTTGAAGGGGGTCTGAGAGCACAGCCCCCACCCCAGAATATCTCCTCGCCTCCTGCCCTTCATTCCACAGGTATGACCTCTGTCCCAAAAGATCTTTGGTCTTTGGATGACTCTTTCGAAATGAAACGCAGCTATCTCAGGGAAGGGTTATACCTGATCTCTTAACTACACAATCTTACTTCTTGGCTAGAGATGCATTGCCAAAGAGCTGGGAGAAGAATGGGGTCTAAGCAAGGCATCTTCTGGGTAAATGAGGGAGGGGCCGTAAAAGGCTCCAGATCACCCAGAGCATGGAGAAATGGGACAAGAGAAAGCAAGAGGCCTGGGGTCAGACTTTCTTCCACAATTTTACCTAACCAGGAAGACGTGGGCCTTGCAGAGCCCGAAGGGGGTACAGAGGTTGGGGGGAGCACTCATCTCCTGGGAACAAGCCCAGGAACAGGGCTTCTGGGCAAGACTCAGGTCACTAGCCGCCACCCATGTGAGACAGGACCTGCAGAGTCCTGCAAACATTCCAGCTGAATTATTGATGGTGGGAGAGTACGTCCAGAGTGGCAGGGTACATCAGGGGCTGTGCATGGGGCCTGAAAGAGTAGCAGTGGGGACCTCAGCTTCTGCCTCTGGGGACCTCCGCTTCTCCTGGACTCCAGAGAAAGGGACTGGCAGTCACAGGTAGGGGAAAGCATCATGGGGGTTAGAGATTGGCGAGAGCTGGACTAAGGGTCAATGAGAGGCTCTCCCCCCCTGCTCCCCATGCTCTGCAGCTGGAGGCCAGATTTCATGACCTTCTTCCCCTGCCTGCCCATGTCTCTCCCTCAGTTCAGCCAGCGGTTCCAGCCCTATGTCCAATACTGCCTGCAAGTGAAGCGGACCATGGCTTACGCCCGGGAGCAGCAAGACAATAATCCTCTCTTCCATGCCTTTGTGCAGGTGGGAGAGGGGCTGCTGGGAAGGGGGGTGGGGCGGACCCTAGACCTCCAGGTCATCCCTGATCTCCAGCTGGGTCTGAGGCTGAGGCCATCACTGGAATGGGGCAGCAGAGGGCTTGCCGACTCCTGACCCCCTGCCCTCCTCTGCTGGCAGTGGTGTGAGAAGCACAAGCTCTCAGGGAGACAGATGCTGGGGGACCTGCTCATCAAGCCCCACCAGCGAGTCACCAAGTACCCACTGCTGCTCCAGGCTGTGCTTAAGAGGAGTCCTGAGGCACACGTCCAGGAAGCACTGAGAGCCATGGTAGGTGGCCTGGCAGTGCCATGGCCTCGGGTGCTGGGGACTGGCCTGTGGGAACTGATTTCTAGGAACTCTCAGGGGTCTCTTTCTTCATACGTATGTGGCCATGTGGCACCGGCTGGCCGCCCGTGCTGTCACTGACTAGGGGAGACGTACAGGGTAAGGGGCTGAGCTCTTCCTCCTTCCACACCCCACCCATCACGTAGATTGCCGCTGTGGAGTCATTCCTGCGACACATCAACCAGCTGGTCCACCGGCACGAAGAGCAGGAGAGCCTGGTGGCTGCAGTCCGACGCATCGGGCCCTACGACGTGCTGGAGCCGTCCAGCGAGGAGGTGCAGAAGGTGAGGGAGGGCAGAGGCAAGGAGGCGCAGAACAAGCAAGGTCCCCAGGGAAACAGAAGAAGCAGAGGCCTGGGGCTCTGAGGGGGCCGCAGAGGGGCCGTGTGCATCACTCCTCCCACATGAGGAGTTCCAGAGAGTGAGAAGGAAGTACTCAATGCTTCTTCTCCCTCCAAGAGGGCAAGGATGAGAAGGCAAGGTGCCAGTGACAGAGCAAAGAACCACCATGGCTGGGAGGGGGAGGCAGCCCTGCCCAGCCCCACGATCCTCCCCACCCCATGTCCCTCAGAACCTGCGTCCGTTCTGCACCCTGGACCTGACGTCCCCCATGCTGGGGGTTGCTTCTGAGTACATCAGGCAGCTGCTGCTGGAAGGACCCGTGCGAGTGAAGGAGGGGCGAGAAGGGAAGGTGAGGGGCTATGGGGAACCTTGGAGAAGATGAGATGTATATCGCAGAGAAGGGAGGGATCCCAGGAGACAGAATAAGAATCAGGAAAGCTGGAAATGGGCACAGAGATGTGTTCGTGTGTCTGTCTGTCTGTGTCTGTGTGTGTTGGGAGAAGGACATGGTGTGGTGAAGCTCTGGTTGTTTGTATGCCCCTGAGTCAGCCACGTTCCTGGACTGTAAAGCTAGAGACAGGACCAAAGTGACACCCCTTCCAGCTCTAGCACTCCACAGTTGTGCACTTGTCCCCTGTGCACATGTGCACCCATGCACACACACAACGCGGGGCCTGATCCGTGTCCCACTCTCTTCCCCTGCTCCAGCTGACCCTGTCTCTTTCTTCTACGCATGGCTTCCCAGCTGGACGTGTACCTCTTCCTCTTCTCTGACGTGCTCCTAGTGACCAAGCCCCAACGCAAGGTCAACAAAGCCAAGGTCATCCGCCCCCCACTCATGCTGGAGAAGCTTGTGTGCCGACCACTACGGGACCCTAGTATGTCTCTTCTTTGGGGACCTTTTCCTTCTCCTTTCCTCTTGGCAAGGGGAAGGAGCAGTCAGGATGGGCATCAAATAAGGTCTAGCCCTTGAGCAGACCTTCTCCTCCACCCAGACAGCTTCCTGGTGATCCATCTCACTGAATTCCACTGTGTCTCCAGTGCCCTCACTGTGCAGTGTCCCAGTGCTACAGACCGTGCCCAGTGGCTAGAGAAGACCCAGCAGGCCCAGGTATGTGAAAGCCAGAAGTGGGAGGGGTGGAGGGGTCCTCAGAGGTCAGAGATGGGAGCGCAAGAGGGAAGGAGGAAGAGAAAGAGGCTGGGATGGATGCGGGTTCAGTCCAGTTCGGCCCCTCGGGAGGGAGACATAGCCTTGACCATCGACAAGAGCAGGAAAGAAAGCCTTTGGCCAACAACTGTACCAGTCACTGGGAGAGCCCAAGACAGCATCCCCTAAAGGTCTTTACACCCCAAAACAATGATGTTCGGAACTTCATCTTCCATTTGACACCAGTGGAGCCCTTGCTAGGTGCAGGCACTGGCTGGGTGCTAGGGACTCAGAAAAGAATAAAGCATCATCCTGCCCCTCAGGGAACATGGCCGGCAGCCTAGCTAGACAGATTAGTATACAAATAATGGAAACATGTATGCAGAATGGAACTGTGGCCAAGGAGGGAGTAATTCGTTCTGTCTGGTGGGTTGGTTGGGAAAGGGACAGCACAGAGGTCAGATGCTGTGACACCTTGACAAAGGGGTGATGGTCTGATCACCATTTGTGGGGATATCTAGGAGTTTGTAGGGGAACAAGGATGGGAAAGAAGGTATTCCAAATGGAGAAGCAGAATGTGCTGATGTGGAAAACATGAAACACCATGTGTGTGGAGAGAACCACTGGCCTAGGAGTTCATATTACCAGGATATGAAGTCCAAGGGCAGGTGTAGTGGCAGAGAGGCTGGGAGGTAGGTACTACCAGATCGTGCCTACTACTGGATGCTATGCTAAGGAAGTTGAACTTTGTCCTATAGATAACAAGGAACAAGTGAAGGTATTTAACAGGACAGATTCATGTGATAAAAGCTAGAGGAATTCAAAAGATCCAAATGGAGCTGTACTAGTTACCACAAACTTAATGGCTTAAAGCAGCAGAAGCTTATTCTCTCACAGTTGTGGAAGCCAGAATTTAGACATCAAAGTGTCAGCAAGCCCACTTATTTCCCCTTCAGGACGCTAGGGGAGAATCCTTCTTTGCCTCTCCAGCTTCTGGTGGTTTCAAGTGTTCCTTAGCTTGTGTCCATCTCACTCCAGTCTCTGCCTCTGTCTTCTTGTGCCCTTCCTCTCTGTATGTCTCTGTGTCCAAATCTCCCACTCCCATCACTTACACAGACACCAGTCTATCCTAAAGCCAGGATTATCTCATCATGAGATCCTTAATTGAAGATCTTTGCACATCTGCAAAGACCCTTTTTCCAAATAAGTGTAGAACCTTCCAAATAGGTTCTAGGGTGAGGACCTAGACGTATCTTTCTGGGGCCACTATTCAACCCACCACTGGAGCAGAATGGCCAAAGAGTAAAGATTTAAATTGGCCTTTTAAGTCTAGGGAAGACCGTGAGCAGAACGTCAAGGGAGCAGTTGGGTTGAATTATTTTGGGGACAGTGACAATGTCTGTCTAAGTCTGGAACAAAGGATTTGTGTGAGCAAGTGATGAGAGGCCAGGTTCTATAGGACTCCCAAGAGCTACAGAAGCGTGTAGACAGGACAAGGTTGAATTGAGTGGGTTGACAAGACAGCCACCATAGATTCTTGAGCAAGAAATTGCCATGGTGAAACCCATGTCAATCTTGAATTGACAGCTGGCAGGGTGATAGGTGGGCTGGAGGAGGAAGAGATTGGTGGCAGGAGATTTGCTGTACTGGTTTTGGTGTGAAATACAGAGGTTTAGTGCCATGTTCTTAGGAACATGTTGCAAAAAGGGGGAAAAATGTGTAGGGGATGGGGGTAGAGAAAGGAGCTAAAGAAGAAGGAAGAGACAGGTGAGCTTTTGGGAGGCTGTGGTTAAAAGCCCACACTGAATGCAAGAACTGGTTCAGACACCAGTTCTACCTCTTCCTAGCTGGGTGATTTGGGTGAATTGTGTGCCCACCCCACCCCCCAAGCTTCCATGTCTTCACCTGCAGTGGACTTAAATAATAACAGTCCTTGCCTCATGGGGAAGAGTCAAATAAGTCATTCTGATTAAGCAGGCAGCCTACTACCCAGCCCTAGGTAAACGCTCCTGATGCAGGTCACAGGTTAGAAAGGACAAAGCATGACTTCCTTCCCAAAGTTCCCATTTGAAAGATTGCTTTGGCAATGGAACCCCCGAGTGAAATGAAATCTTAACAAAGAGAGAAACCTGTTGAATTAGTTATTGCTTCCTGGGAGGGGTGAGTCTAGGGTACTATTCAGTAAGCAGAAGCACTTTGAAAAGGATGTAGTGGGGGGTAGCCAAGTGGAGATATCTTAGGGGCTTTGGAAAGGATAGAAACACAGTCCTGAGGTTCAAGTGGGGACAAAGAATGAACTATGAAAGTTGCTAAGAGAATAGATCTTAAGATCTCTTACCACAAGAGAAAAAAAATTTTTTTTGTGAAGTGTATAGTGACAGATATTAATGAGACTTACTGAGGTGATTATTTTGTAATATATACAAATATTGGATCATTATTCTGTACACCCAAAACTAATATAATGTTATATGTCAATTATATCTCGGTTACCAAAAAAGGGGACATTTTGAACAAAGAAAGACTATTTCTAAAGAATGCAACTTCATTATTTTTACAGTTTAAATCAAATTAGTGGTTCTCATAGCGCTTGCTTTAATGAATAGAATAATAATGATTTGTCATTGGCACATTAGGTCATTAGGGCTTCTGGAACTTGTGAAAATAGTTTTGTTCTTTAAACAATTTTAAGCATTGTTTTTTTAAATTTTTTTAATTTTTTTTAAAACAATTTTAAGCATCCTTCCTGCTGTCTTATCTATAATACCGTATCATTATGTGGAGAGCTTATTTAAGAGAAGGAAATTTAGAGCTTAGTCTCTGTTTAAATAGTATATTGAAAACTATGAATTAGGAGAGTAAAAAATAAATATGAGGATTTTGCCATTAAAAAAAGAAAGAAAGAAGAATGAAAGACAGGGCTTCAAGATCTTGTGTCTTTCAGCCCTGCAGGACTGCCACTTCCTTGAATACCTAAACAAGCCACAGAACTCCCCAGGCAGCAGGTGGGGGGCCCTTACTGGAGCCCCTTTCCTTCACCACCCCACTGTCAGAACTTTCTCTTCTTCCTTTGGTTCCCAGTCCCAAGTTGACACATACCCACCCCACCCCCAGGGGACCCCTACAAACTATTAGGATTTTATTCCAACCAATTCACCTTCAGAAGTCTCACTCCTGGGTAACAGGGGAAAGGAGGTCACTTCTGATACATAACCAGGCAGCACACAAGCTTCCTGGCCTCATTTAGCAAAGTGAAGGACAAAGAAACTGAAATTAGTTTGTCCTGCTGTTGTCTCACAGCGAATTCTTAAAAGAAAACTGCTCTGTATTGCCACCAGTCTTTGTAAACTGATGAGGGCAGTAGAACGTCTGTGGGGCCCCTCGATAGAGCAACCGTCCAGGGATGGACTACTGCTTTCTCCCCCCACAGAAATGTAGGTGCAGCTTTATTCCTACAGGTCTAGCCTGGACAGCCTAAGCTTTTAGGAAAAAATGAACTTCTCCAGGGAAGACAGACTAAATCCTGGGAAAGGTCCACGCTTAGGGTCTGGGAAGTGGAAAAAGGAACCAGTGGTGGAAACAAAAAAAGCCGTCAGAGACAGAGGTCGAAAAATGGCCAGAGGGAGGCTGAAGCAGGCAGCTGAGGAACTAGCTAGAGCCCAGCTCTCACCTGTTACTGTTGCTCTCACGGAAGTTACATCACGTCTCCAACCCCAGTCCCCATCTGGGGAATTGCAGTGATAGTGGGCACCTCTGTGCAGGAGTGATGGGACAATTATTATTGCCGCTTGGCACGAGTCCCAGCACTTAATGGCGCTACATAAATGTTTGTTATTGTCATCACTAGAAGACAGTGGCGGTCAGTGGTGCCTGGGCAGGGCTGTGTGCTGACTGGGGAAAGGCCTCACAGCGGATCAGAGTCTGTGGGCACCTTGAGAGATCCGTGCTAGTCCACTTGGGCAGCTCTGGGAGGAGCAGATGCATCTAGGAGCCACCCCAGAGGCAGCAGCGGGAAGAAGAGGCGTTTCCGGTCAAGGCTGTGTTCTCTACCAGAGCAAAGGAAGAAGAATCCTGCTGGGGAAGCCCTCCCTTCCTCTTCTTGGCTTTGTGGAGGGGTCGCATTTTGGCTCAGGAACCAATTTCCTCTTCCCTTCCCAACTTGTCTGTCCTCTTCCCCAAACTGAGAAGATCCTCCCAGGGTTGCTGGGGAGGCTTGGCATGTCTGGGAGGACCTCAAACAGCCGGGTTTCTGATGCCTCCCTCCCTGCTTTTTCCTATGGTTGGGCCAGGGGCACAGTGAGTGGAGATGCCTATATTACCCCACCCCTTCCTTCCAGTTCTTTCCTTCCCCACACCATCCCTGTCCTGGACTTCCCAAACACTCTATTGAACTTGGGTCTTGTGGGGCCAAGGGCACAGCATCTCAGCCACCCAGCAGACTGCTCCAGCTCCACCCTGGCCCCAAGAACCACTCCGCCCACCATCCTTATTTCTTGTTCCATCCCACACTGGAGAGGAGGGAGGAGATCATAGAACGTGGCCCTGATATGCTGGTTTCCTACCCCCAGGCACCATCATCCCTTGCTCTGGCCAACTCTCTAGTCTTTTGAGACTGCTAAGAATCTTTGCCTGCTTTTTCACTCATGAGACTGAGGGACTGGACACCCAGAGAAAGGAAACTTGCCATATAAACCTGATGCTAGTTTCCTATCCCTGTTCATCCATTTTTCCAACATGTCTCTGTCCTGACCCAGATGCCCGCTGTGTTTCTGGAGAGGCTTTGAGAAGGCCCAAGTGTCCAGGAGTTGCGAGTTCATATACCTCAAGCTGGGGAGATAATCAAAATATTTAACAATCAGTATGGCATGGTCATTATCGAATTAGAGTGGGGCATCTTGGGGGTGAGGGGTGCCCTAGAGACCCTCCGCTGTGCCATGTTATCACTCTAGCCACTGGATCTTGAGGGATGGGGTAGTCCTAGGGAAGGGAGACAGGAGGCTGAGAGAGCAATTATGGAAGTACTCCAATATTTAAACAATGATATGGCCATACTAGAGAGTACTGATACCAAAGCTGCCCACAGCTGCCAAAGCACCTCCTTTTTGCCCAGCCTCTGCCTTCAACCTCTCTGCAGGTTCTGCTGCTTTCCCTCCCCCTCCACAAGCAAACATTGTCCTTTAGCAACTTTCCACCCTTTAAGGCTGCCCTTCCGTGCAGTTGCCAAACCAGGACTCAAAGAGAAGGCCCGGTCCCAGTTCTGCTTCTCTTCCCGTGGGACCTCGAGCAAAGCCTTTGCCTCTCTAGGTCCTGTTTCCTCATCTGTAAAATGGGCTGGTATGCATGCTACCCACCCTGAAGGGTGATGGTGTGTATCAGATTACCGCAGGCCTGCGGAGGGGCCCTATCAGCCACTTCTCAGACGTCACTACTTGATTCTGAGGGCACCTGTGTGAAAGGGCACCTGGGGGAAGAAGACAGAAAATACAGTGTATCCTCTCTCCATTCCTCTTGCAATGGTCTTGTTTTCATCCCTGAAGGAGAACAGAGGAGAGAGCCTGACCCTGTCCACCCTAGTGGCAGTAGTAAGTCGAGGCCCAGCACCATTCAGAACACTTACATCGCCATCACTATCAGGGAGGGCTTCCTAAAGGAGGGCACAGACTGGATAGAGGGCTGGCAAAGGGGACATGAGAAGCAGGAAGAACTGTGCAAGCCGGAAAAGGAGACTTCTGTTCACCCCACCCACCCCTCCCAGGGCCAGCTCAGGAGTTCAGATCCTGGCTCCATCCCACTGTCTTTTGCTTTGTGACCTTGACAGTTACTTATCCTGAGTTTTTCCATAATAAATTAGGAGGAATAAAGAGTATCTGCCTCATAGGCTTCATAATATATTCAGAATCTGTGAGGATTAAATGAAATAATGTCTGTAGCACACTTAGCACCAGTCTGGCATACAGCAAGTCTTCATCAATGAAAGTATGGCTATCCCAGGTCACCCTGCAAAAGCTGAAGGCAGAGGAGTATGTCCAACAGAAGAGGGAGCTCCTGGCTCTCTACCGGGACCAGGACCAGGAGTCCCCAGGCACCAGGCCCTCCTCGCCTTCCCTGGAGGGCTCTCAGAGCAGCGCAGAGGGGAGGTAAGACCCACAGGGACCACAGGTCTCTCAAAGTAGGGGGGCTGTGGGGAGGAAGGGAGGGAAGAGAAACCCACAAGGCAGAGAAATGTCAACACAGCTTTCAGGGGCACTGGGAAGAGATTGAGGAACCCAGGCTATGGGTTAGAGCAGAACAGGTTTGCATCAGTCCTGCTAAGAACCACATGGGACAGCCTTGGGGATGAGTCAGTCTCTGGCTGCCTGGAGGTGGGGTGGGAGGCAGCAAAGGAAACAGACCCAAGCAACGTGAGCTCCCTGAGAGGAGCAGGCTCCCCAGGCCGGGGATGGAGAGGGAAAGCCAATGTGGATTTGCAGAATGTTCCAGCTGCAGGGATCTGGTGAGTCCAAATCCCCAGAGAGGGTGAGAGGTTCATTCACAGTGACACAGCTGTTCAGCATCATGGTTAAGGAAAAAAAGACCTGTCACTGGGGGATAACCTCAGGGGAACTCAGGCAGCCTTTGGCAAATACCTGAGCACCTGCTTGGTACGAGGTCCTGACCCAGGTGCTGTGGCTAAAATGCCTTAGGGGAGCTTACAGTCTAGCCCCCAAGATGAGAACATAACCTTACGGTTTAAAGGTGATACCGAAGCAAGTTTGGAGGAGGGGCCATTTCTGGATGGGATGTGACTTCCTGGACTTGAACTTGACCCCTCGGCATGGGACTCTAACCATTTACTATTATGGTTACTTGTAGGACCCCTGAGTTCTCCACCATCATCCCCCACCTGGTAGTGACAGAAGACACAGATGAAGACTCTCTGTTGGTTCCAGATGATACCTCAGACTCTGGCTATGGCACCCTGATCCCAGGCTCCCCCAAAGGGCCCTACCATTTGAGCCGACTACGCCCACAGGCCCTTCGGCGTGACCCTCGCCTCACCTTCTCCACCCTGGACCTCCGAGATGTTCCTCTGCGCCCTCAGCCTCCTAACCCCCAAGCTCCCCAACGCCGAAGTGCCCCTGAACTGCCAAGGGAAGTTATCCAAAGAGGAAGCAGCCTTCCCAGGGGTGATGCACCAACCTGGTCGGAGGAAGAAGACGGGACCTTAGTGGGAGGGAACGTGGTAGTGGAAACCTTGCATCGGGCCCAACTTCGGGGAAAGCTCCCCCCATCCCCGACCCACACAGACTCTGCTGGGGAAAGCCCCTGGGAGTCCTCAGGGGATGAGGAAGAGGAGTACCTCTTCCTGGGAACTGGCTGCACCCCCCACTCCCGTACCCTCCAGGCTGAAGATATGCTCAGAGAGATCCGGGAAGACCTAGCCAGCCAAAGGATCGAGGGCATCCCCGAGCTTGGGAACAGCAGGCCTTGGAAGCTGACCCGGCGCCAACTGCAGAGGATGCGTGGATCCTGCATCGTACAGCTGGACACCCCCATATCCGTGTCGTAAGTGCCGAAGGGAATGTGGCCTGGGAGGGAGCAAAGAAGGCTGGTATGGAGCGGGAGGGGGTGTCAGAATAGGACCTCAGTGGGGACAGAGTCAGTAGAAGAGGGCAATACCAGAGTGGGGGCGATGGCAAGGAAGGGCACTCAGCCTCACTCTTCACGCCACATCGGACTTGACCCGACTCCCACCTCCTTTCTTTTCAGAGAGGTATGAGGAACCCTCAGGACTTCTGGCATTTCTCCCAGAGGAAATTTCTCCCCAAGAGTGCTGGTCACCACCCACCCCTGGACTCTACCTCAAGGACCACACCTCCCACTGAGAAGCCTGGCTCAGGCACTCTGCCTCTCCTGCTCTGAGGGCTTTGAGATCAAGTGCTGTACATTTTTGTACCGTGGACATAGCAGAGCCCCACATAAAGTCGTGCATAAAAGTGACTGCCTGGTCATCCCTAGACAAGGGCAGAAAGAACCTGATGGGGAGGGGGTCACAGAATCACAGAATTTGCACAGGCTACTCTGTCAGCTGATGGGGTGCCTGGCCCAATCTCAGGGCCTTTCCCATCCCCCACCCCACATCAGGCGCTGGTCTCTGCCCCAGCCTTCCACACCCACCACTCAGAAGGACCATCCCCTCCAGAGCAGAGCTTTAATTCCAGAGTTTTAGTGTATTTACAAAAGTCCAGCGCTCCAGCTGGCAGCCCCATTGTTCTGTGCTCGCGCCTGCCTTGGGGACAGGTCGGCTCATTCTTTGCTTGTGCAGGCAGGGGGCAGAGGGGTGCCCAGTTTCTATTAGTGTAACATAAATGATACAAAGATTGCTTATCTACTGTGAAAAAGGCCCAGGGACCAACCAGAGGCCCCTAAGCTGCCTTTGGTTCTCCAAACCCAAAATAGGCGGTGAGGCGGGGCACCCCATCTCTGCAGCCACAAGCTTGGGCTTCTGGCACACTCAGCCTCTCTCAGGATCAGACACACACACACACACACACACACACACACAAGGCTGAGCCCCTGGCAGCGCTCCGGCAGCTGAGAAAATCTATATACACTTGGAGAGTAGCACCAAGTAGGTGGCTGGCAGCCATGCTTGCCCTTCCAAGGCCCTCATCCAGAAAAAGGGTCCGAAGGGCATCCAGCACGGTCCTTCCGGCCCCCCGCGAGGAGGCAGCGGTCCTAAGGGCAGGCCCCTCCCGGGGAGGGTCGTGCCCTCATCGCAGGAGGCGGGGCGCCGGCGAGAGGGAGGCTGGGGCACACAGCGCCTCCTCGATGTCCTCCAGGCAGCCCAGCAGGTCCATGTCGCGGAGCACGCGGCCCAGCAGCTCCAGCGTGGCCTCGCGCCGCGGCATGCGCCGCCGCCAGGCCGCCAGCATGCTGTAGTGGGCCTCCCGCAGGCAGCGCCCGTTCTGCAGCTCCAGCCGCTCGATCTCGTGCTCGCTCAGCCCCAGCCGGCGCACAAACTCCTTCCAGCGCGACGGGGGCACGCCGTCCACCACGGCATACAGCGTCGCCGGGTCCGCGGGGTCGGCTGCGGGGAAGCAGGCGGTGAGCCTCCCACAAGCCGGCGAGCCTCCCACAGGCCGGCGACAGCGGCCGCCCGGCCCGCCCCCCGCTCCCCCCACCCCATCTACGCGCACGCGCACTCTAGGAGCCCCGCCCACCTGCTGCGGCTGGGAACTCACCTTCTGCGCGCTGACTGTGGGTGCTGTCCTGCCACTTCTGAACTGGGGTGGGAATGGGGGTGGAGGCTGGAGCCGCGGTGAGGATGGGGCCAGCCTCCTGGTAGGGTGGGGCCATCTCTCCAGAGTCTGACGGAGCCCTTAACTTAGACCAGTCATGTGGGGTGAAGACGGACCTGGGGGTGAAGGTGGGGTTGGGGATGGGACTGAAGCCCGTGGTGGGACTGAAGCCTGTGGTGGGACTGAAACCTGGAACCGAGGCCAGGATCTCAGGCTCCCCCTAAAAGAGAGAAGGCACAGCATTAGCAAAGGAGAGGAAAAACAGCCCTAACCCTCTTTAATCTTGAAGGGGGCTGGGATTAGAGAGAGTTAGCGGTGGGGGGGTGTTCATTTGGGTACCACAGGATTATAATGGAAAATCAGGGAAGGTTGGGGGTAGGTTCCTAGTTTCATCTTACCTCCTTTGTAGGTGTCAATTTCCCACAAACTGAGAAAAAAGAAACAAAGCGTCACAAATTTCACTTCCTCTCTCAGCCCTGGCGCCCATACTGGGGCTGGCCATGGGGACTTGTGGTGACATGCTTCAGGGCTAAAGTGGCCCCAGGGACAAGAGAACTACTGATGCAATGTGACCTTTCACAAGCCATCGGAGCTATCTCCTGCCAACAAGGTTCTCAGCAGCAAACTAAGGGGACACTCCTCATACCCCTCCATGTTGGTCCATCTTGCCCATTCACCCTCCTCCCACATCCCTGCCAGCATGCTTTCCCCTCCCAAAGGTCCCACTCACTCACCAGTGGAGAAGAACCTGGGCATCTGCCGTTGGTAGCGGCACATTAAAACAATGGAGAAGGATAAAACACAAATGCCAAAGAAGATCACCAGGGGCAACAGCACTGTGGTACCTACAGACAAGGCAGGCTGTGGTCAGAGGAGGGGCCAGCAGGAGGCAGCAGGGCTGGCTGGGTGGGTGGAAGGTCAAGGATTAGGGCAGGGCAGATGAGCATGGGAACAGGGTGATCTATCCTCACCTGGGTCCTGAGGGACCGTAACCTTTTCCACAGGGAGAAGACACAACTTTGTGCACTCTGTGTTTTCCTTACAGCTAAAAGAAGAGATAGCACAGGTAAATAGGGTTCCTCCCATAAGAGGAAGACAGGGGGGAAAGACAAAAAACAAAAAAAACTCCACAGTGTTGCAAATCCTTTGCTTTATGATTATTTTAGCTCTCTCTTGATATAATGGAAAATGAAACCTCTGCTGGGAAATTAAACTGCTCCTGATGGAGAGGCATGAAATCCAAGTTAATCACAAAATCATTAAATTTTAGAACTGATCTCCAGGAGGCTGTGTAGAAAAAAAGTTAAAAGCAGTGAGAGGCGGGGCATGAATTGCAGCCCCTTCATCGGCTAGCAGTGTGACTCCAAGCAAGTCATTTAACCGGTAAGCTTCAGTTTGCTGATCTGTAAAATAAGGCTCTTGCCCACCTGCCAGAATTGAGGAGTTAAGTGAGATCCGTCTACCTGACATATATTAAGTGCTCAATAAATGGTAACAGCAACTGAATTGTTTTACTGATGAGAATCCCATGGTAAAGAGAGACTGGAGAGCTTTTTCTTGAGATAAATAATCCCTGACTTTGAGAGAGGGGTCAAACATGCATGTGAAAAGTTTTGAAATACATATTGTTGGGGGCAGCCAGAGAGTACTCTCGAACAAGCACATCTTTCCCTCTGACCACAGCCTGCCTTGTCTACAGGTACCACAGTGCTGTTGCCCCCGGTGAGCATGGAGTGATAAGAATTCCATGGAGGGCTAAAAGGAGCTCAGGGGAAGGTGAGTTCTCAGTGGGAATCTGAAAGCAGGAAGAGGCACTTTTGCCCACCTCACAAGCTCCTGGTGAGAACCTCATGGAATGAATGTGAAAGCTCTCTGAAGCAGCAGAAAAGACTCAGTAGAAAAAAAAAAAGGGGTGTCTGGGTGGCTCAGTGGGTTAAAGTTTCTGCCTTCAGCTCAGGTCATGATCCCAGGGTCCTGGGATAGAGCCCCGCATGGGGCTCTCTGCTCAGTAGGGAGCCTGCTTCCCCACCCCCCCCACCCCGCCGCCGCCTGCCTCTCTGCCTACTTGTGATCTCTGTCTGTCAAATAAATAAAATCTTTACAAAAAAAAAAAAGAAAACAAATAGTTCAGTGTCAGACACTTTGTAGCTCTACAACCATCCAAGTGAATGTCATCAGCTTTACTTTAAAGGTGAGAAAACTAAAGCTCCGAGATGTTAAGTAACTTGCCCAAGGTCACACAGCCTAAGTGGCTCCACTGATATTTAAACCCAGATCAACTGAACTTTAGAACCTTCAGAGTTCCTTCTTTGCAAGCAAGTATGTAAGACTGGGCTCCATGGAGCCAAAAGAGGTAAGGAGGCCTGAACAGAGACTGGGGAAGAAATACCATATTGCAGCAAAGATGCCATCAGTGATAAGAAGCACCATCACTACACACACACACACACACACACACACACACACACACACACAGCTGCCAGTTAAACCATGATACCTCATCAATTATTAGATGAAGCCTGATTTCAGAGATGTGAAAATGCACGTCCCAGAAATCAATGAACTGTAGTAGATCCTGTCACCCCAAAATCCAAATGTCTGAATTAAAAGAACTGCAAGTCTGTGAAGTATGAGCCTCCATTCCCAAAGACTTCTTCAGATTTTAGAAGCAAGTCCCCAGGGGGTTGGGGGAAGGAGTAGCAGGAAGGACTGTCTGGTGTACTGACATGAAGTGTCAGCCACTCAAACAGCCAGTAAGAGCCAGAGCATCTTGGGGTTTCTTCCTTGCTCTGCTGGTGGCTCTCACCTGCAGCCACCCCGTCCCACCCCAAACCCCCTCCCCACGCAATCCAGTGCCCAGCAGATGGCAGAGATACTCACTGAACACAGGGTATGCATTCATGGTCTCTTAGAAAGAAACCCGCGTGGCAGGTGCACACTGTGTTCTGTTTCTCTGTGCCTGTAAGGAGAGATGCAGCACAGCTAGGGAAGGGCCTCCCTGCAACCCCAAGGATCACGGGGAAAACCAGAAGGGGCAGGGGGTAGATGGCCAGAGTGGAGGTGGTCCCACGGACTTCGGGATGGGAAGGAGTGAAAATGTTGCGTGGACAGGGGCGGCAGAGAGGCGGAGAGCTTCCTCCTGAGCCTGAGCCAGGGCCACCCCGAGGCAAGGAGGAGACTGGGGTTGGGAGAGCCATGCTCACAGGAGATGTGCACTGTGCCATTGAGGCAGAGGCCGCAGTTCACGCACTGGAAAAGGGTGTCACCCCAGTAACGCCGGTACTGGTTCTCCCGGCAGCCGCACACAGTGTCCTGGGACACAGTGCAAGGAGAAATCTCCACCTGGTTCATTTCTGGAGAGGGAGGAGATGGAGTGTTAACCCCTGCCCCACAGCAGTGTGTGTCTTTCTCTGTACACACGTCCCCACCCACACACTCACCCGTGCACAAGCATTCCCCCCCACACCCACCTGCAGAGATCTGTCTGCCCTCGCACATAGGCGCACGCACTGCTCTAACCTAGCTACCTGACACTCTGTTCAGAGCCCTTGCCGCCTCCTAAGACTCACCTTTTCGGCATTTGGAGCAACTGAGGCACTGTCTGAGGTGGTTCTCCGAAGCTGTAAAGGTGCCGTTTTCACATTCCCTGCAGTCTGTGTCCAGCCCCAGGCCGGGACAGTCCTTGTACAGGTAGGTCCCTATGATGGAGTAGCAGGGTTAGGTAACAGCGAGAGCTCAAGGAAGGAACCCCCGCTAGAGAGAACAGCCAGGATCCCCCCGCCACCCCAGTGTCTAAGAGAGAAAAGAAGGGACAAAATCCCAGTCCAGGAGAGGCAGCAAAGTCAGGAGACTGGAGGTAAGGTTCCAGGTTCTAGAACCTCTGGAAAAGGCAAAAGAAGAAGCAGGACCCCATCACTGAGCAGGTTCGCTGTTACCACTTTCTCCTACCTTTGTGGCACTTCGTACAGCAAATGGAATTATCTTGAGGGTGACTATATTTTCCTTGGGGACACGGAACAGCTCTCTTCTCCCGGTCCCTGACGTGAGGGACCAGTGCCATAACCTTTAAGGGGTATATTTCCACCAACAAGGCCAGGAGCACCTGGGGAAGAGTCAGACAGAGGAGATCCATCCCATCAGGAGAGGGTGGATGGGAGCCTTGGAGGTAGCAAGTCAAAGCCTTCCCAGCACAAGTCCTTTCTCAGTGGAACATTCTCCCCAGGCCACTCCTGCTCACACTCCATGTAAGCTCAGACAGGTGGCCCCATGTGATCCAGCGCTTAATTCTTCCCTAGTTGTTCTGTGGACTAATTTTTGTCCTTCCAGGTCAAGGCTAGTGGACCCCAGGCCTGAGCTCTATTATTTCATCCTTCTTTCCCCATAGCAGCTAATAGTGCTGGACACGGGGCAGGTGTTTAAGGAAGGGTGGTGGTGGTGGTGGTGGTGGTGGTGGTTGTTGTTGTTGTTGTTGTTGTTGTTGTTTTGATCGGGAACTAGCAAGTGACTTCAGTTATGGCCCTTCCTTCCAACAAGGAGCCCTAAGAACTGGGGTGACGTTTCTCCATCAGGACTCTATGATCACAGTGTATTCGCCTTGTGAACATTTACAGAGGTGAACAGTTAGGTAGGATCTGTGCACTTGCCTGGATTGTGTTCTATCGGCAAAAACGTTTTTTATAAAATCAGATTGGCGTGGAAGTAAGTGATGTTTCTGTGGGCACCATTCCTGGGGAGTGGGCAGAAGCAAAAGGAAGAATTTCTTTATACATCTTTATCAGAACCTCACTTAGGAGGGTGCCTGGGTGGCTGAGTGCATTAAAGCCTCTGCCTTCGGCTCAGGTCATGATCATGCTCTCTGCTCAGCAGGGAGCCTGCTTCCCCTCTTTCTCTTTGCCTGCCTCTCTGCCTATTTGTGACCTCTCTCTGTCAAATAAATTTAAAAATCTTAAAAAAAAAAAAAAAAAGAACCTCACTTAGGATTTTGCCCTGGGCCTCCAGGCCATATCCCCTTCCACCACTAAATCTGCAGAGGCCCCAGGCTGGCCAGGGCAAATGGGGAGGGGAGTAAAAGGGAAAGTTCTGGGTCAGGAATGAGGTAGGTGACTGATGAAGTTTAGGAGAGGACAAAGGCATGTAGGTTCCACGCAGCTGGAGCTGGCCAGAAGTGGGTGGTCGGGCTCAAAGGACCAGCAAGTCTAGAGCTGAGGGTGGATGTGGGAGTCCTGAAGCCCTCTGCACACCAGGGCATTCTGGGAGGCATGTTCACAGTCTCGCGCAAGCGCACGGCAACAGAATCACCTGCTCCGTTCTGGCCTCAGAGCCAGGAACAGCAAAGCCAGGAGTGGGGGTCGAGTTCCAACCCAGGCTTTGTCCCTTGATCTCCGGTCAGCCTCTTTCTGACTCTCCCTGGGCCTGGATTTGTTTTTCCCTCTGTTATACAAGCCACTTTATGTCAAGATAAGAGGATGTCTTCAAACTGTGTTAAACACTGGGAAGCAACAGGCTAATAATCAGATCACGGAAACCCCCATCTGGGACAGGAGGGCATGGCAGCCCACCGCCTGGGCAGGCAGGCAGGTAGGCAGGTAGGGAGGTCATGCTCTGAGGCACCCTCTGGGGGACGCTGCAGCCTGGAAGCTGGAGGCTCAGCCAAGAACAGAAACCACCCTGTGCAACACAGCAGCAAGGGCTGTTGAGAGGGCAGCACCCTCCTTGGCCCACTCCGGAACTGCCATCTCCCCTGAACAAGATTGGGGCATTCAGGACAACAGGAAGAGTTTGGGGTGGTTATGGGAAGAACTTCCCAATCCTGAAAGTGTGGTTCCTTTCCCTGAAGAAGAGCTCTCAGCGCCTAAGGTTACTGGCACTTAAAATTCCATGGGAGCCCGCCCACCCCTCCACCCCCAGGAGCATAGCCAAGCAGCAGAGACAGAGTCAGGGAGAAAAACTAGGGGCTCCAGTTCTGGGACAGCCTTGGTGGGGAGCTTTTCGGGGACCACTGGCCTGTGAGGTATAAGCTTCCCAGGAATGGGAGTGAGGGAGGGAGACATTAGGCTTTCTGAAGCCTAGTGTCTCCTTCCCTCTCCAGCACTTTGGGGGTTAAGTCAGATCCGGGAAAGGGAAATCTTTTCCCAGCAGCTCCGCCCAGTGACTCAGGCCAGGGAGGGAGGGCATCTAGGGGAAGGGAGAGAGAACGAGCAGCTTCCCCAGCTCCTCAAGGGTCATGAGTCAGCACAAAGACAGAGGGACTAGCCAGCCATTAAGACCCCATGTGAGCCCTTCATCCTGTGTGCCAGGCTCTCCCTCCAATCCCCACTCGGAGTACACTTCCTTCCCCTCCCCCTCGCTCTCAAAAGAGCCAGGCAAAGGACCCCTGACCCACTTGGGCCACGTATTTCGGGAAATGGCTCCCTCTCCCATTCCATCCCAAAGGGAAGTCTCCTCAACCCCTGGCTTCCTCCCATCGGGGTCACTACCCACCCCTCCCTGAGGGGCCTCTCAGCTCCTTCCCGCCCATCAGCATCCTTCCTTTAGACCAGGCCCCGCCCTGGTTCCTCCTCCCCATTCGACCAGTCCCCAACCGACAGGCCCTTTCCCTGGGTTCTCACAGGAGCCTCCTGACACTCCCCAGCTCCAAAAGAAAGCAAACCAAGGCTGCCCTCCCACCCGGGGTTCACTGCATTCCCACAGCCTGGCTCGTTCTAACCAGTGGGGTTGGGGTTGGGGACTTCCCTGGGGTCCCCAAACAACCCTTAGGAAATAAGGCCAGTTCTGAGTCTCCACAGCCCTCTCTCCTGCCCCAGCAAGTCCACTGGCAGCTGAGGAAACATTCCAGAACCCTGAACACCCATGTCCAGGAGTGAGGAAGCAGGCGAGAAGAGATGGAAGAGGGCCAGCCCTATTTCCCAGGTCTCTGTAGCCCCCACAATGCCCCAGCCAGCCCTCTCTGACCCCTAGTAGCCAGGGCCTCAGGCACGGGCTGGCTTCAAGCAGCAGGTCCTCAGTCACTGTACCCTGCAGCTAAATTAGGAGGTAAGCAAGCTCTGAGCCCCAAGACCCCAGCCAGCCTGCACCTGTCATCAGGAGCAGGGGAAAGGCAGGAAGCTGGGAGGTGCCTGTGGAGAGCCAGTTGAGGGGGTGGCCCAGCACCCCTCTGACTCCCCCACAACTTCCGCCTTGGGAGACTTTAAAGTGTGACTTCCTGTGCTGGGGCTGCAAAGGGGGCGGAGAAGCCTGAGGAGAAACCGAGAGAGTGTGAGGGACCCTGGGGTCTAACTCTGGCCCAGCACCTCCGGACCTTAGCTGGGCCCTTCCCCTGCATTAATTTGTTCATTAAATGAAAATGTGTTTGTTCTTGGAATGTCAAAATTTTTGGGGAGTTTTATGACAGCTTCTCCTCCAAGAGCTCAGTTGCAATCCCACCTCCTTCCCCTGAAGCCCCCCATTAATCCCACTTCCCCCGCTCAAGCTCATTAGATGCTCAGCCCCCTGTGATCCTCAATACCGCGGATTAACAATATCTACTTTTGGCTCTTGTTATAATTATCCTGGGGAGTAGATATGATCTCCCCAAACAGACCATAAACTCTATGAGATGAGCGATCAGAGAGAGAGTGTGGTCAGAGATAGCATCTTATCCTCCTGGGTATCTCCTCAGCTCCCAAAATGAGAGGAGCAAAGTAAGTAATGATGGGTTGGCCAGTCTAACAACTCATCTGTGCTCCCCTCCAGCTGAAGCCACTGCTTCCCAGAGAGGGAAGGAGAGAGTCAGCGCCCCTTGTAAGAACAGACTTGCCTCCCGGGGAGAGTTTTCAAACCATGCCCAGTCCTTCCCACACACATGCACACCCACCCACACGCTCCCCCGACGGAGAGTCTGATGAGTGTTCCTCTCCTGAGCATCACTGCTGACTGAAGGCAGCCCATACGGACTTTGAGAAGCCCCGCTCTAGCCTGTTAGTTGCGTACTTCATCTGGCTATTCCCAAACTCTTAAGGTGCCCCATACTCAATGGATCCATCTCCTGGGCTAGACAAATGTCACACAACATACTTCTCAGCACCAGTGCTGAAAGCTCTGGGGCCCTTCTCTCCTCGAGCGCCCTCCCCACCGCACCTCCCCACCCAGTCCCAATCCATTGGGTCTGCCGGTTCATCTTGCCAGTCCTCCTTCTGTGATCTCTCAGTCCTGCCATACCCACGGGTTGCCTCACACTTGGATTATTGCAACTGTCTTCCCGCTGACTGCTCCAATCCATCCTACACACTCTGTCTGTGTTCACGCTTCAGCTTGTACTTCTCCAGAGCTTGACCTGGAACATCATGTCCACAGGTCCCTCCTTCCCTGAATGAGCACTTGCAGAGGTCCCTTGCTGCTATTCTGAACATTCTCAGATGCCATGGGCCCTCAGAGAAGTGTTTCTGAATGAATGAAAGAAAGAATGAATGAATGAATGGATGGATGGATTCCTCTACCTCGGACCCCATTAAGATTCTCTCTTCATTTCCTCCCCCAATCCCTCCAGTTTTCTCATTCTCATTTCTTCTTGTTCCTCAACCTGTTCCTTCCACTCCAGCCAAGGGGTCCTTCCATCCCTACCTACTCCCAACACAAAATCCCACCTCTCCCTTCCCCTCCTCTCCCCAAACCAGTCTCCCTTCTTTCCAGCCACGCTGCCAGCCACTGACTTCGAATCTCAGCCCCAAAACCACTTTTCTGTGAGGTTTTCCCTTCCTCATTCCATCTGACCCATGCCTGTTCCTTGATTCATGCAACAAAGAGTTAGGGAGCACCACTGCTCATGCGTCCCATTCTCTGCTGGGTCAGAGACAGCGGTCTAGGCAGAGGGTGCTCCTGGAGCACCACCAGAGTGGAGGCAGCTGGGTGACGCTCATTCCCTTCCCTGGTTCTGCCTCCCATCTCCCGATCAGTGTTCTAGGACACCACACCAAAACGCTTTTGTGGGTATTTTCCCCCTAGACTGTGCTGAAACCATTTTTTGTCTGTAAGTTGTCTTGGGTCCCAGACTATAAACTCCTTGAGAACGGCAAAATCCTACGGGCTTTGTCCCAGTCTCTCCAGTATTCTTCCCCAGTATCCCCCCACACAAGCATAACTCCAGTGCTCAGTGTTGCCCACTGAATGGCGAGCAACTGAAAAGCTCGGACAGACCTCCATACCTTCTGTTTCCCCTCCGGCTCCAGGCGGAGCTTGGGTCCCACAGAGCTGAGCCTGGGTCCCTCACCGTCTCCACCCCAGCCCCCAAGGACTTTCCTTTGTCTGTGGAGACTACCCATACCTTCTGTTTTCTAAACACAGTAGCCACCAAACAATACTACTAACACGAACAAGACAAATCTAAGTGCTTTCCACTTGCTATACCTTAGTCCTCTACTAGAATGTAGACTCCATGGGGACAGAGATTTTGTTCACTGCTGTCATCCCAGCACTTAAAATAATGTCTAGTACAGACCCAGCACTTGATAAGTTGAATACTTAACCCACAGTTGACCTTGAACAACAGAGAAGTTAGGAGCACCGGGCAACACCCCTCCCTTAATGAAAACTCCATGTGTAACTTTTGACTCCCCCAAAACTTAACGACTCATAGCCTACCTTTGACTGGAAGCCAAACCAAGGGCGGAAACAATTGATTAACACACATTTTGTATGTTCTGTGTTTATACCATATTTTTACCATCAAGTAGGGTAGAGAAATGAAAATGTCATTAAGAAAATCATAAACAGAAAATACATTTACAGTTCTGTAGTTAATGGGGAAAATCTGCACATAAGTGGACCTGTGTGGTTCAAACCCCTGTTGTTCAAAGGTCAACTGTGTATCAATCTACTTAATCTTCAGAACGACATTTGGAGGTAGTGTTTATTAGATACGTTTTAGAGATAAAAAAACTAGGACATGGAAGGTTCTGTAGCCTGCCCAAGTTCAGGCAACTAGTCAGTGAGGGAGCCAGGATTTAAATACAAGTGATCTACCCCTTAAGAGAGAACAGAAGTAAGACCAGGCAGCTGGAGGGGGGCAGAGGGAGCCTGGGAGAAGGACAACCTTGAGAGAAGTCAAGAGAGGGGGCTGGGGAGACAGGAGGTGGGAGAGTGAGAAGAACAGTGAGGCCCAAATGGAGAGAGGTGCTGACTGGGGGGATCAGGGTCTAGAAATGTGGACTCCAGCACAGAAGAGAGGGAGAGGGAAGAACCAAAGAGAAAAAGTTTCAAAAAAGGAGACTCTCATGGGGAAACCGATAGAAAAGATGGGAATGCTTAGGAGAAACAGGACAAGACCCAGAGAAGAGGGGAGGAGAGGAGAGTGGGGAAGACCTAGGCTAGGGAAGGGCAGAGACCTAGAAGAAACCAGCCAGCACACGCCAGGAAAATCCACCCCAGCAGGTGGGAGAAAGGAGCTTGGAGTATGACACAGGATGACTCCAGGACAGGCAGGGAGATCAAGGATACACTGAAATGAGGCTGAGGCACAAGAAAGGGGCATTTTCCAGTGACGAAAACAACTTTCTACTAACTTCCCCAAACCATGCTGTAAAAGAAGAAACCAAGAGATTGTTGTTTAGGCCTATGGGAAGGGGGCCGGAAGGCTGGCACAGGGACAGGACTGGACCAGGTGGAGGTGGGGCTAGTTGTCCAACAGAGGCCACCCATCTAGAAGCTGAGCCAGAGGCAGGGGGTGCAGAATGCCTTCAGGTGGGCGTCCTGGCCCCAGGGAGTGCACTGGGGACACTCTCTGTGGGGTTGCCCTGCCCCTGACCAGTTCCCACTCTACTCCCAAATATGCCCCTCCACACAGGCAAAAACCCATAGCATCCCAAACTTACCCACAACCCATAGCCATTCCCGGACTCAGTTTCCCCCTTCACTAGCATCCAATTCCTATCCTCTGCCACGGTTTACTCAGCCCAGGCCCAAGGGCAGCCTCCCCGCACACGGTCCACCCCACACACACACCCGCTGGCCAGCTGACCAGAGGACAGAACTCTGAATCATGGGGACTCCGAGGGCTGAATGCCCTTCTTCCATTCCTTTCCTTACTCTCCGGAATCTGCCCCACCCTCGGGGATCACCTGCCCCCACATTCCTGGCCACCTCCTAGCCCCAGCAAACTTCCTTGGTTGTCCTCAGGTTCCCTTTCACTGTCCCCCTGGCCTCCGACTCAGGGCCGGCGGCCCGAATGAGGAACCCGAACTTCTGGCCGCGTTTGAAGTGAGGCCACGCTGGCCCGAGGCCGGGGGCCGGGAGAAGGGCCCACTGGGGCGAGGCGGCGTCCTCCCCTTCTCTCTTTACCCCTCCTCCCCCTCCCCCTCCTCCTCCCCTTTCCCCAGCCCACTCGGCCCCCGTCCCAGGGCTCACCAGTGGCAGCAGCAGGCCAGGCACGGTGGGGAGGCCCATGACCGGCCAGCGGTGGCCTCTTACTCCCCCATCAGGGCTCAGGCAGTGGTGGCGGCGGCGGCGGCGGCGGCGGAGTCCGGGATGTGCGGGCCCGCTGGGTCCCAAGAGCAGCCTGGGGCCGCTGGCAGGGGAGCTGAGGTGGAGACTGGGAGGAGGATCACGGCTCAGTCCCGGGCCGGGATCTCCAACCCCAAAGGCCGGAGCTGGAGCCCGAGTCCTGAGAACTGGGAGAAAATTAAAGCAGAAAGGAGCGAGGAGGTGGGAGGGAAAGGAGAGCGGCAGATGGGGTGTTGCAACTGCGGGACAGGAAGAGCCTGGGGGAGGAGAAGGGAGGAGGCGGGAGGAGGGGGCGAAGGGCTGTAACCCTTTGGAGCTCAGTCAGAGGCACCGGAGTCCTGGATCCAGCGGCCTCTGGCCCCCAACCCACCAATCCGACCCCTCCCGAGCCAACACCAAGGGACCCTAAGCCCCTCCCTCCTCACTCACCCGGTCACCGACCTTTCCCACGTGAACACCGACTCAGGGCTTTGGAGTCACAGTTACTGGGTTCCAGCTCAGAAGGCTCTACTTTTTAGCTCGGTGGTCCTGGACCAGCAAACTATGCTCTGCGAGTCTGTCTTCCAATTTGCCACATGGAGAGAACCTAGCTCAAGGGGTAGGTGTAAGGGTTTTACTGAGACAAAACAGGTTGAGTGTCTGACCCATGACAGGTACTCAGTGCTCCTTAGTAGCTCTTCCCTTGTCCCCCAAGTTCTCCACTGACACCCTAGTCTCCCACTTTCTTGGGTGTTTATCCCTCCAACCCAGACTCAGAGGGAACCCTCACCCTAGTTTTCCATCCTGACTGGGGCCCTGACACCCTCCCCCCCCTACTCTGTTCTCATCCACCCTGCCTGGCTGGGGCCCCAGCTGCTGATCCTGGCTCCCCCACAAAAAATCGAGGGACCTGAGGCAAAACCTCCTCCGAGGCTCATTTACTAAGTGAGAGTAACATTGCCTGGCCCACCTACATGGGGGGAATGATGTCATGAGGATTAATGAGATCGTATCTGTGAAAATGCCTTGGAAATTAAAGATACCTCGATCACGTTTTACCAGTACATTCTCAGTGCCCCTCTCCCAAATATTATATCAATCCTAATTGACCTTGAACATGATCTACCACAGCCTTCTGTTTTATAAGTAAGAAAATTGAGGCCTGGAGATACACATGCAGGTTCTCTGCATGCCAGCCGAAACCCGGGAGCCCCAACTTCAGCCCAAGGGCCCATTTTACTATGATAGACAACATTGCCACTTTTCTATCTGTCCCCTTGAGTCAGACACCATCCTCTGGGTATTTCAGGCCACTTTCCTTTGTGCAGGATATCTCCCAGATGAGTCCCACAACAAGGGTACAACTTTCACCCTAATAACCTCTGGGCACAATGACTTTCATAGTGCCCAGCCCAGGCATGAGTACCCCCCCACACACACAAAGGGAAACCGGAGAGGTCTTTGTGACTTGGAACCAGAGCTCCTGGCCCCTTCTCTCCTGGATCTACCAGCTGACCCCACCTCTTGTACTCCATCCTCCCTGGCTCTCAATGGCCTCCCCTCTTTGATCCTGAGGGCATGGCATCTGTAGAAGGGAATGGAGCACACATGCCTGCTCCCCAGGGCTGACTTCACCCCACCCTCCAGCTTCTAAAACAAGAAGTGCTTACCATACATTAAGCATTCAATAAGTGGTAGCAATGTTAGTAATTGCACAATTAACAGTATTCCCAATTAAGAACAACTTTAATGGGGCGCCTGGGTGGCTCAGTGGGTTAAGCCGCTGCCTTTGGCTCAGGTCAAGGTCTCAGGGTCCTGGGATCGAGCCCCACATCGAGCCCCGCATCGGGCTCTCTGCTCAGCAAGGAGCCTGCTTCCCTCTCTCTCTCTTCCTGCCTCTCCGTCTACTTGTGATCTCTCTCTGTCAAATAAATAAATAAAATCTTTTTTAAAAAATTTAAAAAAAGAACAACTTTAATGTCCTGTTTTTAATGTTACGATGAATTTTTAATAGTCTGCGTCACCGGTCAAAGCCATTACACATAGCCTGGCACAAAAAGAGAGTTTCTTTCATCGTTTCGGTTAAATGTGTATTTACTTTAAATTTTGAAAAATTTGGTATTAAATTGTTCAATAAAATTCTGCCTTAAAAAGATGGTGAGAGGTGGGTGCTTGTAGGCATATGAAAGGCTAACTAGTCTCATGGAGGAGGTGAGATAGTGGACATGACCCCTCCAGGGGAAGAAGAAATAATGGTGAGGGAGGGAATGGAAGAGATGGAGAAACAGGAGAGGGGTGAACTAAGGCATGATGGAATTGGCTGTTAGGGCTTGTGAAGTAACAGATGAAGGGAAAAGAGCAGAGACCCCTCCCCCCATGCCACGTGTGTGTGTGTGTGTGTGTGTGTGTGTGTGTGTGTGTGTCTCTCTCTCTCTCTCTCACACACACACACACACACACACAGTAGCAGCAGAGTGATCAAAAGGACACTGCTCCAAGTCTGGGTGACTTGGTTTCTAGCCCCAGCCCCATCACATGACTCCATGTCTCACAGGGAGCCGGGATGGGTCATAGCAGGAGACCTTGCTGGTTCTGTAAGAATTAGAAGCTTGGGCAAGTCACTTCACCTGCCAACCTCAATAAGGAAAAGAAAGCAACCTAAAGACTTTCTTCTCTGACACCCATTCTGACTCCTAACCCTGGGGTCCAAGGGTCTGTACAGATAAGAGATAAACAGCTCAGGGTGGAAATGCAATGGGCCAGGAGAAACTCCAGTGTGGGTTGTCGGGGGAGGGGAGGAGGAGCTGATCACTCTCTTCCATGCTTTGTCCTGCAGCCAGAGGAGAGGGTCTGGGGCCCGGGAGAGGAAAGGCCCAGAGAGCAAAGACAAGCTGAACCTGAGGGTTCGGACAGAGGTTGTGACACCACCATTTTCCCCTCATCAGCTCAAGTCTAGGAAAGGGAAGTCAGAAGTCCTCACGTCAGTTCCTGTCACAACCTTTTCTACCTCTCCGTTCCTTTTACTGCCTACCCCTTCTTCTCCAAGGTTCCTGTGGCTCCTCAGGACAGGGAAGATTGTAATTGAGAGGGGTAAGACCAAGGCAGCAGGGACTTGTCCTCGAAGATGATGAGGAAGAGTAACTTCCGGCTTTCGGGTATGATGCTAGAATGGAGGAAGGAACCGGGATTCCAAAAACCGGGGTTCCACTCACATCCCCATTGCTCCTTTAATACAAGCAGGAGGGTTCCTGCTGCTGCTCTCTGCAATGATGAGAGGATAAGAATATACCAGGCTTGGAGGTTCCAGAAGGTTCAAACTGGCCTGTGTCTCATCCTCTCCCACACCCCACCCCTCCTAACAAACTACTGGGCAGTTGATGGGGAGATGGCAGGTGAGGGCATTATCTTGAGACTGAGTGCAGAGTCACTCCAATTGCACTTAGCAGTTGGGAGAGGTGGATGACTGATGACGTAAGTAAAGTTGGGGAGGGAAAGGAAGTTCAAACAGTGGACGAGTGTGAGTCATCCCAATCACTGCCCAGTAGGTGTCCTAAGGGGGACAGCACCATGGCTTCACCGTCCCACCCTAACATGGTGATGGCCACCTAACAGGTGCTCAGCGATGCCCACAGAGGAGCTGGTGGTACAGTTGGTCTCTGCCAAGACCCCTGAAGAATGGCTGCTTCCATTGTGAAGCCAAGGGCTTTGGAGGGTCTGTCTCCTTGCCCCACCCTGGGACCTCCGACAAGCTTGGGCAGTGACCCAAGGACTTGTATCCACTCCCTACCCCCTCGATGGTGTCCCTGTACAGCTCTCCAGGCATTCCTTATGCAGCAAACGTTTATTGAGCTCCTGCCTACTTGCTCTAAGCGGGACACCGGGCTACACCCTGAGGATACATAAATGAACAAGACTCCGTCCCCGACCCCAAGGAGCTCACAGTCTAGTTGGGGAGGCAGGCACAAAGGAACAAGAAAGCATACATCATCAGCTCTAAACATCAGGCAACATCAGCTCTAAAACAGATGTTATGCTGTGCTATGGGAGTCCAGGGGAGAGGGAAGTGATCAACTCTGGGGAAGACAAGAAGGAACCAAAGTCTTTGCAGAAGTAGTGGTGTCGGAGTAGGGTTCTAAGGGATGTGGAGGAATTCTCCAGATGGTGAGGAAAGCTTCCAGGCTGAGCAGAGAACTGGAGCAAATATGCAGAGGTATAAAGGATGCAGAGGCACGGGGGTATGGCTCTGTGGGGACGTAGGGTAGATGAGACTGGAAGAGTCCTGGGGCCACCTAAGAATGGCCAAGCCTTTCCTACACTGGTCTGCTCCAGTCCCTGCCCTGGGAAGGGGAATTGCCCAAGAACTAACAAAGGGGGCTTTTGGGTGGTGTTCCCCACTCAAGTTCAAGAAGAGGTGCTAATGTGTCTACTGGAAAGCAGCATGGCCAGGCCTGGGGCTGGGTAGGAAATGTGCATGCCTTTGTGTTCTCTTGCTTGTGTTTTGTTTCCGGTTGCCAGCGGTTTCCAGGGAAGGTTCCTTGTCGAAGCTCCAAGTGTGGCCTGGCTGATCCAAGGGAAAGGCAGACTTATTTGCACTTGGGGAGGGAAATTAGCATCTTCTCAAGGCAGGACCAGAGGGTACAGGGCAGGAGACAGGGCCATTCTGGGCAGGTTCCTTGGCCCCTGCTCACTGGGCCATTTCTGTAGCCCCTTACCCATCCTGCTTCCCTCCCCCACACCAAAGGCAGTTGGGCAGCTCTGACAGGAAGTCCCCAAACTTTCTCTCATCCTGCCAAGCCTTCCCCCTCCCACCAGGGGAAGCGCCTGCCTTGGGTGGAGGGGGACACTCTCCTTCCCTCTCAGGGCTCCCCCAGAGTACAGACGGAGGCGCTGGTCCTCACCAAGCTGGATGGAGATGGGCAGGGGTCCAAGGAGGCATAGGCAGGGGGAGGGGCTGTCAAGGCTGGGGAAGTCGCAGGGCCTGGTGGGGATGAGGAGGGGGATGTGGCGTGGGGGCAGAAATGGGAGGGGACGGAGGAGGCTGGAGTGGAGGCCACCTCCCGGGCGCCCCTGCCCCCTCGGCCTGGAGACCAGTAGCGGCTTCGGAGCCTCCGGAGTAGCATGAGGACTGTAATGACCAGGAGGTCAAAGATGAGCTCAGCCATCTCCACCACAGACAGCACCGAGGAGCCGAACCACAGGCTCCACTGGCTGCCCAGGTTGGACAGGAGGGTGACCATCTGTGAGGGAAAAGGGCACACTGACCACGAGGGCCAAGGTGGAAGAAGAGCCCCATCCCTCCTTCCGCGAGGCCACACCCACCCCTTTCGGCCTCTTGGTGGTTCCCTGGACCCCTTCTGTCCAAGTCATACCCATCTGGCACACCCTTCCCTGTCACCGTACCCAGAGACTTCTTCTGTCCAAGTTCCCCTTCTTCCAACCTTCTCAACCTTCACCCTTGTCCCCTCTCCTTTCCTTATCCCCTACCTTCAAGGCGTAGACCCCTGTGGCCCCCCAGGGGCACCCCCTTGTTTTCCCTCACAGCTACCCACTAAGACCTCCAAGAGAATCAATCACAGGCTCAGTAAGGACATACTGTGACGGAGGGAGACTCAGAGTTGGTTTTGTATTTCAGCTCCTTGAAGAAGATGTTGAGTTTGGCAACGCCATTTCTTTGGAGTCGAGGAGAGGGTAGAAGAAATGGCAATGGATTAACTTCTCAGACCCTCATAAACACCCTCCCCTGATCACATCCTCTTCCTAGATTCATTTTCCCTCCCACGGACTCCTTTCCCCAGCCAGATCAGGGTAGGACTGACCTTTTGTTGTTAATAGTATAATTGTTCTGTTGGGATAGCATCCGGAAGACCCAGTCCTGGAAAAGAATGGGGGTGTCAATGGGGTCACCCCATATTCTTCAGGCTTACAGAGTACGGTGTGGCATCAAACACATCTATATACATACCCAGAGAAGACCACAGTGTTACACACACACACACACACACACACACACACACGTCCCCTTTTCCCTACTTTACCTGAGATGTCACTGAGGGCCATCGTGAATAACCAGCAGATAGCTGGTAGCCGGTCACACTGGAGATGGAGAAAGGAGCTCAGTGCTTGTGGTGAGGGTCCCCCACTCAAAGGCTTAGCCAAGTACCCTGTACTCTCCCCAGCCAAGTGGCCAGCTGCCCAACCCGTGACCCAGGGGAAGGAGACACTCACCTGCATGGCTTCCGGCACTTGGTGAAACAGCCCAGGCGGTCTGAGGAAAAGGCATCCTGGAGCTTATAGTAACAGTAACCTGTGGGTGCAGAGACGTCCCCATTTTCCTGGGGCACCTCCACCTTCTCCACCCCAGATCCAAGAGGTCTCCCAAGATATGTGGGTACCCACACCCCAAGTTGCATTATAGCAATGCCACCCAAGTGGGGGCACCAAAAACTGTTTAAGAAATAAGCTAAGGGGGCGCCTGGGTGGCTCAGTGGGTTAAAGCCTCTGCCTTCAGCTCAGGTCTTGATCTCAGGGTCCTGGGATCGAGCCCCGCATCAGGCTCTCTGCTCAGCAGGGAGCCTGCTTCCTACTATCTCTCTGCTTGCCTCTCTGCCTACCTGTGATCTCTGTCTGTCAAATAAATAAATAAAATCTTTGAAAAAAAAAAAGAAATTAAGCTAAGTCAGGAAAATTAAAAAAAAAAATCAAAAAAAAAATTAAAAATCCAAACCAAAAAACAACTCAGGACACATCCGTGTAAAGATGACTAGGATATGTACAAAAATCTTAAAGTGAGAAAGAAAACTGGGAACAACTGTGTAAGAAGCACGAGCTTAAACCACAGTGAGATGCCACTTCACACCCACCAGGATGGCCATTAAAAAAATAAATAAGTGGGGGGGGGGTAAATAAATAAATAAATAAATAAGTGCCCAGGAGGATGTGAAGAAGCTAGAATGGTCCTTCTTTGCTGCTGGGAACGTGAAATGGTGCAGCCACTTTGGAAAAGAGTCTGGCAGTTCCTCAAAATGTTGAACACGGAGTTATGATATGACCCAGAAACGCCACTTCTAGGTATATGCCCAAGAGAACTGAAACACATGTTCACACATGAAATAGAAACAGGACATAGAACAAGCCAAGTGTCTGTCAACTGATGAATGGGTAAACATGCGAGACAAAGCTGTACCATGGACTATTCTTCAGCCCTGAGAAGGAACCCAGTACCCCTAGGTCCCACCACGTGGACGGCCCTGGAAAATGATATGCTAAATACAGGAAGCAGGGGTGCCTGGGTGGCTCAGTGGGTTAAGACTTTGCCTTCGGCTCAGGTCATGATCTCAGAGTCCTGGGATCGAGCCCCACATCAGGCTCCCTGCTCAGCAGGCCTGTTCCCCCCACCTCCTCTGCCTGCCTGTCTGCCTACTTGTGATCCCTGTCTGTCAAATAAATAAATAAAATCTTTTAATAAATTAATAAATACAGGAAGCAGTCACAAAGGACCACACAGTACAGGATTCCGGTCCCATGAAATGTCCAGAATGGGCAAATCTGTAGAGACAGAAAGTGGATTAGTGGTTCCTGGGCTGGGGCAGGGGGGCTGTGGGTGCGGGACATGGGGAGCTCAGAGTGCTAATGGGTAAAAAGTTTCTTTGGGGGGACACCTAGGTGGCTCAATCCATTAAGCATCTGCCTTAGGCTCAGGTCATGATCCCAGGGTCCTGGGATGGAGCCCCGCATCAGGCTCCCCGCTCAGCAGGGAGCCTGCTTCTCCCTCTGCCTGCCGCTCCCCCTGCTTGTGCTCAATCTCTGACAAATAAATAAATAAAACCTTTTAGGGGCACCCGGGTGGCTCAGTGGGTTAAAGCCTCTGCCTTCGGCTCAGGTCATGATCCTAGGGTCCTAGGATGGAGCCCCTTATTGAATTCTCTGCTCAGCGGGGAGCCTGCTTCCTCCTCTCTCTCTGCCTCTCTCTCTGCCTGCTTATGATCTCTGTCTATCAAATAAATAAATAAAATCTTTAAAAAAAAACTTTAAAAAAAAGAGTTTCCTTTGGGAGTGTTAGAAATGTTCTCAAGTTGACTGTGGCTGCCACACAGCTCCGTGAGTATACTGAAAACTAAAACTATACTAAAATCAAATTGCGCACTTTAAATGGGTGAATTAAATGGGAGATAAATGATCTCAATAAGCTGTTACCTAAAAAAGGGAGGGGAGATGACTCTACACATCCCCCTTCTCCCCTATTTACCAAGTTCTAAGTAAGGTTATTGTGTCATTCCTGCTACTTTCAGTTGCCCGTTCTGGAAGTCCTCCATTTCTGACTCAAATCCCCCTGTCTGCCAGGACGGGGGCGGGTGGGGGGTAGGTCTGGAAAGGCAAAGCAGGGGGGCAGCTGGGCCGCTTCCTCTGGGAAGTCAGGAATCCTTAGGGAACAGCAGATCCTTAGGGAACAGCAGATCGTGTTTCCCCCCACTCCCCCATTCTTCTCCCCTATCCTCCTGGCTTCTCAGCAATCAGCATTGTTTCTTTTCTCTCCCAGAATCTCAGACTCACAGCCACTCAGAAATCATTGAGGGCAGCAAGGAGCAGTGGGCAGGGGCACATGGGAGGGAGACATCACATCACATCTTCCCCCTGGGCCTTGGCTTGCTCATCTGAGAAAGGAGACAGTGAGGCCAGATGGCCCCTGAGTTTCCCTCCAGCTCTGGTGTTCTCTGACCTAAGGTAGGAGAGAGGAGAACAGGAAGGCAGGGACTCCCAACTACAGGGCAGGGGGAGAGACCTGTGGGGAGCACACCCAGGGAAGGGAGGAGGCAGAAAGATCCACAGGGACAGAACCAAAAGAGGCAGACGCTAACCTCCGCGGTCTGCCCGGTCCCCTCACACGTGCGGAGGCTCACCTCCTCCAGCAAGAGCCACCAGTGAGAGGAGAGCTGGGCCCAGGGGAGCCCAGGGAGGAGGACCAGTCAGTGGAACCAGGTGAGAGCATGCGCACCACGACTGCCAACCCTCTACTTTCTAGTTTCTTGTTTGGGATTTTCTTTCTCTCTCAGCTTCTTGGTACAGAGCTTCCACACAGCATGATTCAACTATAACTACAGAAAGGAACAGGGATTGGTCTACTCCTAAACCTGGAGATTTCAGTGCTCTCCAAACTTTTTTGATTGTGCCCTCCTGTAGGTAAAAAAAAATTCTTAAATTGGGGCACCTGGTTTCAGCTCAGGTGGTGATCTCAGAGTTGGGACATCGAGCCCCACATCAGGCTCTGCACTCAGCAAGGAGTCTGCTTGGGTTCCTCTCTCCCTCTCTTTCTGCACCTCCCCCTACCCTACCATGTGCGCGCGCACGCACGCGCGCGCGCTCTCTCTCTCCCAAATAAATGAATAAATCTTTTTTAAAAAAATCTTAAATAAGTAACTCTCTATGTATTGATTTATAAAGTCCATACTTGCTACTAAAGAACTGATCCAGTAGGTACATTATAAAACATATACAGAACGGAAGATGGAGAGATCCATATAACTTCTAGTATTTTCTTCCGGCACCCAGTGAGCGATCTTGTGCCTTGCCCAGCACCTGGCAAGTGAGATGGGGAAGCTATAGGCAAAGTATGCACTGGGACCTCAGGACATCAAAGACTTTCCTCACGTGCTTTTCCTTCCTTATGCTGTGAGTTATTTTTAAATGGGGGCAATTCTCTATAAACAAACAGAAACCAGAATGCAAAGAGGGAAGCTGAGAGGGAGGAACAGGGATAGAAGAGAGAGAGTGAGAGGAAACCAAGAGGTGAGTCTAAGGGCTGGAACACAGGGGAGAGAGAGAATTAGCATCCCAGAGGGTCCCAGAGGGGAGTGCTCACTCCCACTCCAAGAAAGTCCTGGGGTCCAGGGTCAGACTGGGGCTCCCTGCAGGCTCACCCCAAGAATTGTGCTTCCTGTAGTCACAAAACTCCGCATTCTTGGGCAGTGGATAGAAGATGTAGGCACAGCCACACTGCTTGATCATGTGCTCCTGGAAGCAGGAGCGGATGCACACCTGGAGGAGAGGGGGGTGATGGGAAAGGGGGTTCAGGCCTGCCCTCCCGACACAGCAGGGAAGGGAACCCCTCTTTCCACCTGTAACACACACATACATACACACACAAATATACCCCTCCAACTTTCAACTGACCTACAGAGCAGGCCTGGGAGATGGTTGCCATAGAAACAGGCTGGTCTTACCTGCTGTGTGTACTTGGAAAGATAAAGGTTCTCCACAGGGATATCACTGCCATTCTTGGTACAGTCACCATAGTTGCCCCCAAGCCTGTCCAGTGCTTCCTGCATACCCGTATGCACAATGAAGTCAGAGGTCAGAGGTTTAGAGCCAGTGGCCCAGGCCCCTTCCTGAATTCTCTGTCTTCCCTCAGTCCAGAGGGTTTATATTTCCTACCCACCAGCCCTTCCTGTCTGCCTGACCATTTCCAAACATGCCCCCAGGGGCCCCCAACGACTATCCCAGGGCTACTTTCAAGGACACTGGCTCCCTACTTCTCCAGCCCCTTGTCCTCGATGCTGCTCCTAAAGACCTCCACCAGCCCCAGACCCACCCCACATGATCTCCCTCTACGGGCTTCCAGCTGTCAAGTCACCTCTCCTGCTCTCTCCGACCTGTGGCTCTCCCCTCCCAGGCCTCCCTGGCAGCACCCTTGCCTTCCTCATGCTGATGGAGGTCTCCACACCAGGCCGCAAGTTAAAGCCGCCGTCATCCATGAAGGCGGGCTCATCCTGCCCGTGGACCATGACCCTGGCCCCAGTCACTGTGGACAGCAGCGGGATGAAGTCATTCTGCTCTGTGCGCAGTGTTAGGGACAGACCTGTGGGTACAGAGGGAGCAGAGTGGGGGCAGAGTTGGAGACATGTTAGGGGACGGAAACCCCCTCTCCCACCTGCCTAGTCTCTACTGTTCCTGAGGAGGGCCTTCCTGCAGGCCAGGAAGACCTACATAGGGATTTGGCAACCCCTGGACTGGATTCGGGGGCGGTGGGCAAGCAGAATTGGGACAGGGATTCCTAGCACACCTGGAGTGGACTCAGTGGTGCCCATGGGGGACAAAGAACAGAGAAGACTCCTTCCAGGATAGAGACAGGCATGTTATAGGGGAGCCCAGAGGCACATAGCATCTCTAGGACATGAGCACGGGGTGGGTAAGTGGGGGTGAGCAGGGCGGCAGGAAGTCCTGAGGCAGAGGTCAGGGATGGCAGGAATGAGGAATGGCTCACCATTTTTTATCCCAGGCATAGAAGACATCCAGAGGTTAGAGCTGTTCTTGCCATTGAAAGTGTAGCAGTTCCCATACATCGGGTGATGAAAGTGAGAGTAATTCCTATCCAGGAGGAGGGAAAGTAGGATCAGAAAGGGAAGTGTAGGGGATCAGAGAGAGAACTTTCAGTGACCTTGGTTTCCTGATCACCTACTATGTGCTGGCACACCGTGGGAGCTTTACCCATGCTCCCTAAGCCACTCTTACCAATCGCCTGTGAGGGATCATCCCCACATCACAGAAGAGGAAGCCAGGGCACAGAGAGGTCAAGGAGCCGCCCAGGGTCACACAAACAATGATGACAAACTTGGGACTCAAAAACAGGTCCTCTACCTTCTAGTCCAGTCTTCTCCCACCAGGCCACCTGACCTCACTGGCCTTGTGACCTCTCTGGTGTTGCTGTGCTGCATTACGAAGACTTTGGCAGTGTCCCTAGCTTTTCATGTATCTATATCTTAGTTCCCCATTTGGACTGTGATCTCCTTGAGGACAGGGGTCACATCTCAATCATCTCTGTATCGTCTCTGGGTTAACTGCACAGTTCCTGGCATACAGACAATAGAGGAGATGGTTAATAAACAGGGGCCAAACGAATGAAGTGGAGAACTGGGAGCGAACAGGGTTGGAGGAGACGGTGAGACCAGCAGTGAGCACAGAGCTGAGAGGAAGAAGGTCAGCACCCAGGGCAGGAATGAGCAGGGTTCTGCTGGGATGGCCTTGAGCAAGTCATTTTCTCTAAGCTTATTTTCCTCGTCTGTCAAATGAGGAGATTGGAACTAGATGATCTGGAATATTCCACTGGCCTTAAAGAACAAAAGCCCAGAGATGTGAAAGATGGGTGCCCATTCTGGGAAATGCTAGCAAGCCAGCATTTCCAGAGCAAAGGCTGGGTTCAGGGAGGGAAAGAAGAGGCTCCGGAAGTGAACAGAGGCCCGTCCTGGAAGGCCTGTGAGCCCTGCTCAGGGGAGAGAGGGGACAGACAGGTACAACGTTGTGGATGCCCACCACGGGCTCTATGCGGCAGGTGGAATCAACAGATTAGATGGAACAACACGGATGCACCTTAAAATAGAGCTAAATAAATAAATAAATAAATAAATAAAAGGCGAGGGACACCTCGGTGGCTCAGTCAGCTGTGTTTGCCTTCAACTCAGGTCCTGATCCCAGGGTCCTGGATCAAGCCCTGCGTTGGGCTCTCTGCCCAGTGGGGAGCCTGCTCCTCCCCTTCATCCCCTCATCCCCATGCTCTCTCCCTCTCACCCTCTCTTCCTCTCTCAAATAAATAAAATCTTTAAGGAAAAAAAAGGTGAAATGAGGCACCACCACTTACACATACATCTCAATCACATTTTGCAAAAAACACATGTAAAGAGATACACATTCAGCACAATAGGGGAATCTATGAGAAGCAATAGAACGGGACAGTTAAGAGCACAGACTTTGGAACTCAACTACACACATGTGAACCCCAGCTTGAACAAGCAGGAGCCGTGGGACCCACCAAGTTACTTCATCTCTCTGCACTGCAGTTTCCTCTTCAGTAAAACAGGGATGATAACAGTACTTACCTCACGAGGGTGTGGTAAGGATGAAATCACCCTTTGAATGAGGCTTAGCACTTAGGAAGAGCTATATAAGTTTGCTATTAAGGTTATAAAGTAAAAAAGATGGTAGCAAGTAAAGGAAGGGGAAGGTTTAGAACCCTCATACACTGCTGGGGAAATGTAAACTGGGATGATGACCACTTGGAAAACAGTCTGCCAGTTCCTCAAAACGTTAAATACAGAATTACCCTATGACCCAGCAATTCCACTTCCAGGTGGATGCCTTGGAGAAATCAAAAGATTCATCCCAACAAAAAACTGTACGGAAATGTTCATAACAACGTTACTCGTAATAGGCAAGAAGTGGAAACAATCCATATGTCCATCAACTGAGGAACAGATAAATAAAATGCGGGCTAGCCATACAACGGAGTATTACGCAGCCATCAAGAGAACAAACTGCTGGGGCGCCTGGGTGGCTCAGTCAGTTGAGCGTCCAATTCTCTACCTTGGCTCAGATCGTGCTCTCATGGGTGGTGGGATCGAGCCCTATGTCAGGCTCCATGCTCAGTGGGAAGTCTCCTTGAAGATTCTCTCTTCTTCTTCTTCTGCCCTTCCCCCCAACAGATAAATAAATCTTTTTTAAAAAGGTTGGGGGCGGGAGCGCCTGGGTGGCTCAGTCAGTTTACCATCTATTTTCAGCTCAGGTCATGATCTCAGGGTCCTGGGAGCAAGACCTGTGCCAGGCTCCCTGCTCAGTAGGGAGTCTGCTTCTCCCTCTCCCTCTGCCACCCCAGAACCCCACTCATGCTCGCTCTCTCTCTCTAATAAATAAGTAAAATTTTTAAAAAATAAATAAAATTTCAAATTAGAAAGAATGGGGGCACCTGGGTGGCTCAGTCATTGGGTGTCTGCCTTCAGCTCAGATTGTGATCCCAAGATCCTGGGATCAAGCCCCACCTCGGGCTCCCTGCTCAATGGAGAGCCTGCTTCTCCCTCTCCCTCTGCTTGCCCCTCTCCCTCTGCTCCCCCTGCTTGTGTTCTCGTACTCTCTCTGTCAAATAAATAAATAAAATATTTTTTTAAAAAATTTATAAGAATGAAGTGTTGATACATGCTACAACGTGGACAGGCTTGAAAACATCATGTTGAGTGAAAGAAGCCAGAGACATATGATTCTATGTATATGAAATGCCCACAACAGGAAATACATATAGATGGAAAGTAGATTCCTGGTTTCCAGGGCTTGGAGGAGGGGAGGGAATGGGGAGTGACTGCTGGTAGGTGCAGGGTTTCTTTTTGGGGTGAGGAGAATGTTCTAAAATTAGATCGTGCTTGCACATTTCTGTGAATACACTATAAATCACTGAATGGTATATATTTAAAGGATGAATTTTATGGTGTGTTGTATCTCAATCAAGCTGTTATTAGAGAAAAGATTACAGAGAAAAGGAAAAGCCATGATAAGGGGCTTTAACTCGATTCCAGAGGCCATGAGAGACCATGGAGGATTTTAAGCAGGACTAACTGGGGTAGTTGCAGAATAAAGAGAGGATCTGGAGTCCAAAAGACAATGGGAGGGGAGGGGATTATAATAAGCTGGGTGAGACATGACGAGGCTCCAGGCTCTGAGCTAAGGAAGTGACCTAACCGTCAAGACAGAGATGAACTCTGGACTTTCCCACTGATGGGGAGGTACGAGCAGGGGGCTGGCACAGTGAGAGGACCTTTGGGAAGGACATTTAGAGACACTCGGTGGCAGGTGTGAGCTTCCCAGGAGGTTGCTCCTGTCTTCAAACAAACATGAAGACGAGAAACAAGAACAAAATCCCCCGTACGCGGGCCAGAGTGTGTATGCCAGGTGAGGGTGGGGGCAGAAGCAGGTGACATCTGTCCTTGCTGCCATGCTGCAGTAACATGGGAAGGAAAGGCCCCTAAAGAGTGGAGATGCTGCCTCAGCACCCTTCCTCAGCCAGGCAGAGACAGCCAGATGGCCCCTGAAATGGTGAAGCTCAAGGAGCACTAGTAAGAGGGGAAGGCAGGGGTAGGAGGGGCCAGAGGCTGCCACCTGCCACGACCTCTTTTCGAGGACGTAATGACTGGAGTTCTGGCCCAGGTAATGCCTGGTGGGCACTGCAGGGGAGTGGGAAGGATCCTTAGCTAGGGCTGCCCTGGAAACCTAGGGCAAGCCACATCTACCTGTTGGAGTTCAAGGGCGATGCGACCCAAGTCTCCCTGCAGTTTACAAAATGCACACTTATCTCATGAACTTGGAGATGGGTATAATCAACATCTTCATCGCTTGAATAGAAATGCCAAAAGGCCAAAAGTTATATATATTTTCCTATTTGGTGTATCCCAAATTCCTAGAACACTGACTGGCACACAGCCCAGATAGTAAACAGTATTTGCTGAATGAACTTTGAACGGATCTTATTTTCCCCCATTTTATAAACAAAGAAACGCTCTCTGCAGAGCGGTGTCAAATGCCTTGAGTCACCTGGCTGGGAAGTTACAGAGCCAGAGCAGGGACTCAGGCTCACTCCCTGATTCAATCCATGCTATTTCCACCAAACCATTACTGTCCACCTCCTCTGAGAAGATGACCTCCCAGGCACTTTTGAGTTTGGGGCTAGTGACAAAGAGGCCTTAGAAAGATGGAGATGCATGCTTCCAGCCATGGGAGTCTGAAAGCCAGACCTCAACTCCATCCAGCCTTTCCAGGGCATCCCTATTAGGCTGCCTCACTCAGACCAAGAACCCCTGCAGGATAATCCACAGGACAGAGGTTTGGACCTGAGCGAGGTAGGTGCATGCCCCTCCTCTCCTCTTGGCACCGAGCATTTCCCGGGTGCCACCCACATGGGCCTCAGATTGGCCTTGGGGAAGGAGACCCTGTGGGGAGCACGGAGGGCAGGCACGAGGGACTCACGCCTGACTGCAGGAGGCCTGGTTGAAGCGGCAGGCGAAGATGAAGTTGTCCAGCATGTCCTCCCCCGGGGCCGGAGAAGTGTCTCGAAGTCTCGCAAGAATGTTGATGTAGTGGAAACGGTACCACTCCCTCACTGCATCCACCCCTGACGAGTAAGTCTGGTAAAAGCAGTCGGATTTGTTCTGGTTGCACTAGACACAGAGACCACAGAGTGTCAGAGGGCCGGCAGCAGGGGACAGGTTGCAGGACAGGCTGAAGTCAAACATGGAGTGGTCTGGGGTCCCCAGGGCTAATAGATGGGGTGGGGAGCCAGGAGGAGGTTAGAACAGAAGGCAGACAGAAGCTGAAGCTCGGAGGAGAATGGCTCAGAGGAAAGCATGGACTTAAGGGAGTGGTTGGCCAAGGAGACGGGGAGCTGTACACACCTTGTGGGTCATTTCTACAGCCTCTGCAAGAGGGTGGAGCAAGCATTCGTCTCCCCATTTTACCGATGGCAAGACGGAGGAATCAAGAAGTTTGCCCTAGTAACTGAGCTAGGACGAGAACCCAGGTCTCCGGGCTGTATGGTCCACTCTCCCCAAACAGGGTCTCTCTTCTTTCCTCTCTTACTCCCCCCACTTCCGCTTATTCTCCATTTTACTTTTTATTAAAACAATCTTTTTAAGTCTTTCTCCTGTCTCCTTCTTCTCTCTTAGGCCGGCAGAGCCCCACTTCCCTACTGGTGGGTCCCAGCTGAGCCCCACCGGCGGAGACTGACAATTCAGAAAGGTGCTTTTTTCACAACAGATCTGACTTCCGGCCGCTGGAACGCACCCACAGAGGCCGGGGCGAGGAGACCCCACAAGCCCGCACACAGAGAGGTGTTAGTTAATTAATTATTTTGCGGACCTACAAGATCCCGCCTCCTGTCGCTAGGCAACTGAAGCGGGGTCCGGAAAGGCAGGCGGGGCGGGGAGGGAAGGAGGAACCCGGGGGCCCCCGGGGCCCGGGCGCCGGGGCGGGGCGGTGGGCGGGGCCTCCCGGGCTCAGGGGGCGGGGCCTTACCAGCTGGAAGCCGATCTTCCAGTCCTTCCTGTCCACTTGGGGGTTGTTGTCCTGCACAATCGATTTGGCGCTGCGGGCTTGGCGGGCCCGGGAGGGCGGGGCCGGGACCGCCAGGCGCTGTAGGGGGTGCGGCCAAGTCTCCCCGAGGTCGCGACGACCGCGGGGGTGGGCCCCCACGGTGCTGGAAGAGTTGTACTTGTACAGATCGTAGAGAGTCTGCTCGGTGATGCGGTCCAGTTCCTCCAGCTCTCCTTTAATTTGCGTGTCCCTGGAAGGGGCGATGGGAAGGGGGTCGGTCTGGGGGGTCGGCCTCGCGCGAGTCCCTGGCCCCTGAGGGCCTCAGTTTCCTCGCCCGAAACCGGTGAGGTCGGTTCATCAAGGAGAAGCCTGCGGGGAATAGCTCTGGTGGCCCCAGGGCTCTCTCGGAGGGCGGGGGACGTGGGGGTGTAGACAAGGTGTTCCGCGGGGGCAGTGAAGGCGACTGTGAGCCTCTGCGGTGACGGCGTTATTACGGCCTGTTTATCAGAAGGGAGAGGCGGGAGGCGCCTGTCTGGGGGGCGCTCTCCTCCCACTCGCCCTGGCGGAGAGGGGAGCCCGGAACTCCTCTGCCCTTTTCCAAAGCAGGGACAGGGTGTGGCCTCGTCCTGCGCCTACACGCTCCCTCGGACCCGCGCTGTGCGGGTCATCCCACCCGGGTCCCCGCGGGCCCCCCGAAGTGGCCTTTGGGCCCGTCTGCCACCTAGCACCTGCTAAATTAGGGGTGCTTAGCTGCACTTCTAAAACTTCCCCAGAAACTTTAAAACTACAGATGCCGCACACGGCCCCTCCCCATCAAAGACTCAGTTTTAATGAGTGATGGGTGGGGCCCAAACACCAGAAGTTAAACACTGTCCAGTGTAAATCATCACATTCCTTCTCGTACAGGCCCTATTACCCTCTCCATCATGAAAGTCCATAATAGCAGTGCCTTAGGGCTAGAATCTACCAAAACAAAACACACGTTAATAAATTCAACAAGGTTGTAGGATACAAAACCAATGTACAAAAATTCACTGTATTTCTAGATAATAGCAACAAAAATATGGAAAAATGAAATCACAAAACAACACCATATAAAATAAAATAAACAACATCAAATACCAGGAATAAATTTAATGAAAGGCAGGCAAGAGCTTTATCCTGAAAATCATGCTGACAGAACTCAAAGGCCAAAATGAATGGAGAGTTACATGAGTTCATGGGTCAGCAGACACTCTGAAGAAACCCACAGGCTGATTCTAAGGTGTATGTGGAAATGGGAAGAATGTACAGTGGTCAAAACAATTCTGTTTTTAAGTTTATTTATTTATTTTTAAGTAATCTCTACACCTCATGTGGGCCTCGAACTCAGACCCTGAAATCAAGAGTCCCATATTCTTCTGAGCCAGCCAGGCATCCCTCAAAGCAATTTTGGAAAAGAGCAAAGCTGGAGTCCTTAACTCTATCTGACTTCAAACTCACTGTGAAGCCACAGTCAGCAAAACAGGGCAGTGCTTCTGTAAGGATAGACAATAGATTAATGGAACAGAATAAAGTCCAGAAATAAACTCACACGTATACAATCAACTGAGTTTTGACAAAACCTAATGAAAATAATTTTTTCAAAGAGATGGTGCTGGAACAACTGTATGCTGTGTTGAGAAGAAAAACAAAAAAAAAAAAAAAAGGAAACTCAACTTCCACCTCAGTTTATACACAAATATTAAATCAGGTTGGATCATAGACCCAAACATAAAATTCAGAAGCAGAAAGATTCTAGAAGGAAACATCAAAGATACACCTTCATGATCTTAAGGTTATGTTTTTTGGTTAAAAAAAATTTTTTTTGAAAAAAATATATATTTAAATATATATTATATATGTTTATAATACATATACATATATTATATATACATATATAATATACATGTGCATATATATGTATTATACATATTATATATATACACATATATATATATCTAAGGAAGCAACTGATGGATCATTAAGCTCCATTTCTGAAACTAATAATATGCTATATGTTAATTAATTGAATTTAAGTAAAATAAAATTTAAAATACCTTAGGAAGAACTTATCCTGCAATATAAAGGTCTCTTACAAATCAGCAATAAAAAGGCAAATTGTTTTTAAATGAACCGAAAACAAATCCAAAAAAAGACAATAAAAGTAAAAATGCACCAAAAGATATACACAAATAGACACTAACACATGAAAAGGTGCTCAACAGGGGCACCTGGGTGGCTCAGTGGGTTAAGCCGCTGCCTTCGGCTCAGGTCATGATCTCACCGTACTGGGATCGAGTCCCTCATCAGGCTCTCTGCTCAGCAGGGAGCCTGCTTCCCTCTCTCTCTCTCTGCCTGCCTCTCTGCTTACTTGTGATCCCTGTCTGTCAAATAAATAAATAAAATCTTTAAAAAAAGAAAGAAAGAAAAGGTGCTCAACATAATTAGTCCTCACTACATACACTTCAACAAAAAATATAAATTTTAAGAAAGGCAAACTTCTAAAAAAAAAAAAAAAAAAGAATGAGGCACCATTTAACATCCATTAGAAAAGCTAAACCTAAGGACACCTGGGTGGCTCAGTCAGTTAAGCATCTGACTCTTAATTTCAGCTCAGGTCTTGATCTCAAGGTCCTGAGTTCAAGCCATGCATTGGGCTCCACACCCAGCATGGGACCTACTTTAAAAAAAAAAAAAAAGGCTAAACCTAAAAGACTGACAAAGTCAAATGCCGGTGAGAATGGAGAGCAGCTGGAGTTGCAGCTGGTGGGAGTCTATAATGGCACAGTCGAGGGCCGCCTGGTAGCCCTCGACTACCAAAGTTAAACACCCATCTACCTTATGACCCAGCAATTTTACTTCCGGATATTCTACCCGATTCCACTCCTAGCTATTTATTCAAGCACAATGAAAACATAAAGACTTGTACGTGAATGTTCATAGCAGCTTTATTCATAGCAGCTTTATTCATAAGAGCAAAAAGCTTGAAAACAACCCAAGTGTCCATCAATACTACTCAGCAATAAAAGGAGGCTGATACAGGCAAAAAGCATGGGAGAATTTCAGAAATACAGTAATCAGTAAGTTGAGCCAGACACATGCAAAAAAAAAAAAAAAGTGTGATTTCCTTTAAAAAATCTGAGAATAGGTCAAACTAACTGATGGTGATATAAGTAAGAGAATGACAGTGGGAGAGGGAGAGGAATGGACTTCAAAGGGCCACCAGATAATGGAAATGTTCAGGATCTTGATAGTCAAACTTCAGTGAGGACTTAAGATTTGTGCATGTTACTGTATATCAACTATACCTCCATTTTTTTTTTAAGATTTTATTTATCTGAGAGAAGGAGCAGGAAGAGGGGCAGAGGGAGAGGGAGAAGCAGAATCATCACTGAGCAGGGAGCCCCACATGGGACTCCATCCCAGGACTGTGGGATCATGACTGGAGCCCAGGGCTGATGTTTAACCGACTGAGCCACCCAGGTGCCCAGTTATACTTCAATTAAAGAAAAAGTCAAGGGGTACCTGGGTGGCTCAGTTGGTTGAGCATCTGACTCTTGGTTTTGGCTCGGGTCATGATCTCAGGGTGGTGAGATCAAGCCCCACATTGGGCTCCAGGCTAGGCATGGAGCCTGCTTAAGATTCTCTCTCTCCCTCTTCCTCTGCCCCTCCCCTCACTCACACTTTGTCTGTCTCTAAAAAAAAAAAAAAAAAAAAAAAAATAAGAGAAAGGAAGGAAGGAAGGAAGAATGGAAGGAAGGAGAGAGAAGAGGAGAGGAGAGGAAGGAGAGGAGAGGAAGGGAATAGAAGAGAACAGAAGAGAACAGAAGAGGTCAAATACGTGTGTGTCAGGGGTACTGCCAGAGATTCGGGTTTCGTAGGAAAGGGTGGGGCCCAAACAAGGTTGTTTTACAAGAACCCCAGGGGCCCTAACCAGTCTCTAGGCCATACCCTCACTGTCTCCTCTACTAGGCTCGGTTTCTCCCTCCTTCATAAAGTCTAGCAGGCTGGGCCGCAGGCATCAGCCCCAGCTGCCCCTCATCTCTTCAGAAAATGTAGCTCAGGTCAGAGGTGTGTGTCTGACATTCCCAGAGACTTGCTTGTGATTGGGTAATTCAAAGGATGGCAGAATTGGCTAGTCTTTATTGAGCACTTACTCTGAGCCAGGAGCTGTGGTATTAGAAAGGACATAATTTAATGTAATCTTCAGTATAATTCAGCAAACTGCTGGCCACTGTCAGCTAATACTATTGTCATTCCTTTTCGCAGGTGAAAAACCTGAGGCAGGTGTCTTGTTCAAGGTAACCCAGCCAGGAACCGGGTCAGAAAGCACTCCAGCCATCATACTGTCCTCCACTCTTTCCCTGCCAGCGCTGGCTATTTTAGGAGGTTGACAAGCTGCCCCAGAAGGAGCACTGGACCCAGAATTAACTAGATGTGCGTCCTGGTGTTCCCACCACACACTTCCAGCTGGGTCATGTTGGTAAGTAACTCACCCTTTCTGAATCCAGCCTCAGTCTCCCCACCTGTAAAAGGGTCATAACACTAGATCTCCATACCATGTGAAGGTCTCAGGGGGTTAAGTAAGAAAATATTCAGTGACACGAAATGAACAGGATACTGAGTATCTGAAAGACATGGACAGGAGTCCGAAGCCTGAGAAACGCAACCGTCTTTCTCCCACTCACATAGGAAGAATCCAGGTCTGCCACCTTGGCTGGAGTTATTGTCACATATGCCACCACATCTCTGGCTGAGCATTCCCTTTCCACACCCCCTTAAGCTGTCTCAAGTTCCTCTGTGTCCATCTTCTGACTTGTACACTCTCCTCACCCTCATCTTCGACTCAGAAAGTCTATCATCTCCTCTAGCCACACTGCTCCTCCCCACAGAGCCCCAGGCTATCCCTATGCCAGTTTCCCCCTTGACAGTCCCCCTTCCTATTTGGCTCCTTCCTGCCTCTTCCAGAGAGGTCTCTGATGAGACCCCAATCCCACCTCCAGAAGAGGCCAGGCTCCACAGAAAACACACTCCCTCCCCCAAGGTCTGCCTCTCTCCTTTTGGTTGATGGGGAGTTGCTTAAGGAAGGGAGAAGCATTCCCACATTCCCCCTTCAGAAAATAAATCTCTCCCTGCCTTTCGGCTGACAGCTAGAACTAAGAGAAGTGATGCGGAGTAAAACCCACTAATGACATCAGATCTTATCCTGCAAGCAGGAGGGCACTGGAAAGAGAGCAGGGCAGAGGAGGGAATAAAGAATGCAAACGTGGGGGCTTCAGCAAAACAGTCCAGACTTCAAACCTTGACCTTGACCTCCTACCCAGCCATGGTCACTACCCAGCTCCCACACCCTCCCACAATTCAGCCAGGCAGACACTACTATCTCCATTTGACAGCTGAAGAAACTGAGGACCAACCATCACACGGGCAGCTTCTCCAGGGCCACTCAGCAAGGAAGTCCCAGAGCCAAGATCTGAGCCCAGGCCTGTCCAACTTCATGGTCCCTGCTTTTCCCACTACTTCTGCCGCTGGGCTCAGAAGCACTTGAGAATGGGGAGCAAAATCTCCTTTCTCAGCACCTGTCCATCTCCCCTCCAGCCCCTCTTCTCCTGCTCAGGATAGACTAGGAGGAGCAGGCAGACTGAGAGACTTAGGGCCTGAGACCCCAGCTGCCTCCCCGTGTGCCTCTCCTCCCTCCCTCTTTCCCCTCGGTGGCCTCCTCTCACGGGAGAGCCCTTCTCACTGGGCAGCCTTGGATTTGCCTAGGCCTTCATCCCACCCCCAGAGGACCCTAGCAGAACATTTGCACTCAGCCTTCCGGATGCACTAGGCAGGATGAGCACTAGAAACTCATCAGCTTCCTCTCTAGTCAGTGTGCATCTGGGGACCTACTCTCCTCCCTCCGTCCTCCAGGGACCACCTAGAATCCTTGACTTCCCTTTCTTTGACCCCTTCCTCAGCCCCATTCTCCTCCAAATCTCAGCACCCTCAACCTGCCTCCCAGCAGGCTGGGAACAGACAGCCCCGATAGAACCCTTCAACACACACACACACCCCACCTCTGGGAACTCAGCCTTCACCACACTGTGTTCACGTGCAGGTGCCCTGGAGCAGTCCCTTAGCAGTGACTCCCCCCGCCCCCCGCCCACCCCTATGAAGCCAGAGTCAGCCCCTCTACAATCAGTTCTGAGCTCTCAGACCGCATGTTCAACTCAGTCCCGGCTGCAACATTTTAAGAACAATACATGTTCCCAAACAAATGCTTGTCCTGAGGAGGGACAGCCCAGGGACTGAAAGCTTGAGAAACCATTTCATCCAAAAACTAAGAAACTAAGTTCTACTCGGCTCTGCAGACAGATGTCTGAGCCCTGCCCACGGTTTAGATGGTTTGCCTTGGAGCAGTCACTTACCCTCTGTGCTTCTGCTTCACCACCTGTAAAATGGGACTATTCATAGTACTTGCGGCATCAGGTTATTATGGGGAGTAAATGAGTTAATACAGGAAAAGTCCTGAGAAAAACACCCGGCGGAGGAGGCACTGTGCAGCTCCTGCTGTTGTCTTATTCTCACTGCTATTGGTGGAGAAGAGCAGGCCACGGAGACACGGGGGTCCTGCCTGCTACTTATCCACCATGGAATTCTGTGGGCTTAAAAAGGTAGAGCCTAAGAGCAGATTCCAATCCTGGCCCCTCTGTCTAACAGCTGGGAGACCTTTGCAAAGCCTATAGGTTCTCAGAGTCTCGGTTTGCCCATCTGACTTGGGGGGGCAGGGGTGGGGGGCATGGGGTAGAGAGGACTCTCCTTCCTTATCTAAGGAGCTTGTTAGGAGGATCCGAATCTGATAATGGACTTTGCAAGCTGCAGGCAAGTGCTGTTGTCCTAGTCAGTGGGTGAGAAGGTATCTTTAGGGTTGCTTCAAAGAGACAGAACCAGAAGCAGAGGCTAGAAGTTTTAACGAGGTCAACTGCAGCTCTATTTAAGGAAGAAAGTTTTGGTTTTTTGTTTTGGTTTGGTTTGTTTGTAGAGGGAGGGTGCACAGGTGCAGGGGTGGGGGAGGGCAGAGGGGCAGAGAGGGAGACAGAGCATCCTAAGCAGACTCCAAGCCCATCATGGAGCCCAACACAGGGCTCGATCCCAGGACCCAGAGACCGTGACCTGAGCCGAAGGCAGATGCTCAACCAAATGAGCCACCCAGGTGCGCCCCTAAGGAAGAACTTTCTAAGGACAGCTGCTACAGAGGTGGGTAGGGTCCTGACACGAGAAGGAGCCCATCACTGGGGGCCGAGGAGGGCAGTCCTAAGAGTCTGGGCTCTTGTCCTTGCCCAGCCTGTGACCCACAAAGCCTGATTTCCAGACCCTGCAGGGTTAGGCATAGAAGGCCCAGCTCAGAGCCCTCCCCACCAACAGCGTCTCTCTTTGGGGAACTGCCCCTCTCCTCATCCCACCCCTGCGCAATCTTGGGAAGGGATTTACCATCTTTGGGAAAGGATCCCATGACCTCCTTTGCTGTCTGAGAATCTCAAGCTCTTCCTTAGGTCCAGCCTCAGTCCCTCTTGGGACTAAATGAAAAATATGTTCTCGGGCTCTGTTTTCCCATGATGCGGATATGACCGGCTCTCTCTCAGGTGAGAAAAGCCCTTTGTTGACAAGAAAGAAAGGGACTGCTCTGGCTGACCCTTCACACCGGATTCTTAGCGCTTCCTTGCTTAGTATGGAAGGTCTTCAGCCCCTCGCCCCCTCTTCTGGAAATGACCAAGCAGCCTAGGACCGCTCCATCTCTGCTGGCCGGGGACATCCGGCTACTGGCTGTGGGCACCCCTGCTCTGACTCTGCCTCATTCCTGTTCCCTCCCCAGCTCTTCTGTCCTGTCCACTGGTCTCCACCTTCTCCCTGCTACTTCCCTGGAGGAATCATACATCTGGCCCATCCCCTGCACCTGCCGCCAGCCAGCAGCCATGATTCACACTCGGGTCACCACCCACCCCTGCCTCTCTCCTAGAACAGGAGCCAAGAGCCCTGGATCCCTCTGTGGCACACCTGATGAGTACTCCTCAGCCTTTTTTTTTTTTTTTTTTTTAAGATTTTATTTATTTATTTGGGACAGCATGCGCTGGTGGGGTGGGAGGTAAAGGGAGAAGCAGGCTCTGCAGTGAGCGGGGAGCCCAATATGGGGCTCAACCCCAGGACCCTGGGATCCTGACCTAGCCAAAGACAGACGCTTAACGCCTAACTAACTGAACCATTCCAGGCGCCCCAAGTACCCCTCATCTTGTTCCTGCTCTTCCTCATAGGACCCCACCAGCAGCCTCAACCCTGTGGCACTTCACCGGGCTCTTCCTCAAAGTGCAGAGGGAGAAAGAGCCTTGAAATCAAACACACTGGGTTTGTGACTCAGCGGTAACCTGAGATGCACTGGCTGCTCGGTGGGGTGGGTGGGTGGGTGGGTGTGGCAGGGTGACTGTTCACCTGTGTGACTCCGGCAGGTTACTCAACCTCTCTGGGCCTCCGGCTCCTCATATATAACGTGGGCCTAATATTAGTACCGACTTCAGAAGTCTTTTGTGAGAATTAAATAATTTCACATAAAATGTAAACTTCTATCTGGCACACATTAAGTACTATAGAATTAGTATATTAGCTATTGTTGTTGTTATTTCTTTATTATTTGTTCAAATTGCTCAGTTTACTAACTCAAATCATGTCACCTCCATTTCCAAAGGGAAATAATAATAATGTCTTACCCAGACTTGCCAAGTTTCAATGAGACAGTCCTTATGAAGCACCCAGGGGCACCCCGTGGCTCATTTGGTTAAGCATCTGCCTGCAGTTCATGATCCCAGGGCCCTGGGATGGAGCCATGGGGCTCCCTGCTCAGTGGGGAGCCTGCTTCTCCCTCTCCTCCCCACTCATGCTTTTTTTCAATATCTCTCTCACTATCTCTGTCTCTCTCTCAAATTAAAAAAAAAAAAAAAAGAAGAAGAAGAAGAAGAAGCTTTAAAAAATAAATAAATAAAGCACACAGCACAGGGGTGAGCCCATGCCAGAAGGTCCACATTGTTTTTCGGGCTAGGGGGCCTTCCCAGACTCCCCTCCCGTCCTGAGGCGCACTCTCTCTGCTAAGCCCTGAGGCCATCAGTCATGCCAGAGAGATTCTTTCTATTGTGGACACCTGCCTCCCAGTCTGCTGCTCTGGTCTCAATCCCTGGGGCTTCTTCCTGGCCTGCCCATTACCCCTACCCATGACCCCAGCCCCTGCAGAACCTTAGGTAATATACAGGCCACAAAAGACGGAGCCCGGCCCTCTCCGTCTCGCACCTGTGCCTTCCAAGCACAAGCGTTTATCACGAGCCTGCTACCCAGCCTATGGTCCCTCCCGCCTGCCTGCCTTCCCCTCCCTGCTGGCTCGGAGTGGTCCACCATGGCCCAACAGGGTGAAGGGGAATAAGTGGGGGAAAGATCAGGGCAGGGAAGCAGCAGAGGGTCAAGAAGAAGAGAAGCAAAAGCCCATGGGCACTATGGAAGAAAAGTGAGGCTGACCCCGGGCAGGGGGAGGGGAAGGAGAGCCAGGAAATGACATGTAAATGTCTGACTACAGACTTCATCTATTCTATGTCCTGCACCTAGGGAATTAGGAAGAGGAAGGGTTTGTGACCTGACAGAAGGTGAGTCACATCTAGGTCACTATCTCGGTGGCCTTCTCTCTCTGTCTTTGCCTCGGTTTCCTCCAAAGTAAAATAGGGATAATAACAGTCCCTGCCTCATGGGGTTGGTGGGGGAGTTGGGGGTACTGCAGAGTACTTAGCGGTGGCTGGTGCACGAAATGGGCCCTTTGCCAGGAGGGCATATGAAGGCCAATCCCTGGAATGGCCCGCAGTGTTTTCTCTGGGGCACAGGATGTCCCAACCCTTATTGGTCCGTGACACACCTTAGGACACAAACAGAATGCATGGGGGGGCCCCCCACCCTTAGTATGTGACCAATCTCCATCATCAGTAATGGGGCGCACACACACGCACACACTCTCGTGCGGTCACACCCGCAGGCACCCATAAATCTTACACTCCCTGAAGGCAGAGACTATGACTCTCACAGTCTTTATTGGACTGATCACTCAGGCCCTGTGTTTTGGTTTTGGGGGTTGGTTTGTTCCTTTGTTTTTCATCCTGCTGTTATTTGTGCTGCCTGTCTCTTCTATCTTATTTTATCCTCTGGCCCCCAGAACCTACCTGCCTTCGGGGAAGACTGGATGAATGAATGAGTGATCCCATCTGCCTAGGGCCTCACACTGTGTGGGGGCAAGTTCCAGGTGCTAGCAAAGGTGACCCAGTGAATGAACACAAATAAAAGGTGTATATAAACACCCAGCCCTGCCCTCCTTTCTTCTCTGTGGTCACCATCCCCTCCAGCTTCCAGAAGAAAAGCTGGCAAAGAACAGCAATGAAACCCAAAACTGCAGGACACACCCAGCACTTAAAAGTCAGGCACCAGGGCAGGTGAGCTAGAAAGCACCTCAGGGGTCACCTGGGTCTTTGCAGGGACAGAGGACCAGGGGGCTGGATTCCATCCTGTCCTGGTCTCCTCTGGCTCCACCCCAGCCTCAGTGCTCTGGGACTGCTTGGCTGCCACCCCCCACGTCACTTTCTCCAAAACAAACTCCCCTTTCTATACCAACACCAAGAGACGGGCCTGCCGGCTCCCACCCACCACCCACGACCCACAGCACCAGCCACAGCTTCCCCTCTCCACCACATTCTTCTCTGAAGGTGGAGGAGGCCTTGTCTTTCACCCTCCTCTTGCTCTGGGGAATCTGGGGAAGGGACAGGAATGATCTCTACCCTGCCCTTCAGGGTAGCCGCATCTCCCTCCATCAGCACTCCCCCCCCACCCATGGGAGGTAGAAGGGACGCGAAGGGGAGGGCACTGCTGCTCCAACAACCACACTGTGGATAAGCCGTGGGCAGTGCCCCCAGCCCATCAAGTCAGGGAGTCCCTATCTCCTTGGGGACAGGAGTACCCCCTCCTCCCGCCGCATGTGCGGTCCGCCCCTGCCCGCTCTGGCCCAGCCTCGCCCCCGCACAGCGGACCGACCTGTAGGGGTTGAGGTTGCAGATGGTGACCGCGGGGAAGACGAGCTTGTCGGAGTTGAGGTTGATGTTGAGGCTGACGGGGTAGCTGAAGTACTCCCCGAACAGCTGGCCGAACTGCCAGTACATCATGCAGAAGGCGCAGAGCCACAGCACGGCCCAGAAGGCCGTCTTCATGCGGTTGTGCTGGGAGCACACCAGTCGGATGGCGCCGTGGATGGTGGTGTTGTTGCAGAAGAACTGGAAGAGCTCTCGGTAGGAGCGGTGGAACTCGATCAGGGCCTCCTCCTCTTCTGTGGGCTGCGGGGGGGCCGCGGGTTCGGGGCCCGGCCCCTGCTCCTCAGGCTGCTCTCCTTTCATGAGCCTTGGAGGGTCATGGGGCGGGGTGGGTCAGTGCTGAAGTTCTGGGCCCTGGTGCCTCCCCCATCATCACCTTGACCCAGAGTGAGGGTGCTCCTGGCCAGGCCCACACCCCGTTGGGAGCCCCCTCTTCTCTGCCCCTCCCTCCCTCCCTCCCTCCCTCCACCTTCCCAGGAGCCGGCTGACCTGCAGGAGTCGGGGCCAGAAGAGCTGTAGCTGGGCTTCCCTGGGAAGCTACCTTTGGGGTTCTGTCCCAGCACCTCCCTTTCTGTCTCAGCGATCAGTCTGCCCTGTCTTTAGTCTCCTTCCTGCAGGACCTCGTGCTCCCCCTCTCTCTGTCCTTTCTGCTTCTCTTTGGGTCTCTTTCTCAGCTCTCTTCTTCCTTGCCTGTCTCCTGTCTATGTGCCATATGTGCCAGGCTCTCTGATCCTGCCTCTTCCTCTTCCTCCCCGCCTTGCCCCCTCTCAGTCTGGGTGGGCTCTCTCCTGTGTCTCTGGCCCTGGCCTTGGACTGTGTCCTGACTCCCTCTGTCCCAGGGCCTAAAGGTCTCCAGGACGTCTGGACTGCCTCCTGCTCCCAGCTCCCAGGTTGTGGCTGGACTGGGACTGGTTCCTTTCCAGTTGAATCTGGCAGGCAAGCCTCTCCTCCCCCTCACCTGACAGGTGCAGCGGCCAGGCTAGGGAGCCCGCCCGCCAGGCTGGGATGGAAGCTACAGAAGCCTCATTAGCATCTCAATTAAAGGTGAGCAGGGCAGGGGGAGGGGCAAAGGAGGAGTTTGAGCTAAGAGTTCTCCAAAGGGCGGAAGGCTCCTGAGCGCAGGTGCCAGGGGAGTCTGGACTCCCCGGGACTGGAGAAGGCAAGAGCCCCCCACCCAGAAAAGTAACGGTGGGGGGTGCTGACAGACGAGGAGACCAGAAACAGATGGACAGGGCAGGGCCAGAGATCATGGACTAGGAGAGAAATCCTGAACACCAAGCCAGGAGGGCAAAACAAAGGAAGAAGAACCAATCAGGATGAGGGGGACTAAAGCCGGGGAGACCAGGAGGACAGAGAAGGCAGAAAAAGAGAGATCCATGGAGGAGGACAGAATGGAGGCCCGGGAGGGAGGGCAGAGTTGGAGGAGTGGCAGAGAGATGAGGGTGATGGGGAGGGAGGCAGCCCTGAATGGTCTCTCCCCTCCCTGGCAGGAGATCAAGGGGAGGAAGCCCCAAGTGGGCTTCTAGGAGCTAGTTTCTCTCCCTGGGGACTCCTTCCAAAGGCACCCCTGGGTCAGTCTCACCCCCAGGTCTTGCAGAAGAAGAAGGGGTTATCTGCAAGTTTCCTCCTTCCCCAATAAAGTGGGAACACATCCTGGCCCCACTGCCTTCCCTCCTGGTCCATCCTCTTCCCTCCTGACTCCTCGCTACCACCCCCTACCTTGTCCAGGCCAGGGAGGGGCCCAGGTGAAGCTGAAGCTTGGGCGGGGCCCTGGGACATTCTGTTCTTTTTTACACCATTGGCTGCCAGGCCAGGAATGTGTAATGTCCCCTGTTGTGGTCACGGGGTTGCAGGAATGTGGTCACCGAGAGGCAGCACAGGGGCCAGGCAGGGCACCCGGGCACAGACCTGGAGCCCAGGGCACATTAGGGACAGCTGACACCGAGGGGACAGGGAGGCATGTGGGCAGCACTGGGCGTCACGGAGGAAGCCCTGTCTGCTCCAGCCCTGGAAGGAAGGAAAAACTCACTGGTCGGGGCTGTGTTTTTCCTCCAAAATCTCAGCTCCAAACTTAATCCAGCAAGAGGATAAAGAGTGAAGTGTAAGCAGTGAGCACGCAGAGACGGAAGGCGCAGGGCGATGTCCCAGAGAGAAGCCCAGGGAGGCATAGGAGACACAACCACACAGCCCAGACCCTGAGCCTGAGGGCAGGTCAGCCACAGTGGACCCCTACCAGAGGCAGCCCCAGTACTCGTCACTGGCTGCTGCCACCTCCCTGGGGGGAGTAGACCTGGGATAGGCAGACACAGGCCCCGCCTGAGCACTGACGCAGGCAGGGAGAAGAAGACCGGCAGGCAGGCAGGCAGCAGAAGATAAAGACTCTCTCTGGGCCGAGATAAGAACTAAGGGCTGAGGGAGCCCCGGGGAGGGGCAGCGAGAGGCACTCACCCTGAGGAAACTCAGGAAGACTTCCTGGAGAAGGCAGCATCTCAGCTGCATCTTGAGGAATATGGAGGAGTCTACCAGGCACACGAGAGGGAAGTGGGGTACTCCAAACTCAGGGGGCAGCTGGGTCCTGGGGCTTCCTCTTGGGACAGGAGTTCTCTTGTGGCCTCTTAAAGTGAGAGCTGCTGTCAACCAGGATTCCCAGCCCAGTCCCATGGCTTCCCTGGATGCCTGTGGGGGACAGCCCCCTCCTAGGAAGGGAAAGGCTGGGTTTTCCTTCATTTTCCAGATGAAGAAACTGACCCTCCACAAGAAGAAGCCAGTTTTCTGAGGGCACAGAACAAAATGGCAGCCAAGTGAAACACAAAATCAGAATTCTCTTCCTGTGGGATTGTCTGCTTAGGGCATATGCCATTTATTTCCCATGATGAACCAGCCAGAGACTCACGGGGAATTGGAGCTCCCCTGCACCTGGTTTTGAAAGTCATGAAGGTTCCCACACAGAGTGCCTGGGCTCCTCAGCAATCTGGGTCCCCAATTCTCTACCTGACTCTGTGAAAAGCTCTCGTTACACCATCCCCACGTTCCCGTGGGACCCTGACACCCCTAGATCCCCCATTCTCCCTGAAGTCAGGTCCCTAAACAAGGATCGATCCTACCTACAAACAGGGTATGCAGCACCCTGCCTGTCTGATCCGGAAGTTTCCCAGAGGCACTTCCCTGTCTTCTGTATTCCCTTGCTAGTGTCTGATATCCAGCCGTGGCTTAAAGCAGCATAGCACAGAGTTTTCAACTCCAAGGGCTCTGTGAGCAGAATTGCAAGGGCTGGCTGGGCTGAGCAGGAGCACGTGGTGCCCCTGGAACTACCTGGCAGGGTACTGGGAGGGAGCTCGGGCTTCGAGAATGTGTCCTAGATCTGGAATGGGCCAGATCAAGTTTGTTGTTGTGAGAAATGGAAATCTGAGACCTGTTTCTGTTTCTGAGACCTACACTTCTGTTTCTGTCCTGGCTCCATTATTATCTTTGAGGGGCACCTGGGTGGCCCCGTCGTTAAGCGTCTGCCTTCTACTCAGGTCATGATCCCAGGGTCCTATGATCCAGCCCCACATGGGGCTCCCTGCTCAGCAGGGAATCTGCTTCTCCCTCTCACACTCCCCGGGCTTGTGTTCCTGCTCTCTCTCCATCTGCCAAATAAATAAATAAAATTTTGAAATAAATAAATAAAATAAATAAAAGTAAAATAAAACATGATCTTTGAAAGTGCAGAAATCATGCCCAAACACATTGTTGTGGCATTGCAGCTTTCCAGCAATACAGAAATACACAGAATGACAAAAGCTCCCCTTTGCTCCATTTCCCACCACCCCTCCGCCCAAGGAGAGCAGTCATAATCTATATATTGGTCTGGATCTTTTTGTGTGCTTTTATAGGCCTACATGTATTTTTTTTTTTTTTTCGTAAATGGGACCATGTCATAGGTATTCTGTGCCTCCCATATTTGCCTTTAAACTATGTGACTTTGAAAAAGGCACTTTACCTCTCTGGGCCCCTGTGCTCTCATCTGAAAAGTGAAATGGCAGGGGCAAGTGAGGGTGAGGCAGCCCAGATGGTCCCAAAGGCCCCTTCCAATTGACTTAATGCAAGAAGGAACCACAGCCCCGGAGAAGCAAAGTGACATGCCCAAAGTCACCCAGGAGTTAGGAGGGAAGCCAGTAGGACAGCTGAGCCTCTTCTTTTTTCCCTGCTCAGTGTTGTTCTCCTGACTTCCAAAGAACTGGAGTCTTGCTCTGCTGTGGACCCAGGGCCTTATTGTCCTCAGTTTGGAAGTTCCCCCAGACTCTCCCAAAAACGAAGCTGTTCCTTCCCTCCCAGCTCTAGCCATCCCCTGACCCTAGGCTTTGACCATAAAATGGGAAAAGGCTACAGGGAGAGAAGTAAAATAGAGGGTCTGCAGTGATGAGGGTCCTGAGTTTAAAGGGTCTTCTGGCCTCTTGCTCCCTGGGGAACAGGACATGATGGAAATAATCACTTTCTCACCCACACTCCCAGAGAAGCCTTGAGAATTCTATGGCGGCACTTACTGCTGGATACTATTAACTTGTGCGTGTGTGCATGTGTGGGTTTGTGTGCCTGCGTGTGCACAGATCCTGCTAAGTTCTCTAAGAATAGGGGCTAGGCTTATTCGTCTTGGTTGCCCCACTGTCTACTGGTCACTCTTTGTTGACCCACTCTGCGGAAGACCACAAAATCAGCATCTTCAGACTCAAGGTTCATCTTTGACAGAGAGCGATGCGCTAGAAGAAAGCATCTCCATCAAACATTCTGATTTCCTTGGATAACTTATTAATTTGTCATCTATTAATTTATCTACATTTCCTTCACTTTTTCCATTTCAGCTTCTATCCTTTCTAGTGTAAAAAATGAGTCACTCAATTAAATGCAACTCTCTGTTCTCACTACTTAGAGCTAATTAGCGTTTCAACACTGGGCTGCCCACTGTGGAAAACAGTGATACTTCTATCTGCGCTTACATGGTATGGAAAATTCCTCCTTGCAACTCCCACTCCGGTCACCTGGCAGGAGGCTTAGAAGTTCACCATTAGAAGTTTATTCCTTTGGGTCAAAGCAGGATTTCTCTACCTTGGCACAAATGACAACTGGATGATTCTTTGGGATTATAGAGAAGGATGGTCCCCAGTGAAAATGCAAACAACCTGGAGGAGGCTGGCCCTCACCCATGACTCATCTCTCAGCGTTTCCCAGACCCCTTCTAAGGGCACTAGTTGGCTAAGAGCAGTGTGGGGAAGAGGAAAAAAAGAAAGAGTATCCAAAAGAATCCATTCGTGGGGCGCCTGGGTGGCGCAGTCAGTTACGCCTCTGCCTTCAACTCAGGTCATGATCCCAGGGTCCTAGGATTAAGCCCTCCTGAGATTGAGCCCCTGCTCATCGGAGAGCCTGCTTCTTCCTCTCCTTCTGCCTGCCACCCCCCCCCACACACACACACCACTTGTGCTCTGTCAAATAAATAAATAAAATCTTTTTAAAAAAAATTTTTAAATAATCCATTCCCACCAACCCCCTTTTTGGATTCTTCCTGGACCTCTGGGAAGAAGGATGTCTCAGCAGGCCCCTTGGAGGAAGGCCTGAGAGAAGGGCCCCACTCCCAAATGTTCTGAGAATCTGTGGGGTACACCGTCCAGGCCTGGCGCTGCCCAAAGAAAATCAGTACAACTTGAAGGAAGCTGGCGAAGAACACAAAGGAAAGAAACCAAGACAATGCCCTGTCCGTAAAGAATTCATGGATCTCCACTGTGAGTTTCCTTCATCCTCCTGGAGAGGGCTGGATGGGCATAATAACCATTTCTTGCTAAGCTTTGTCCATCGTGGTCCAGCCTAGAAACAGGAAAAGCTCTGAGTCTTTCAAGTGGAAGAAATTTAACCCAGGGGATTGGTCCATGGGTGATGAAGGAGATAAGAAGCCAAGGGGGACAGCAGACAACCCAGAATGCAGCAAAGCAGGAAGCCACCTCACCTCCAGGACTGGAAAACCAGCAGGGTCATGTAGCATTATAGACCTGGAGGCCTCCTAAGCCATTCGGCAGGAAGTAAATGGTGGGGGCTGCCTGAGAGGAGATGGGATTATGAAAGGAGAGAAGGAGGAAGCACAACCAACCGCAGGTGAGGTCTGATGTCTGAAAGCAGAGAGACAGGGAGAAAGAGCCTGGCTTCTTTCCTCCTCCCACCTACCTGTCTTCCTCCCATCTGTCTTCCTATTGGCGGAACCTACCCAGAAGCTGGGGGAAAAAGGAATCTGGGAAATGTAGTTTCCAGTAGTAATACAGCACAGAGCCGAGGAAACTAGAGAACAGATCTGTAAGCAAACCTGCAGGTGACTGACAAAAGGCGGGGGGGGGGGGGGGGGGCCCAGAGAGAGGAAGTGATGGGACCAGGATAAAAGTCCAGATCTTAAGGCTCTCGTCTAGGATCCAGAGAGTCCTTGAAGGCTGACGTGACAGCATGAGATTGGCAGCAGAAAAAAGAACGTAGTCCAGCCAGTTGGGCTTTAAAAAGATCTGAGATAGTGCTTACCTGTGAAGCAGAAACCTTTTGAAGTACAGGAAGTGTCGTAGGGAGATACACAAAAACATACAAAAGTGAAAATTCACTGATCTGTATGCATAAGATTAGTGTACTTTATGCATTTCGTTGTTTATGAATTATACCTCAGTTAAAAGAAACAGGAGTTCCTCCTGTCTTTTGGATCAAATCCTGCCATATTTTCAAATGACATGATCTGTGTCTGGGGTTTGCTTCTAAATAATCAAGGGAAGATTGGAAGAATGGAGGAAGGCTGTATGGAGGAAACTGCCATGAGCCCAAGCTGGAGTTCACAATATTATTTTCTCCCCTTTTGTGTACGTATATACTAGTGCAAATTTCCATAATAAAATGTAAAAAAAGAAAAAGGAGAAAAAAGGCTCTGGGGACCCCACACACACAGACATGCCTCGATGCACTGGAGAGCTCAGTGCTGAGTCCAGTCCCAGCCCCCAGTTTCCTTGACCGGGAAAGAGCAGCAGCCCCACGCTGTGCATGCTGCTCTGAAATGTCTTGCCTTTCCAGGCAGCCTTGGACCCTCTGGATAAACATTTGCCCACAGAGTACAGATCTCAGGCTTGTACCAGGAGAGTGAACTGAGCTGTCTACACTCAGGCAGGCCCTTCACTCTCTTGGGAGCCCTCCTCCCCAGACATACTCTTGCACCAGGACTTCCCAGCTCCCCACCAAGACCTATCCAGCCAGTCAGACCAACCAATGCAAGGATGAGTGCAAGGCCCTGCAGGGAGAGGGGTGGTACGGTGCCTAGGCAACCTATCTCCGGAGAGTAAGTCAGACCCTCACGCCAAAGGACACAGTCCAAGTCACAAGGAGGCAACATGGTTGCTGGTTGAGCTTGGAACCCAGGAATCAGGAACTCTGAACTCCAGGCTGGGTCTGCACAGACTGTCTGGGTGATATGAGCAAGGCCTCGTCGTTTACTCCATAAATACATACCGAACACTGAGCATGGGCCAGACTGGGCTAAGCACTGGGAGCCGGACTTAAAGATTCCACCCAGACCATTGCTGAGTTCACAGCCTGGTGGGGCAGGAGGCAGAAAGCAGCAGGTCCCAGACTGCAGTCGGGTGGGAGCCGAGCAGCCTGGGTGGGGTGGGGGGGTGCTCCCCAGAGCCCCGCTGAAGCTCAAGGACAGATGGGAGCTAGCCAGGAGCACAGAGACCTAAAGACCAGAGAGCCTGGCATCAGGGGACATCAGGGTGCTGTTAATGGGTCGCAGGGAAATGATGGGAAGAAAGGGGGTAGGGACAAGACCAAACCCCCTGGAATCCCGGTCTCCTCTCAGTGGCCCCCTCAGCCTCCGTCTTCTCACCCTTGAGGCGAGGGGGCTGGACGGGTGGGCTCTCAGTCTCCTCCCATGCAGAGGGATTCAGTCTCCTGGGTGAGGAAGCTGGGACTGAGGGCCAAGGTTGTCCAGCTCCAGGGCAGCTGCCCCTACTCATCTTCCGGTACTGGGTCTGCCCGTTCTTCCCTGTCATCTAAGAACAGGGGAGCGGGGACCGCTGCCCTCTCCGCAGTGTCTTCTTGGTGACCTGCGCCCACTAACGTGGGCACAGGAATGGATCACGCACAGGGAGGGCTGTCTGACTTGTTATGCCTTTGTAGCTTGTCTTTTAAAAAGTCACACAACAGGGCAGGAACTCCCAGGCATCCAGATGGATGCCAAATGGGACTTCTGTTTCCCAGATGCTGCAGCTGGCTGGCTGGCTGACTGTGGGTCCCTGGGGGTCCCTGCACTCCCCACGTCTGTCAACCACAGGCCCTTCCACTTTCAGAGCTGGCACCCAGCTGGACACAGCTCTGTCTCTCTCTGTTCCAAGCCAGCTCTGCCCTGCTCTCCGAGGCCCATCTGAGCATTGTCCACTGACTCTGCTGCCCTTTCCCACCTAGCCGACCCTTGCAGTCCTCCCCTGCTGGCCAGGCTTCCGAAGAAGGGAGGAGGCCTGGTTCCGGCCCTGCTGCCCTCACGTGCTTTCCCGGCCGCCCCCTCCCGCCCTGCATCGGGGCGGCCAAGCCTGTTCCTCTTCCCCGATTGCGACAGCTGCCTCTGCTCCCAGAGCTCCCTGTCCCCGCCCCGAAGGCCGGCTCACTCCACTCCCACTTCCTGAGCCGGCGCTGGAGCCCTGGAGGCCAGGCCAGGGCCGGCCGCACGGCCCTCGGGGGCACGTCAGCCCAAGCCCAGTCCCAGGCCCTGGGCTTGGGAGCTTGCTGCCACCACTGCCCAGGACGTGCAGGCCTCCCACCTTCCTGCCCCGGCCTCCACCCATCTGGCCGACTGGCCTACTGGCCGCCATGCGCCTGCCATGGGCCGCCTCCCCCTGCGGCCTGGCCTGGGGGCCTCTCATCCTGGGCCTCTGCGGTCTCCTGGCAGCATCCCAGGCCCGACTGGTGAGGGAGGGGCCCATGTAGGTGGGTGGTGGCTGGCTTGGGAGGGCAAAAGGGGGTCTGCACAGCCCTCTTTCTAGTCCCTCTGCCCTCCCCAGCAGACCCCTGAGTAATTCTACCCCCCACCTCCATCTCCCTGTGAAGGAGCCCCCATACCACACAGAGAACCGAACGTGCTGGGACCGGGAAAAGGAGTACTACGAACCCAAGCATCAGGTCTGCTGCTCCCGCTGCCCCCCAGGTGAGAGGCAATGGCCCGACGGGAGGTGAGTGGCAGGGGACTCTGGCCCACCCCACTGCTGCCTCGGAGGGAAGACAGACACCATCTCCCAGGAAAGCCAGGCAGCCATCCTTCGTGGGTGGCTCTGCAGAGGACAGGGTCTTGCAGCTAGCGGAGCTGCAGAGGCAAGTGGGGATCCGGGCTCCCCTGACACTGCAGGGCCCCACTCCCATTCCAGGCACACACGTCTCCGTGGAATGCAGCCCCAGCCAGAACACCGTTTGTGCCCAGTGTCCCGAAAATTCCTACAACGAGCACTGGAACCATCTCTCCATCTGCCAGCTGTGCCGCCCCTGTGACCAGAGTGAGTAGCAGGGGGCTTGGGGGAGGCTGGGATCTCCCAGAGCGTGGGCCCTCCGCTGAGCTCTCCTGTCTCCCTGCCAGTGCTGGGCTTCGAGGAGACCATGCCTTGCACCAGCAGACAGAAGACCCAGTGCCGCTGCCAACCAGGAATGTTCTGCGTGCACTGGGACACGGAGTGTGTACACTGTGAGCCACTCTCAGACTGCCCACCAGGCACTGAGGCCAAGCTGACAGGTCAGAGGTTGCTGTGGGAGGAGGGCAGGAAGGATGCTGGGTGCAGGGAGCACCATCCAGGGCGGGGGGTGAGGGGGGAGCCCCCCAGGTAGTTCTCTTGGGTATAAAGAGCTGCCTCTCTCTCCCTGTGAAAGACCCACCACAGGGGTCTGCAGAGACACCTGGACAGAGGCAGAATCTCAGAAAGCTTCTCTCAGCAAGAGGGAGATCAGGAAAGGTGCCGAGGAATGAGATGGGCGGGCAGGCAGGGAACGGTGGAAATTCACAGCATGGAAAGACCCGCCCCCCACCCTTGCCCACTCACCGTGGCTGGCCTTGCTTTTCTCTTGCCAGATGAAGTCGGGGTAGTTAACAGAAACTGTGTGCCCTGTAAGGCAGGCCACTTCCAGAACACCTCCTCCCCCAGGGCCCGCTGCCAGCCCCATACAAGGTGAGTGTCCCTCCACCCCACTCCCCCACCATCCTAGAAGTGCCAGCTGCTGACCACCCTATGCTCACACCCATGGGCTCACCCTGCCACTCCCAGCCCTGTGCCCACCTGAATTGGGCCTCTCTTTCTGCTGCAGGTGTGAGGAGCAGGGCCTGGTGGAGGCAGTTCCAGGCACTGCCCGGTCTGACGCCAGCTGCAGAAATCCCCCAGAGCACTCGGAGATGCCAGGTGAGGGCCTGAGGCTGAGGGGCACATGGGGAGGGGCGGGGCGGGGGGTGGGGAGGGAAGTCTTGGAAGATGCCTTTATTCCTTCTATCTCAAAAAGTGGGGAAAAGCTGAATGCATCTCAGAATTGGGGCAAGTGGAGAAGTTCCTTAGGGAGTATCCCTAGGCGAACTTAACATATACTCTTTCTATGTTATATATATACATATGTATACACTATATATGTTATATTATATATATAGCGTATACATATGTTATATATATGTTACATATAACACACACATATATAACATATATATAACATATATATACACATATATATGTATACACATATATATAATGTTATATATATACATATAACTTGTAAGTTACATACAATGTGTGCCAAGGACCACTCCTACTGACATGAAATTGTAGCTGACATCACTGTCATCACTTTGGACCTGCCACCGTCATATAATCTACTTACTAGACTGAGAATCTGTTTATTAGATTACACGCTTATATTATTAGAAAATTCACCCCACATTTGACTCTTTCTCAGTTTGTTGCTTTTTGTTTGTTTGTTTGTTTTTTTCTGTGAACTTATTGGTTTCCTAGCCCAGCAAATGATTGAGGGATATTTCTAATGACTATAAAGATTATAAGTTGGGAGAGAGTTTATTAACTTTTTTTAAGTTACCAAATAATGATATCTTTCATTTATCGAGAGCTAGTGTGTCAGACACTCTGTCGGCACCTGACAATCACTAACTCATTTAATATATATTTTTAAGATTTTAATATTTATTTGAGACAGAGAGAGAGCACACACAGGGGGAGAGGCAGGGAGAGGGAGAAGCAGGCTCCCCACTGAGCAAGGAGTCTGAAGCAGGGTTCCATCCCAGGACACTGGGATCATGACCCGAGCCAAAGTCAGATGTTTAACTCACTGAGCCACCCAGGCGTCCCTAACTCTTTTAATCTTGCTTAATGACTCTACAAAGTACAGATGACCCTTGAACAACATGACTGCGCAGTTTCACTTATATGTGGCTTTTTTTTCAAAAAATACAGCACAGTGCTGTAAATCATTTTCTCTTTCTTATGATTTTCTCTAACATTTTCTTTGCTCTCACTTTATTGTGAGAGCACAGTATATAAATACATAACCTGCATTAATCAGCTGTGTTACTGGTAAGGCTTCTAGCCAACGGCAGACTATTCAGAGTGAAGACTTCTTGGGAATCAAAAGTTATACATGGATTTTCGACTGCACGGTGGTCGGCGCCCCTAACACCTATGTTGTTCCGGGGTCAACTGTAGTTCTGTTATTATGCTCACGGAGGGAAGGAGGCTCGGCAGAGTTCATGTGACTTGCCCCAGATCACACAGGTGGTAACTGATGTTATGAAAACCTATACTCGGTTCTTTCTTACTCCAGAGCCTGTGCCATAAATGTATGCATACTGTAGAAAATCAGAAAATTCAGAGAAACAAAACTAAAAACCACCCACAGGACCATCACTTAGCATATCCACTCTTAACATTTCTTAATATATCCTTCCAGTTGTTTTTCTAAAAGTGGAGTCATTTGAATATTTTGTAACTTGATTTTTCACTCAAATATATCCTAAATCTTTTTCCATGTCCTCTTGTTACTTTATAACCATGCATCATGCCACTGGCACTTTAGAGCTGGAATTTTAGACCGTATGTACCTAACCCCCTCATTTTACCTTTGATATGCTCCAAAAGGAGGAATGATAAAAAGTCACCCAACTGGGCTGGAACCCAGATGTCTAGGACTCCAGGTTCAGTTTTTTTCCCAGGCCTCCGACTCTATCCTCCCTTAAACCCTAGGTTTAGGTGGATCAGAAAGGGCAAGCTTCCAGGATGCAGCTCTCCAATCCTTCCTAACCTTCTCCAGACACATGTGATGGGCACTATAGACTCTGCTGTGAAAGACAGAAATTACCAAGGCTACATACCGGAATCTGAGAAACCCAAGTCCCAGCCTCCCTTCCCTCCCGCTCCTGGAACTGGCCCTAAGCAAGGAGATGGGGAACTTGCAGCCTCTCCTCTCTCACCCCCAGAAACACCCCCACAGAGACAGAGGGGCAATCTCATCCCCTACAGTGGCCTCTCTCTAGGATGGGCACGTCCACAGAAGTGTTGCTCTACCCTGTGTCCTGAGTTGCTTACAAACCCAAGCCCCACCCTCCCTGTACCGCCTCCCACCCCCTCTTCCAGCCCTGGAAACCCAACTGAGCATGCATCTGTTCTCACCCACAAACTGCCTCTTTCCCTGGTCTCTATGTGGTGGCCACCAGCACCACCCCCAAAGATCTCCATCCGTGAGTTGCTCCTGGCTGTCAGCAGGTCCTCTCCAAGTCCGACTTGGTTTCCCTTCTCTGTAACCCAAGGGAAATTTCTCTAATTCTGCCTTTAGGAGCTGTAGTGGGTCTGGAAGGGAAAAGCTGCTCCCCCTTTTCTGTAGGTCGCCCAGACTACTGGAAACCTGGTCCTTAGCTACCTCCCCACCCCGCCCACCCTGCCCTTTCCAGTGTCCTCATGGCTCTCCTGTCTGCTGTCCCCACAGGAACTATGATGGTGCTGGCCATCCTGCTGCCACTGGCCTCATTCCTGCTCCTCACCACCGTCCTGGCCTGCACCTGGAAGAGCCACCCCTCTCTCTGCAGGAAGCTAGGTAGGAAGAAGCTGGATACAGGCAGGGAGGCAGGCCTGGCCAGCTGGCTGCCCTCAACCTGCATGAGGGAGGGAAGACTTGCAATGCCCGCCCCCAGCATGGACACTCTCTCCACCCAGCCCCCTATTTTTAGGCTGGAGATAAGGGCAACGATAGCCCTGGGAACCCACGGTGGGGGGCATACACCCCGGTAGGCTGTGAACGGAGCAAGCCAGGGGGCCTAGGGCCTACTGGAGGCCTGACCCCCATTTCATTTTCTGTTGCAGGATCTCTGCTGAAGAGGCGTCCAGAGGTAATGGGGAAGGCTGAGAAGGCAGCAGGGAGGGCCAGGCTGGGCTAAGTGAACAGGGTGGGGTAGGCAGGGTAAGAGTGTGTAGGCTTCAATATCCACTCAACTAATAAGTGATTGAGCCTACCATGTGCCAGGCTCTGTTCTGGGCACCATGGATATAGCAGTGAACAAAGCAAAGTTCCTGCCCTCCTGGAGTTATGGGCCAAGGGAGCAAGACTAAAGTTAAAGAAATACGTATCAGTGGATGATAGTTGCTAAATAAAGCTCAGTAGGGGGACAGTGAGTGGCAAAGGGTGGGGGTACATTATCTTAGAGTAGACAGAGAGGGCCTCTCTGACAAACTGATATCTGAGCAGAGAGCTGAAGAAATGAGGGAGCCATCCATCAGAACATCTCGGGGAAAGTGCCCCAGGAAGAGGGGCATCAAGTGCAAAGGCCCTGTGGCAGGGAGCATGAAGTGGAGTAGAGGAGAACAGTGAGCTGCCTAAGCATGGGATGGGGTGTGGGAATTCAAGAAAGCTGGGATCCAAGACCCATGTCATCAGTTGGTTCTCTGCCTCTCTCCTCCAGGGAGAGGACTCAAATACCGCTGATGGAAGCTGGGAGCCTCCAAGGGTCAACCCACATTTCCCTGACCTGGTAAAGCCACTTCTGCCCTTTGGAGACATGGCCCCCGCCTCGGCCAGGCTCCCAGCACCCCCAGGTTTGGAGGAAGAGATGCTGCAGCAACAGAGTCCTCTCAGCCAGGCCAGGGAGCTGGAGCCCGAGCTCCCAGAGCAAAGCCAGGTGGCCCATGGTGAGCCTAGGGCAGGTAGAAGGGAGGAGACTGGGGAGGGAAGGAAGGGTGGGGTGGGAGGGATGGTGGGCAGGAGGCAAGTGTGGGCCAGACAGAAATAAGAAGACTGAAGCAGAGCAAGACAGAGACTCCCAACAGCTTGCCATCAGCCCCTCTCAGTCGGCCTCCTTTCCCACAGGTACCAGCGGCATTCATGTCACCGGTGGGTCTGTGACTGTCACCGGCAACATCTACATCTACAATGGGCCAGTCCTGGGGGGAGCACGGGGCCCCGGAGACCCCCCTGCTTCCCCAGAGCCTCCATACCCCACCCCTGAAGAGGGTGCCCCTGGCCCTCCTGGACTCTCCACACCCTACCAGGAGGATGGCAAAGCTTGGCATCTGGCTGAAACAGAGACACTGGGCTGCCACGCCCTCTAACAGAGCCAAGGACCCAACTTGTCACCCATGCCTCTTGGTGTCTGGGAACAGTCAGGAGAAGGGACGTGCAAGAGCACCTTCTCCCTGAGGCTGCCCTACCCACCCAGGACTGACCGAGGGCCTGGGTCGGGCCCCTAAGAGGCAGACCGTGAGGGGCCAGGCCTCAGACGCACCTCCGAGAGCAGGGCCGGGCACTGGCTGGGTAGGTACCCCCCACAAGACTCTCACCAGCAGCTGAGCGGGCCTGAGACTTCATTGCAGACCCTCCTGCCCACGGGGCCTGAGACAGCTCAGCTTCCAGCACAGACCGGGCATGTGATGCTCACTGCTGCCCACCACGGCACTCGGCAGCCTCCGCATGGCCGAGCAGGAAGCCGGTCACATGGTTACAGACGAGGACATCCGCGGGACCTCCAGCAGATTCGTGGTGCTCATCCCCAAGCTTCAGAGGCCCTTTGAGAGCCCACCCTTCACACGGACTGAAGTAGACTCTGTAGGAAGATGGGGTTCATGGAGGACCGCCCCTCCCCTCTCTGCCTGGATGGGAAAGGGAATGACTGACAACTGGGGGGTTTGGACACAGTTACTGGGTAGAAGGGAGAGTTTGGGAGGGGGAGGAAAATGGCAAGTGTATTTATAAATTGTAACCACATGCAAATAAAGAGATTGAGACCTAGATCACTCATTTTCTTGGGATTCTCAGAGAAACGCTGTTCCACTGGGGCAATGTCAAAGGCAAAGGTCAAAACATTAAAATACAATCCTACAAAGGGCTGGTGTATGTAATTTAGGTGATAACAGTGGTAGCCTGGGATCGCTGACAAGGTGGCAGACAGTGCTCCAGACACTTTATAATACTAACTTATGCAATCCTCACTGCATCTCCCTGAGAGAGATACTTTCAATATTCTCCTTGAACAAATGGGGAAACTGAGACTCAGAGAGGGTAAATGACTTGCCCAATTCAGCTGCAAACGGCAAAGCTGGATTTCCACCCAGTCAGTCTGGCTCTGGAGGTAAAACCTTCACAAACCACACACCTGTATAGAATTTCCCCCGGAAAAGGTTTAAAAAAAAAAAAAAAAGTGGTGGTGGGGAGGAGTAGGTGGGGGCGGGGCGGGGGACTGGTTTTCTCAAATAAGCAGATCTCCTTTACGTCCCCCAGGCATTCAGTCGGAGCCAACTCTCACACCCCCAGCCACAGTGCAAAGTGGAAGAGTGTTCTTTCAACCTGGCCGGTCAAAGGGAAAGACACGCACTTCAGAGATAAAATATGAGAGACCAAGTTCACATTCTGTCGGTGAAGAGATCCAGGCCGACCTCCTTCGGTGCTCCTTCAGAAGGGGCTCTCGTGATTTTTACTTGTTTATTCCGTTTTGTCTTATTTTGCTCCCCAAAAGGACTTTAAATCTTCTCAAGCTCTTCTACTAGGAAATGTTTGGGCCCTAGAATTTATCTATCTCACTGCCTGGTGGAGACAACCTGCACATGAAGGATTGTGAGGGAAGAAGCTGCCAGAGGACTTCGCCTTCCATAAAAGGCCACTGTGTGGGTCTAGTGTTAAGAACTCTGTCGCTGGCGCTCATCAGGATGGCGTGGCTGCGGGACACGTAGCCATCTGAGCCAATGGAGCGGATGGGTTATTTAAGGTTGACCATGAAAGTATTAGATCCAAATTCCTTTTTTAAGAATTAAGTCATGGGGCACCTGGGTGGCTCAGTCAGTTTAACATCTGCCCTTGGCTCAGGTCATGATCCCGGGGTCCTGGGATTGAGTCCTGAGTCAGGCTCCCTGCTCAGCGGGGAGTCTGCTTCTCCCTCTGCCCCTCCCCCTGTTCTTTTTCTCTCTCTAATAAAATAAAAAAAAAATTTTTAAGTGTTTTTTTTTTTAAAGCTATAGAGAGCTGTATCTTTAGAGTTAATCCCCCCTCTCTTCCAGTATGCCAGAGCCAGACTACGTGAATCCTTAAACATTGCTCCAATGTATTTAGATAAAAACCAAATTTTATACATTTTTCAACAAAATAAAACAGATGAAAGCTTTTTTAAAGAAACGGTGCTAAGGCCCTAGGGGGCACCGTTCACACTTAGGACCACACCAGTCTGTGTGAATTTCTTAGGGCTGCCATCACAAAGCACTGCAAGCTGGGGGCTTCAAGAACAGAAAAGTATTTTCTCACCAGTCTGGAGGCTAGAAGTCCAAGATCAAGGTGTCAGCAGGGTGGGTTTCTTCTGAGGCTTCTCTCCTTGGCTTCCTGATAGCTGCCTTCTCCCTGCACGTGGTCTTCTCCCTCCTGTTTGTGTCCTGATCTCCTTTTTTCTTTAATGAGAGAAAGAGCAGAGAGAGAGAGGGACAAGCAGACTCTGTGCTGAGCACGAGCCCAGTGCAGAGTGCCATCTCAGGAGATCATGACCTGAGCCGGACATTCAACCAGCTGAGCCACCCAGGGACCCCTAATCTCCTCCTCTTATAAAGACACTGGTCAGGGGCGCCTGGGTGGCTCAGTGGGTTAAAGCCTCTGCCTTCGGCTCAGGTCATGATCCCAGGGTCCTGGGATCGAGCCCCGCATCGGGCTCTCCGCTCAGCGGGGAGCCTGCTTCCCCCTTTCTCTGTGCCTGCCTCTCTGCCTACTTGTGATCTCTGTCTGTCAAATAAATAAATAAAATCTTAAAAAAAAAAAAAAAAGACACCGGTCAGATTGCATAAGGGCCCACCCTAATGACCTCAGTTTAATTTAATTACCTCTTTAAAGACTATGTCCAAGCACAGTCGTGTCCTGAGGTACTGGGGTATAGGACCTCCACATATGAATTTGGGGGGACATGATTCAGCCTATAACACAGCCCATGATTATTTTACCAGAGCTGAGTTAACAGGCTCCAAGCCACACCAACAGAGCATGTTTTATATTGAGAGGAGCTCTCCCTAGAATGAAAGCTGATAGAAAAGCAATGAGGACAGCCTGTTGATTGTTATCTTCAAAAGAAAGAACCAGGGGTGCTTGGGTGGCTCAGTGGGTTAAAAGCTTCTGCCTTCAGCTCAGGTCATGACCCCAGGGTCATGGGATTGAGCCCCACATCAGGCTCTCTGCTCAGCAGGGAGCCTGCTTCCTCCTCTCTTTCTGCCTGCTTCTCTGGCTACTTGTGATCTCTGTCTGTCAAATAAATAAATAAAATCTTTAAAAAAAAAAAAAAGAAAGAAAGAATGAATGAATGAAAGAACCATATACAAGAAGAGGTGAGAAGGGGACAATTGGATCTGAATCCAGCTAGCCTCCCATACTTGACTTCTGAGAATGCCACTCCTATATCACACAGGGGACAAAGGCAACACAGACTGATGACAGCATGGCTGCAGGGAGCCCATGAAGGAGGCTAAGGCAGCAGTCCATAAGAGAGATGGACATAACTGGGTATAGAGTACTGGCAGTGGGAGATGTGGGGCTATGTTGTCCTAGGGTAATGAAGTTTTTATTTATTTATTTATTTATTTATTTATTTATTTATTTTCAAAAGATGGAGTGGTTCACATTGACGACTGTGATAAATTCTTTCTGCAAACCCCCCCAGCAGACTTCTGTACCTTTCCTAGGAACAGAACCCCATTTCTGCACTAGGACAAAGATTCCATGATATTAGCAGAAGAGGCCCTTTCCCTAATCCCAGGAGCCAGTAAACCCATTTCCTTCTGCCAGAAATTGGTTTAGGATGGACATGAGGTCCATTTCTGACCAATGGTGTATATAGGGAAGTCTTCCTTCCCAGGACAAAAAACATCATTAGGAGAAAGTGTTTGGCTTTCTTTGTCCCTTCTTTCTTGTGTGGAGGATGTTTGTGTGAGAACATAATGCCTGAGCTGTGGCAGCCATCTTGCTATCATGAGGAAAAGTCCAGGTTGATTAAAAGCCAATCCTCTGAGGATGGAGGTCCTGGAAGAAAAGAAAAGAACATGGTTCATGAGACATTCTTTTTGTGTAAATCAGAGCAAGTTACGTTTTCGTTTTCTTTTCTGGTTTTAACTTTATTTCCTTTCTTTGGGTATTCATATGGATCAAAATTCAGAAAATATCAACAAGTAAACAGTGGAATGTCTCTCTTCCACTCCTGACCCTCAAACACCACAGTGCCCTCCCTGGAAGCAACCACTGTCACTGTTTCTGATGTTTTTTCCAGAGGTAATTTACAAATATATACACTTATATTCCCTTCCTCCTTTTTTCCACATTCTCTGTATATCCTTCCCCTTGTCTTTTTCACTTAGAAAATAGCTTGGCCATAATTCCATGTCAGTATCAAAAAGCTCCCTCGTTAATTGTTATATCTGCTTCTACGTAGTATTCCATTATATCAGTCACCCCATTTAACTAGATCCCTTTGAGGCATTTTAATTCATTTCCAATCTTACTATTAAAAACAATTTCAGGGACATCTGGGTGGCTCAGCTGGTTCAGTGTCTGACTCTTGGTTTCAGCTCAGGTCATGATCTCAGGGTCATGAGATAGAGCCCGTACATAGCTGGGCTGTGTGCTCAGTCGGGAGTCTGCTTGAGAATCTCTCTCTCCCTCTCCTTCTGCCCCTCCCCTGCTTTCACAGATGCATGCTCAATCTCTCTCGAATAAATAAATAAATCCTTTTCTTTTAAGTTCCACAATAATAACATATTTTGTTTTACACATGTGGGAGTATTGCTATCAAAAAATTTCTAGAGAGGCACCTGGGTGGCTCAGTTGTTAAGTGTTTGCCCTCGGCTCAGGTCATGATCCCCGGGTCCTGGGATCCCTACTCAGCGGGAAGCCTGCTTCTCCCTCTCCCACTCCCCCTACTTTTATTCTCCCTCTTGCTATCTCTCTCTTTGTGCCAAATAAATATATAAAATCTTTTTTTTTAATTGCTAGAAATAAAATTGGAGGTCAAAGGGTAGGTATATTTTATTTTGATAGCATTACTAAATCGCCCTCCATAGAGACTGAACATGAGCTATTTTTTAAAGGTATTTATTTATTTATTTATTTATTTATTTATTTATTTGAGAGAGAATGAGCACAAGCAGGGGGAGCAGCAGAAGCAGACTCCCTGATGATCAGGGAGCCTGATGCTGGGCTCAGGGTTTGATTCCAGGACCTTGGGATCAAGACCTGAACTGAAGGGAGACGCTTAATCGACTAAGCCACCCAGGTGTCCCTGAATATGAGCTATTTTTAAGAGTGTCCATTTCCATATGCAAACACCAACTTTAGTGTGTTATCAAACATTTTGATCTTTGCCAATCTGAAAGGTGAAAAATGTTATCTGAGTATAATTTTTATTTGCATTTCTTATTATGAGTGAACTTTTTCATTTTATTGCTGGTAAATATTTTCATTATGTTAAGAGTAATTTGGGGTGCCTTGGTGAGTAGGTCGTTAAGCATCTGCCTTGGGCTCAGGTCATGATCCCAGGGTACTGGGATCGTGCCCCACCTCATCTCGAGGTCCCTGCTCAGGAGGAAGCCTGCTTCCCCGTCTCCCACTCCCTTTGCTTGTATTCCCTTTCTCGCTGTGTCTCTCTCTCTGTCAAATAAATAAATGAAATCTTTAAAATGGGGCGCCTGGGTGGGTCAGTGGGTTAAAGCCTCTGCCTTCAGCTCGGGTCATGATCTCAGGGTCCTGGGATGGAGCCCCATATCGGGCTTTCTGCTCAGCAGGGAGCCTGCTTCTCCCTCTCTCTCTGCCTGCCTCTCTGCCTCCTTGTGATCTCTCTCTGTCAAATAAATAAATAAAATCTTTTAAAAATTTTTTAAAAAAGAGTCATTTGTAATTTACTTTCCACTGTCTGTTCATCTCTATTTTTCTATAGAACAATTTCCAAATGTTATCTTGCTATCCTTGAAATCACCTATTAAACAGTGATTTATTTATTCACTAACTGGTAACACTACCATTAGCATAAACCAAATTTGTGTAAGAATTTGCATTTACTTCTGGGTTTTCAGGTTTCCTCTTTTGATCTGTCTTTTTAATATGCTAGCACCCACAGACTTCCAATTAATTTAGCTTTATATTTTAATATCTATTAGAGCTCCTTTTGATCTCCTTTTCCAGAATGTTCTAATGTTTTCTTACTTCCTTTTCTGAATAAACTTCAAGATCAGCGTCTTTAGTCCCCCTTCCCCTAAAAAAGCTCCCACTGGTATTTGTATTGAGATCGCACCAGATTTATATCTTACTCAAGAGAGAACTAACATGTTCCTCACGCTGGCTCCTTTTCAAGAACATTATGATATATTTTTTAAAAATATCTTATGTATTTATTTGATAGAGAGAAAGAGAGAGAAGAAGCAGGGGGAGCAGCAGACAGAGGGAGAGAAAGATAAGCAGGCTTCCCACTGAGCAGGGGGACTGGCTCTGCTCCGCTGCTCGCTCGGCTCTGTGCTGGGGAAGTGGGAGGGTCCAGGCAGGGCTCCATGCGTGTCAGGAGCCTGGGATCAAGACCTGAGCCAAGGGCAGATGCCCAGAACATGGTGATTTTCAATGTGTTGATTCCTTTTGTGTGGCTTGTTAGTGTTTTAATGTTTAATTTTTTTTAATATAAATTGTGTGAGTATTTCTTGCTAAGTCCATTCCTAGGTGTTTTATCTTTTTTTTAAAGATTTTATTTATTTATTTGACACACAGAGATCACAAGTAGGCAGAGAGGCAGGCAGAGAGAGAGAGTGGGGGGATCTAGGCTCCCCAATAAGCAGAGAGCCTGATGTGGGGCTGGATCCCATAACCCTGAGATCATGACCTGAGCCAAAGGCAGAGACTTTAACCCACTGAGCCACCCAGGCGGCCCTAGGTGTTTTATCTTTATAAATGCTACAGAAATGGGATCTTTTCTGACTTAATTTTTTTTAACCCTGCTACCTACTGAATTCTCTTAGCATCTATAAGAGCTTTTCAGTTGATGCACTTGGGTCATCTCCTTTAAATACTGTGAAATTATTCTCTACTATCTAATTTTTATACTTCTAAGACATTTTACTCTCATCTAAATACATTGCTTAGTACCTTCAGAACAATGTTAAATGGTCAACGGCATTAATGAACATTACTGTCTTCTCCCTGATTTTAAGGGGAATACTTTTAGTATTTCCCCATTTAGCAGGAGTTGTAATAGATTTATTTTTATTACACTAAGAAAATATCCATCACTTACTATTTCACTGAGGTTTTTATTTTTTAGATTTTATTTATTATTTGTCAGAGAGAGAGAGAGAGTGAGAGAGTGTACAAGCAGGCAGAGTGGCAGGCAGAGGCCAGAAAGAGAAGCAGGCTCCCTGCTGAGCAAGGAACCCAAATGTGAGACTCGTTCCAGGACCCCGGGATCATGACCTGAGCCGAAGGCAGTGGCCCAGCTGACTGAGCCACCCAGACGTCCCTTTTTTTTTTTTCTTTTAGATTTTATTTATGAGATTTTTATTTTTTAAAGATTTTATTAATTTATTTGAGAGAAAGAGAGAGAACACAAGCAGGGACAGAGGGCGAGGGAGAAGCAGGCTCCCCGCTGAGCAAGGAGCCCGATCCGGGGCTGGATTCCAGGACCTTGGGATCATGACCCAAGCTGAAGGCAGATGCTTTACCGACTGAGCCACCCAGGCACCCCTATTTCACTGAGGTTTTAAACTAACAATGGATATTGAATCTTTACAAAAAGCAAACACATTTAAGCTTCTGAAGAGTTCGTTATATATCTATCCACCTGATAAATTACATAAATCAGTTTCCTGGTGTTAAACTATCTTTACTTTTCTGAAGAAACCTACACTTGATCTTGTTCTGTTTTTTCTTTGAATGGACCTCTGGGATCCTGTTTGCTAATATTTTACTTCAGATTCTCATTCATGAACTGGGCCTATAATATTGGTCTGTTTAATGTTGCTCATAGCTTTATAATTATATTTATATTTCTGACAGAACCCTTCATCTTAAAGGAATTCTACCTTAGAGTTAATTTAGTTGAGTATCTAGGACTGCCAGCCTCTCACCTCCCCCAACCCAAGGTCAACACATCCCCTAACCATGCTTCTCTCAACAGAGTTATATAGTTCGGTGTCTTCTAGGCACCTGTTCGTTTTTATGTGCTTATCATGAAAGGATTTACTTGTTCTAAGTTGTATACCTCTGAGATCCTCAAATTATGGACTGACCCTCAAAACACCTGCTTGAATCCCAAAATTTGTATGGAACCAGAAAAGACCCCGAATAGCCAAGGAAATGTTGAAAAAGAAAAGCAAAGCTGGGCATCACATTGCCTGATTTCAAGCTATACTACAAAGCTGTGATCACCAAGACAGCATGGTATTGGCACAAAAACAGACACACAGACCAGTGGAACAGAGTAGAGACCAGATATGGACCCTCAACTCTACAGTCAAATAATCTTTGACTAAGCAGGAAAAAAATATCCAGTGGGAAAAAGACAATAAATGGTGCTGGGAAAATTGGACAGCCACATGCAGAAGAATGAAACTCAACCATTCTCTTACATCATTCAAAAAGATAAACTCAAAATGGATGAAAGACCTCAGTGTGAGACATGAATCCATCAAAATCCTAGAGGAGAACCTAGGCGGTAACCTCTTTGACATTAGCCATAGCCACTTCTTTTAAGACCCGTCTCCAAAGACAAGAGAAGCAAAAGCAAGAATGAACTTTTGGGACTTCATCAAGATAAAAAAGCTTCTGCACAGCAAAGGAAACAGTCAAAAAAACAAAGAGGCAACCCACAGAATGGGAGAAGATATTTGCAAATGACACTACAAAAGGCTGATATCCAAGATCTATAAAGAACTTCTCAAACTCAACACCCAAAAAACATATAATCAAGTCAAAAAATGGGCAGAAGACATGAACAGACACTTCTCCAAAGAAGACATACAAATGGCTAATAGACACGTGAAAAAATGTTCATCATCATTAGCCATCAGGGAAATTCAAATTAAAGCCACATTGAGACACAACCTTATGCCAGTTAGAACGGTAAAAATTGACAAGGCAAGAAAACAAATGTTGGAGAGGTTGTGGAGAAAGGGGAGCCCTCTTACACTATTGGTGGGAATGCAAGTTGGTGCAGCCACTCTGGAAAACAGTGCAGAGGTTCCTCAAAAAATTAAAAATAGAGCTACCATATGACCCAGCAATTGTACTACTGGGTATTTACCCCAAAGATACAGATGTAGTGAAAAGAAGGGCCATATGCCCCCCAGTGTTCATAGAGCAATGGCCACAATAGCCAAACTGTGGAAGGAGCTGAGATGCTCTTCAACAGACGAATGGATAAAGAAGATGTGGTCCATATCTTGGTACATACAATGGAATATTACTCAGCCATCAGAAAGGATAACTACCCAACTTTTGCATCAACATGGACAGGACTGGAGGAGATTATGCTAAGTGAAATAAGTCAATCAGAGAAAGCCAATTATCATATGGTTTCACTCATATGTGGAACATAAGGAATAGCATGGAGGACACTAGGAGAAGGAAGGGAAAAATGAAGGGGGGTGGGATCAGAGACGGAGACAAACCATGAGAGACTATGGGCTCCAGGAAACAAACTGAGGGTTTTGGGGGTGGGGGGGTTGGGTGAGCCCAGTGATGGGTATTAAGGAGGGCACGTATATCATGGAGCACTGGCTGTTATACGCAAACAATGAATCATGGAACCGTACATCAAAAACTAATGGTGTACTATATGGTGACTAACATAACATTAAACACACACACACACACACACACACACACACACACACACCTGTTTGATAAAACAGCTTGTCCAATCAAGTAGGACAATTCATGCAGAAACCAGTCCAAAGGAGGAAAAACAAGGCAGCCATTCCAGAGCAACAAGACCTCAAAAGGCAACTATTTTTATACTCAAGGCCTAACAACTCCCTTTGGGATTAATCCATTTGTAAAAAACTCTATCAGCATTGTCCAACAGAACTTTCTGTAATGATAAAAATTATTATCTGTGTTGTCCAATATGGGAGCTGCCAGCCACGTGTGGCTAATGGGTGCCTGACATGTGATTAGCGCAGTGCAGGAACCGAACTTTATTTTAAAGATTGACTTATTTATTTACTTATTTGAGAGAGAGAGAGCATGGGCATGCAGAAGGGAGGGGTAGATGGAGAGGGAGAAAGAGTGTCAAGCTGACTCTGCTCTCAGCCCAGAGCCCAATGCAGGGCTCCATCCCAGGACCTCAGAACGTGACCCGAGCAGAAACCAAGAGTCAGCCACTCAACCGACTATGCCACCCAGGCACCCCTGAAGGAACTAAATTTTAAATTTAATCTAATTTTATATATTTTTAAAGATTTTATTTATTTATTTGACAGAAATCACAAGTAGGCAGAGAGGTAGGCACAGAGAGAGGGGGAGGTAGGCTCCCCGCCGAGCAGAGAGCCCGATGTGGGGCTCGATCCCAGGACCCTGGGATCATGACCTGAGCCGAAGGCAGAGGCTTTAACCCACTGAGCCACCCAGGCGCCCCAATCTAATTTTATACTTAAATAGCTACATGTGGCTAGTGGCTACCACACTAGACTCTAGCATAGCTCTAAGTGGTCTATGAAGAAACCAGATTCAATGAGCCTATGGTTACCAACAGCTGGGAAGGAACAAAGAGCCCAGGCATTGAGGTATTCATGGATTCATCAAATCTCAAATATTTAACTACTGAGCACCTACTATGTGCTAAACATTGTTCTAGGTATCAAAGATACAGAGCTAAGCAGACCATAAGGGCACGCTCTTGCTCTCATTAGATGAGAGGGATGATCAAAATAAATCGGGAACAGTAAGTGTTAAGCTGAAAACTGAAATAGGGAAAGTGAGAGTAACTACCCAGCTACTTTAGACAAGAGTTCATGGAAGTCTTTTCGAGGAGGGGGCATCTGAACTGAACACCCAGAAGGAACCAGCGTTCCTCTTAGAATATTCAGCTAGTGTGAAAGTGCCTGAGACCTTGGGACGTCAGAGTTAGGGGAATACACGTCTGGGCTAGAGTTGGGTGGGTGAGGGCGCTCCAGATGGAGTCAGTCATATCACAGTGGGCTTCATAAACCAAGATAAGGACTTTCATTATATTCTAAATTCAGAGCAGCCATTGGAAGGTTTTGAGCAAGGGAGAAGTGCCATCTCTTTCCATGTTAAAAAGGATCAATCTGGCTGCTTTGAGAGAATAGACAATAGGGCATTATTGTCTGTAATAATCCAGTGGGTAATGAATAAAGACTGGAACCCGAGAGACCAGGTAGAAGGCTCCTGTGATAGACAGATGGGGAGAGTGTACCGTTTGAAGATATCCCTTGGAAACAGAGTCAGCAGGACTTGTTGATGGCCTTGGGTCTCAGCTCATACTCTGTGGCCTTGGACTACTCATTTGTTAAACTAATCCAAGGCTCACTTTTAAAATTAGCATTCGGTAAGTATGAAATGAGTATTTACTATATACCGGGCATCGGAAGATAACACAAACAAGACGGACTTACTACCTAACCTTCCAAAGCTTGAAAAATAATTACAGTAAAGTAAGTGCTATAAAGTAGAAACATACCATATCATCAGAAACCTAATCTAAGCTTGAGGATCAGGATAAGCTTCCCTGAGGAAATTCAGGATGTGACCTGCAAAATAATTAAGGTGAGCTAGGTGAAGTGGGGAGGAGAGAATTCTCCCAGTGGAAGGAGGGAACGGTGCGTGCCAAGGTCCCATAATCGGAAGAATACGGGCTGGAGTTTGGGAACAGAGAGATGAAGCTGGAGAAGTAGGTAGGAAGCTGATCAGCCTGACTTACAAACTATAATAACGATTTTGGACTTTAACAACAATAGGAAACCACTTAAATTTCTTTTTCCTCCCACACTTTAGTTTTTAATTCTTCTTCATTTCACATTTAATTAAGTCATAAGATACATACGGTGAACTATGTAAAGTGTACTGATCTTAAGTGTACAGCCTGAAGAAGTGTTACAACTGGGTTACATCCCAGAAGATACAGAACCTTCTCAGCGCCCCAGAAGACTTCACGCCCCTCCCCCCTCAGTAATCCTTACTGCTTGGGTCTCAGTTAACATTCTGGGAGATAGGTAATATATCTTGAGATGGGGCGTTAAAGTGGGTTAAAGCCTCTGCCTTGGGCTTGGGTCATGATCTCAGGGTCCTGGGATCGAGCCCCACATCGGGCTCTCTGCTCAGCAGGGAGACTGCTTCCTCCTCTCTCTCTGCCTGCCTCTCTGCCTACTTGTGATCTCTCTGTCAAATAAATAAATAAAATCTTAAAAAAAAAATATATATATATATATATATATCTTGAGATACAGGATATCTCCAGAGATGTTCACTATTCATCTTATGACTTGTCCCCGTCAATTAGTCTATAGAGATACTCACGATTTAACTTGTGACTTATCCCCATCAATTAGTCTATTAAACTGCCTATTTAGCCATTTTATGTCTGACTTCTTTTAATCAATGTCATGTTTTCGAGATGTATCCTTGCTGTTGCTAGTATTGATAGTTTGGTTTCTTTTTAAAATTTTGCCATGTAGGGGTGCCTGTGGCTTCATCAGTTAAGTGTCTGACTCCTTATTCGGCTCAGTCATCATCTCGGAGTCATGAGATCAATCTGGCATCAGGCTCTGCGCTGTGGAGTCTCCTTGGGGTTCTCTCTCTCTGAGTCTCCCTCCTGCTCACACTCTCTCATTCTCTCTCTAAAAAATAAAAATAATAATTTTGTCATGTAGTATTCCACTGTATGAATACACCTGAATTTGTCCATTCTCTTGGTTCTTTCTAACTTAAGGGTTGTTTCAAGTTTTGAGCAATTCTGAATAAAGTTACTACAAATATTCTTTTTTTTTTTTTTTTTTTTTAAAGATTTTATTTATTTGACAGATCGCAACTAGGCAGAGAGGAGGAAGCAGGTTCCCTGCTGAGCAGAGAGCCCGATGCGGGGCTCGATCTCAGGACCCTGAGATCATGACCTGAGCCGAAGGCAGAGGCTTTAACCCACTGAGCCACCCAGGCGCCCCTACAAATATTCCTATACATGTCTTTTTACAGACATATGCACTCCTTTCTCTTGAGTATATACCTAGAAGTAGAACTGCTAAATCATAAGATGGAAATCTGTATAGTTTTAGTTAATACTGCTAAAACATTTCTAAAAGGATGGAAGTAATTTACAATCCCACTAGCAATGCTTGAGATCTGCATTACTTCACATATGTACCTTAACTTGGGATTGTTACTCACCTTGATATTAGCCACTTTAGTGGGTCTATTACTCACTTGGGGTTTCTTTTCTCAGTAGATTATTTCCTTTAGGATAAATTTAGAATTACAAAAAAGTTGCAGATGGTACAGAGTTTGGATATCCTCCACGCAGCCTCCCTTATTTTAATATCTTACACACTCATGATTCATTAGTTAAAAGCAAGAAATTAACACTGTTGAAATACTAATTAAGCTATAGACTTTACTCAGATTGCACCAGTTTTTCTCTAATGTCCTTTTACTGGTACAGGATCTAATCCAAGATACTACATTGTATTAGTGGTCATGACCCTTTAGTCTGATCTGTGACAGTTTCTTCCTTTCTTTTTTTTCTTTTCTTATTTTTTCCTTGGCAGTTTTGAAGCGCGCTAATCAGTTACTTGCAGAATGTCCTGCAGTTTGGGTTTTTGTGATGTTTTCTCAGGACTAGAAACTGCCAAACTGTCTTCCAAAGTGACTATAGTATACCCTTTCACATTTCCACCTGCAATCAGAATTCCTTTTGCTCCATTACATTTCGTGGTGGTGGTGTTGGTTTTAAGCAATTATGGGAGGTGAACAGCGGTCCCTCATTGTGATTTTTAATTTGCATTTCTCTAATGACTAATGTTGACCATATTTTCACATGCTTATTTGCCAAAGTGGCTCTTTAAATCTTTTGCCTATTTTTAAATTGGGTCATTTTTTTTATTCAGTTTTTAGAATTCTTTATGCATTCCAGATACAAGTCCATTATCAGACATGCAATCTGCAAACGTTTTTTCTTAGCCTGTGGTTTACCTATTTATTCTCTTAACATATCTGTCACAAAGCAGTTTTTAAATTTTTATATGATCTACATTATCAATTTTTTCTTTTATGGATTGCGTTTTCTTTTAAATAATCTCTACACCCAACTTGGGGCTCAAACCCACATCCCCAAGATCAAAAGTGGCATACTCCACCGACTGAGCCATCCAGGTGCCCCATGGATTGCATTTTGGATGTAGTATCTGCAATCTGATCACCAAACCCAAACCCAAAGTTAATGCAGATTTTCTCCTGTGGTTTTTTTTTTAAGATTTTATTTATTTATTTGTTTGTTTTGTTTGTTTATTTATTTATTTGAGAGAGAGCGTGTAGCGGGAGAGGGAGAAGCAGACTCCCCGAGGAGCAGGGAGCACAACACGGGGTTTGATCCCCGGGTGCCCAACCAGCTGGGCCACCCAGGTGCCCCTCTCCTGCGTTTTCTTCTAAATATTTTGTCACTTCATTCTTTCAGTTTAAGCTTATGAGCTGTTACTCTTTGTGTAGGTATGAGGTATATGTTGAAGTTTGGTTTTTTGTGGTTGAAAAGACTGTTCTTTCTACATCAAATTTTCTTTGCATCTTTTCAAAACCCAGTTGATAATACTTGTGTGGGTTTATTTCTGGGCTCTCTTGGCACTGCAGGCCTATGGGTCTACCCTTTTGCTAATACCACACTATCTTGATGACTGTAGTTTCCTAATAAGTCTTAAAATTCAATAGGGTAGTTTCTCCAACTGGTGTTCCTTTTTTAGTTCCTTTCAGTTCCTTTTCTTTTCCGTATAAATTTTAGAATCCACTTGCCAATTTCTATCAGAAAAATACTAAAAAGGCCTGCTGTGATTTTGATTGAAGATACACTGACTCTTTAAATTGAACTGGGGAGAAATGACATCCATGCAATATTGAATTTTCCAACCCCATGAACACAGTATATCTCTCCATTTATTTACATCATTGTTGATTTTTTTTATTACTGTTTGATAGTTTTTAGTATACAGATCCCGGCCATACTTTGTTATATGTATACTTCAATACTTAAGTGGGGGGTGGGAGGTGGGGGACTATTATAAATAGTATTTTTAAATTTCAAATTCTAATTGTCTACTGCTGATATATGGAAATATGTTTGACTTTTGTATATTGGCCCTGTATCCGACAAACTTCCTAAACTTACATATTAGTTCTAGGAACATTTTTGTAGATCCTTTGGGATTTTTACACAGATAATTATGGCATTTTCAAACAAAAACAGTTTTATGTCTTCCTTTCTAATCTGTAAAACTTTTATTTTCTTGCCTTATTACATTGGCCAGGACATCCAGTATATTGAAAAGATGTTCTGGTCACAGATTCCTTAGAGCAAAATGATCATACCTGTCAGAGCATTTTCATTTGGTGTAGCATTTACAGAACAGACACAGAGCTAGTACCAACACAACATACCTAACATTAGGACAAGCCAGTATGTAATAGGGATAGAAGAACAGAAACAACTAGCATGTTCTGGAGAGCCATTACATACATTTTATATTCTTGTACTAATTTGATTACTCACTTTCCCCCTTAATTTACTGCTATTTGTACCTTATAGTAAGTTTATATGTTACTATTTAGCATAGAGATCAGCTAATGGTCTGCTAGATCCAGGTCTTCCTCAGGCCAATCATTTTCCATAGGTATTACATCCTGAGGAGGCTTTAATTTAATCCCCCAATACGTTTGATCGTTTGCATGAAGTAGTTGAATTTTACCAACATCACTATATCACAGTATTTTTAACATTTGGGTCTACTATCAAGTATACAAAGCCCAGTCCAGCATAAGGGTCTATTCCTATTAGAACCTATGTACAGTTCCCTGGGGCTACCAGCATTGGTCCAGCGTAGTTCACACACAAGCTGTGTGCATGGTCTTCCTTTCCCCCTCCCCCCAGCACCTTTCCCAGAGCCATCTACAGTCTTTCTCTTGTGGCATTTTGTGCCGCAGACAGTGCAAGAGGAAGATGTCTAGATTCAGCCCTTACTTACAGCTGCAGCAGCCACATGTCCACTCACCTCAAGGGAGTGCCCCAAAACGTGGACTTCGTGTTGCCAATCACCTTCTAAATCTGGAAGGGAGTTCTTCTGGTGGGCATTGATCTGCCCTGCTTTCGTGTGCCCCTTAAATTCCCAGAGTGATTTCTGCATGGCCACACCCTATCCAGGCATCCCCTTAATAGTCCCATTTTCCCTTGACCATCTACCATGACCCCATGGCCAGGCCACTGGCTACTGCCCATGAATCTGTAAAAAACCAAACACAGGGACTTTTAACCAGTGTTCAACTCTTGCATCACTGCTAGAGAACAGCACGCAGCTGAGCCCATGGAGAGATGATCTCTTCTAACAGCACAGCTGCTGTTTCAGACCATGAGGGACTGACTAGGTGGCCGTGCAGGGGTCAAAGATCCCTTATCTCCTCCCCTTCCTTACTTTCTCTTCCCAAGCCAATGCTTCTGTGAGCCATGGCTGTTTGAGCAAATCCCACTCCTCTGACACCAATTTACAGGATCTGTTTCTACTCACAACACTTGTGACACCAAATGTGTGCATTTTCCACAGCAGATTCTCCAGTTCTCTGCAGATACCAACTTAGTGTCCTCTAATTTAGCTCAATTTTGACACTAATGACCCAGAGCTTGTAGGTTACCAACACTTCTGTCCAAGTTTCCTACAAATCAGGGTTCCCAAGACCCCCGTCTTCAACTACAATAATTTGCTAGAACGGTTTAACGGAATTCAGGGAACTCCTTTACTAACTAGTGACAGGTTTATTACAAAGAATATTATAAAGGATACAAACAAGCAACCAAAGAGGGACATAGGGCAAGGTCTGGAAGAGTCCAGAGCACAAGCTTCTGCCCCACGGTCCCAGCTCATGAATGCGTTCACCAACCTGCAAGTTCTCTGAACCCCTTAGTTTAGGGATTTTTAAGGCAGCCTTATCCTAAACAGAACTATTATTAATTCAGTCTCTAGCCTCCTTCCCTTCCTGGAGGGTGGGTGGATAGAGCTAGAAGTTCCAAACTTCTAATTATGGCTTAACCTTCCTGGTGACCAGTTATGACTCTGAAGCCATCCAAGAGCCCACCAAGAGTCACCACGTGAAAACAAAACGCACTTGAGAGGCGCCATGTGCAGAAGCCGGTCACAGCTGCCTCAGGGTTGGCTGTGCAGACAGGCAGCAGGCGCTGGGCTGGGACTCCTGCCAGGGCGGGCTCAGGCTCTGCCTCTGAGCAAGCAGCCTCCCTGCGTTGTTTCTTGTTCTCTCCCCCGTGTGGCTGCAGCTCCAGGCCGTGGCTGCAGCTCCGGGCCTTGCCTTGCGGGCCCAGATGACCATGGCTGCAGCTTTGGAAGGGCTACATAAAGACCCAGAGGAAGTGAAGGTGCTGCTGGAAAAGGCCGCCAGAAAGAGTATGCGATGCCCTTACCTTTGAAAGTCCAAGATGGAGACAGAAATCAAGACCAAGATGCTGCTGAAATTGCAGAGAGCAGCAGAACCTCTTGACAATGAAAAGCCAGCCGCCATGGTGGCTCCCTTGACAACGGGATGTACAGTGAAAATCAGTGATTGTGGATGGGATCGGCAGATAAATTTGTGAAGATCTACCTCATCTTAGGTTGAGTTCATCAAGTCCCCACTGAGAACGCACACGTGCATTTCACAGAGACCTCATTTGATCTTTTGGTAAAGAATCTGAATGGGAAGAGTCACTCCATGGTCGTGAACAATCTCTTGAAACCCATCTCCGTGGAAGGCAATTCAAAAAAATTCAAGACAGATACAGTTCTTATGTAGAAAGAACGCCGAAAACACGCGGTGGGACTACCTGACTCAAGTTGAAAAAAGAATGCAAAAAGAAAAGCCCTCCCACAGCACCCATCAGTAGGAAATACATCCTACTGAAGGACTGGTGGATCCTCTAAAGAAAATTATGAAGATGGAGATGATGAAAGTGAACTATTAAAATGCCTTGGTGGAATCAAGAGAGAAGCCAAAGGAGACACAGAATTTTGGGATTTTATTTTTTATTTTTTATTTTTTAAAAGAGTTTATTTATTTATTTGATAGAGACATCACAAGTAGGCAGAGAGAGAGGGGGAAGCTGGTTCCCTGCTGAGCAGGGAGCCTGATGTGGGGCTCCATCCTAGGACCTTGAAAACATGACCTGAGCCGAAGGCAGAGGCTTAATCCACCGAGCAACCAAGGTGCCCCACAGAATTTTGGGATTTTAAAGTCATTTTGGTGGGATGTCTGGGTGGTTTAGTTGGTTAAGTGTCTACCTTTGGCTCAGGTCATGATCCCAGGGTCCCAGAATCAAGTCCCACATCAGGTTCCCTGCCCAGCCAGGAGTCGGCCTCTCCCTCTGCCTGACACTCCCCCTGCTTGTGCTCTCTCTCTCTCTCTGACAAACAAATAACTAAAATCTTTTTTTTTAAATTAAGATAAAATCAGAAGTCATTTTGGGAACCGTGGTGTGGAAATACTGATGTTCCCAATAAGGAGATGTTGGTGAACTGCACAGATGAATTTGACAGATAACTACAAACAGCCTTCTTCTAAGAAGAGGCAATGAATTCTCCCATTTCCTCCTGGAGGATTTATTTAAATAGAATATGCTTATTAAACACTTCCTCCAAAGATGGTTTCTTTAGCAATCTGGGCATTTTGTTCCAGAAAGGGTAATATCGCATTCATGTGTGAAAAGTGAAAAAGCAAGTCTTGCCTAACGATAATGCCACATTGTGTTTCTTTTCATTCAGCTAACAAAATTTATTGTTCACCTGTAAGTTCCTGACATCGGCTCCCACCAGTGTAAGAATAAGTAAAAATAAAACCTGAATTTCTAGGGTGCCTGGGTGGCTCAGTGGGTTAAAACTCTGCCTTCGGCTCAGGTCATGGTCCCAGGGTTCTGGGATCGAGCCCCACATCGGGCTCTCTGCTTGGCAGAGAGCCTGCTTCCTCCTCCTCTCTCTCTGCCTATTTCTCTGCCTGCTTGTGATCTCTGTCTGTCGAATAAATAAATAAAATCTTTATAAAAAAACTGAATTTCTATATAAATAAATAAATAAATAACAAAAGACATTTTTATCACTCAAGAAATTACAATGATAAATCTTTTTATTTCTCCCTTAGATCTTTTAGTTTTGCTTCATATATTTTGCAGCTCTACTGTTAGGTGCATATACGTTTAAGATTACTATGTCTTTTTTTTTTTAAGATTTTATTTATTTATTTGACAGAGATTACAAGTAGGCAGAGAGGAAGGCAGAGAGAGAGGAGGAAGCAGACTCCCGCTGAACAGACAGCGCAATGTGGGACTCGATCCCAGGATCCCGGGACTATGACCCGAGCCAAAGGCAGAGGCTTTAACCCACTGAGCCACCCAGGCTCCTGAGATTACTATGTCTTCTTGAAGAAATGACCCTTTAATCAGTCTATTGTGTCCCTCTTTATCCCTGATCTGTTCTTGTTCTGAAGTCTACTTTATGTGAAATTAATATGAACATTCCATGTTTCTTTTGACTCGTGTTTTTATGGTACATCTTTCTCTACTCTTTTATTTTTAACCTGTTGAATACTCTATATTTAAAGTGAATTTCTGGTACACAGCGTATAGTTGGGTCTTGCTTCCTAAACTCTATCTTTTAAGTAGTATGTTTAGACTATTCATATCTAATGTGATTATTGATAGTTAGATTAAAATAAGCCATCTTGTTTGCCATCTTTTTTTGCTGATTTCTTTTGTTTGTTTTCTGTGTTTTGGGGGGATTTCTTTTCATTGTTATCTATTTGTTAATAAATTTGGTTATATTAAAAATGTAAAATTTTGTCCACTGAAAGACAATATAAACACAGACTATGACGATACTTACAATTCATATGACTGACAAAGAATTACCATCCAGAATGTTTAAAAGAAAAAGATCAGTAAGATAAAGACAAACAATCTGACAGAAAAACAGGCAAAGAATAGGAATGGGCAACTCACTAATGAAGAAAACCAACACCCAAAAAAAAAAAATATATATATATATATACATATATATATATATTTTAAGGAGGTGTTCAGCCACAGACTCTTAACTATAGAGAACAAACAGCTAGTTATCAGTGGGAAGGAGGATAGAGGGATGAGTTAAGCAGGTGAAAGGGATTAGGGAGGGCAGTTGGAGCGATGAGTACCAGATGTTGTATGAAGTGTTGTATTACTGTTTGTACACCTAAAACTAATATTACACTGTACGTTAACTAACTGGGATTTAAATAAAAACTAAAGAAAAGAGTAAGAATAGATCACCTACAAGGTCTATGAGGGTAACAAGAGAAGAGGGCCAAGACAAGACCCTGCAGAACTTCCACATTCAATGGCCAGGGAGAGGAGGAAGAGCTGGCAAAGGAAATTGAATCAGAACACCCAAAGGAGGAAGAAACCAAGGAAACATGATGTTTGGGGAGGAAAAATGTTTCAAGAAGAAAGGGGCATTCAACCATGTCAAATGCTGCTCAGGGGTTAAATAAGAAGATGGAAGAGTGTCTGTTGGATTTATTAAAATGTAGTCATGCACCTTAGTGAGAATAGATCCAATGAAGAGATGGGAATGAAGTGAGATGAAGGATGAGTGGGAGGTAAGCAGGGCTGCCACATGGCACAACCCTGGACAGCTCCTTTCAAATGACGCCCGAGGAAGCACCATTTACACAGACTACAGAATAACGTGGTCTGTGGAGTTATCCGATGCCGAGCCCCTGGAGAGAAAATGGAGCCCATGAGTAGAGTGATTTAAGAGCATTACCCATAAGGTCCAACAGCCTGTCCTCAAACACTGGTTGCAACACTTACTAACAATGTGAGGTTGCTCAAGTGGCTCAAACATTTCACACCTCAGGGTCCAAATCTATAAAAATAATACCAACGCGATAGGACTGTTGTGAGAGGTGAATACAACACTCTACATTTCAGCTCATAATAAGCATTCGATCAATGTAAATTATCATTTTCTGTAGTACTTAGACAAACACTTTCAAAAGCATGGCCATCATGGGAACAGAGAAATGACAATAGCTACAAGGGGATATGGAATTGAAGGAAGGTAGTGTTTATTTTGTTTTGTTTAATTTAACCTAATTTAATTAACTTTATTTCTTAAAGCTTTGGTTTCCAGAAAAATTGCACAGAAAATACAGAGTGTCCATATACTCTTTCTTCCCCTCCACACACCACTTCCTCTACTACTAACATCTTGCATTAGCGTGGTACACTTGTTACAGCTTTTGAACCAAACCGATACATTGTTACTAAATAAAGTTCATAGTTAACATTAGAGTTCACTCTGTTCTGTGGGCTTGACGAAGGTATAATGTCATATATCCATTATTATAGTATCATATGGTACCAAGTACTTTCACTACCCTAAAAATCCCCTATGATGCACATTTTTATCCCTCCCGCTCCACAAGCCCCTGGCAAACTCTGATTCTTTTTATTGTCTCTATAGTTTTGCTTTTTCTAGAATGTCATAGTTGGAATCACACAATATGTAGCCTTCTCAAACTGGCTTCTTTCTCTTAGCAATATGCATTCAGGTTATTCCCTGGTTTTGGTTTTTGTTTTTTGTGGCTCAATGGCTCATTTCTTTTTTTGCAGAATAATATCTCATGATCTAGATGTACCACTATTTTTTAACCATTCAACCATATAAGAATATCTTGGTTACTTCTAAGTTTTGGCAATTATGAATAAAGCTACTGAAACATATGTGGGCAGGTTTTTGTGTAGACAGAAGTTTTCAACTCTTTTGGGCAAATACTGAAGTACAAAATTGCCAGATCATGTGATAAGACTACGTATAGCTTTGTAAGAAATTGCCAAACTGTCTTCCAAGTTGGTTCTGCCATTTTGTATTCCCAACAGAAATGAAGGAGAGTTCCTGCTGTTCTGTATACTCACGGGAGATTGGTGTTTGGGATTTTAGCCATTCTAATAGGTGTGCAATATTATCTTGTTGCTTTCATTTGCAATTCTTTAATAACATATGAGGTTTAGCATCTTTTCTTTTTCATATGCTTATTTACCAGCTGTACATCTTTGGGAAGTGTCTGTTCAGATCTTTTTGCCCATTGGGGGGTCCATTTTTTAAATTAAATTGCCTATTTTCATATTGTTGAGCTTAAACAGTTCTTTGTAAGTTTTTAACATGCGTTCTTTATTAGATTTGTGTCTTGCCAATATTTTTTTCAGTCTGTCACTTGTCCTCATTCTTTTAACAGTGTCTTTCACAGAGCAGAAATTTTTCAATTTAATGGGAATCTCATTTGTCAGTTTTTTTTTTTCTTTCACAAACACTACTTTCGCTGTTGTATTTAAAAAGTCACTGCCAAGTTCAAGGTCTCCTAGGTTTTTTCCCATACTATCTTCTGGTACTTTTATAGTTTTACATTTTACATTTAGGTCTATTACCCATTTTGAGTTAATTTTTGTGAAACGTATAAGGTCTATTCTAGTCTCTCTCTTTCTCTGTAATATTTTTATTTATTTGTCAGAGAGAGAGAGCACAAGCAGGGGAGCAGCAAGCAGAGGCAGGGAGAGAATGAGGCTCCATACTGAGCAGGTAGCCTGATGCGGGACTTGATCCCAGGACCTTGGGATCACAACCCAAACCAAACCCAAAACAAACCAAAGATGCGCAGCCAACTGAGCCACCCAGGCATCCCTATTCTAGTCTCTTTTTTTGTATGTCCAGTTGTTCTAGCACCATTTGTTGAAAAAACTATCTTTTCTCCATTGATTGCCTTTAGTCCCTTGCAAAAAATCAGTTGATTATATTTCTCTGTATCTATTTCTAGGCCTTCTATTCGGTTCCATTTATCTATTCATTTATTCTTTTGCCCATCCTATGCTATTTTTTAAAAGATTTTATTTATTTATTTGACAGAGATCACAAGTAGGCAGAGAGGCAGGCAGAGAGAGAGAGGGGGAAGTAGGCTCCCTTCTGAGCAGAGAACCAGATGTGGCGCTCATTCCCAGGACCCTGAGATCATGACCTGAGCCAATAGAAGAGGCTTTAACCCACTGAGCCACCCAGGTGCCCCACCATCCTATACTATCCTAATTACTGAAGCTTTATAGTAAGACTTGAAGCAGGTAGTGTCAGTCTTCTTCTGACTTTTGTCCTTCTCCTTCAATACTGAATTAGTTACTCTGAGTCTCTCTCTCTCTTTTTTAAGATTTTATTTATTTATATGAGAGAGTGAAAGCAAGAGAGATCACAGAAGGAGAGGAAAAGAGAGAAGCAGACTTCCAGCTAAGCGGAGAGCCCGATGTGGGGCTTGATCACAGGATTCCAGGATCATGACCCGAGCTGAAGGCAGACGCTTAACCAACTGAGACATGCAGGAGCCCCCTCTTTTTTTTTTTTTAAGTAATTTCTACACCCAATGTAAGGCTCAAACTCACAACCCTGAGATCAAGAACCTCAAGCTCTTCCGACTGAGCCAGCCAGGCACACCTTGGATCTTTTTTAACTTTAGATTGGTTTGTCAATATACACAAAACAACGTGCTGGGATTTTGATCAGGATTGTGTTGAATCTATGGATGAGGTTGAGAAGAACTATTATTGAACAATATGGAGTGGAAGCGTTTTTGGGTTTTGTTTTTGTTTTATTTTCTTAAGATGAGGAGAAGCTCGAGCATATTTAAAAGTTTTGGGGAAGGAGCCAGTAGAGAAGAGATTGAAACCTCAAAAGGCAGAGAATCATCAATATGAGATTACGGAGCAGGCTGCAAGAAGTGGGGTTTAGGGTGCATGTGGAGGAATTGATAGGAGGAGGGACCTTTGTCCATTATAAAGGAGGACAGGGAGTGAGGACATGCATAAATGCAGGTGTATTTGTAAATTTGGTGGTGAATTTGATTCTTTAGTAAAGATGGATGCCAAGTCAGCTATTGAGAGCAAGAGGATGAGATAGGACTGGGAAGTTTGAATGGAGGAAGTGTGAGCAGTCATCGAACAGAGGCAAAGAACATATTCGCCAGAGGGATGGGGCAGGATCACCAGATAGTGTTGAAGGCTCTCCTGGTGACCGTAAACTTGGAAGCTATGCAGACCTGTGAGATCACCCAGTGTACTCAGACACCCAGTTGTATGCACAGAGAAGGAAATCATTCATCCATCCGGGATCAGGCTGCTTCCACAAAGGTGTGATAAAAGGTCAGGGACACAAAGGATTTTATAATAGCAACAAGAGAGTGATGAAAGTAGTGGTGGGCTGTCAAATCTAAGAGGGACAGGGAAGTGAAAATGGAAGGAGCTAATGGCTGAAAATCAAGTGGAGAGGCAGGGGACTGGCGGCCAGAGGGAAGACCAGGTGCAGTGGGCGTGGTTGAGCAAGAACAGGAGGTTGTGGTCAAAGAGTTTCCATCTCTGTAAAGTCGGGACATGGGAGTTGCAGTGATAATCAAACGTGACAAAACGTGTGCTCTGTAAACAGTGAAACACCACACCCATGTTTGTTTCTTCACTAGATGTAAACTTGAAGACAGGAACCATGTCTCAGACATTCCTCCTGCTAGCCTAGCGCTTCATGTCAAATCCGTGGTAATGAATCTGAGTGTTAGAAAGAGGAGCCAGTGAGCTGATTTCCCTTGAAGATTGAGGCTCGGCCAGAATTTTGGACTTTCCAGTCCTGAAAACAGCTGATCCTTCCACATTCTTGTAGGCAGACCAGCTGACGTCTGACAATGAGGTTATATATAGATCAGACTGTTCTGATAAGGGCAGGGCAGCTTGTATTGAATACAGTAGTCCCCTCTTATCCGTGGTCTCATTTGCTGTGGTTTCAGTTACCGCTGGCCAACCACAGGCTGGAAATAGATGATCCTTCCTCTCAAGCAGCCTCAGAAGGTGGCCTAACACCATATCACAGTGCCTACCTCATTGACTTTGTGTTATCTCATCACAGAGGCATTTTGTCATCTCACAGTATCGCAAGAAGCGTGAGAAGAGTACAAAAAGATGTGTTGTGTATGTGTGTGTACATGTGAGACCACATTACATAACTTATAGCATGTTGTTATCATTGTTCTGTTGTTTTGTTATCAATTGTTATTAACTCCCATGCTTAATTTATGAATTAAACTTTATCATAGGTCTGTATGTATAGGAAAACACATAGTATATATAGGTTCAGTACTATCTGTGTTCTTAGGTATCCCCCACAGATAAGAAGGGGCAGACTACTGTATATATTTATAAACTCTCAATAAAATATTCAAAAGCAATTATTTGAAGACATTGGGGAATTACCTAAAGGGTAGAAACTGGAAGAGATTTAGTGCTTAAAAAAAAGGAAAAAAAAAGAAAAGAAAAACATACTGATTGAGAGCCATATTACCTGGCTTTTACAGGTTTTCATGATGTACATGGGGGAGGGGTGGATAGAGCCAAAGAAGAAATTGGCACTCTTGCTAACGAGTCCAAGTTTGGTATTGTCAGCTCAGCTGGAAACGGAAGGGTACTCTCAGAAAAGAAGGAAGAAGAGGAGAGCCCCCAAATCAGCGAACCCCTCAAATCCTTAAATGACTCCTGAACTATGGAGCAATACTCCAAGGAGCCAATCACAAGAATGTTCATTCCTCATCAGGCATGGTTTAAGATTAACCCAGCATTGGGGCACCTGGGTGGTTAATCAGTTAACCATCTGACTCTTGATTTTGGCTCCAGTCATGATCTCAGGGTCCTGGAATTGATCCCTGCATCAGGCTCTGCCCTCAGTGGGGAGTCTGCTTGAGGATTCTCTTCCTCTCCCTCTGCCCCTCCCCTGGCTCTCTCTCTCCCTCTCAAATAAATAAATAAAATCTTTTAAAAAGTGTAACTCAAAGTGGATAAAATACCTAATACCTAAATGCAAAAAATAAAGCTATAAAACTCCTAGAAGGAATATGGGTGTAATCTGTTTTACCCCAATTAGGCAATGGTTTTGGTTTTGTTTTTTTTTAATATGACAATAAAAGCACAAGCAACAAAGGAAAAAAGCATAAATTGGACTTCATCAAAATTAAAATTTTTTGTACTTCAAAGGATACCATCAAGAGAGTGAAAAGACAACCCCAGAATGGGAGAATATATTTGAAAATCACACACCTGATGAGGCACTTGTATCTAAATATATATAAAGAATTCCTATGACACAAGTTTTAAAAAGGACAAACAATGGCTCAGTTGGTGGAGCATGTGACTCTCAGGGTTGTGAGTTTGAGCCCCATGTTGGAATGTAGAGATTACTTAAAAAAAAAAAAAATTTTAACGGGTAAAGGACTTGAATAGATATTTCTCCAAAGAAGATGTATAAATGGCTAACAAGCCATGGAAAGATGTTCAACATCATCAGAGCTTAGAGAAATGCATGTAAAAACCACAATGAGATACCACTGACTAAGACGATTACAATTTTAAAAAGACAGATAATAACTAGTGTTGGTAACAATATCGAGAAACTAGAAACTTCATACACTGCTAGTGACAATGTCAAATGTTGCAGTCACTTTGGAAAACAATCTAGTGGCTCTTAAAGAGATTAAACATAAAATTACCACATGACCGGGGCACCTGGGTGGCTCAGTGGGTTAAAGCCTCTGCTTTCAGCTCAGGTCATGATCCCAGGGTCCTAGGATTGAGCCCCACATCAGGCTCTCTGCTCCGCGGAGAGCCTGCTTCCTCCCTCTCTGCCTGCCTCTCTTGCCTACTTGTAATCTCTGTCTGTCAAATAAATAAATAAAATCTTAAAAAAAAAAAATTACCACATGACGCAACAATCCTGCTCATAGGTATACACCTGAAAGAAAACAGGTTTTGTGTGTGTCCATACACAAAACAGCTGTACAATTGTACACAAATGTTGATGGCACCATTACGCATAACAGCTCAAAAGATGAAACAATGTAAATGTCCATCAACTGAGAAATAGGTAAATAAAATGTGGTATATCCATGCAATGAAGTATTACTCAGTGACAGGAAGTACAACATGGGTAAAGCAAGAAAACATGATGCTAAGTCAAAGAAATCAATCACAGAGGACTATATATTGTAAGATTTCATCTATATGAAATGTTGGGAATAAGAAAATCCATAGAAATAGGAAGTAGATTGGCTATTGTTTAGGACCGGGAGGGTTTGAGGGAAAATGAGTGGTGATGGCTCAGGAGTGTGGACATTCTTTTGGGGGAAATAATGAAAATGTTCTAAAACTGACTGTGGTGATGGGTGCATATTCTTCAGGAATGACAAGAGGGGCACTGGGTGGCTCAGTCAGTTAAGTGTCCAACTCTTGCTTTGGGCTCAGGTCCCGATCTCATGGTCGTGAGACTGACCCCCATGTGAGGTCCATGCTGTGTGGAGTCTACTTGGGATTCTCTCTTTCCTTCTGCCCCTCCCATTTCTGCTCTCTCTCTCTGAAATAAATAAATAAATCTTCTTTAAAAATTTACATGGTATAGTAATGGGATATTATTTGGCAATGAAAAGGAATGAAGTACTAATATATGGAACAACATAGATAAACCTCAGAAGCATTACATTAAGTGAAAGAAGCCAATCATAAAAGAGCACATATCATATGATTCCACTTATAGGAAATGTGCACAATAGGCAAACCCATAGAAACAGAAAGTAGGTTAATGGTGGCCTAGGGCTGCCTTAATGAGGGAAATAGGGAGTGACTGCTAATGGCCACAAGGTTTCTTTTGGGGATGATGAAAGTGCTCTAAAATTGTAGGGATGGCTGCATAATTCTGTGAATACTCTAAACACTATCGACTTGCACACTTCAAATAGGTGAACTGTATGACTGTATGATTCAGATATAACTGAATTATATCTCAAAACTGGTTAAAAAAAAAAAGACTGAGACAAAAGCACACATTTCTACATCAGCTGCAGCCAAGGGAGGACTCAGAGCTCAGAACCTGCACAGGGGTTGGGGTGACTGCCTTTGGAGTGTGGGGGGATGACATAGGGTAGGATGTCTGCTCATCCTCTCCCCTTTTGAGCACTACAGACTAGAGGCAACACCATGGTAGTAACATGAACAGAGGAGGGCCCACCCACAGGCCCACACATATGACTCAAGCCCAAAGGTTGGCAATGGCCACGTTAATATCCCAGGGCTCTGAGATGTCCAACTTGAGAATCACCCCAAACCAGTGTATTAGCACCATTCTGGTGGCAGGGATCCATCCATACAGGACCAGGTCTGGTGCCGAGGCACCCTGCCAGGCCCACTGGTCCAAGGCACTGGAGGGAGACTTACAATTCCTGAGAAAGCCACTCCAAAACACAAGGGCACCTGAGGTGTGGGAACCTGGACAGTCTTTCTTCTGTCTAAGGTCAGTACTGCAGAGTGTACATACAAAAATCATAAGATGGTGAACCTAAACCCAACCATATTGACAAGTGCATTAAATGTAAATGGATTAAACACTCTATGTAAAAGGTTATCAGACTGGATTCTTAAAAACCAAGGCCCAATTGTATGCTTTTTATAAGAGACACACTCAAAATAGAGGAAGATGGGTTAACAATAAAGGATGGAAAGTATATATATACCATGTACACAATAAATGTAAGACGGCTAGTTGTTTTTTTTTTTAACATTTTTATGTATTTATTTGCACACAAGCAGGGGGAGCAGCAAGCAGAAGGAGAGGATAATCAGACTCCCCACTGCGCAGGAAGCCTGATATGGGGTTTGATACAAGGACCCTGGGATTATGACCTAAGCTGATGGCAGACGCTTAACCAACTGAGACACCCAGATGCTCCAGCTAGTTTCAATCTAAGTATTACAGAGATTTTTTCAAAGCTCATTTTATAATGATAAAAAAGTCAATTCACTAAGAAGAATTAATTATGAACAATTAAGAATTAATAAGACTAAGTGTATAATAATCTTAAAACAGAACTTCAAAATAAATGAAACCAAAATATTACAGGAAGAAATAGACAATCATAGTTGAAGATTTAAAAATTCTTCTCTTGGGGCACTTGGGTGGCTCAGTCATTAAGCATCTGCCTTCAGCTCAGGTAATGATCCCAGGGTCCTGGGATCGAGCCCCACATCAGGCTCCCTGCTCAGTGGGGAGCCTGCTTCTCCCGCTCCCTCTGCTCCTCCCCCTGTTCCTGCGCATGCTCTCTCTCTCTGTGTCAAATAAATAAATAAATAAAATCCTTAAAAAATAAAAAAAATAATAGAAATTCCTCTCAGTAACTGATAGACCACATAGACCAAAAAAAAAAAAAAAAAAAAAAAGAAGAAGAAGAAAAGAAAGAAAGAAAAAGAAAATCAGGAAAGATGTAGAAGACTTGAATGGTAGCAACGAATCTAATCTAACATAAATTCAGAGCACACTCCACCCAACAACAGCAAAATATGCATTCTTTCCAAGTGCACATAGAACTTTCACTAAAATATATCATAGGCTGGTCTTTAAGCAAATCTCACCCATTTGAAAGGACTGAATTTAAAAGATTATGTTTCAAGGCACCTGGGTGGCTCAGTCAGTTAAGAGTATAACTCATGATTTCAGCTCAGGTCATGATCTCATGGGTTGTGGGATCAAGCAGGGAGTCTGCTTGAGATTCTCTCTCTCCCTCTCCCTTTGCACTTCCTGCCCAGCCCCCACTCTCTCTCTCTCATTCTCTCTCTCTCTAAAGTAAATAAATAAATCTTTAAAAGAAATAAAAATAAAAGATTATGTTCTCTGACTTAACAGAATTAAATTAGAAGTAATATCAAAAAATCCCCCCAATAATTGAAAGTTGAGTGAAACACTTCTAAATAATCCAAAGGTATTATGAGATACCATTAAACACTTACCAGTGTGTAGCATTGTGGAGGTTTTTTTTAATGCTTTCTGTGGGTTTTCTCATTCACATATTTATTCCACAATCAAAATAAGCCATAACTTAAAGTCATAACATTTTTTAAAGGTAAAGGAGAATTTGTGTCACTGCTGCATTAATAAAATGCAAAGCTAATGAAAGAGCTTGGCTAAAATTTTAAAAGCAGACAACCACAGATCATAGCACGTAGGTAGAACTGGAATGCTCCTGAATTGCTAGTCAAGTCTGAAATATTGAAACTACTTTGGAAAACTCCTTGGAGTTTCTTTTTTTTGTTAAGATTTTATTTATTTACTTGACAGAGAGAGAGGGAACGCAAGCAGGGGAAATGGGAGAGGGAGAAGCGGGCTCTTTGCTGAGCCAGGAGCCCGATGCAGGGCCCCTCTTTGGGAGTTTCTTAGAAGGCTAACCATATACCTATGACCAAGAAATTCCACTCCTAAATATATGTTTAAGAAAAATACCATATATCTGGGCGCCTAGGTAGCTCAGTGGGTTAAAGCCTCTGCCTTCAGCTCAGGTCATGATGCCAGGGTCCTAGAATCAGAGCCCCACATTGGGCTCTCTGCTCAGCAGGGAGCCTGCTTCCTCCTCTCTGCCTGTCTCTCCACCTACTTGTGATCTCTGTCTGCCAAATAAATTTAAAAAAAAATAAATCTTTTAAAAAAAAAGAAAAAGAAAAATACTATATATCGAAGACACTTGTATTAGAATGTTCACAGCAGCTTCGACACTATTAGCCAAAAACTGGAAACAACCCACATTTTCACCAAGAAGTGAGTGGATAAGCAAATTGTCATATATTCACATGATGGAATACACTCAACAGTAAAAGGAAACTACGGATACAGGCAGCAACACAGATGAGTCTCAGAAACATTATGTTGGGCAGGGGCACCTGGGTGGCTCAGTGGGTTACTCTGCCTTCGGCTCAGGTCATGATCTCAGGGTCCTGGGATCGAGCCCCACATCGGGTTCTCTGCTCAGTGGGGAGCCTGTTTCCTCTTCTCTCTCTCTCTCTGCCTGCCTCTCTGCTTACTTGTTACTCTCTCTGTCAAATAAATAAAATCTTTAAAAATTTTTTTAATTAAAAAAAAAACATTATGTTGGGCAAAAGAAGCTAGACAAGGGGCACCTGTGTGGCTCAGTGGTTAAAGCCTCTGCCTTCGGCTCAGGTCATGATCCCAGGGTCCTGGGATCGAGCCTCACATCGGGCTCTCTGCTCAGCAGGGAGCCTGCCTCCTCCTCCTCTCTCTCTCTGCCTGCCTCTCTGCCTACTTGTGACCTGTTTGTCAAATAAATAAAAATCTTTAAAAAAAAAAAAAAAGAAGCTAGACAAAATCAATTATTCCATTTATATCACATTCTAGAACAGGTAGAACTAATCTGTGATGATAAAAATTAGAACAACCGTTGTATTTGGTGGGGTAGGGGAGACACCCGTTGGAAACAGGGACACAGGAACCTCCCAGAGTGATGGAAATATTCCATAACTCAATTAGAATGGTGTAACATGTGCACATGCAATTGTCAAGATTCATCAAACACCTAACATCATGTGTTGTATTGCACATAAATTACACTTCGAAGCAAATGCCAGCTTCTTTAAAGCAAAAAAATCAAGCTCTTTTCAGGTGCCTTTGCACCCTGCCCTGCTGCATGTCTTCTCAGAAAATGCTATCAGAGATGAAGAATGTACAATCAATCATCTATCGTTGGGGCATTAAGAGTTAGGAATCTACTGTTAAATCAATTAAACAGCCAGAAGTGGTTGGATTTAGCTGGCATAGCCTAAGATGCTAGGGGGATCGTCCAATACCTCATAGTGGGAAGCAATTTTTGAAGAGGAAGGTATTCCAGAAAGCACCACCAACTGTTGCAGACTTGGGAAGTGGTGAGAAATTGGATAAGGTTTGGGGCACCTGGGTGGCTCAGTAGGTAAAGCGTCTACCTTCCTCTCAGGTCCTGATCCCAGAGTCCTCTGATCTAGTCCTGCAACAAGTTCCCTGCTCAGTGGGGAGTCTGCTTTTCCCTCTCCGTCTGCTTCCCCTGCCACCTCCACTCATGTTCACCCTCACTCTCTCTGTCTCAAATAAATAAATAAAATCTTAAGAAAAAAAAAGAAAGATTAGATAAGGTCTGGCTTTGGAAAGAGAACTCCTAGCTGAGTAAGAACTTGGAGGGAGGTGGTACAAAGGGCAAGGGGGATCTGTTTTGGTGGGCAAGATCTCCACTGGGGTGGACTCAAGAAAGGGGGAGCAGGATTCTCAGTGGGTCTGGGTTTAGATGGAAAATGGACCAAAGCAAGAGTGACTGGGCCTTCATGGCAATCACAGGCTTAGTGAGAGTCTCTGAGGAGTCCTCAGCCTCTGCAGCCCCCCCTCCCATGTCCAGGCCCTCCCCTGGCACCTGCAGCTCCAACCCAGCACGTTGGCACTGAACCTGACATCCCCAAGGTCAGGAGCTGGCCTGAGAACTGAGTGTCTGCTCTATTTTCTAATCTCTAACTCTGCCTCACATCCAAAACAAAGCTCTGATTGGAGCTTGTCCTGAAAACCAGAATCACAGCTCCAGACTATTCTTTCTAGTCCTGGCCCTGAACCAGAGCCAGTAACAATGGTGATAGTGATAGCCTAGTAGTGTTGTTGCAATAAGACTAGTAAGTAGAGTCACCGTGGTAATTAATGCTGTAGTGGTTACTATAATAGCATTGGTAGCTAACATTTAATGATGCTTAACTATATGCCAAGCCCCATGCTGAATGTTTAAATGCTTTATCTTACTTAATCCTAACAGATGCCCCCAGCTTATCAGGGAGGAGATAGAAACTCTTCGTATAATACTCTGCTATAACTTTATTTGTTGTTGTTGCATAAATAAGACCTACTCATTATAGGAAAAATTGGAAGATGCAGGTGAGCAAAAATACAGAAAATAAAAGTCACCCATCATCACAACCCTTTCAGTTAATCACTATTGTGCCCTACCACGTATATGTTCTTTAATATCTTTATAAAAACAGTATTATGCAGTATGTAGTTTAATCGACTCATTTCATTCAATAATGTATTGAACATTTCCCCTATTGATAAATAAATATACTTTTAAAAACACCGTTTTACGGGCACCTGGGTGGCACAGTCGGTTGAGTCTGATGCTTGATTTCGGCTCAGGTCATGATATCAGGGTCCTGAGATCAAGTCCTGCAACTGGCTCTGTGCTCAGTGCGGAGTCTGCTTGAGATTCTCTTTTCCATCTGCCCCTCCCCCCACCCACTCTCCCTCTGTAACCCTCTCTAAAATAAATAAATAAAATCCTTTAAAAAAATAAAATGTCTTTTTAATACCTACTTTATATTCCATCAATTTTGATAAAATACACTTACCCAATCTCTTATTGTTGGACATTTAGATTATTTCCTTTTTTCCCCAATGTTTAGTGTTTTGCTTTGTTTTGTTTTTAAGTTACTTCTTTTGTTTATAATGTTTTTTAATGTTTTAATGTTACAGAAATTGGTTAACAGACTGTCCTTATAGCTTTCAATATACCTTTGTTTACTTCCTTCGGACTGGTTCCTACCAGAGGAGTTGCTGAGTTAGAGCGTGGGCATTGTTAAGGCTTTGAAGTCAGGCAGCCCTGACCTTGAATCCTGCTCAGGTGGCCTGGCCCCTGGCCTGAGGCAAAGTGCTTCTAGGCACCGAGTTTGTGCCCTGTGCTCCTTTTCCTCCTGTTTGCTCCCTATCACAGTTTGCTGTTCTTAGCCTCCATCTGTAGGTCTTGTGTTCAGCCCTGACTGTAGACCCTGCCCCCCAGGCCTGTGCATTTTCCTCACTGTGTGCTCCCCAGCACCCGGGACAGAGCTCAGTGTCTCCTCAGACGCAATTTGGTGCTGCAGAAAGGTCATGGTCGGGAAGGAAGGTACCCAGGTCCCATTCCCAACATGACCGCCACTAACTCTGGTGACAGACAAAACCCTTCCTCACCAGGCCTCACTCAGCTGTCGGGACTCATCACCTCCCACTCACTTTTGTGCTAGCAGCTCTGAGCTAACACTCCTCAGGGCTTATAGTTCTCAGAACATACCTTATTCTTCTACAAGTCTCTGCCTTTGCCCACATCTCAGGGCTGGAGACCCACACAGTGCCTTTGTGCAAAATAGGAAAAGGTACCTCTTCCTCCCAGGAGAGTGCAGGCTGGATTTCATGCCCCACTCATTCCTTGGCCCCATGCCATACTGGATTGACCAACCTGGATAGCATTTCTGAAGCTTGGAACAAACAGAGCTAGTCCACCTAGCAAACCTCCATTCATCCGTCAAGTTGCAAGCCCAAGTGCTACTTCCTCTGTAAAGTCATCTTACTAAAGCAGATATAACTGGTTTGTTTGCTAAGCTGCCTCTGCTTTTTGAAGAGCCTCCATTAAAATAATTAACTTTAATGAATTACTAAATACCTCTCTATCCCATTAGATTCTCAGTTTTTCCTCTTTTATTCCTCCTACAAGGTCCAGTTCCTGACACAGAGAAAGTGACTGCTAAGCTTGAACGATGAATAAATGAATGAGTGACATTTTACCCCTCTGGTCCTCATGTTGCTTGTCCGAGAATAAAGGAATCCGAGTAACATGCCTGAAGTTTCTGCCAACTCCAAACTTCTCCTTCCCAGTATGCATTAAGTAAATATCTGTTGAGCAAATGAATAGCACCAAACCAAAAGAAAATCCCTTTAAAGATGTGCCTTAAGGGGCGCCTGGGTGGCTCAGTAGGTTAAGCCTTTGCCTTCGGCTCAGGTCATGATCCCAGGGTCCTGGGATCCAGACCTGTGTTGGGCTCTCTGCTCAGCGGGGAGCCTGCTTCCCCTTCTCTCTCTGCCTACTTGTGATTTCTGTCTGTCAAATAAATAAATAAAATCTTAAAAAAAAAAAAAAAGATGTGCCTTAAAGGATCATGGATCATTATGTTAAGTTTTATTCTAGAAGCAGGCCAGTGTGAGTTTCTGAATCTCTTAAATATTTTGCCTTTCCTCTGGAAGTCCTTCAGAGACATTTCAAACTGTCTGAAATAGAGTCTAACACTTGCTTTAGGAAACCCTTCCAAAGAATGACTTGCTTTCCGCCTTATCACATGAGTCACCTATTTTTATTATTTGTCTTTCTCAGATACTTTCACAAAAGGAACATCTGTTTCTCAACACAATGCTACTTATTCCCACGGTAAAAGAAGTTTTACCGTGTCCTTTCTCCATCTCCAGATGTCTCGTCTTTATGTGGACACTGCCAATCTCCTCAGAAGGACAGCTAACCTATGTGAGGGCATCAAGCCTCTGAAACACTAACAGAAGCAGGAATCTAGGGTAGGGGTTTTTACAAAGTATAGGCATCCCTGGATCCCCGAAGAGTTCACTAACTCCCTGAAGTTCTATTCACAATATCGCATGCTTGTGCATTTTCTGGAGGAAAATCCACATCTTTCTTTGGAACCTCAGGGGAGCCCCTTGACCTGAAAAGAGCTAAGTAAGAGCCACTGGTCTACAGCCTGGGCTAAAATAAGCTGGAAAGTACAGGGGCTTTTAAGATCAGATAATGTTCTGGCACATTCTTTGGAGTTATATTAAAGACAGAATCCTCAACAGCTACAGACTGGAGTCTTTGGGACTAAGTCCCTCCCTTCATATCAGTTGACTTCACTTGGGAGCTTCCCCAAATCCCTAGGACTCGCTGAAACCCAGCCTGCTCCTCAGACACAGAAAAGCTTTGGGGAGAGGTCAGGTGACTGGCACCTCTGCCCTTGTGTTTTAGCAGTAATGGCCTTGGAGCCAGAAGATGGGGTTCCTCTGAGGGCATGGGACTCTCCGAAGCCCAGGATCATTACTCCACCACAAGGTGGCACCCAAAGCCCAGACAGAACAACAAGCATCCTGCCTCCGCTCAAATCTGAGTGTAGGACTCAAGAGCAGAGTCCCCCAGACACTAAGCATTAAATTCCTGGTTATACAACTGGTCCACAAAGTCTTTTCACCCACGCCCAGTGTCCCACAGGGGGCCTCACTGCTCTTTCTGAAAAGTTTGCATGTGGTTGTTGCTGGCTTCAGCCCTTTTCCTAGAGGTGGCCTTGAACCCTACATTCCTCCCTGGCTCTACCCTGGATGTGTAATATGAATTATGATCCTGATCCTGGGTATACATAGTGCACACACTTCTCTCCACTGCCTTGGAGTTACTCCTGGGATTTTGCAGGGTCCTTACCCAGTGTTCGGAATCCTCAGTATGATTTCCAGGTTGGGAGCACAATGACATAAGATGTCATTGGAACATCTCTATAGTTGTGACCCACTCAGACAAGAATAAGGAAAGGATCAACAGTCATTAGGCCATAGGCAAGAGTTACCAAGAGTAGTTGCAGCTTGAGTGGGGAACCCAGACTGCCATGTATTCTATAGTGAGGCTGCAATTTGGATACAGAAGGCAAGCTCAAATCTAAACCCATCAGAAGAATATGAACTTAGATAAAATCAAAATATTAAATTTATAAATGGAGTTTAAAACACGTAAGGGAACTTAGCACACTCAGTTAAGGAGACCCACTTAGACAGATGTTTGTGGGTACAGGTGGGGCATCCTAACCTCAAATCTCAGGCAAATAGACAACTTCAGCCTTCTTGAGAGGGTAATTACAGATCATGATCATACACTGTCCACATGAGCTAGGAAAACTGCTCCCTGAAGCAGAGAGATGTCCTTTTAACTACAAGAAGGTTTGGAATTAACAGGGTGGCTTGGTACCACGTCAGCTTTGCGGAGATGAAGCCACAGTTTTCAAACAGTTCAAGGTTAAGATTGGCCACAAGAGAGATGTATGAGATTGGAAAGGGAGAAAGGCAGAATCAAGGCAGCAGCCATGATGCTGTTAAGGTCAGCTTGGGGTGCTAGGACAACTGCCCTTCCCCCGCTCTTCATTTATTTACTCTTTCCCCTGCAGGAGCCAGACAATAACAAATAGGACATTCAAAAGCAACTGCATATATGGGGAAAACTAGAAAGTGACAATGTATGCCCAGGAAAGACCCAGAAAAGACCTGAGAAAACTTTTAAATTTATACTTCAGGCTGATATTCAGTGTGGAGAGAACCAACAACAACGAAAACAAAACAAAACAAACAAAAAACAAACAAAAAAAAAACAGGGGAAAAAAAGAAAAGGTCACCTGGGTGGCTCAGTGGGTTAAAGCCTCTGCCTTCAGTTCAGGTCATGATCCCAGGGTCCTGGGATCCAGCCCTACATCGGGCTTTCTGCTCAGCAGGAAGCCTGCTTCTGCCCGCCCCCTCTCTCTGCCTACTTGTGATCTCTGTCTGTCAAATAAGTAAGTAGAATCTTAAAAAAAATAATAATAACAGAAAAAAATAACAATAACAAAACAAACAGACCCTGAGGAAGGGGGGAAATCTGATCTCCACAGTTATCACATTATTAGATTCAAATGTCCAGTGTTCAACAAAAAAATCACAAGGATGTAGGAAAATATAACCCATTCAAAGGAAATAAACACATCTAAAGAAACTGTCCCTGAAACAATCCTAATAGCACATATATTAGACAGAGACTTTAAAACAGTCTGTCTTAAAAATGATCAAAGAACTAAAGGAAGATGTGGAGAAAGGCAAGAAAATATGGTGTTGAGGGGCACCTGGGTGGCTCAATCAGTTAAGCATCTGCCTTTGGCTCAGGTTCTGGGATTGAGCACCACATCAGGATCCCTGCTTAGTGGGGAGCCTGCTTCTCCTTCTCCCTCTGCTCCTCCCCACTGCTCATGTACTTTCTCTGGTGCATGCTCTCTCTCTCTCTAATAAAATATTTCTTTAAAAAAAGAAAATATGGGACACCTGGGTGGTTCAGTTGGTTAATAATCTGCCTTCAGCTCCAGTCATGATCCCAAAGTCCTGAGATCGATTCCCACATCAGGCTCCCTGCTCAACAGAAAGCCTGCTCTTCCCTCTGCCCCTCATCCTGATTGTGCTCTCTTGCTCTCTCTATCTTGCTCTCTCAAATAAATAAAATCTTAAAAAAGAAAAAAGGAGAAAAGAAAATATGGTGTTGAATAAAATGGAAATGTCAATAAAGACATAGAAAACTTGAAAAGAAACCAAGAAGAAACTCTGGAGCTGAAAAAGTATAATAACTGAAATGAGAATTTCACTAGAGGGATTCAAGGCAGATGTGAGCAGGCAGAAAAAAAGAATCAGTGAACTTGAAGATAAAATTATGAAAATTATCAAGTCTGAGGAATAGGAAAAAAGAAATAAGAAAAGTAAACAGGGCCAATGGAGACCGTGGGACATCATCAAGAGGATCAACATATGCATCAAGGGGGTCCAGAAGGCTGAGGGGAGAGAGAAAGGGGCAGAGAAAATATTTGAAGAAATAATGGCTGAAAACTTCCCAAATTTGATGAAAGACATCAAAGAAGCTCAGTGAACTCCAAGTAAGATAAATTCAAAGAGAATCATACCGGGACATATATAATCAAACTTTCAAAGGGCAAAAAATGAAGAGAATCTTGAAAGCAGCAAGAGAGAAGGGACTCATCCCATACAGGGGATGCTCAATGAGATTATTAGTAGATTTCTCATCAGAAAGACAGTGGGCCAATACATTCCAAGAGCTAAAAGAAAAAAAAATTGACTAAGAATACTATATCCAGCAAAACTATCCTTCAAACATGAGAGACAAATTAAGACATTCTTAGGTAAACAAAAGCTGAGGGGGTTCAAGACCACTAGACCTGCCCTGAAAGACAGGGAGTCCAGCAAGGTGAAATGAAAGGACACTAGACAGTAACTCAAAACTGAATGGAAAATAAAGATCTCAATAAAGGTAAATACATGGCCAATTATAAAAGCTAGTATAATCATGAGAGTGGTTTGTAGCTTCACTTTTTGTTTTCTATATGATTTAAGAGATTAATATGTTTAAAGAAAAAAATTATTACTGGAAAAACAAGTATCACTCTAACTTATTGTTTATGACTCCAAATCTTGTTTTCTCCATAATATAAGAAAATAATGCATTTAAAAGAATTATTAGTTTATGTTTGGGGGCACACGATGTATAAAATGTAATTCTGTGACATCAACAACTGAAAGGAGATGGAGATGAACTATAAAAGAGCAGAGTTTTTGTGTATCATTTAAGCCAGTATAGGTTCAAACGAAAGTATTATAACTTCAGGATCTTAAATGTATGCCCCAAATTTCACTGTAATATTTCATTATTTCCCTAAATATTTCACTACAAAGAATCAATTAAGTACAAAAGAAGACAGAAATGCATGAATTGAGGGACAAAAAAATCTACAACACATATAAAAAAAATATAGCACAATGACAAAAGTACGTCCTTCTTAGCAGTAATTACTTTAAAAAGTAAATGGAGGGGCGCCTGGGTGGCTCAGTTGGTTGAGCGACTGCCTTCAGCTCAGGTCATGATCCCGGACTTCCAGGATCGAATCCCACATGGGGCTCCCAGATCCTTGGGGAGTCTGCTTCTCCCTCTGACCTTCTCCTCTCTCATGCTCTCTCTCACTCATTCTCTCTCAAATAAATAAATAAAATCTTTAAAAAAAAAAAAAAGTAAATGGAGGGGCGCCTGGGTGGCTCAGTGGGTT